>NC_139344.1:12225764-12825764 GCF_055883805.1 Amblyomma maculatum | reverse complement strand
GCTTTTTGCTTTTGCGTTTCTATAGGTATATTTTAATTCATGGGAAGTACGTCGGCGCGGCCAGACGCACTTAAAATTTTTGTCAAAAATGTATTTACTAATACAGTGAAAAAATTACAGTTGTCTGCAGAAGACGAACTGGGACTTGAGTTTTCATTAAATGTAACCATGAGCTGTTTGCTGTAGCAAGTTCTATGCTCAATTCAGTTCAATTGGCTAGCCATTTGGTCTGTACATCAGATGTCAGTTTATTTTCAAGGTGAAGTTAGCAAGCAGGAGATATATATGGCTTGTTTCTCTTCAGTCTTATATTTTAAATAATATTTTCCACGTGCTGTACTGGAAGCTTCACTTTCAGAAGACTGCAAATATAAATAAAGGAATTGCAGTACTCAAAAGCAGTAGATTACTGCTTCATGTCTCCTTATCCATAAAATGAATGAATGAATGAATGAATGAATGAATGAATGAATGAATGAATGAATGAACATTATATATTTTACACTTGACCACAGCAGCTTGCAGTTGGTAATGTTCACGCCATAAACATTTCCACCTGTCTCTCCTCCCCCTCCCCCCCTTTTCGCCCGTGACGGCAAGTGTAAGGCACCACTGTGCCTATAGCTGACACAACAGTGAGTGCTGCTGAGCACTTTCAACTAGTTTTGAATTTCAACCACCTTGCACCATCTGTCCCTTCGACGGACCCTCGACACCACACGTACCTTAAATTCTGCTCGGAGAATGGTTGTGACTCAGCGACCGCAGACGAAAAAGCCACCACTCTGTAGCTTGAAAGTGAGTGACCCAGTGCAAAAGCAACATAAACAATAAAATGGCATACAAGGGAGCTTGCAAACAAAGCTAACGAATTACACGGCAATATGTATATATATATATATATATATATAATGGAATAATAATGTTGGTGTACATCAACCATACTCACGACAAAATGCAACTTCAGTGCCCTCGGAGATGGGGAAAAGAAATCATTTACCCTGGAAGTATATTTATTTACCAATTAAATGAGGCAATGAGAACTACTTTAGTGCCTGCAGTGTCTTGCATAATTTATTCTTAAGGGTGGCAGAACCAATTTATCATGCAGTGCATCGGGTGAAGATATATTTCTCTTTTGGTTTTAATTTAGCGAGGGACACAAGAAAAGCAGCTGCTGTGGGAGAAGAGAACCTCAGATAATATACTAGTTGGTATTTAGAGAGGACATTAATGCAAATAATCTTATATTTAAGAAAACAAATCTGCAGTTATGAGCTGTATAACTGTCCCCGACAATTAATCTAATTACTTTCTTTTGAAGCATTAGTAACTTATTAATGTTAGTGCTTGATGTAGTGGCCCAGACCAAATGACAATAGTTAAGATAAGATTCAAATATTGTGTTGTAGATTATCAACTTTAGATTTGGAGAAAATTCTGAGACATCTGCAAAGGACACCAACAGACTGTGGCACTCTTTTTGCAATATATGTAATCTGTTCTGTTCCTTCTGTATGTGCATCAAAAATGACGCCCAGCGATTTAAAGCTGTAGATAATTTCTATTCTGTTATTAATTTTTAAGGTAAATAAAATGGGCATTGATAAAGTTGCTTTAAAGTTTAAAAGTCAAAAGAGATGTCTTACTATTCACAATTTTAACAAGTCCATTTGATCTTAACCGTGACTGAAGAACAATGTTTCCTCTTTTTAATAGGTTACTTATATATGGACGAATCAGTAAGAAAAAGCTTTTATCATCAGCATACAGAACATATAAAACGCTGCAAAACTACACATGCTGCACCTTCACTTCTTGCCACCGCTGCCTCATGCTTTCTGCTGCACAGTGCTGGGAATGTTCGCCCGTTTCTTCCCCTTAACTATTTCTTGGTACACTTTTACTCTCCTTTACTCTCTGAACGGACCGCGCCGCTTCCATGTTTGTAGACAGCTTTTTCCTTTTTTATCCTACGCGCTGCGTGCTTTCCCTCACGGCTCCAAGGTCTTTGTAAAGTAGGCTTCTTCTAAATACTGCTAAGTCTGGTGGTAAAGCCACTTAAAAAAACAGGGTGTTATTTTTGTCTTGAAATACAAATATATATATATATATATATATATATATATATATATATATATATATATATATATATATATATATATATATATATCTTTTCCCCGTGATTTTAGGTAGTACGCGGGCGTCGATTTCATATCTTGGGAGTCGTCGCCGCGGCCAGGCCCACTTTACTATAACCGATTTTTACCAAAATTATCTTTACATAAAGGGGGGAAAAAGTACAGCTGTCTATGGAAGATGGACTGGGACTTCAGTTTCACTTTACTATATCCGAGTTTATTACAACGGGGTTCTACTGTAGTTATATGCTGCATCAAGTGGTGAACAAAGCTCATTGTTTCTAAATGCATCCATGAGTTACCAATTAATACTATCGATATTATCATATACATTCTGTCAGAATCAGTAAAACTGTATGCTGCAGAACATGCATGGTACAGCTAGTGAAGTGAAACTGCAGTTCCATTTTGCCGCCTATAGATAACTTCAGTTTTTTTTTTTTTTTCATTTGATGTGCGTATGTCTATATACAATCCACATGGTAAGTATAAGTATTTAAATAGCGCTCCAACCTGATGGCTCAGTGATTGGGTGCTCGACTGCTCTATTGAAGAATATGGGATCGATTCACGGCTGTGGAGACTGCTTGGAGGTGCCCATGTGCTATGCGATGTCAGTGCACAAGTGGTAAAAATTTATGAAGCCCTCCACTACAGCATGTCGCATAGCTTGAGCCGCTCTAGGATGTTAAAGCTCATCCCAGACGAAAAAAAACACTCATTTCCTGCTGGATTATGGAACCGTGTACCGAAATTATCCAACTGGAAAACTGCGATTTCCGGCTGGGAAAAAGCAATTCCAGCTAGACTGACATCTATTTCCTGCTAGATTATGGAACCAGAAATCATGCATGCCCAGCTGGAATTTTGAGATTTCCAGCTGGAAAATTTACACCTCCAGTCAAGCCTCTATCTGGAATATCATTTTTTTCCAGCTGGAAAATATGGCCGTCCAGCTAGAAATTCAGCTGGAAATGTGCTTTTCCAGCTGAAATGGGTACGTTTAAACAAAGTCTACTAGGTGTCTATTTTCATGGGGGATAACGACCTAGACCTAGTTACTAAGGGCAATTTTAGTACACTCAAATTAATGTGCTTGATATGTGCGCCATCTTAAATGTGTGTCAAATTCAACTGCCTATGAAAACAGCTTGTATTAAATATATGACGGTACAATGGAGATGTTTTAATTATTAAATATCTCAGTTTCTCTTAGGCATGCAAATGTTCAACACAGCATGCCTCTCCAGGGCATGTAAGTTTCAAGTTACATATCATTAGCATAATCGCATTCACTATACAGCTAGGACAAAGGCATCTATAGTTTTTCTCCAACTAACCCTCTCCAGTGTAAACTGCTTTATCAATACAAGATATATCTACTTCACCAGCCCACCTGGCTATCTGGGTCCCCTTGTTACATATATCTTTTCCTGGAATTCATTCCTTTACAACTAACTGTTGGATATCTTGCCTTTGAGCTCCTGCTGGTTCACTAATCCACTAGGCTCTCTTCCTACCTTTGCTGCTGTCTTAGGTTCAATTTCAAGCCTTTTTGAAGTTTCTATCTCATCAATGGTCACAAGCAAGGTATCATATAGGTATCATATACTCTTGGAGGCATATCGATTACCAGCTGCTAGCCCTGATTTCAGTGGGAATATACTTGCCAGATGCACTACACTAGCATTACAATAAAGGTGCAATTCACAATAGCCCACATTATTATTTTAGATACATGAAAAGATTATCACTTAAAGTCAGGGGGGTGTCATTGTGTCTGAGAACCCTCATCAGTTTTTACGAGAGGTCTGAGACCCCCCGCACTTGAATATATCCGGTGTCCAGCACTGCACGAATATGAAGCAGGTGCATCCGTTTGGCAAAGGCCTTTATATTGCCTCATCGTTGTCGTCAGCCAAAGTATCACACTTTTGCGGCAGCTCTGATCGGTTGAGACAGGATGACGTCATGGAGGTCTCCACCAATCGCAGAGCACCACCACAGTATGCGCGAATGCGTGGCTTATATGGCCATATGGCAATCAATGACTGTTTACTAATCAATTAATGGCTAACTGCAAATAAATGACTTATTATTTATTTCATTACTAATTACACATTAATGCCTAATTCATTCATAATTACTAATTAATGCCACACACCTGGTAAAATCAACCACACAACAGTAAATGTAGAACAACTGCAAAGATACAAGGAGCACGATCTTGTCACTGCGCTGCCATGCAGAATGCACTGAATAAATGCACTTGCAGAATGTGAAAGAGTAGTCACTTGCTTTACTTGTAGCAGCACTCATCGCTACATGCGCAACAGTCGCGTAGCAGAATGCAGCACTCAGGCTTTCGCCTTTCATCACTTTAGTCGCCAAAGTGTCCTCAAATTTTATTCTTTTCAGTGGCAATCAGAGAATGCTTATGATTGTTAGAAAATTTTGCAGCAAGTTTTTGTAAGAATTATTAGTTAATTTTAGTCAGAATTAGAATTTTCTAAAACCTGTGATGAAGAAAACTAAAGTTAGTCCTTTACACAGAGGCTGGAACTAATTAAGGTATTTTCACATGCCATCTCTTCGGTTTTGCCGGTTCGCACTGTGTTTTGGTACTAGCTGAGCAAATTGTCAATATGCTCACGCAATATTATTCAGATGATGCACTTGTCACCAGACAAACCAAGCTGGTAGCTCTTACAATATTTTTTGCTAATTTTCATTGCGTTCACTTGAAAAGTAAAAATTATAGCATATATATTTTTTACTTAGTTGATTTTACATTTAACGTGCAATTAAGATTGTACTTTCTATATAAAGTGCTTTAAAGAAATATTGCATATGTTACAAGTGCTGACACTTTGTTGTTTCACTATAAGCTGCTTTACATCACAGATCATCGATCATGCTGGCAGAGTGCAGGGATCACTTTTTCAGGTGCATGTCATAAAATGATCACAAAAACCTCCTTAATATATATATATATATATATATAATTTCTCCCATTTAAATAGAAACATGTGCAAAAGCCGCCAGCCCTTTCTCTCACCCTCTTAGTTCCTCCTCAACAATTGCGCTCAAATTTCTAGAGTCTCTCTGATAGAGCCAGACTTTAAGCACTGAAAGTAAGTCATTCATTTCAAAATTACTTTTACTAAAATGACTCACTGCTGTTTCTATACTTCATACTATGTACTCCCGGTACGATGCCAAGAAAACAGTAATGACATGCAGCAAGCCTGTCCCACAGTGATGGATAAGCAAAAAAAGACAGAATTGAGTAGAACTACATGTTCAAGGCCTCAGACCTGCCCTGTGTCTCCGGATCACAACCATTCTCTAAGCAGAAGGTTACATGTAAGGCGTTGAGGGTCCATCGAAGTGACAGATGGTGCAAAATGGAAGAAGGTCAAAACTAGTTGAAAGTGTGCAGTAGCACTCACTGTTGCATACTGGCTATAGGCACAGTAGCGCCTGGTTACACTTGCCATCACGGGCAAACAAGGGGTTTGGGGGAAGAGACAGGCGGAAATGTTCACGGCGTGTTTGACCACGATTGTTTTTGTTGCCATTGTCTTATATTTTTAATAGCCTGTTCTGTAGGAAAAGGGGAGGGAATAGTCTTACTGGATAGAATTTGGCAGGAAGATGAAAGAATGTGCTCTAGTGTTTGGAGAGGTTTTGTTCACAAGCTTTACTTAGTTTATATACGGATGAAATCCAGAAAGTAATTAATGAGAAGGAATTTGCTCTGCGGAAGTAACTGTAATGTAATTACTTTTTGGGAGCAGTATTTAGCAATTTCATTATATTTTTAAGGCTTAGCAAGTAATTGGTAATGTAATTTAATTGCTTTTGAACAGTAACTTTGCCAAGTGTGCTGCCAATTTACCCCAGGATAAAAGACACCCAAGTGTCCATTAGGAATGAAATAGATTAAGACATGCCAGCTAGATTTGTGAATGTAATCAGGTAGCTCAAATGGTTTCTCTACTTCTGATTGGCACTTACTTCGGAACATTCAATTGGAAGGCCCTGTTGAACATTCAATAAAAAAATGTTACAACTTAAACTGCTGTGTAGTTTGCATAATTTATATAACCACATAAGTTGTGATTAAACGAAGGAACTCTGACTCCTGAAGATCTGCCACTGAATGCAAGAGGAGGGTCCAATGTGCGAGGCTAAGCCCCAACAAAGAAAAGATCGTGTCAACTCTTCGGGCATATATAGTGTTCCTATGGTCTATGTGTCATATGAATGCATGCTTGCCTGTCGCCCGCTTGAAGCTGCCATTTCAGGTCAGTGCCAGCAAAATAAGCATCAAAACTGGAGGCCTTAGCTGAACTGCCTAATTGGAATGTTCAATTTATTCAAACTGGTGCTTCGAGTCTGTGCCGAAAGCATATTTAGAAATTTTGCAACTGCAAACCTCAATTGAAAATCATTTTTTTTCTTGACTGGGCCAGTGTCTCGATGAAAAACATACCATACTGCCCATATCGCAACTTTCACATAATAACAAGTCAAAAGACGATGCCACTGCACTGACTTGAACAAATCTCTGAAAGATGGAAACTATAGAAGTATGGGCGGGGAGGCTCCACGAAAACTGCTGAGTTAATTCAGATACAGGGCACACTCAGTACAAATAAACCTTCCAAAAACAGGAGTTTGCATTATATGTACCGTTTTTTCTGACTTACAGATTGATCAGCCACACTGCTGAGCCATAATGCAAACCCAGTTCGCGGTCATACATATATAGTTTCATATAAGTACCAAAGGCAACCAAAGCAACCTCGAATATTCACCAGCTGTTGCTGCCTGCAGTTTCTTTCTGACAAGCGATATTAACCGGCCATACAGCCTGTATTTCCTGTCTCTATCAGATACATTAAACACTGAATTATTAATTGCGAACGCGTAGCCTAGCTGACCGCAAAAAGGAATTCGGAGGTAAATAAATGCAGTGCCATAACGTACAGCCTTAGAGCTATGGAACAGAACACTGCACCAACTGCGTATTTGAAGGCGGAATACCTTCGGCAGAACAACGAGATAAGCAGCCCACGGGGAGCATAATTCCCTTGCGCCGAATGAAGCGCACAATGCACAGCCGAACCCGAAGCTAGAAATTGCCCTACACGAGAAAAACTTCGTCTGCAACTGTACGTCACAATCAAGCGCGTCCAAACTCCGTGCTTGATTGTAGCAACCAAGCGCGGATTTCTCAAATCCTCCTTGCTAATCCAGAGATTAGCAAGGAGATTAGCAAGGACTATTTGATACATGAGTACGCGAAACGCTTCGACTGAAATAGGCATGGAAATAAGCCATGAGACCAGTGCGCGACCAACGCTATGACCAACGCGCCAACGCCATGCCAACGCCGCCGATACACATAAGTTAAAATTATTAAGAAAATGAACAATAACTTATTTTAAGCCAGAATTTTAAGTTATAAATTAGTATTATAAAGGTTTCACTTGCTGTTGCGCACATTTTTTCTTTTGCTTAGTTTATGATGACGTAGGGTGACGTATTTTGTGCGTGGCAGCAGCGTTTTACTGGTGCCACGGTGCGTGTCACCAGTCTCCGCCTAAAAAGTAGCCAAAAAGGAGCCATGAGGCCATGCATGGGGCAGTAAATAGAGCGCTCACTGCAAAAAGACAACCAAAAACATTCGTTTAATCGTCATTTTATTCCAACGCTCGTGAAGAAACAAATGCCACTTGCGTCTTATAGAAACTAAATCACGTAGAAAAGATTTCTGAAAAAAAAAAAAAAAAAAAAAAAAAAAACTGGCTGCGTAAGACTGCGATATTATATAAACAGACATAAAACTAAACTGACCAGATAAACACACATGTTATCAGAAACTTGTCTGTGATGATTAGAAACAATATAAAATGCATAAAATTATGTCCACGAAAATGTAAGTATAAAATGTTAGTGGAGTTGGATGTCTCAAACAATGTCTACAAAAGGAGAACACGATGAAAGGAAACTGCAACCACTCAGGTGCGATGTTCAGGCCTGCCGTAAATAGTTGAGTTGACCTTCTCAATCATCGTTTGGGTTTATCAAGGATATGGCCAATGTGCAGGGGGTGTTCACATGATCACACACACTTCTTTTTGATCATGACTACTAGGCGTTGGACGGGAACCTTCGGTTTCTCAAGAATATTACATTATCGAGAGGCGTTTACCTTGCCTAGAGATATAGAAATCATTCTTTCATAGGTATACCGAGTATATTCGTAAGCTTCCTTGACACTAGTGCCTAATAATATTCGGCGAATTGCGGTCAATGAATGGTTGTCCGCGCTCCTTGATCGCATTGAAAGTGCGCAACTGTTTTATTTTGCGAACAAAGTATAAGTGCAAAAGCCACTTTCACACTGATGAGACAAACCTATGGACGGAAGATGCACTCATGACTAATTTATTGTCAGCGGGTGCACGCTAAATAAGACGTAGTGCAAGCAAATATGCACGGGCAAAGAAAAACATTTCGAAGCAGTTCGTGGAAAGCCTAGTTAGTATGTTAGCTCTGTTGTGATTTTTATCTAAGTTTGGCTAGCTAGCATAAACCTTTTACATTTGCCCTTAGTTTGCCATCTATAATGCAAAGTTTGGCTTTAAGTGCAGTTAAATAATTAGCACTAATTAATTTGGTTCGATAACTACCACAACTCATTTGCACTCAACCTAAGCTTTCGAAAGGTATATGACGATGCATATAGCTCACTAACGCTAACTAATATGGATTGCTAACTAATTCAGAGCATTTGGATGCCATCCTAAGCTTTTCAACGGTATATGACTTGATCGTCTAGCTTAAAGTTTGGTTTTATACAAAATTAAATAATTAACGCAGATTAATGAGGATCACTAGCACAGTGCCATTACACTTGGCCTAAGCTTTCCAGCGGTATATGACTCGATGCTGCAGCGGAAATTTGGGTTTCAAGTGCGATTTACTAAATATCATTTAATTTCGCCCGTAGTTGGTCAAAATAAGTGTATAATTAACCAATGATCCAAACTCAAGGTTTATCACGTGACATATACTATGCTTAGCCAAGATAGCTTGAAAGTAGCGAAATAAACTAAGCGGCCGCTTTTACTTTCTCTGATCTTAAAGTTCAAAGCACCAGCCTGGGTCGTTCTCTCGTTTTGCGAAGTTTTACCGCGGTGACGGAGTTCACACTAAAAAAAAAAAAGATAAAAAAACCCAAACACAGCCAGACAGAGGATCACTCACTGCTGCCGCCGGACGGCGGGCGCCAGGGAGAAAAAGCGTGTCGTGCGCAGAGCTCGTAGCCGCCGCGCCCCTTAGCCGCGCGAGGAGAATTGAAGAGGAAAGCGCGGCGCGGAGGAGAGTGTCGCTACTTTCAAATTATCAAGGGGTTTTAGCGGAACTCTCGAGTTATCCTTCCCTTTCTCGCAGAGGTGGCCACCATCGCTGCTGGGGCGAATCCTTTTAAAGTGAATAGGGTGTGCGCCTCGGCGCAGTTAAGAAGCTTAGCTAACGCGTGTAATCTATTGTCTTGTTTGTCCCCCGGCAGGACAGGCGAGTGGATTGCGTCCCGCAGGGATCAACTGTTCACTGGGGCAGGGCAACTCCGGTGGTTTTTTCATCATTTTGTGTTTTTAATTGAATTACATTCTTCGGCACGTCCTGACTCCAACACAAAAAACCGTTTTCCAAAATTCCAATTAGAAGTATTTTTAAAAAAGAAAAACAGCAGATCGAAACCGAAACTGATTTCACGGCCAGAAACGACGTCACATTTGACGAAATGGTGACGTCACACTCAGTATTAGAAAAACACTCGTACGTGCGTTGGATGGTGAAAATAAAGTATGGAAATCATGCCGCACTACATAAAATGTCTGAGGTAGTTCAATATAAACCTCACAATTTCATAATCACGCGGGAAGTAGACATTAACGCCTGTATACTGTTTGTGACGTCAGAAACTCAGTGTTGCCCGCAGAAATACTCTCAACTTAAGCCACGAAAACGGCATATTTTAAAGCCGTATTGCGCGTGAACGGATTATCGTACGGCACCCAAATTTTGTAGAATGCGTCAGGACGGAGAGAAGAACCTGTGGTAAAAGTTTCACTACAATATTCGAATGTCAAAAAACCCCCGGAGTTGCCCTTTAAGAGCGTCCGCTTTGAAACACAGTGGGGACAGTCGTCACCATGCAGAGTTAGTTGTATTGCAGCGCTACCGTTGATAGATTTGCTATCTGTCTATCTATAAAAACGAGCATCCTGAACAGCGCGCAAACGGGCTCGTTGGAATAGGCGAAAATTTTTCAAAGTAGCCAGAAAGTAGCTAAGTAGCCAACCTAAAATTTTTGTCGCCAGGCGGCTCAGAAAGTAGCCAATTTGGCGTAAAGTAGCCAAATCTGGCAACCCTGAAAAAGGCTCAACGCCACCTTGCAGAGAGCCGGCTCCGTGAACTGCGCATGCGCGCCCAGGACCAAAGTGGAAAGGAGGATAAGTTGCTCTTCTGGACGGATGTGACGTCAAATAGCTTTTAGTGCTTGTTTTTTTCTAGAAGTAAGCCTCAAACCCAGATGTTCACTGAGCCGCTCAAAGTATGGCCCAAACAAGGAACGCTGGCGCGCTTTTCAGACAACGAGCATTTGCGCTTTGCGAGCCCTAGGCACCCTAGGTTGTCTTTCATGCGTCGGTCTGCTGCAGTTTGCGGGCCATCATCCCGGTAGATGCAAACTCGGTGAAATGCGGATTCAGTTCGTGGATTATAGCCTTAAATTCAGGGGCGCAGCCCTCGGTGCAGTCCTACTGACTGCGGTGAGTCGTACATACATGCCCGCGAACTCTAAGTAAAGTATTTGTCGTCTTTCTGCCATCGCCTTCCTTGCAGCTTCTTTAACGAGTTTTTGCACGGCAGCGCAAGCATGCGTTATCCTCAATTATTGACGTGGCGTAATCGCGCTATCGCGCGACAGTCTCCGGGCGAAGGCGTGAGGAGACGACGAGACTGCTTAATGGCGTCCACGATCTCGTTTCATTGCGCTTGGAACAACTTCCATTCCTGCTGCTGTGCACCGATCGGTCGCCGGTTGCTGTTGTCTTCCGGATGCACTGGAGTATTGGGACATATGAGGCGACTAAAAGATAACGCAAAACTATTTCTGAGTTCGCTTATATTTGTTTGGGCAGTATAAGACATTTTTGCGTGCGCCAGCGTGAACGCGCTGGTTTATAATCGGGGTTTTATTGCCTTCCTCGCAGCTTCAACCGATGGAGCGGCTCGGCCCATAGAAAATGTCGGGCTTCTTTCGGAAAACTTTTGGAAGGTAAGTGGCACTCATCTGTACAGACCATACGTGGTAGTGCTGCAATACATGAGTAATATCTGCGGACTGCTAAAAGGGGGGTTGCTGGCCAGCTGAGAGAGTTTAAACGTAAGTAGGCCCTGTGCGGACTGAGCCTCGAAGTGCAACAAGCCTACTGCACAGCATGAAATGGCTACAAAAGTATGGTTATATACATGACCGAATTCATGTGCTTATTTGCTCAGACCTTTCACTGTCAAGTACTCACTTATTTCGGTGTATACAGCAATGATGGTGACTTCATTACTCCTCAACCAGCATAAGTTCATGCCTGTGACAATATCTGTTCTTTTACTGCCGAAATAACTGCATTGGTGGAACTCACTGAGCTTGTTTATATAGATTTAACACTTTGGATGCATGTTGCTACTGCAGAGTTCCCTAATATATATATATATATATCTTTTGCCTGCTCCAACATAAATAGTTGGCAGTGCTTGGCTTCAAGCTGCTGCCAAGGCCATTGACAGCTTATTTGAAAAGAGAGCAATAATTAATCTGAGCTGGCATGTTTTGTGGGAGAATGAGGCACCATTGCGAGTACCTCGTAATCCTGTCAAAGAGCTTGGCAGTTGCTGCTATAAGCACTCTCCATTGCAGTTCCATGCAAGCCGCAGCATATTCCACACTTACTGCACAAGTGATTTAACTTAGTCTCTTTGTTGCTATTTCAGTGCTTTGTAAGTGTGCTAAATATTTGTATTTGTGCTAGCATTGACAGCCAGTCTCGTTGCTACCTTTTTCCTTCTGCAGCAGGCACTCTCACTTGTTTTACTCGAACCAAATTCTATTGTGAGTGAGTTTGCTGAATTTATGCAAACTAAATGTAATTGCAGTATTACTCTCATTTATTTACATCTGCAGAGGCAACGAATTCTTGGTGGCGACGAACGAGTTCCCTCCGCCAGTTCGATTACACCGCCACCTCAGTTGTGCAGTGAGCTGCGACTGGTGTGACCAAATGGATACTCTCACTGCTTCCACAGGTTTAGAGCGTGCTCCCAGTTAAGTTTAAAAGACCTTGCTTGCAATGTATTTAATCTTGTTGTGTAATATTGTCACCGTTGCTGATATGCTATTATTTGAAAATCATTCTGGGTGGTTTGGAACACATGATTTGCAAGGGGGGGAGGTGGGAAGCACAAATGTGTGACTGCAATTTTTTGCCAGTCTAGCTTCTAGCCTTGCGAATTAAAGTAACAGATTAATACCTGAACAGGCCTGAAATTTATTGGAGAGTTTGTCATATAGAAGAAAACTTGATCCGGTGTGGAGGTAACACAGCTGTGGTTCTCCGAGAAAATGTTATCCGTGTGTGATGGTGTCTAAAACATGGCATTGTCTTAGGTAACTTGGCATGGAATCGGCCACTTCTTGTACTCTCTTGACAGCATCTATTGTACTATGTGCTAGGTGATATGCCTTCAGGGATAAGAGTAGATGGAGAATACCTCAGTAATCTGCAATTTGCTGATGACATTGCCCTGAAGCAGTCAGGATGACGGGCAGTAATGTGAGCAGTTTGTACGTCATGCTGGTCATGGAGGAAGTAAAAAAGCCTTAGAAGCAATGTAAAGGGTTCCGGAAATCGGCTGGTATGGATCATCATCATCAGCCTGATTATACCCACTGCAGGGCAAAGGCCTCTCCCATATTTCTCCACTTAACCCGGTTCTGTGCTAGCTGCATCCACTTGACCCCTGCGAACTTCTTAATCTCATCCGCCCACCTAACTTTCTGCCGCCCCCTGCTACGCTTTCCCTCCCATGCATAGGCAACTGCAGATCTTTGAAGAGTGGTAGGGAGATTGTGCTAGAAAAACTGCTTGCTTTGTGTGTGTAGTGCCTCATGACCTCAAGCGTATAAAAATCTTGGAAGGATCCTAACAGTACCATAATCTATAAGAAAGGGGCTGTCAAGCACTTGCAAACTTAAACTGATCGGGTTACTGTCCATTGCCTACAAGATAATAGAATTGGGAAAATCTTGGACTTTCTATCAGCTGAAAGAGCAGCTGGCTTTCGTAAGGGCTGCCATGTTTTTTAATGTGTCTGCCCTGCCGCTGTTGTGTGCTGGATTGTAGCCTACATCCACATCGGATAGGAGGCTGTGCAAACAAACTGCTCTTTACAGAAGGGACATAATTTGAACTGCCCATATCATACAATGCAGCAGCAGTAGTGAAAAGTGCTCCACAAGGAGTGACTTATTGTAGAATGGTTGCTTTATTGCGGTAGCGTAAAAGGCGTCACCCTTGAGAAAAATCACAACCATGCCTTTGGCAGGTGACATGGCCATGCACTGATTGGTTGTCTGGTTCTGCGATGTCATGAGGCCACATGATATGGCCGAACTGGCTGGAGCTCATATTGTGGAAAAGCGCAAAAGAGACTAAGAATCGAGAAAAGAGAGGACGACGCTATCTGGAGCTGCTAACTCAGGCAGCTCCTTTGAGGCGAGAGGGTGAGGTGGAATAGAACCCTCCGAGACCCTTGGATCCAGTATCAGACGTGCTACTCCACATTCATACAGCTTGGTTAAAACAGAGCTTTATACCCATGTTGGGTGGTCTTAGGCACAATGTGGTAGATTATGGTTGTATGCTGACGATTATGTGTGAGATAATACCGGCACAAATTAAGGGATTAGGGCTTATACCTTTCAGGACCGCTTTAAGCCAATCGTTCATATATGAATGATGGTTCTCACACACTGGCAGACGTAAATTTTCGTGTTTGGAACATGTAGCCCCATTTAGGCAGATAGTATGACAAAAGTAATTATAGTAACTAGTTCACAGGGATGGAAAGGCACAGAATCTGTCACTTGTTTCTGTGGGCACCTGAACTGTGTCGTAAGAGAAGGGAGGAGGGAGTCAAAGTGGAAAGACAGAAATGGGTGCTGTAGTGGAGGTCTGTGGAGTAATTTTGACCACCTAGGGATCTTTAACGCGCGCTGACATCACATAGCACACGGGTGCCACTTCGTTTGCATCGAAAGCAGCCGCCAGCGGTCGGGTTCGGACATGGGTACTCCGGCACAGTAATCTAGCATCTTAACCACTGCACTACCGCAGTGGGGCTATTGTGACAACCATAGTTTCGTTTGTGTGCGGCTTGTTTATTTTTTTATTTTATTTTTTGTTCTTTCTGGCACAGTGTGACATTTAAAAAATTATTCGAAATAAAGAGGTCTTTGGCGCCATTCACACGATTCTGCTGATTCTACTATAGTTTTCTTTTTATGAGAGCAGTAGCGAAGTCTCTTGAAGACAATTTTACTAGCTCTCACTTCAGCTCAGATGATGAATCAGTCAAATGCCAGCCTCGAACTTCAGCTAGTGGCCAAGAAAAGCTTAGTTTCAATCTCTGATCACTCTTGGTCAGTTACACGTGCTCATTTTGTGTTCCCACTGTTCTGTTTCCATTCGCTGGGTTTCAGCAGCAATGAAAGCTTGGTACTACTTGATATGGCTTCTCCAGAACTTCAAGTGTGGAACTTCTTCAAGCAAATCGAGTGGAGTTTGAACACCGAGCTCCTATTGCAGATTTTCAAATTTGATGGCAAACTCTCCCACCTTGTGGAAAACATATCACCAAATAATCCAGTCATAAATCCTGAAAGGTTTGGAAATGCCAATGCTATAAACTGTAAAATGAGTAGAGGAAGGCCGAGCTTAAAAATGGGTGTTTTCAGCAACTTAGCTATATTTCTGAGAGAACAGCACACCTTCAAAATGAACTTCAGAACGTAAATTATTACTTCCTTGGCAGTTGGGCTTCGCTGCATTTTGTAGTGTGATGTGGAGAATAGGTACATGAGACTCTCAACAACTGCTGCAGGAAATCAAGAATGACCACTGCTTCCGAACAGCACTACGAAAAAAAGAAATCTGCCCATAGGTGCACCATATCTTTACTAGTAATAAAAGAGGCAGTGTAGCATATTTTAGTATTCTGAATTATTTTTCTTGCTGGCTTATTTTGATATTCATGCCCCCTTTTCTTTCACTTTTTAGATTTTTTCTGCAAATTTTGGAGAAAAAGGTTTTTATGTTATGTATAAAGCCAAAACAAAAGCATGGGCATTTATTTAATTGAGGATCAAAATACCTGCATTTTAGTATTATCTAATAGCAAGATTGTGTAAATATTTTATTTAATAAACAAATTACATGGTGCTGAAGGAGTTGAGGCAAAAAAAAAAAAGACCTTCATTTTCAAGCTGTAGTTTAAGAAATGAGCATTTTTCTGCCTTTTGTATATCCTCAAGATTTTATTACAATTTCTTTTTATATTCATGTTTGACAATACTTTGTGAATATTTTACCCAGTGCTGAGAATTTATCTTATGTATTATGCTTATATTCACAATATTCACGTGTTTAGAGGGCATTTAAATAGCTGTATTTTAATTGGCTCATGTGCGTCATGTACAGAAGGTGTGATCAGAAATTGTCATCGAAAAACGTCCTTCATACTGGAACTTGCGTGTGAAGAGCTCTGGCAGGTGCGTGCTCTGTTGCCGCGTTACAGAGAGGAGGAAAGGAGGCATCCTGGCTGTGCAAACCGCCACGGAGAGGTGACAAAGAGGCTAATGGCAACCCCATGCATACTCGGGCCACTTATGCGCTTATACACAGGACCTCGGAGGATGGGCGTGTGGTATTCGATCTGTCATTTGACGTGTGTAACTAGAAGGCTGCATTCCCTGCACCGTACCTATTAGTCACATATTCTAATTCTGGTGCCGGGTTGTGTTCGCCTTAGCGATCTTAGAGCTCTTAAGCACTTCCTACATTCTTTTTTTTTTTTTTTTTGTAGGTTGCAGCAAGGTTCTTTAAACACTTCATTTATAAAATAGCAAGGTGCATGTATGCGGTCAAGGATCCACAAGGGAAGCTGCAGACGGGAGCTGTTGACGCTACCATGCTATACTCTTAAAGACAGATCTCAAGTGTCTCCTAAATTTTTATAAAAAAACGAACATCCGCACAGTGTTTGCTGGAGATGCTTACAACCCTGCTGTCCTGTCCGAAGACAGGGGTAAATGCATTACTGCCCGCCATATGCAAGGCCAGCCACAATTAAACATTCGTTACCAGAGTAACATGATTGCCTGGCTTTTTTGTGTGTTCACTTCCTTAGCATACTGTAGCATAGTCATAGTAGTGTGCACCTTTCCAATAAGTGGTCACGGGGTGTCACCATATTACCTGCTGGACTGCTTTGTGCATTTGGTGCTAGCACAGTGGAAGCAGAGCCGGTTTGCAGCAGTCCAGAGAGGAGGAGCGAACAATATGGTGGCACCGAGTAACACTTATTGGAAAGGTGTATATAGACTGCTTGTTCTTGCAAGATGCGAGTTAAACCACTCTCATACGAACAGTTGCGATCCTCATTGAACTGGATCTACATTCAACTCATTGTAGATTGAGGTTGTCACACGGCAACTTTCAAGTGCAGTTGAGCTCGAGCCTGCTTGACTCAAGGTTGCTTCCTCAATCGCTCTCGATATTTCAAGCACACTCAAAAGCGGTTATTGACACCCTCGTCATCAATGAGCTCTAAAACTTGAAAACGAATAAATGCAATAGAACTGCACATAATAACACATAAATGTATTAAAAGGCATGATAGAACATTCGTAGAACGGCTAATTTTATAATATTGACACCGTAGTCTACTGCCAGTGGAAGCTAAGGTGGCGTTCTCTTCGACTGCGTCAGTGTGGAAACTGTGGAGCGGAAGAGAAACTGCACTGTAGCACTTGACCGCTGGGAAGATAGGTTAGATGACCTGAGGCGCCCAAAGCGGAATGCTGCTGTGTACACTGAAATCGTGCAATCATTACCCCAATCTTAAATTTCCTTTTGAGACTCATTGCGACTGACAGCAGACGACGGACCACATAGGAAATTTCTCAATGCTGGCTGAAAATGCCCGTGTAGCACCGGATGCTTCAATCCTTCTTGAAAGCCTGAATGCAGATTGAGTTCAATGAGGATCGGAAGTGTTTGTGTGACAGAGGAATTAGTGTAGTGCAGCAAAAGCTTCGTGTTAGCTGGTGTGCACAAGTTGGGTGGCCGAGCTGTGTTAAATGGTATTACAATGCATATTTAGAAAACAAAACAGGGCACCCCGAACGGTTTATTCAACTTCTCAGATTATTTGGCATTACACACATTGTCTTGAAAGTAGTCCACAATATGGCCAGCACAACTTATGTCCTTGCTTATTTCAGATTGTTCATTTAAGAGAGCTAACATATTCAAGGGCTACTGACCAGGCTGACATTTTAACCAAGCCCGATAAGGCGTTGGACATGGTCTCTGCGAAATACTGCAGCGATGCACACACTGGAAAGCAACAAAATGCAAACCAAAGCTCTCATGGTCCTTTTAAAACAGCCAAACCTCCTCATCCTTTGCGCTGGCCATCAAACTTTGTCGATGAGGTACCAACAGATACTGCATCCATTGGTTTCTCTCTGACTGATGGGCGAGGGGTGTCACTTGGTCTGCTGATGTCACGCACTTTTTTGTCTTGCATTTCGTTTTCACTCATGCATACACTCACACAAGAAAGAATGCTTTTAGTTTCTTGCCCTTGTCTATGCATGCTTCAGCGTGTTCTGTGCACTGTGCTATTCATACACCAACGGCTGGACTCAAGTGGCAGCGGCGCGCACTTTCATACAGCCTGCGCATTCGCTGCAGATATAATGGCAGCTCTTCTAGGCAAGCAGTGCTCTCTTCCCCATGAAGTTAGTGCAGGATTTACCCAACCCTGGCCACTCGCTTCTGTGGCGGCGCCCGGTGCGCACCTGCGTTCACGTCTTCAAGCGTTCAAGTGTTCAGTTTACGGAGTGAGCGAAATACTTAGAGAAATTATGTAGTCTCAGTTTTGTGTGCGCAAAAGCGGTGCGGTGTAGGCTCAGGCAACAGTATTATTTAGCACATTTTGATCGTAGTAATACTTACTTTGTCTTATTTCTTACAGTGCGCAACATGTGCTAATTACCATCTGAATACAACAGTGATTTGGGTTATCAGTCTGCAGTAAGGCAAGTAGCAGCATACTATTGTAAGGTCAGTCCCATTATGCTGCACAAAAGCTGATTTTTTTCTTCCTGCTGTAACTTTGTTTCCTTCATGATATGAGGGGAACTGTCAAAAATGCATTGACTTGGCTACAGAAGCACAGAATTTATCACATGAACATTTTTGGCCTCTCTGGCCTGTTCTGCCAGGCCTGTTAAAATTAGTGGCCGAGCAAGGAGGAGTACCTGTTTTGCCTACATGCATTGTTTCAAATGATATGCCAGTGTGACGGCATCTTTTCGCTTTTGGGCACATTTCTGTCTGCTTCTGCACATGTACCAAAAGTTCGGGCGCCTTCACGTGTCTGCAAGTCAGGCTGGTCGTTGACCTGTTTTAAGTTGTTAGTGCAAATTAAAAAAAAAAGGTAACCTGCTCTTATTGCACTTTTTGTGCACTTTGAACAGCGCATTCACTGTAACTGCTTTTCCTGTTCTGAGGTGTGCGCAACATCACCTCGAAATAACAGGAGACATTCATCACCATCCTCATATAAGGATAGTAGGAAAGCCTTCCGACCCTTGTCTTTGCCTGCCACCTATGTTGCTAAGCTCTGCGGCTAGTTTGTAACGAAGCTAACTTCATGACAATAGTTGAGCTTCTCGGCCGCAGTGTGCTTTTGGTATTTCCTTCGGTCCGGACCCATACGTATGCTTTCTGCCACGCATTTGAACTTTATTTCCTCTGAACGACGTGCCCACGCCTGCAAGTTTGAAAAACTTGCGGTGTTTCCTTTCATCAATTTCCGAGTGATGGAGAACTCTGTTCCAATAATTTAGCTATATTTTATGCGAGTTTTTCCCTGGTTTTGGCTCTTCGGCAAGATGCTGATACACAGCCAGAGCCTGTAAGGATGGCTCACGGCCGGCACACCTATCATCTATAACTCTCGGTACAGCGGCAAAAATCACTGCAGGTCGCTCTGAACGCTCAAGTTCATGACATCTCGTTGGCAAGAATCACAACCGGGTGAAAGTGCAGGCTTGCAGCCGCAGGCTTGGCCAGCCTCCGCTTTTTTTTTTTTTTTCCAGCTTGTTTTACACCAAATGACGGCATCACTGAGTAGACGCGTCAATGCCACACAGTGCCACGATTTCGCAGCTGTAGCAGACAGGAAGCACCCTCCATGCATAGGTCGTAAAGAGCGCACCGTCGCCACTCGAATCCAGCCATGGTACACCATGCATAACCATGAATACAGAAAACACAGAACATCCATACATGCACGGGCTTGGTTTCCTAAGAAAGGCCAGACGCCCCGCACCTATGCTTCGGCCACCCATTGAGCTCAGCCTCTCCCACTCCTCCTCCTTATTGGCATTGCAGCTGGATGAGCCGAAGGTCACTGGTGGTGCTTGGGTAGCAGAAAGCAAGAAAAAAAAAAGCTGCGGCGGTAGCTTTTTGATGGAAGGCAAAAAGCAAGGCACCCGTGTTTGTGCAATGTCAGTGCACCTTAAAGAAAGAACTCCAGGTGGTCGGAATCGTTGGGGACCTTCACTATGCATCTTTCATACCTGAGTCGTTTTTGGACGTTAAACCCCACAAACCAACCAGCAAGAAAAAAAAAATAATGCCTGTAAAAGTCGGGGCCATAATGACTGCATTTGATGCGTTCTCGTAGCTGTTTTTACCCAGCACAGGGCAAGCCAGCGTTTTCATTTTGTTGACCAAACCAACATGGCGGGCATAGTTTCTCAAAGCACTAAGAGATGGCGCTCCACATTTCGCGTATTTAGGGAGCCTACATGTACCAGCCCTACGCATATTCTCTTGTGGAGGCTAGTCAACCAGGGAGGAGGGAGAGACTCTTTGGTGATGGAAGGGAAGGAGAGAAACATACCGGTTTTGATGGTTGTAGCTCTGTTATTAACGAGTCTGCTGCAAAAGTATTTTTGGCCATCGCGCATTCTGAAGGTGCTGCCTCATAGACAGCAGGTTTGAACACATTTTCGAATCTGGGGTGGTTCATAAACAAGTTCAGTTTATGGAATCGCACTTGAAAACGAAAGGAATGATTGAAGCAGGAGAAATGATAGCACCTTAAAATAGAAACAAAAGGTGGATGGGTTTTAAGATGCTTTGCAGCTGTTTTCCACTTGCCCAAAGGCAGTGCAGAGTTTTGGCCGGTGTGCAATGAGCAGTTGGGCGCATGGTTTCGCTGATGGCATGGCAGCTGCGTACTGGTTGGTGACATTTTATACACAAGGTCTTGTAGACTTTGTGTCTAGTTGGAAAAAAAGAGGATTGTAGCAAATGAGCATTTATGCTGAAATAATTTTGTGAGTATCTTCAAAGAGCAGCCTTTTTTAAAAAAGGCTGCTTTCCATGAAAACATGGCATTAGATTTTTGCTTTTCTAGATGGGGTTTTAAATTTTGTTTTGATGGTTTCTTGCTATCTTTTGCTTGTTCTTCACGACAAATGTATTTACTTCATAGCTTGCAATAAAATGCTTCCATTGCAAATAAGCATTCCTTGTGTGTCGTGCTCTTTGGTCTCATTATTTTGAACTGTAGTAGCCATGACAATCGGAAAACATTTTGGAGAACAGCATTGCATCATGTCTACATTATATTCCTGTAGAAAAAGAGAACGGGCATTGCAGTTGATGTCGATGAGACTGAAATCGACATTTGTTTCAGCTAAACTGTTTCCTCGATTTCGAATCTGGTTTGGGCTATTGCATGTCTAAGGCCCCAGCCAAATATTGCCCACTGCCTCAATAACAGCACATGCTCAAGGACCTAAAGAAACTACAAGATGAAAGTTTATTTTTCAACCCTTTGTGATGAGAGCAACTTTACAACAGGTAGAGGTATTGACATGGCACACAGGGATCGGGAATGCCAAAACCTAATGCGGTCTATGAAAGACGGCAAGCATGGGAAAGAGCTAATTAATTTTGACTGCTTGGTGTCCTTTTTATATGCACTGACATTGTGTAGCCCACAGGTGTCATTACATCTTGCCTCTGCCAAAATGTAGCCATGTATTTAATCTTAAAACCTTAGGATTAGCAGTTGAATGCATAGCCACAAAGTCACTGCTGCACATAGGTAGGAAGGTTTCGGACGTAGGAAGGGAGTAATGTTTTTAAGCCAGGTAGTCACTCTGAATCTGAACCATGAGAAACATTTCCCCAAGAGCAAAAAGAGGTGAAAGTAAATTTGGAAGGTGCTGTACATATAATGTAATAAAAGGCAGCTTGCTATCATGTGATCATTTGAAAGGCTGAAAAGTGGATATTAAAGCATTAGTTTAAAATACCTAAGCAAAGGACAGTGCAGCAGGTTATAGAAAGTAAAATAATTTGGAAAACCTTCACAAACACAGATGTGGATTAAAGTACAGTTTCAAGGTAATCATAACAAGGAAGTAGTAATCGGCTATTATTGAAATGAGCAGGCCCTATTTGCCCTGGACAGGTGGCGTCCTTGGTCCAAAAAGGTGAGGGCATAAGCAGGTCCTCATCTGATGGTTTGTGTGGGTGGTACTTCTATGCTGCCGCAACACCATACCATATGACACAGAGTGCTGGGCATCTTGCAGTAGAGTACCTGCAGTTGAGATTGCAGCACATGGTGCACATCTTTGAGTATGAAGATGCAGAAAACTGAAAAGAAGCATTACAGTGGGACATGTAATCCAGGAAATAGGGCTTTTCAGCTAATCGATTAGGTTTCGAGGGAGTGAAACAAGCAAGGGATACCAGACACTGGGATGAAGAGATAATGTCGGCAAATGAGCCAAGGTTGGCGGCTGCAGCTAACGCATGAAGCAGCGATGATTGCAGACCATTAATTCCCTTCAGCATACCTAATGCAGGCAGTGATGATGAATCAAAACTCTGTTGCCAATTTATGAAATAACTGTAGATATGTAACTGCACTGTGGGAAGCCACTTAGCCACTTGATTTTTCTTCCAAGTTTTTTGTTATGAATGGACAGAGTGAAAATGCGCGAAGGAAATAAATGCCAGACTAGGAATAAGTGTAGTCCTTCATTGAATGGCTCTAGTGTCGCATTGCTGAACTGTGGTTTAAAAGTTACTTGTGGCGAGATAAATGAGTCATACAGCCTCTGGGAGGCTTGCAGAGAGAGCTGAACTGAGAAGAGAGAACTCGAGAGAACAGCAGAGACTTGTGCGAGCACCGTACAACCAGCCGGTTCAAATGGCGCGCCGTTGCAACGGTTGAGTGACAGCGCTGCAGGTGGCGAAAACGTCCAATACCAACAAAAATTAATTCAGTAAAAGGAAACCTTTAGATAATTAAAATTCGCACTTGTAGTTTATGGGTCACCACCTCCTTTGTTTAACTGAAACTGTATAGTTTCATTTGCAACAGGTTCAGATACGATGGTGCGTGCGCCATTATCATCATCATCGACCCCTCCGCTAAATTATTTGAGTTGCGGCGCGTTACATGAAACGTTTTAAAAAATGTTTGACGAGTTATTGACTCTGGTTATTCTCCTTCCAGTGCTTTACGGAGCCTGTGTTGCGCTTTATCTATTTGTTGCTAATGCCAACGAACCATAAAATGGCTGTGTTCTGTGCTTATACAGCACAGTTCGCACGGTGAGCATCACTTTGGTAAGTCGAATAGAAAGTCAGCTGATTGCTCTTTGGAAGGAAATGAGTTACATATATATTGATTTGTGGAACATTAACGTACTCGAGTGCCATGTTGGTAAGCATGGTGCCTGCGCTAGAACCGCGATTCTTCCGCGAATCGCTGTGTGAAATTAGCTGGGAACGATTTGTTTCGGGATGTTTAACTGTGAACATTGCAGCAAGGTTACTTTCTTGCTGCACTTGAGGTTGTCTGAGAGAAGTTCTGCTTGCCTGCGCAGAACTAAATAAAGCGCTCCGTTGAAAGTGTTTAGGCATTGTGACTACAGACATCGAAGGCTTACGTTTGTGTCAGAAATGCTTTGAATTAATTTTTAGTGTTATTGTGAGGCATGTAGCTTTCCCTAGCAGTCGTAAGATCATCGAGGCCAACGTCAGTTTTGCACTTGCATCGGACGCGCCTTTTCAGCACATGCTGCATGTATGCGCCTGTTATTGCTTTTATGTATGATGACTGTGGTAATAGTTTGCAGACTAGCTGAATATAGAACTGTGTTTCAAGTGTGTTGACCGCTTCTTAATAGTGTGTACTGTTGATTTACTAGAAATTAAGCTTCACTTTTTTTTGGCAAATGATAAGGGCCTGACACGCTGTCCGTCAGTCCCGAGACGAGTGGTACGCTGTACAGCAAAGTAAATGTACTGCATTACCGAACGGGGTCACGTACTCGTTAGCTATGATTTTTATTTTTATAACTGTAGTGCACAACGTAGATGTAATGTGCGATCGCTTGGTTCTTTCCTAGTGTATTCTTGTAAAACAAATAAACTGGTCAGAACAGCATAGAGATGTGGCTTTAGGGAATGCATCAAAACGCTTGCCAAATGGCTTGCCTCTGTTCTCATTCTTGCTCAGATCCAAAGGCAGTACATTTCATTTATCAACTTAATTTTTTTGTAAGTTCAGTATTTGACTTTACAGTAGTTGTCTGCATGTTAGGTAATCTGCCCAAGTATAGATGACTTGCAGCACTGTCACGTTGTTGGTGGACCAGAGCCATGAACGAACCCTGTTTGCCTGCCTAGCCTGCTACTAGCTACCTGCCCCATGGAAAATACCTATACCTGATTTACTATCATGGAGTATGTGCGACAGCCACCTGATAGCTCGCAGCTGCAGCCATGTTTTTATGTTCTACACCTGTGCACTGCAGTGTAACGCTCTATCACGCATTTTAAAAAGGACAGTATTTAATGGCTACATTTTCATCTACAATAATCTGTCACGGTTCCATCCACCAAGGCTGCACAACATTCATAGGTGCCCTAGTAAGGCTCAGAGGAGTTTTGAAAATTCTTGTGCAGTATTGTTGAATTATTACTTACAAAATATTGTCCAGTGAACCAGTTTTAACTGTGAATGCATTTATTTTTTCTAAATTACTACCCACGCAATGTTGTTATTACGGCATTGTGAATGCACAAGATTGTTAGTCTGCTAGAGTTTCCAGTTTGTACAACCCATAGCCATTTAAACAAGAATTGCAATGGTGGCGCTGAATGGCAGCACTTATCTGCGAGATGGCTGATGCATTGTGAGGGCACCAGACATTCCCCTCATCATCTGCGGCGACTGTCATCGATACTACGAAATCACAGTGGTTGCCAGTGTTCAGGTGCGAACTGCTCGGGGTCGCAGTCGTCAACAATTTCAAGCCACTACAAAAAGTGTTAATTGCATTGATTACATCTTTGCATGACAGCCGATGTAACCAGCATGAACTATGTCTTACTACAGGTACCATATGCTGTTACTTGCTGTACTGTACGACAGCACAGAGCACATGTGTGATTAGTGGGGTAAATAAAATAAATAAATACTGTCTCCACTGGGAATCGAACCTTCATCCCTTGTATTCCTCACATGCTGTACTTTGTTTATGGCAATAGAACATGAGTCAGCACAGATGCATTCTTGCAGTGGAATTATCTAGGCATAGCACTGCTAATTTTTGTTCTAATGTGGCACCTTTTATGGAGTTCACCGATGTTTTATTTTTTGCATCGTTCATATAATAAACACATAAAAACCCTGCAGCACTATGAAAATTTGCCCGTAGCATTCAACTCGTGCTACAGTATGTGCAGTAAAGCTACCTTTGTTTTTGTGTGCAAAATGAAATTTTTTACGAAAGATTTACATTTTGCATGTTGATTTGATCAGAATATATTGGTTTTGAACAAGATTGGAAGAGGCTTTTCAATACCCGAGCTGTTTCATGTGCATGGTTGTTAACTACCATGCTGAACTTTGTAGTCAAGTACAATATGTGCATAGTGCCTATATGCATACAATATATGCATAGAGGCAGGTAGAGTGATTGTTTAGGTGTACTGTAATTATCAGGCTGTGCTAGTATCGTTACAGCTATGATATAAAAATTCGCATCAGGTTTGTAGAACTTGTATTGTGAACAGTGGTTATATGGTGTCTGTGTATTTTATTTTAGCATAGCAGTGATATTGGTGCAAGTTCTGTCAAGTTTTGTTTTGTTTTGATTTTAACTTTGCTTATTGCCACTTGTGGACAGCCTTATCACACAGCGCTATTCAGGTTCTACTAGTGTCGAAGATCATTGATTTCACTTTCTTTAATAGACACTGAGGGTTCACTGACACATACGCTATCAAATTTTTTTGTTTCAACTGCTTCAATTGTTTTCCTTCCCAGTGGTGTTGTACATTTTCACAAAAATTTGCTTTCAAAGTGAAGTTGTCGACTTTCTTCCAAGTTGTGCGATATGCTGTGAAAAATGGCATGCGTGTCATGAAACTTGTTCCAGATTTTTTTGATCGCATTCTGCATGTACGAGTTTTTTCAACCTTCTATGAATGCTTTGTCTCAAAAATATTAAGTATTCAGGCTAACGTAGGATTAGGTTGCATTCTGGGTTCTGTTGTGCCGGGTAGCAGCTCAGCAGTCAGATTCTTTTACTGGACTTGCCTGAGAGTACGAGTTGTGTGAAGCCTGCACACAGGCCCATATCATGCCATTTGACGCAATTTTTACGCTTGACCGCCATCAGTTCAGAAAAGGACTGTATTGGGCTACTACGACAAACATTACCTCAGCTTGTCTTAGGCGGAAAAAAAAAAGTTTGTGCCATGGTCGCCATCTTGCATGTTCTCATACACTTAAATTTCAAATTTGTAAAATTTGCTGTTCTCATCGTAGTTGTTCCAACAATATCCCAAGTTTTCCAGAAGTAAAGGAACCCAAGAAAATTGTTTTGGAGATTAGAGAATATAAGCCATGGCAGAATAAAATTCTTAAATTTAGAAAATTTGCTTTTTGCAGCATTTACAGCTGTAAAATACAGAGTAAGGTGGTTCTAGTAAACGTATGACCTGTATTAAGAAAAAAGTACCACTCCGTGGCATTTATTTTGGGAAGTTAAATCACAGCACTCAGTTCCTTGCTCGCATACAGCCGCCCAAATCTTCAACTAGACTGCTCAACGGCCACTTTCAACAGTGATGCTGTTTAAGCTGGAGGTTGTTTCATCTGTTGTGCGCAGCTTAATGTGTTTGCAGTAATGTCACTATGACCGGATGTGACATCATCATGACGTCACATCCAGTCATGTCTAATAACCAGAACTGAGGTCACCACATGACATCATGTCCGGTCATGACCGATGACTTCACCGTGCGATTCACGCATATATGAAGCTAACCTTGCCAGGCATCCAGTCTCCCCAGTACTATTCACAGCTTGCTTAGAGGAAGTATTCAGAGACTTGGAATGGGAGCAGTGAGGGATAAGGGTAGATGGAGAATACCTCAGTAATCTGCGATTTGCTGATGACATTGCCTTGCTAAGCAACTCGGGGGATGAACTGCAAATAATGATTGATGACCTAGACAGGAAAAGTAGAAAGGTAGGCTTGAAAATCAATATGCAGAAGACTAAGGTAATGTTCAACAGCCTCGAGAAGGAACAGCAGTTTACATTAGGTAGCGAAATACTGGAAGTAGTAGGCGAATATGTCTACTTAGGACAGGTAGTAACCGCAGATCCGGACTATGAAAAGGAAATAACAAGAAGAATAAGATTGGGATGGAGCGCATTTGGCAAGCACTCGCAGATTATGACTAGCAGCTTACCGGTATCGCTCAAGAGGAAAGTATACAACAGTTGCATCTTACCATTACTCGCCTATGGGGCTGAAACGTGGAGGCTAACCAAGAGAGTTCTACTTAAGTTGAGGACAACCCAGAGAGCTATGGAACGAAAAATGGTAGAGGTAACATTAAAAGACAGGAAGCGTGCACAGTGGGTCAGAGAAATAACTCAAGTTACCGACATTCTAGTGGAAATTAAGAAGAAGAAATGGACATGGGCCGGACATGTAGTGCAAAGAGAGGATAACCAATGGTCACTGAGGGTAACAAACTGGATTCCAAGGGAAGGAAAGCGTAGCAGGGGGCGGCAGAAAGTTAGATGGGCGGATTAAGAAGTTCGCAGGGGTGAAGCGGATGCAACTAGCACAGAACCGGGTTAAGTGGAGAAATATGGGAGAGGCCTTCGCCCTGCAATGGGTATAGTCAGGCTGATGATGATGAATCCCACAGACTTTCGGTAGAAGCAATGTTAGGTAACCCAAGGGCCGCCTTATACGCCAGCCTAATCATAGCGTCCACCTTGTTTTCCTCCGTCACGTCCATATTCATACAAGGCGTCGCATAGACTGTTCTACTGATCACGAATGCCTGTACCAAATGACTTGACTCCTTTTCCTGCAATCCTCTCTTTAGATTGGAGGTTCTTTCAGTGAGCCTCATGGCAGCGTTTACCGTATTCTTTAGCTTTCCTAAGGCCTCGTTATTTTTCCTGTTAGTCTGCAAATACATGTCCTGTTGTAGCGTATCCTCCTCCTCCAATTGTCTGTCTCTACCCCTGGTGACACAGAGTAACATCGCACCAAGTGGTGACACACAAGCGATCTGTATCTGAAGAATGGTGGCACCTTAGATAGAGAAATGTTCGTGTCAGGCCGCACAACAAAAAACACTGAAATTGTGTGATTCAGCAACTTCAGCTACAGATTTTTTTTTATCGCACTAGCAGCAAAGAAGCCAGAAGAGTCTGTCAGAAGAAGCTCCGATTTCAGTTTTTAGCGATTCAGGTACTACAACCACCTGTAATGCCAACTAGTGGCCAAAGGTGCACATAGTTTCCGTACCCACTTGCTTTTGAGTATGTACACATGATCGCTGCATGTTCTCAGTTTTATCTCTGTTTAGGAGGGTTTCCACAATCGTTAGCAGCGATCTGCTGACACTGGCACACAAGCGTGTAGTTTTCACGTAGATAGGAACCTAGTGTATACTTGAGTGAAGGCTCTCCAGCTTATGATACAAACTATTTGTAAAAATAAAAATAAATATGATTGTGCAGGGATTTTGGGGAAACCAACAGGTTGCTTGTTTTGACGGATGTTTGGAAGAAATGACTAAGTGAAATGCTTAAGTTCATAGGCCTCTTGTTTGTCCAACACGGGTATTGTGAAACTTCACTGGCTGAAGCTGCACTGGAATGAGGACATCTACAGTGGTTTGCCTCCACCAGGAACAATGCTGTGAATCTGCTTCATAGCAGTGCTGGTGCTTCTCAAAGTGGCAGTCCTGTACAATGTAGACCAGCTGCCACAAGTAATGCACCGGTACATCAATCAAGTGCGAAGCCCTCACAGCCACATTAGGCAGTATTTGCATGTAGCTTCCCGAGAAGAGTTCAATAAACAGATATTTAACCTTCGTGGCACACCAGCTCAAATTTTGTCACCCTCTGCAAAATGTGCAAACCATAAACCACAAAACGTTGACAAATGCACGAAATGAGTTGTGCTATGAGCAAAAGAAGACCGGGCTTAAAAATAATGTTTCTAGCAATTTGGCAAAGTTACGAGAATGGCAAGCCTTCACAATGAACCACGTAACACATTGGTTCCTGGTATTTGGCTTCACTACATTTTATTGGTGTAGTCGGGAGAATAGGAATTTCCAACTCGCAACAACCACCCCATCTTGATACATCAAGGCAACTGCTGCAGACATACAACAGATCCGAAGGCATGTCGCCTAGCACACATTACAATAGATGCTGTCAAGAGAGTGCAAGAAGTGGCCGATTCCATGCCAAGTTACTTAAGACAATGCCATGTTTCGGACACCATCACATACAGTGAACTTTTGCTCAGATAAACACAGCTGTGTTACCCCCGCAAGGGTCAAGTGTTGTTGTATATGACAAACTCTTTAATCCATGCCAGGCCTGTTCACATATCAATCTGTTGCTTTAATTCTAAAGGCTGAAAACTAGAGAGGCAAAAAATTGCAGTCACACATTTGTGCTTCTCCACCTCCCGCCACTGCAAATCATGCGTCCAAAATCACTCTGAATGCTTTCCAAATAATAACATATCAGCAAATGCAAGGGTGACAATATTCCACAACAAGATTAAATACATTGCAAGCAAGATATTTTAAACTTAACTAGGAGCACGCTCTAAACCAGTAGGAGTGAGAGTGTCCATTTGGTCACATCAGTTACAGCTCACTGCACTACTGAGGTAGCGGCGGAATCCAACTGGTGGAGGAAACTCGTACGTCGGCCCCGAGTATTCCTTGCCTCTGTAAATGTAAATAAATGAGAGTAATACAGCAATTACATTTAGTTTGCATAAATTCAGCAAACTCACTCACAGTAGAATTTGATTTGAGTAAAGCAAGTGAGAGTGCCTGCCGCAGAAGGAAAAAGGCAATAACGAGACTGGCAGTCAATGCTAGCACAAATACAAATATTTAGCACACTTGCAAAACACTGAAATAGCAAACAAAGAGACTAAGTTAAATCACGTGTGCAGTAAGTGCGGAATATGCTGCGGCTTGCATGGAATTGTAATCAAGAGTGCTTATAGCAGCAACTGCCAAGCTCTTTGACAGGATTACGAGGTACAGTCTTTGTCAAAAGTGTACAGCCCAGGGGGTCTGCTTCTGGGCCAGTTCCTGCGGCTTGTAATGAATTTCCGGTATTCCAACTTTGTTGATGGCAAGAAGATTTTTTGTCCTGCCCCCTTCAGTGGCCTCAACTAATTCTACATCAGTGCCACTATTCGGCTCAGAAGCGGACCCCCCGGGCTGTACACTTTTGACAAAGGCTGTACATGCAACGGTGCCTCACTCTCCTCAACAAAACGTACCACCTCAGGTTAATTATTGCTTTGTTTTCAAATAAGTTGTCAATGGCCTTGACAGCAGCTTGAAGCCAAGCACTGCCCACTATTTATGGAGGCATTGTTTCTGCTATCATTCCCAGTTTTCTCAAAGTGATGACGCTGTTGGAGCAAGCAAAAGATATATATTAGGGAACTCTGCGGTATCGACATGCATCTGAAGTGTTAAATCTATATAAATAAGCTCAGCGAGTTCTACCAATGCAGTTATTTTCGTAGTAAAAGGGCAGATACTCTCATGGAAAAGAACCTACGATAGCCGAAAAGTCACCCTCATTGCTGCATGCACCGATGTGAGTACTCGACAGTGGAACGTGTGAGCATACAAGCACAATAAATTCGTGCGGGTATACGCCCGTATCTTGTAGCAATTTTATGCTGAGCAGTAGGCTCGTTTCACTCCGGGGCTCATTTCGCACTGGGCCAGTTTACATTTATACTATCTCTCAGCTAGCCAGCAACTCCCCTTCTTTAGCACTTCGTCGACACTGTAAAGAAGCTGACCTCTTGCACTGCAGCACCACGTATGGGCCGCATAGATAAATACCTTACGACAGTTTTTTGACACAAGCACGACCGTTTCTATGGGCCCAGCCACTCTATCTGCTGAAGCTGCGAGGAAGGCAATAAAACCTCCTGATCATAAACCAGCGCGTTCACGCTGGCGCACCACACCAAAATGCCTGCTACTGCCCAAACAAACTAGACCACAAACGAAGAATTTCAAAAAAAAAAAAAAAGCAAATTACAAACTTTCGTGAATCTCGACTCACAAATAGTTTCACATCATCTGTAAGTCGCCGCGTACGTCCCAATACCCCAGTGCACCCCGAAGACAACAGCAACCGGCGAACGATCGGTGCACAGCAGCAGGTATGCAACGGTTGTTTCAAGCGCGAAGAAACGGGATCGACGCATTTATGCAGTCTCCACATGCCTTCGCCCGGAGACTGTTGCGTGATTACGCCGCGTCAGTAATTGTGACTACCGCATAGCTGCACTGCCGTGTAAAAACTCGTTAAAAAAGCTGCAAGACGGTAGCAGAACGCCGACAAATGCTTTACCTAGAGCTCGCGGGCATGTACGAAACACCATCATTCGCGTACGACTCACCGTAGTCGGAGGCTGCAGACAGGCCAGCGACAGGACCGAAGGCTACGCTGTTGAATTTAGGGCAACAATCCACAAACTGAATCAGATTTTCACCGAATTTGCATCTATCGGGATGATGCCCCGTAAACTACAACAAGCCGACGCATGAAAAGCGACCTAGGGCTCGCAAGGCGCGAGCACCCGTTGCCCGAAAAGCGCGCCAGCTTTTGCTCGGGTGCTGTGGCTCGAAACGGGGTAATTGGCATCTGGGTTTGAGGCTTATTTCCAGAAAAAAGCAAATACTAAAAGTTGTTTGACGTCACATCCGTCGAGAGAATCAACGCATCCTCCTTTCCACTTTGTTTCTGGGCGCGCATGCGCAGTTCACGGAGCCGGCTCTCTGCAAGTTCAGGTCAACGCCACCAACTAATAATGGCTATGGCTAGCACTTCAATCCGCTTCGGCTGCTTCGTCTGGTTTCGACTTGTTTCGGTTTCGGAAGTTGCTGACCTAACGGCTTTGCTACTCGCCGAACAGTGGCAAGCACGATGTCGGGCATCTGCGCGCTAACGCTGCATGTTTGTCGTGTATGCGCGCCTGTAGTTTGCACATTCAGAAATGTAGCAGTGCTAGTGAAAGACCACCGTGAGTTTCGCTTCTTTTCTCGCGATGCTGGACAAACTAACTGCGTGCTTGTCATGGACGTCAGGAACGTCAAAAATGCGGTGCTGTGGTTCGGCGAATCGGAGCTTTGGCCCAAATTCATTACCAAGTTTCTTGCGAAAATTCCTGATCATAAACAGCTACAGTGGCAATTGTTTGTTTGTTAATATTGGAAGACTACGGCCTTTTACAGATCAAGTGATTTGTTTGGAAACAGAAGACGCCGAATTGTGCTTGCCCACAAAGAACAGTGGGCGAGCACAATTCGGCTCGCCCACTGTTCCTTTATGGGCGCGACATCTATGGCTGTCAGCTCAAACTGGTCACCTGAGAGCGATCATTTCTTGTGTGATATGTGCCTCACTACTTCAGTGTTTAACTCTTGAATGGTGACGAAATATTTAATGCCTGTAGTTTATAGCAAAAGCAAGGACAGTTGGGTGAAAGCATGAACTCTCAGTAAGGAAAGATATGCTCTATGCAAAAATAGCTTACCGGTCAAGCTTCAAGTGAAGGCAGTGTGGGGTGTTTGCACACTCTTTACTTCAATTAAGAAACTGACCATACAAATATTTCAACTTGTCTCTGTGGCCTACAGCATACAGTAAAGAAGCTAAAGCAACCAAGTTGCTCTTTCCATGCAGCATAATAATTAGGCACTGCTGGTGGAAACTGCACATCATATATTCGTGGAGTTGCACGTGCAGCTTTCCTCAATGCATCTCGCGTGATGCAACCCACAGTGACACTAAAAAATATGCCATCTAAAAGACATTTCCTTGCAATATGATGATTCAGCATATATGTGTATAGTATGCATATAGCTTCAAGATGCAACAAATACTGTTGGTATCACCTCTCATAAAGTACTAGGATTTGTGTATCTCTTCATTAGTCTAAGATCACCGATTCAATCTTTTCTTTTTTTCTTTTTATTTGACAATGAGGCGGACAATATTTGCAAGTGTCATTACACAGCAGAAAGCTTCAATTCAGATTAGTGCAGTTCAGTAAATGTTCGTTATAGTCTCAGGAAACTTAAAAATGGTGTATATAGATGTAGATGTGCAAGTCAAAACTCAAAAGGCTGTAGTAGCTGTTTTGCTCAGCCTATCCTTGTGCTGGAAAAGAGAGTCAAGCTGGTTGGTTATAATGAGTCAATTGAGTGAACGGTGCTCTAAGATATTAAGGGAGATAAAAAAGCAGAATTGTTGTCATCTTCTCTCCCATCCCATCTGTTAGTGCTGTCCAGTCATTTGAGAATTGTCTTTCTGTGGTCTTTACAAGTGAATATGAACTCGTGAAGTTCAGTACTGGAGTTGGCTTTCACATTTCTGCTGTCACATTTACTTTTCCTTCTACAGATGAAACTCCAATTAAGCCAGTTTGTCATACAAACTTGTGATGCCTGATGGTAGTAATAGTGTGCAGTTATAGTGTGTCGCCTCCATTCATATGCAAAACACAATGTAAGGGTGATTTTGATCGCCAGTTTGACTGTCATCTACTTGGCAGGCAACACATCAACGTTGTGCATACAGCCTTTGTCGTGCATCTATGGCTGCGTGCAACTTTCAGAAACGAATGGTTGAAAGAGAAGCAAATGATGCAATTAGATCTAGTTGAAGTGTCTCGCTTTTGACATTGTTTTACGGTGACCTCGATATGTCGAGTAGTTGTTGCTCAGCGTGCATGTTGTCATATAAAAATTTCTGCATAATGAAAGGAAGCAAGCACATTTCTACTAATGTTGAAAATATGCTGCAAGCCAAGACCAAAATTGTGAAATATGAAAAAGTGTACCTGTTGCAAATAATCATGAAGTAATCATTAGATGAAAGCTCTAACTTTGAGCTCTTTCATATTGGAAGGACCTACACAGTCTCAACAACTAATTTTTTAGCATGCAAGCATGTACATGGCCACATATTTGCATGCTCTCGTAGAGCATCTGTTCACGCCCTGGCTCCATGTGCTTCTACAAGCTCGCACAAATGCGTGACCAGCCTCACAAAGGCTCACTCATTCTCATTCAATCTTGTACAGTGGCTCTGCGTGCTTTTGTGAGCTCGCTCATGTGCACATTCAATCTCACAAGAACTTGTACAATCTCATGCATTCCTGCACAGTGACTGTACGTGCTCTCATAAATCCACGTTTAATTTGGCAGCAAACTTGGCATTCTATAAGGTGCATCGCTTCATGCGAGCTGAAATTTGAACGGACTGACTAATTGCGAGCAGTTTGTCATTGAAATTGAAAAATAATGACATTTATCGTTAACAGTGCAACACAAAAAATGCAATCGAATGGATAACAGATATGGGAAGAAGTATAATTTATTAATGTAATCAGTTCTTGTAATACGTTGTGTTAAAGTATGTGCCAAATGCCTCATAAGTTGCCACATGGAGTCCGGTGGCCGCCATAGTTCCGTCCCTGCATGATGTCCGTAATGGGCAGAACAAATGACTCTCGATCAATGTCGGTCATAACGAGGCTTCAGCTGCATCAGCATTTATTTTCAAGAAAGACCAGATAAATCGTCTTAGTTTTCGCCTCTTTTTTGTAGATATCTATGGATACTGGTGCAGGGTTCCATAAAACCATTACAACTTGCATCAATTCAAGCGTGTTACCTTATTTTAAATAAAAACTGCAGCTCAGTGGCATGGCCTCCGAGATCCCGCCCCCCCCATGCTCGCTTTTAACGCGAGGGGGGGGGTGATCTCGGAGGCTATGTGAGTGGTAATATCAAAGCGACCTCGTCTTGGAAAGGTGTAAAGCTAGCCCTGGAGAACTGAGGTGAGATGCTAATTTTAATAATTGGGGACTAATGCACTGCTATTTGACTTGGTTCTATAGTCTTTGTTCATAGAAGTCAGTTCCGCGCTCAAAAACTGAAATAAAAAAAAAGGGATTATAGGCAGCTTGACCAGTTGTACTTCGCAAAGCAGCACTAATTCACCGCGTACGAATTCGTCAGTGCGGCAAGAGAGTTTCTTCACTGGCGCATTCTAGAGCCTTCCCTTAAACTTCCCCTATTTGACACAAATGGTATCAAAATACACGCATCATATATGCCGATTGAGATAAGCGAACCAAACAAAGGACGAGACACAGGAAAGAAGAGGACAGGACAAAGCTGTGTCTCGTCCTTTGGCTGGTTAAATATGAACCTTTACCAACTTGCCCAGTCGTCAACCTTGTTGAACCAAACAAGTTTAACAGCTATGCGCTTTTTGTTCTTGTCCTTGACAAAGACTGTTTGCAATGCGAATACTTGAAGAGAGAGCGATAGAGGGAGGGAGGTAGCATAGCTCTTCAAGAGCAAAAAGGCCCATAAATTGGCAAAATGTCAGCACCTGCCGATGTTCAAGCGTCATTTGGTTTACGTTGGAAAACTATGAGTCTAATTATATAGTGTGCATTGGAAGAGCTAACAGTTGACTGTTCCTTATGATAAGACGAAAAGAGGGGGAAAATTGGTCCCATTACTCAGTTCCATAACTGTCAGCTCCTGCGTGCCTGACCGTACATCTCCTAACGGAGGTCTCCCTAAGAGAGAACAAACCACATGTAACGGCAAAGCCAAGGCATAAATTTCTCTCCCTGCGATTGAGATTCGTGATGAAACCGTCACCCCAACATACAAAGGCGCTGAAGGCCAAGAGGCTACAAGATTACTAAATGGGATAAAATGGCTAACTACGCCTCATGGTAACACTTCGAGGAATCTCTGGCTCGCCTCTCGTTGATTGCGCGACGCCAGATGCTTATCAGAAATTCTTAGTGCTTGCAGTGGTGCCCTTGATGTTGTATCCTGGACTAAACTCTTTCCCAAGCTTCCTGGTCACCGCTTAAACATGGTTTCCTCTAACAAGGGCGACACGCCGCCACTATGACAGATTTAGAATTTCTGAGGACGTCTGCCTCTTGGAGCGACTTTTTCTTCTCCTTTTTCTGCAAGAAGGCATGCATGGTGGCGTCGACCATATTGAACCCAGGTGATGTCAGCATGTGTATACGTAATTGGTGGCCCGTGAAAAGGGAAAACAAAGCCATTTGCCGTTGAAATGCGCGCCATTCAGTTTATATTTGCAAAAGCTGTAAAAAAATCGAGATGGGGAGCATATTGAAGAGCGTCTTTTCCCTACTCTTCGCAGATATACTTGCTGTGCGCGTGAATGGATGACCGAAAAAAAAAAGATAAAGCGGCCGAATGTTTTTTTCTTTTTCGATCTATATTATTCTGCATCTCTGCGTCTGATATCTGCAGACTCCTCCGATATCAAATACCACGCTTACATACCGACAATGAGAAAGTAACGAATACAATAGTTAAAAAATAGCTGTGTGAAAGCATGCACAAAATATGCTAATAGCTGTGAGAATGTATGACCTGGTCTAACGCGAGCTTATTGGAACTGTAAAAACTCTGCCCTTTCTTTTAATCTTTCTCTACCGTTAAATATTCATTAAAATAGGTTACTACATTTTTCTTAATGAAGTATGTATAAGTGGCACCGAGAAATAGGCCTAAATGAGCAGGAAGAAGGGATGTTTGGCAAGCATTGGCGAGGATGTTTGCCCTGTTGCAGACGAGACATAACATTGAGGAACAAGAATTCGAGTGCGCGTGCGAAACAAAGGCGTGACGTCAAACTGCATTCGCAAGACATTTCGCCAACCAGCCGAAGCCACGGCAAAAATAAGTGGAAAATAAAAGTTTACGTCACTGCGATAGCTCGTCAGAGAAACAATTTTTTTTTACTCTTGACTTTCGTCGTCTACTGGACCAGTTGATGAAAAGCGCCAAATGTAACCCATTGATATCTGACGCTTAAAAGGTTTGATATCTGAAACGTTTGCCAGTACCGAGGGCGAAATGCCGACTGTGCTATTGCACATATCGCTTCTATTTAAGCGGAGTGGCGAATGAGCGTCTCGTTAGCGTTTAAGGTCTCTACTGTATTATCGATTACGGGCAGCGCTTTATAGTTACTGCACTGTTTCTACGCACCGTTACTTGCATTGCGCCAACTGAAAGGGCTGCTGGTGTACATTTCACACACCCCTCCAGGACTTACAGAAACTGGAAGCCTAACAGCCCCAGTCGCCTGCCAAGCACAAACGTACCAATCGTATGCAGCAGAAACCCACTCCATCAGAGTTTTTCTCTGCGCCCGCTCCCTCCCGCCGGAATTCTTTCCATATTTTATTTTCTCTATATTCGGGTGCGGGCCTGCGGCATGCTTTCTTCGTCTCCTTTCCCTCTCTCGCCTACGTTTTGCTCTTCTCAGCTGCTGCTCGGTGTGCAACTCTTATTTTTCCGCTCTTCTTTCGTTCGAGTCATTACATTTTTCTCGAGAGTGCATGTCAGCGCGCTCTCCCGCCCGCACCCAACGACGTCATTCCAGCCTGGTTCTTGTCACATGGCAATACGCGTCCCTTCCCCCATCGAAACCCTTGGGGCCATTCAGCGTGCCCAGGGCGCGTATTGACAAACCATATCCCGTAGGAGCACTCGAGCAGACGACGCTATGACGCGCAAGCACGTGACACGACGTCACTTCCTTTAAGTTGTTTTTTGCTTGTTTCTATTTTTTCTTACGCCAAAGAAAGATGGCGACGCACACGCGCGCGCCGTTGCTTCCCCGACGCTGGCGTTGGGGCGTTGGTTAGCCAGACAAGCGCGTATCCTTCTACCATGGCTTAGAGGTAGTGCCTGTGCTGCGGCCGCAGTTTTGAGGCTTTATAAACACAGTGGCCCAAGCCGTGCCATTTGGATGCTGGATACTGTGATGCTTGCAGTTCGAAACAAGTGTTTTGGCCGTCATCTCGAAGTCTGGTGTTTGACTCTGACAGCAAGCGATTTTGTGAAGCCACGACTGCTGAACTTTTGCTGCCTAAGCATGCTGGATGCCGACTATGCTGGTGCTGGATGTGCAAGTGCGTCGATTCCAAGAAAGCTGCGCAGTGCCGTTGGATGCTCGCCTTGGAGCCACTAGTCGCTGAAAGGGCCTTGGTTAGTATCACTGCAATATTTGGATGAGCACTGCTGGAATATGGGGGGTAAAAAGGGGGGAAAAAGAGAAAAAAAAAACATGGTTACGTGGTGTATTTGTGAAACCTTTGCTGTGATGCTGCATCGCTGCTCGAGGGGGTCTTCGCTAAGGATGCTAAAGGTACTGGCCTACCCAAGGGCGTATGTAGACTACTACCGATGCTAAATTACATCTCAAAGACCGTCTCTCATTTTACGCTACCTTGTGAGCAGCTGTTTGCACTCAGGATTTTTTTTTTTTTTCCAGTTTCTGGCATTTAAATACGGAAATGTTTCTATATGTCAACATGCTGGGACAGCGAAGCTAGTTTTCTGAAACTAGCAGTAATAATCCTTGAAAAGAAAACATGCTCTCGTTTTGTGAACGCACGCATGATTACGGCGCCCTGGTCATAGCGGCAACCGCCCTTTTCTGAAGCCCATAATCAAACTATTGATTCTGAAAGTGAGATATTAGGTGAACTCGATAACCAAGTACTCACGCTTCTGTGGCTAAAAACAGCGCTGACACGAGACGAAGCAGAGGGGACACGACGCTGTTTCGTCTGCTTCGTCTCGTCTTAGCGCTGTTTTTAGCCACAGGTCATGCACCAACCAGCCAGAATTTCCACCTTCTTAAAGTACTCACGCTTGTTTGAGAGCACTGCGTTGAATAGGCATTTTTTTTAGCACAGTAGCTAACATAACTGCACCTGTTAAGCAGAGGCAGTGGCATAGCATGCTGTGTAATTTGTTTTTTGTAACTCTTTATGTATGTGATTGGTATTCTGCTCATGTGTCATGGCAAGAAGAAACAAGAGTGTTTATTTTTGAAGTCGTTGGCACCTCATAACATGCTTATGCAGAATGGTGCAGTTCAATATTGAGTCAAATAAATAAGTGCTGGCTTTCACAGCAACTGTTTATTCCTAGTATACATCTCAACGTGACCTTGGCTAACTTGAATTCCAAACTATCTTACAGCCACTTCAAAAGCTTCTGAATTAGGTGACATGTTGTACTTGCACCATTATGCCTACCAATATTTTTGAAGAAGGAAGCATTGCTACAAAAAGAATTAAGCTCAAATTATAGCAACACTTGAAGAGGGGAGAACCAGAGTATTTTGACATCACTCCCTTATGGTTTGCACACTGGTCAGCTAGCAATCCAACATTTCAAGAAACGCTTGTGGTGGTGGTGGTAGTGGTTATTTATTGTATATACAAAAGGAAAGAAAAGATGTTTGCCAGTCCCGGTATCTGCTATCTGATATCTGAAGCACCTGGACTGGGGCGGCGGAAATAAAGGAATAGCAAGGAAAAGGTAGAGGAAATCAAGAAGAAACGCTTGTTAATGTCATCATAATGTGCCACAAGTGTGTTTATAGTAAATTAGGTACTACAAGGCTGCCCCGATGAAAGTAGTCTAGGAAATAATATGAAACAACCAGTTTTAGGCATTTAAATTTGAGGAACCCGAGTTCGATTCCAGCCATAGCGACCATGTTTTGATAGAGAAAAATGTAAGGCACCCATTTACTGTGTGATGTCAGTGCATGTTAAAAAACAAAAATCATTGGTCAAAAATGAGCCGGAGACCTACACTACAGAATCCTGCAGAGCCTAAGTCAATTTGGGACACTACTAAATAAAAGTGAAATGCACTGCTTCTAAATTTAGGTGAAACAATGCCTTTACTGTTTAGTAAATGCACGGCAAGCAATACATTGTAAACCATTTATGCAGAAGCAGTTTGTTTTACTGGCAAATGCCTTCAACTTTTTGGCAGGAAAAAGTGGCAGATGTGACTGCAGTTCTAAAATGACACTGGGCAGCCATGCAACCATCAAAGAACCTACTTTGAATTGCAAATAGCCACATTTGTGTTTGCAAGGAGGCCCAAAGCACAGTGAATAAGCAAGATAGCGATGAAAATAATTGAATGAAAAGAAAGGTGGAGAGTTCGGCCAGCAGCAATATGACCCTAGCGTGCTGCTCCACACTAGAGAAGGGAGAAAAGGGAAATAAAAGGAGAATGAGGATACAAATGGTTGATGACAATGTTGTAGTGCAGTGAACTGGTTCGAGTTATAGAGAAGACCACGCACACAGTGGATTGCACTCGTCTCGCAAAGTCGACGTATAACACATGAAGTGCATGTTCTCCACATGCACCAGTTGTCATTGCACACACTTTCACTCTCATATTCTGGTCCAAATGCATACACAGGCTCGCCACGAACTGATTCTGAATAAGCTCAAACTAGACAGAAACATGATTGATCGCACTGTAAGCAGCTGTATAGGCATGCGAAGCACAGCACTAACAATTTGTGGTGTGTCACATATAGAATGGTTTGACTGTTAAATTGACAGGGTACCATGCCATCAACTAATGTCTAAAAGCTGAGATGATGGCTTTGGTTGGAAGTAATCTAAGCCCTTGGCGAGGCAAGTACACAAACGTAATCCAAATGCATTGTTCTTGAATGGCTGCTTTCCAAATTGTTGATATTTAAAGTAGTGTGGTGTTGCTAGCATGTTTTTCTGAAAAAAATCTTTCTGTGCAGCTAACTTCATTGCAACATCTGATTGAAGCTGGAACACCTGCAGCAGTACCAGACAACAAGACAAAAGTGTCCATGCAGATTGCAGAACTTTTGTAGACATGGAAAATAATAAAGTATGAATCATACTTATGAAACCTTTGCCCTTGTCTTCTTTTTGATAGTGCGGCCCTAGGCAGCTGCTGCACCAAGATTTTCATAGGTCAACAGGCCCACCAGAACCAATGCACCCGACCGACCTTCTGCAGGGAGACCCAGCCGCTACCGATTCCAGTGGCTATGGGGAATGTGTTAATATACCAGTACTACTGGAACTAGTAGGATCCCAGCAAGAAACAAGTAGGAAATTTTTACCTTAAATAAACAATTATCATCTTTGGCATTTTTCAGCAATTGCTCTAGTTATAAAGTGCTGTACTCTTACTACACAGCTCACAACCCATAAAAATATGTTGGCTACATATCTACAGAATATCATTTAATATCCCATCAAGAGATGTGTGGGCATACAGGGTGTTGCACAATTAGACCCGCGCTTTAGAATGCTTCTCCCAGCTAAACCGCGAAATCCTTGCAGTTCAGATTTCGCACAGAAATCACATTTTGTCGCTAGTATTTGTTAATACTAAATTTGTTTGTGGTACTTGCCTGATTCGATCAGAAGAAGTAAAATATTCCCATCGCCTGCGGCGGCGGCGACGCCAGACGAACCGCTGCCCCAGCGATGGGACTGGTGGCGCCACCTCATGCTGCTAACAACAACTCTGTAGCAGGAAAAGAGGGGGCGAGCGTTTCTGGCAGAAGGTTTGAGTTGTTGTAAGCAGCATGAGGTGGCGCCACCAGTCCCATCACTGGGGCAGCGGTTCGTCTGGCGTCGCCGCCGCCGCAGGCGATGGGAATATTTTACTTCTTCTGATCGAATCAGGCAAGTACCACAAACAAATTTAGTATTAACAAATACTAGCGACAAAATGTGATTTCTGTGCGAAATCTGAACTGCAAGGATTCCGCGGTTTAGCTGGGAGAAGCATTCTACAGCGCGGGTCTAATTGTGCAACACCCTGTATGTGGGTATTTGGTACATGTCCACTCTCACCAGACCATCTTTATTGGAATGCTCCGTCGCTTCTGCGCATGCGCCAGCTGAAAGAAGTGAGGAGGAATAACTTGCCGGACGTGACGTAAAACGTGTTTTATGTTTTGTTTGTAAAATGTCTGCCGCTTCTCGTCGCCGTTTCTAGCGATAGGCCGACAGATGGTCGCCATGTGTCGCCGGCTCCGAGTCCGTGATCGCTCGCAAGCCGGACTTGACTGTGGCGATGGTGGCGGACGGCTTTCTTGGCATCGTAGTTTGAATATCGTAGCCAAGTGGCCGTGTGTGGCCGTGTTCCCAGGTGTTCCTTTCCACTTGTTATAATACTCCTTGAGCTTCGGCCTCGCGTACTGCTGTTCGTCAAGCGGCATGCTGTGATAGCACCGTCTCCGACCTGTGGACTCTGCGACGCTAGTTCTGCAATGCGTGTCAGCCCGCCCTTGTCGATGATACATGCGTGCAGTATGTTGCAAGTAACTGGTGTATTCAGCATTGCATTTCCCGAAATTTATACGAGTCACTGCCTTTGGATCATCCGAAAGTACTACGTATACAATCGGACTGAGGTGTACAGCGCAAGTTACGCAACACATGGGATGCGAAAAAACATGGAATCTCGCTGTCATTTTTATCGTTGTCCTCGACTTCGACACCACTATTTAGTAGCAGTGGTAAACTTTAATCACCTGGAAATACCAGTATAAAAAGGCCGGTTGGAGACAAAATTGCCTCTCTATCCTGGATTTCAAGAGGTCGGGTAGTGTATCCGCAGGGCAATTGTTTTGCCATTTTCGTTGCCTTTATCGGATGTACAAACACGGAATTCGGTGTCCAATTGATGCAGGCAGCTAATCTATTATGAAGCTCCGATGCGGTAGCCAGCCCGGGACTAACCGGGAAATAGAACCTCAACCGGGAAGGCCAGCTATTCATCACAGCTCTCAAGCGACTTGCTGCCGGCCTACTGGACTAGTCATGCAACCGTGGAATCCAGGTATATTTTCAAGTAAACTTCTGTACTTAGGAGTGCCAGGAGGTAGACCGCCCGCGTAAAGAAAAAATGCTCTCGACATCTCCCGACGCAGTCCTGCCTCTAGTTTTGCTCCTAAAGTTAAAGGCTCGAAGCGCAAGCTGTGAAAGTCCTGGTATTTTTGCACAGTATTTATCTTCCAGCTGCTCTAGCTCTAGACAGTTCTTGTATCTAATTCCTGTATTTTTTTTATTTTTTTGTCTCAGAAAACATCCCACGACGTCCTATTCGATTGATGTTATTTCTACCTGCCCTGTTGTGCTTATCATTGTAGACAAGCATGTAGACTAGTGTTAAAACAATAAATAAACAGTGCTGGGTTCGTGATTCCATCTTTGTCCAGTCATTGCCCTTGCGACTAGTTGCAGCATGCACCAAAAACAAAGTTTGCCAAGTAATTATTTCCTCTGCCTTAGGGAAAAAAGGCCAGCTGTGAAAGCTGCAAAGATATGGACTGATATCCCTTCATATTTTTTCACACAGTCATGCTAATGATGTGTTGCATCTTCAAAGATCTAAGCAGTCTGCTTGCCAGCGCAAGACGGAACATTTATTGCGGACTGCATATTAGTTGTGTAGTGTCAAAATGCACACATGCATCTCGATTTCAGGTCATACAATACCCTCGGGTGGTCACAAAATACTCCATATGTCATGATAGCCAACTGCAGCTATGGGATAAAGAAGAGTAACAAAACAGAGCAAGAGTAACAAAACTGCTTAAATTTGCACTGTTAAAAATATTAAACACTACACAGCAAAAGTAGTTTTGCTAGAACCATTGCTGTGACTGACATGGCAAACAGTGCTTGTTGCCTTTAGTGATGTGTTGAGCACAAGGCCTGCATGGAGATTTTAATCCTGTCCGTTAGGCGGAGTTATGTCCTGTTTTTGTTGTGTTGTCATGCATGCAGGCCAAGGTAATGCCATATAGTCCTTGGTTCCAACGCTGCAATTCTGAAAAAGTGACTGCCAACACAGGTCCGATGTACACCGTCCTACTGCTGACCGTGTATATTCCCAAGTGATGTCCAAGTCTTGGGCAGACACTAATCGACGCAGCTCACAAAGCAACATTCCTGCCAAGGTGGTTGCTTACCATAAAAACCACATGCCATAGCTACCATTCATGGCAGCCCAGAAGTAATGAAGTGCTGACGAAACATATTTCAGATGTTCAGTGAGTTTACACAAGAGGGAGTTGTTAATATGGTTAATTAGTCACCAGTGAAATTTACTCTGTATTTATTTTGTTAAACAAAGCCCCTTTTGTGGAGTAAAACAAGCTAAAATTAGCCACAGGCACAAAGTAGGCAAATGGCAATACATATTGAAATACTTATTGTGAATTGTGTTTTATTGTCGGATTCCTTTGAAGGGACACTAAGGAGGATGGAAAGCAGTTTTCCTGTATCGCTAAGATACAGTGTTCTAATCTTAAAGAGACCACACGAGTCGCTTTGGGATGTTAAACCCCCCAAAACAATTAAGACCACTTAAAATGAAAGCAGAGGTTTTAAAAGGATGGAAAGACCAAGAAACAGAACAAAGATGCTGCCATTACCGGCCAATTTTGCAAGTAAAATGCATGCTTCCACACAGAAGTTTTGGTGCAGATTACTGCAAGATATATTGTGTCGTGAGCCACTCTAATGTGGCAGTGACACGTCCTTTTCAGCAAGGTCATCATGAATCGACTCATGGGAAGGCTTCCAATTTAAATTTTCTCACCAATAAATACTATATGCCACAATTGCTGCCGGACAACACAGCCATAATGAGAGAAATAATCAAATATTTACTGAGACCAATGACTCAATGGAGTTGTCCTCAGTGTCACTTTAAAAGGGTGAACTGAAGCATTCAAGCAAAGTATGCACTGATGCATGTGAGAAAATATTCTGAGGTAACACAATCTTTGCTCTAACAGAAGACTCTCAACTTCACCACAAAGAGGGAAAACAGCTGCCGAGGTACACTGGTACAGCACATACAGGAATCGCAATAATTAGCAGACATGCATTGCAATTCACAGAATGTCACGAAATGTGGTCGCTAGGTTAAATGTAATAGCATTAAATGTGCAAGCATATTTTGTAGATTGCCGAGATTTATTTGTTGCTTCAATTATATATTTCATATATACGGCAACACCTTTGGTCAACAAAAAAAGGGCGTGTAGGTGCCAGGAAAGGGGTCAGATTAGATGTGCTAGGTTTTTCTCCTGGAGGAGCAAGGAGAGAATCATTCTCCTGTAACCAGTTGACGGTGGATTCATCCAAATGTGAAGGTCCGATGTTCGACGACCCAAAAGTTACCTAAACGGGCATCTCTGCCAGCCGTCGACCAGAGCATATGCAACAGAGGTGGTCATGTGTAGCCTAAGCACGGACATCTGCACGAAAGAAGGAAAAAAAAAAAAAAAAAGAGCATCAAAAATATGTGTAAGACCACTCAGCAACCAAAAATGACATACACTGTGCATGCATACAACGCATGAATATGTCAGCGCAACTTAACAGTGTTGGCCGTTTATGTCATATCGTAATTATGGTGCAGTGAGGCTTGCTGATGAATTAAACAGGCTCTGCTCATCACAAACCTCTCAGCAGCACCTTCCCACAATCAGTGTCCTGACCTTTCAATAAGACAGCTTTCTCCTCCTCGCATTGCTAGAATGCATCAGAACGTTCGTGCTCACAGCATAAAAATACGATCAATATGACAAAGCTCACCATGAATGTCATTACGGTTTCTTCCCCTCCCCCCTTATCATCTGCCTGTACTGTATGCACAGCTCTCTTGACCTATCCACATCCAAATGAGAACAACTTAAGGGAATAGTGAGGGCAAAATGAACTTGGTCTATACCAATAAATTACTGTGTTCTAATAATGAAACACAGGCTTTTTCTATGGTAAAAGTTTTATAGATTACAAAAGTATGGAAACTAAAATACAGCTAAGCCACCAATGGCCACTTTTGTAAGTAAACCGCGGTGACGTTACTTAATGTTTACTCCGGCAGATCTCCAATGCACGACTACACAGCCGTTCACTACTGATTGATGATAAGTGTGTTTTGCAGCATGAGCTGCATCTCGTAAGGATTAAGGGGACTCTCCTGGAGAAATTTGTGATGGCTACATGACATTTTCTGAATTGTGACCATGTGGTCTGTGCATGTACAACAGTATGGTGCATGCGCAGAAATAAAAATTGCCTGCAAGCAAATTTCTGGACTGAAGCCCTGAGGCACTAAAGCCACTCTCTTGTCGTCGGGAGTGTGACGCCACGCAGCATGTGATGGGTGCATAATAAAAAGCATATAAATGGCACACGCCTACGAATGTGATTTGAACCCATGGCAAGCTACACAGGTCAGATTCTCTGGGCGCTGCATTAAACAACTAAGCTATAGCTTCACTTCTTTTTTTTTTTTCTGACATGGTATTTATTATACAAAAAGGGTTATGTACACAGACTATTTACAATTCATTCAGCCATTGCTGAGATGCACAACAGAAGACAACTTTTTAAAAGGCAGGCAAAAATAAGCTTCACCTTGACATTGCACGCATTATACAGCCACTTTCTCATGCTGCGCATCACTGTCTTCATCAACTTCCACTTGTGCACAGTTTAGTTGCAAAGCAAGACCATGCAGATAGAAAACATTTCAACATGTAGTTACTGAAAAAAAAAAAAAATCGTCTAATGCTCATTTCATATGCCTTAGGGAAACCCTCCAAGGTTAAGCAGACTTGCAATAAAAAGTGATTACTCACTGCCATCCAACCGATGGCAGCCCTATTGCTACAAGAAAAGATATGCAGCTTTTTCAACCAAAGAGGTTTTGATAAAGCTGCATAGCTTTCCTTTGCAGCCTTATCGCTGTGCTTTGGTGGATGCTTATGAGTAATTACTCCCTTATTCCACTAGTCTTGTAGGTCAGAGGGGAAGGGGGTAGTTTGGTAACGCTGGGGGCTTCCATCGGCCGAGTCCGTAACTCTGTCTTCTTGGGCAGCCATGCTATGCTACAGGCCACAACAATTTTTCAGACTGTTCTACGCCATTTCTGTGAGAGCAAAGCTTACTGCCTTCTTGTCGTTGCTTTATTCGTGCTGCGAATGGGTTTTACTCTACAAGTAGTTCTTTTGGTCATGACACCACAGGTGCAAATCAAATGTTGCATTTTGATTGTTTTCGGAGTAATAAATGCACCTCTTGCTGCCAAAAAAATATCAACCTACCTGGAAGAATCCACATAACGATTTTTTTTAGATGAGTAGGATGAAGCTGTCTGCAGCGTCCCTTTAGGGAAGCAGCAGTGCAAAACTTAAATGAAGGATGTAAAAGCTGAGAAGCTATGCTATATCTAATCTATAACTTAGACAAATGCTGCACATTAGTCCCATAGGCATCTGTACTTCAGTGAACCTCCGAAGTTTACTACATTCCTTTTTTTTTTTTGTTTTTTGTTTTTGTTTACATACTGCCCATCGAAATTTCTCAGCTGTGTACAACCCAGCCAAGGAACTGAGTGAAGGCATTCCTTTCATTACAATTTCTCAAGAAATGCAACTGTGGGTGTATTTTCTGTAATTCTGTCTGCTTTCTTACTAAACATATGAAATTTGTAATAGTACTTAGCTATACAACAAGGGGAAGTTTGCTGCTGGAGAAGAGTAAAAATACTGGCATATTTCTGTAGATCTTTCCCTGTGATGACAATAGTAACAGAATATCTGTTTTGCAGGAATTTATATTTTCTCTAAGCTGGGGACGGTGGCGGCATTGCTATGGGCAAAATATTTTTCTTAGCTGTGGTAGATATGACCAGCCTTATTTAACTAATAGCTATTTTTAAATTAGTAACTGAGTGCTTTAAACTATAGCTGTAATGAAACATTATTCGTCTTATTTAAATCACCTTCAGGGGCTCCCCCACGCACTAACATTAGAGGAGAGGAGAGGTGTCGAAACCTGGGAATTCACGAAGTGCTTGCAAGAGTATGGACGGAGGTCTGGTTCCACCTGGAGCGGGCATGTCGCCTCTTTAGCGAGCAGTTCTCGGAGCTGTGGTGTCGGCAGCCTGTTTTTTATTTTTTAAATATCTAGGTTTGGGGGTGTGACATGGATGGTATAAGTAGGATAGAACTTAAAGAAAACAGCAGTTGCTAACAATGACCAATGAACGTTTCCCGGCATGTGTTTTACTCCACTGAACGGTAAACAATCAGTTTTTGATGTGTAAGTACACCAAACAAGCAAGAAGCATTGATGGTATTCTTCAGCTGGTAATTTTGTCTGATGGTTAGCTTCTTATTTAGGTAACCAGAAAGACCTTAAACAGACTATTTTCTGTGACGAAGAAATTGTGCATGGCAGTTACTGCAGACTTAAGTTGTATCCGAGACTATAGAGGGGAAGCAGTTGTTATATTTATTTTTGTTGATGTGTCGCATAGGACAAGCAATATTTATGACTCCGACATTGATGAGAAATTGCAAATGAACACTTTACACAAGGGCAGAGGTCATACTTATGAAAAAAAAAAAAGAAACTAAAGAACAAGGACTACATAAAATGTGTTGAGAAACTATATGGCATTTCAGGTTACTAGCAAACCTAAGAATGCTGCAAAACATGTGCACCTTTGCACCATGATATAACAGATCAACATAAAGCTATACACGTGCAGCCTTTTATGAAATGCACACAGAAATTCCCAGTGCTCCTGCTGCTATTGGAATAAACGGTAGAATTTCACCCCTGGTGGGCACTTCACGCAGGTGCATTGAGCATCCAATGATGCAATATTGTATGCGTGACATTGCGAAATCCTTACAACTGCAAACATACTGCCTTATGCCGCCGTGAAACAGCAAGGCATAGGCTTCCACTGGGGATCACATAGCGTCGCTTCCATCTTGTGGCATGATTGTTATACTTGCACCGTGGCTCTGTCGCTTTGAAGTTAGGATTGTTATTGTATTCGCCGTACTCTCTTTCATGAGGAAGTCATAGTTTCTTCCACCATAAGCCAGCTAAAGATAATGTGTCCCTTTGCATACATGCTCGTCTCCCAGCGCTATTAATAAAATTCTCAGTAGTGTGCAAAAAAAAAAAAATAAATATCTTAGAAAAACAAGGGGGCTGTACATACCCCTTAGGTTGTGTGTTGGGCATCACTGCATCACTGACCTTCATTTTAATGGTGGGCTCGTTACTGCCCGCTATCTAGGCAGCGGGCAGTTACATCATCTTTTACTGTCAAGTTTCAAAGATATTCAGAGCAACATTCCTATTTCGAAAATTTACACTTTAAAATGTCCTGCCGTGTTTCTTACCCCTAAAGCTAGGTATACTTTTTTTATCTGGACGCGGAGTGTTCGACTGCCACAAAGAAAATATAGTTGAAAAAAGTCAGCAGACTGTCCTTTAGATGTGAAGCATTTGCTACATTGTACAGAAAATGCTTTGGACTTCTGCACACTATGCCATTTCATACACAACATGCAATGCTGCCAAAGGCAGTATGCCTGAGTACCGACTGCATTCGTGCCTGAGAAACAGTTTGTCCTACATCCAAGACCAAAGTGCAGACATGGATCGTCCAACTGAGCTATGGAGACATCTATCTTAACACTGAGCGTATTCATCAGTGCCACCCTTGACTACAGCAACGGATGCAGAATTACCAGCATTACCGTATCTGTCATGTGGAATGTGATGAAACAGCGAAGCAGTGTGGGAACCTCCTTATAGTGCCAATGGCATCAAGACTACCAGAACAGAAGCTGTCATTAAGTTACTGGCCAGACAACAGAAATGAAATCAGCAGCTCTTTTTAAACTATTTGAGAGAAATAAAACAATCCTACTCACTGAAAATGAGGTTCAGTCATTTATTCGTCTTAATAAGCTTTGGCGGGTCGCGATGGTTCGGTACATACATCGCCACTAACTGCTCAGATGCTTTAAACTGAAGGAGGAGTCAAGAAAATGTGCAGTAAGGAACTGTGACATCAAAGTTACAGAGGCCTACGTGAATGGTATATAACAACACGAGCCCTTTCAAAGCAGTTATTTTCATAGCTGCAGATAAATCAGGTGAGAGAATTGTTATTTTGAATCTATGGAGCAATGACCTGTAGTAGATGATTTTGGTGCACGAAATGCTGTTTTAAATACAAGAAAGGTTATACATATATATTTCATGCAGAAGTTTACAACGAACAAAAAATTTTAGAAATCTTGCAAACAAGGTCCAGCCATATGTATACATTGAGCATTATCGGCAGGTGGCCAGCTTCCACGATACACACGTCTTAGGATCCGGGATTTAGAACTGACATGAACAGTCGTTCCTTCAGGAAGAACGTTAGTCAAGTAACTGACATGAACAGTCGTTCCTTCAGGAAGAACGTTAGTCAAGTAGTGACTAACGTTCTTCCTGAAGGAACACCAACCGGAACGACGCCCCTTTTTATACTGGTATTTCGAGGTGATTAAAGTTTACCACTGCTACTAAATAGCGGTGTCGAAGTCGAGGACAACGATAAAAATGACAGCGAGATCCCATTCGACTACGCACTCGATCGGAGACGAGTTTGTCGCATCCCATGTGTTGCGCTACTTGCGCTGTACACCTTACTTCCGGATGATCCAAAGGCAGTGACTCGTGTAAATTTCGGGAAATGCAAGTAAGTACTTGCGACATACTGCAGGCATGTTCCATCGACAAGAGCGGGCTGACACGCATTGCAGAACTAGCGTCGCAGAGTCCACAGGTCGGAGATGGTGCTATCTGTAACTAAGAGAACGCATGGGAATATCACAGCTTGCTGCTTGACGAACAGCAGTACGCGAGGCCGAAGCTCAAGGAGTATTATAACAAATGGAAAGGAACACGTACGGCCACACGGCTACGATATTCAAACTACAATGCCAAGAAACCCGTCCGCCACCATCGCCACAGCCATGTCCGGCTTGCGAGCGATCACGGAGCCGGCGACACTGGCGACCAGCTATCGGCCTATCGCTAGAAACGGCGACGAGAAGCGGCAGACATTTTACAAACAAAACATAAAACAAATTTTACGTCACATCCGGCAAGTTATTTCTCCTCGATTCTTTCAGCTGGCGCATGCGCAGAAGCGACGGAGCATTCCAATAAAGAAGGTCTGGTGTCCACTCTCTACTCTCTTCAACGTGGACATTACAATGTATACTATAATGATTTATTATTAATATTTGCGGCAGATATTCACTGGATGTTCACTGAGTATAAATTCTTTGGCTAAGACTTTTTTTTTTTTTTTTGTAAACTGATTTTATGAACGTTTACAAGGGAAAGTTATCAGATTGACGGCATGTGACTAGCACTTTGTGTCATCATTTCTACAATTAGTCATTTAGCTTCGAGGTGATGACTTCGTTGAAAAGTCTCTTCTCTCGCGCTTGCCAGCTAACTGCATAGGTCTGCATGGAAACTATCGCCTAATATATTGCGCTCGTGTACTTTCGACTCCAGTATAGGCTAAAAATGTAGCTCCGCTTTTTATTAAATTGACTAAAATTCAACCCACATATAGCACTAGCCGAGTATAAATTATTTGACAATGATTGAAATATATTGCTAAGAGCAATACGGGCTGATCGGCAATGTACGTACCTTTCTCCATCCCTTTGAACCTTTTGCACGATCCAAGACGTGTTGGTTTCGACGCTGTAGGCTTCCAGCCATTCGTTGACAGCTGCCTCGTTTGCCAGGTTCGCCCGATACACTGATCCGTGCCCTTTAGACGCGAGCTCATCTTTTACGAGCTCGAGCGGCTCTGGGAGCTAGTCCATCATCTCTAGTTATCCGCAATTGATACACAAGTTCGTCAAGCACAAAATCACCCTGGTTAGCGCAGCGCGCAACGGATAAGCCAAGTGCACGTGCGTACAACCCAGAAGCACCGGACGAAGTGCGCGGACCTATGCGGATGGGTTGAAGTGCAAACTTCGGGGTGTAGCCGAGCCGAGCGACGATTCCAGAACAGGAACAGCCGCGCAAGTGACCACTGGACTGAAATTTACGTGACACGTGACCGGTAACCGACCGACGTTTATAGAACACCAGAGCAAAAAGCCCGCGCAGTGGTCACTGGACCGAAATTAACGTGATCGCGTGACCGAACTTTTAGCTGACGACAATTTGCGCGACTTTTACGTGAACTTCAGTTGACAGCCGTGCGGAAATACGAGCCCTGCGCGAAAACGACACCGAAACATGCGTACCTTTGACAAACACCAGTGGGGAAAAAACGTAAATGCGAGCCCTGCGTGAAACGAAACTAAAACTCGAAACTGAAAGCATGAGGAGTCTCGTCATAAGGCGCGCCCGAACTTTTAGCCGACGGCAATTCGCGTTATTTTTACGTGAACTTCAGCCGACAACCGTGCGAAAATACGGGCGCTGCTCGAAAACGACACTGAAACATGAGTACCTTTGACAAATACCAGCTGGAAAAAAAACGTAAATACGAGCCCTACGTGAAACGAAACTGAAACCATGAGTAGTCTCGTCACAAGGCGCTAGGGAGAAACAGCGTCGCTGCTACTCGCGGAAGTGACATTGTGTCACGTGCCAGCGCGTCCGAGCGTCGTCTGCTCGAGTGCTCCTACGGGATATGGTTTGTCAATACGCGCCCAGGGCCGAGCCTGTCAGCACGAGTGGGGCCTTGCGGCACGAACGGAGCAGGAATAAACGCGCCGCCGTCGGCGCACCTGCGCCCCATTGTGGAATCGAGCGCGTAAGAGTGAGCTAGCACCTGCCGGCAGGGCTTCCTCCCTGCTGCTTCCACTCCCTCTTCCCCTTTCGTCCTCAGGAAGGAAACTTTCTGTTCCCGTTCTATGGTTATCCCCGAAAAAGGCGGCATCTGTCACCGTGCAGAAACCCAGGGGGCAGCACTCGCGGCGAACAGGCAGCGCCATGAGTGAGCGCCGGAACAGTTTGATAGGGAGACGCGCGGCCGCCTGGGCAGGGCGCGCGCTTGAAGAAGGCGGCCTGCGCAGCGAAATGGTAGCAGTTTCAGCCAGCTCGAGCGACGTAGCGAAGCACAAACAATGCGAGAGCCACACGACACAAGACGCAGAGACAGGCACAAGCCCTGGCAGCCCGTTGGGCGTTTATTTCTAGGCTAGAAACACGCGAAACGGAAGACGACAGGAGAAGCGCGCGCAGTTGGAAAAGGCCGAGAAAAAAACGAAGGGGGTAGGAGGGTGAGGGGCGTAAAAAACACGGTAAAAATGTAGAAAAATACAAAAAAAAACATTTGTGGCGAACGCCCCTCCTCCCAAGTGTGGTACAGCTTCACAAAGGCCAGCTCGAATGCCCCAAGCGGGGGTGGGTGAGAAAAAAAAAAAAAAGCTGCGGGGAAGAATCGAGCGGCCGAGAAGGACGGAACGAGTATGAGAGAAGAATAGGAATGAATGAAGCTGTAGTCGGAGAAGAGAAAAAAAGCCTAAAAAATAAAAAGCGACAAGCCTGAAAACTCGAGAACGCCATTACGGGGGCCTGAAAATGTCGCAGGCACTTATATTACGCAGACGGATTTTGAAGAGTTTAGCTGTTTTCTGGTGAGGCGGTTGCCACTTTTCTCGACGATAAAGGAAAGGATGGCAGATAGCACGCGGTACAGCACTGCACCAACGCTCTACTGTTTCCAATACACATGCATGTCTTCCTCTCTGTCACATGTCAGAATTGTAGCATGCTTAATTTTCTTTTTCGTCGAAAGAACGTCCTGCCTCATCCCGACTTAAATGCTAGTTTTCTTTCGTTTGTTTTTTTAACGATCCTTAATGCCTCTTTAACGGTACTTTCAAGTCCTCTGCCACAAAATTAAGTTTTGACAGGGGAAGCTAACAGGTGGCAGTCAGCCACTCGACAACTTGTTTGGAGCAGGATGGCATGTAATGAATGCCAGATCTGTTCAGAGTGTCCACAAATAAGTAAAAAAAAAAATCATTTTTTTTAACTTATTTACTACTACAGTCTCGATTGAGCAGTATCGCATGAGAAACAGCTTATCATTCGAGGTTCAACAGCTCAGTAGACATCAAAATGTCATTAACACAACTAAATGAATAAAGCGTATGGAATGGCATCTCCTGAATCACATCTACAGAGGAGGACGAAGCGGACAGCGAAGGAAAAGAAAAAAAGGAACGAGCTGAGAGGGAGGAAAAAAATAATGAAAGCAAGCAAGCAAGCAAAAAAAAAGTTGGCAAGGTACATTCGTGAAACTAATGCGCAAGACATAGTAAATGCGCCATTAAAACGCTCCATTCCTGTTGATTACTCTCTGCATTGTACTGGTGCTTATGCAAGCTATCGCAGACAGGGAAATATAGACCACAGGACAGCATACATAAAAATTATGCAATGAACAACTGCATTCACGAGCGCGGCCCACTGGGCGCGCACGGCGGTCCCAGTAGCACTGATGCGAGTTACCCAATTTCTTTAATTATTATTTTTTTTTGCAGGTTGAGAAAGGATGCTTATGCAGGTGAAGGTATAGTGTGTCCTCTTACGAAAAAAATGCTTCGCGGTAAATCTGGACGCGGCAATACCCGGGCATGATTGCCAGCTCACTGCTCGTTGGGAGGCAGCGATTCGCACTTAGCGTCTCTTCGCGTCGTAAAGCTTATTCGGTGACGCGAAAAATATGTTATCAGGCCAGTGAAAATGTGTGCAACAGCAGCAATGCAAAGACTGCAACCTAGCAATTCATTTGTAACCATAGAATGCCGCGAATCGAGAGAACGAACGGCAAATGCGCCCCACGCACAGCAGATCCGCCGCGTCTCCGCTGCACGGCCGGGCGCACGTCTCCCTACCAAACTGTTCTTCCCGCCGCGAGGGGCGCGCGCGTCGCACCGCGAGTTACTCCTGCCTCTCCATCCTTCCTTTCCGGCGTTTTTCATTTTTTAAAATTCTGGCCGTTCCAGGATTCCACGCAACTCCACGTCCACGTACGGCAGGGAGCCCACGACGACGCTCGACGCAATGTTGCCGCACTTAACCAACGAGGACAACTTTGACGTCGCCGCCTACCTGCAGCGGGCAGAGGAAGCCCGATGACTCGCATGGCTGCATAATAAAGACCAACAGCCCATCGACACCCGATGATACAATTTATGACGACGCTACGCAGAGTACAATCCAGGAGACCATGTGTGAGTTTGGACTCCAATTCGCCGCCGTGGACTAAGTGAATATCTACTCCGTCCATACTTTGTGCCATACAAAATCCTTCGCCGCGTCGGACAACTCGACTATGAAGTAATTCCCGACCGTACGACAGCATCACAATGGCAACGCGCGCGCCCAGAAATCGTACATGTTGTTCGTCTGAAGTGTTATTACGCGCGTTAAAAAAATCCGCGATGTTTAAACTTTGTAATGTTTATATATAAGTTGCTTTGTTCATTTTGGGGCATCGAGATAATGCCTTTTTTTTAGAGAGAAGTAATGCCGCGAAATCTACCAAACTGTATTTGTTGTTTTGTTGCAGCTGCCAGCATGCGGCCTTATCACTTTGTTTCTCGATCGCGTATCAGTTCTATATTCGTTGTTAATGATCGATGTCGCGAGGCGCACATTTATCAGTTTCGTTGTCGCGCAAGATGCGTCAAGATCTGTCTCGAAGATTGCGATTATTTGCGTATGTTTCTACAATGTTCCAGGTTGGGCTAGTAGCAGTTCTCAACGTTATCTAGATTGTTCTGAGCAGCCTTTAAATTGAGCATTGACGAGTGCGACGGGCATTCTTGGTTCGAAGATCGACGAGCAGTTTGTTGCTATCGCCGCCAGCGAGTTGCTTAGTTCTCATTCGGGCGCAAGTCAACCCAATAAAGTGTGTCTGTGTCTTCTTTTGATGTGCACGGCCTTGGCACCACTACGTGACACTATTCTATTTTGTCCAATCCATTCTAGTCTATTCTGTTCATTCTGTCTATACCATTCTAATCTTTCTACAGTTAAAACTCGATTTAGCGAAGTTCAGGGGAGTTGCAAAATATTTCGTTAAATCGGGAACTGCATCGAATGTCATTTGGTTTCTTTCGGTGCTACACGGTAAAATATAATGTCATTCGCAAATGGTAGCAATTACGATCAGCTACAAAAAATGCTGCACTTAAGGAGCTTCAGTGCGCATAACAGGCGTTTGAAATCACTATGTAACATTTTAAAGTTGATCAAAACATTTCTGTACGATAATTCAAGCGAAAAACATTACTTTTGGCTGTGCTGTAGCACTTTAGCCATAAAAATCCAAGCCAAGTATCGAGTCACCCAGAAATCCGAAATATGTAAACAAACTTTCCTTCCTCCATGTAAACAAACAATATGGCTGAACACAGCGGAGCGCGGATACACAGTGCGGAGACGCACGGAGACACGTAGAGCATGCAATTGGCGTCCAAATTGTGAGGCGCTCAGTCAAAACTTTAAATAGTTCCGAGATGAACATACGGGGAGATGCGGTTACCAAGGAACACAGAGCCCAAAATGATCGTGAGTCGCTGCCATTACTGGACCACTGCTGTGACCGAGAGTAATCCCGTTCCGCGAGAGTCTGCAGTGCTAATAATTTTACACCTAAATGAACAGGTTTTAAAACAAAACTTTAGAAATATAATTTTTGAATTTCAATGTGCGCATAATATGTTGTTGCGTTACTTGTTTCTGCTGCGTATCTGGCGTCAAGAGTACACATTCGGTTCGCGATCGAATGCGAATGAGTTCCCCAAACTCATTCGATGAAGAATGTCATTCGAACCTAATGACATAAAATTTTCTCGTGTAGCATGGGAATAATGACATTAGATGCTAATGTCATTCGATACGAATGACATTAAATTTGCTCGTGTGACAGAGGTATTAAACGAAGGCCCAGGGAAGCTGTACTGTTACAACATCTTTAAATGCGATATCAACTTGTCCACTATGCTATGTTGCTACAATGAAATTGCGGGCCGCGTAACCACCGACATCGATAGCGTGTATGAAAAGTAGCAAAGAAATGTTTTTCTTGGCAAGAAGGGTCCCAGGGGATTAAATTTCTGTCCCACAAAAGACGTCGCTGATCTTTGCTTGCTTGCGGTTTGTAAGCAACATCTGCCCGGATTTTTCGTGCGTTCTTCCTTCATGTGTTCCGGCAAACTGTCGCAGCACATATTTGTCCCGGTGTTGGCATGCGGTATACCGCTGGCGAAATCTCGTGAATTAAAATCAATATAACTCGCATTTCGCACCGCGCAGTTTGGCAAAAGCGGGACGTAGTTGCTGCACGATGGTATCATTGGCTCGCAATCAGTACATTCTTGAGCGTTTTGTGCAAAATAGGCCAAAAATAGATTTTTTCACCTCCATTTTTTAGCAAAAGGTTTGTAAAATCGGGACGGATAGCGAAATTAGTTTCGTTATTTCGAGTTACTCAAGGCATAGGACCATATGAGCGTCTGAGGGGGAATCTGGATCTCCTCGTTAAATCGGGACTTTCGTTAAATAGGGTTTCGTTAAATCGAGTTTTGACTGTATTCCATTCTATGCTTTCTATTCTATTCTGTTTATTATAATACATTGCATTCTATTCTGGCTATTCCATGCTACTTTATTCTTTGAGTTCTATTTCGCCTATTCTATTCTTTCTCTTCTATTCCATTCTATTCTTTTTATTCTAGTCTACTGTTCTGTCTACTCTATTCTAGTCTACTGTTCCCTCTAGTCTATTCTGTAATATCCATTACATTCTAGTTCGTTCAGTCATTCTATTCTATCTATTTTCTCTACTGTTTTCTGTTCATTCTATTGTATTCTTTCTCTTCTATTCGTTTTGTCTATTCTATTGAACTCTGTCAATTGCATTCCATCTAATAAATTTTATCTAGTCTATTCTATTCTACTGTCTCAATTTTATTGCATTCATTCTATTCTATCCATTCTAATCTTTTCTGTTCTGTCTATTCCATTTTAGTCCATTCTTTCTATTTATCTTTAGTACCTATTCTTTTTGTCTGTACCTATATATTTTGTCTATTCTATTTTAATTCATTCTAATCTATTCTAATCTTCCTATTCCATTATAATCTAGTATATTCATTCTATTCTAGCCCATACTATCTGTTCCATTCTGTCTATTTTGTCTAATGTATTCTGTCTAATTTCTTTACTCCATTCTGTCAATTTTATCCTATTCTTTCTATTTAATTCTATGCTTTCTATTCAATTATATTCTATTCTAATTAATTTTATTTTATTCTGGCAATTCCACTATACTTTATTCTTTCAATGCTATATTGTCTATTCTATTCTTTCTGTTCTATTCCATTGTAATCTTTTTATTCTAGTGTACTGTTCTGTTTTTCATTTCCACGTATTGTAGTCTACTGTTGTGTTCGTTCTATTCTATTCTACTCTCTCAATTCCATTCCGTCTATTGTTTTCTATTCTCTTCTATTATACTTTCAATTCTTTTCTATCAATTCTGTTCCATCTATTCTAGTCCATTTTGTCTTTTCTGTCTATTTCATTCTGTTTTCTATTCTATAAATTTCTATTTTTTATACCGTCGTATCTTGTCTTTTTATTCTAAACCATTATAATCTTTCTAATCCAGTCTATTCTTTCTATTCTAGTCCATTCTGTCTAATGCTTCTGTTGTATTCCAATTTTATTATATTCTGTCCTTTCTATTCATTTTTTTTTGTTTCATTTCGTCTGTTTTATTCTATTATATTCTACTCAGTAAATTCTATTAAATCTATTCTATACATCTATTCTAATTTATTGTATTCTGCTTATTAAATTACATTTCTATTCTATTCCAATCTGTCTATTCCATTCTATTCTATTCTAGTCTGTCATTTCTATTCCATCTATTCTATTGTGGCTATTGCACTCCATTGTAGTCTACTCTGTCCATTCTATTCTATTATTTCTCTTTGGTCTATAGTATTCTATTTTGTCAAATCCAATATATTTTGTCCATTCTATTCTATTCCATTTCAAACAATTCTATAACTTCTATTACATTCTATGCTTTCTATTCTTTTTTGTCTATTCCAATCTATTGTATTCTATTCTGGCTATTACATTTTATTTTATTTTTTCAATTATATTTAGTTCTATTCTATTTCATTCTAGTCTAGTTATTCTAGTCTTCTGTTCTGTTTATTCTATTCTTCTGTTCTGTTTATTCGATTCTATTTATACTAGTCTGCTGTTGTCTATTTTATTCGGTTTTTCAATTCTGTTCTAGTCCGTTGTGTCTATTCTATTCAGTGTTTTATGTCTATTGTATTTTGTGTATCCTATTCTTTCTATTCCATTGTTTTGTTTATTACATCCTATTCTATTCTACTCTGTCACTTTTATTCTGATCATTGTATTCTATCTATTCTAAGCTTTTCTGTTTTGTCTATTCTATTCTGTCCATTCTTTCTATTCTGTTTCTAGTATTCTATTTTGTTTGTACCATTATATTTTATCTATTCAATTCTAATCCGTTCTATTCTTTCTATTCCATTTTATGCTTTCTATTCTATTATATTCCATTCTTTTCTATTCTACTATGTCAATTTCATTCCGTCCTTTTTATTCTACCTATTTTATACTACCCTGTCAATTCTATTCCAATCATTCTATTCTATCTATTCTATCCAATCTAATCTAATCTGTCTATTCTATTCTAGTCCATTCTTTCTGTTCTGTTTTAGTATTCTATTTTGTCTATAAAATAACGCTTTGTCTGTTCTATTCTAATCTATTTTATTCTTTTCATTCCATTCAATCCAGTCTCTTCTTTCTATTCTAGTCTACTGTTCTGTCTATTCTATTCTATTTCCCATTCCATTCTAGTCCAATCTGTCTATTCTATTCTGTCTATTGTTTTCTATTCTGGTTATTCCATTTTATTTTATTCTTTCAATTCTGTTTCATCTGCGGCCGAGACAGCGCGCAGACATGCACTCGAGACAACTGTAACAATTCGAACGAAAGAAGAGGCAAAAAATAAAAGAGGGGCGCACCGGGCAGCAGCTGAGACAAGCAAAATGTAGGCGAGAGGGGAAAAGGAGACTAAGCTGGAATTCAAGCTGGACGAATCTGGCCAGAACTCTGCCAGCAGCCGGATTGAGAGGGACGCTATAACGTTCCGCTGGCCTGCACCCGCATAAAAAAAAAAAAAAAAAAAAAAAAAAAAAAAAAAAAAACTATGGAAAGAATTGGGGCGGGAGGGAGCGGGGCGCAGAGAAAACAACGCTTTGATGCAGTGTGTTTCTTCTGCATGCGAATGGTACGTTTGCGCGAGCTAGGCGACTGGGGCTGCTAGGCTTCCAGTTTCTGTAGGTTGTGGAGGAGTGTGTGAAATGTACATTGCTTTCATAACGGAGCGTAGAAATGGTGCGTAGAAACAGTGCAGTAACTATAAAGCGCTGCTGACCGCAATCGATAATGCAGTATAGAGACCTGAAAGGCTTATGAGACGCTCATTCTCCACTCCGCTTCAAAGAGAAGTGATGGGACGTATTACACAGTCGGCGTTTCGCTCTCGATACTGCCAAACATTTCAGATATGAAACCTTTGAAGCGTCAGATATTATTGTGTTACGTTTGGCGCTTTTCATTTACTGGCCCAGCAGACGACGAAAGTCAAGAGTAAAAATGATATTGTTTTAGGCTGACGCGCTTTCGCAGTGACGTAAAACTTTATCTGCCTCTTATTTTTGCCGTGGCTTCGGCTGATTGGCGAAATGTTTCCCGAATACGGTCTGACGTCACGTCTTTGTTACTGTACTGAAAGCGTGGTCGGTGGATACGCCGCTCCCAGGCGATGCCTCAGACAGCGTAGCCAGGCCAAAGAATGCCAGTTTATTTTCGGATCAAGGGGTATTGTATAGCCAGAGGGCAAGGGAAAGAAGGAAAGAAAGAAGAAAAGATCGCTGCCATGCACAGCTGCCCCACTTCTTGGTATTCCGTACTCCCCTGTTCGACAATTACAGACGTGCGAGGTTTCCATGAAGTGACGAGGAGTGCCATTCGTGTTACCGTGAGGCGTAGGTAGCCCTGTTATCTCTTTTGGTAATTTTGCAGCCTCTTGGCCTTCGGCGCCTTTGTACGTTGGGGCGACACTTTCAGCACGACTCTCAATTGCAGGGAGAGAAATTTAGCCTTGGCTTCGCCGTTACATGTGCTTTGATCTCTCTTATGGAGACGTCCGTTAGGAAATGTACGGTTAGGCTCTGGAACGAGTATGACGCAGAGGAGGCGCGCAGGAGCTGACAGTTACGGAACTGAGTTATGGGACCAATTTTTCCCCTCTTTTCGTCTTATCATAAGGAAAAGTCAACTGTTAGCTCTTGCAGCATACGCTATATAATTGGACTGATAGTTTTCCAGCGTAAACCGAACGACGCTTGAACTTCGGCAGGTGTTGATATTCTGCCAATTTCTTTGCTTTTGAAAAACTATGCTACCTCTCTCTCTCCATCACTATCCCTTCTAGTATTCGCGGTGCGAACAGTCTTTGTCAAGGACAAGAAAAAAAAGCGCATAGCTGTTAAACTTGTTTGGTTCGCTTATCTCAATCAGGCATATATGCTGATTGTGATTTGAAACCATTTGTACCCAATACAGGAAGTTTAAGGGAAGGCTGTAGAATGCGCCAGCGAAGAAACTCTCTTGCCGCATTGATGAATTCGTACGCCATGAATTAGTGCTACTGTGCGAAGTACAACTGGTCGAGCTGCCTATGATCGCTTTTTTTATTTCAGTTTTTGAGCGCGGAACTGAATTCTATGAACCAAGGCTATAGAGAACCAAGTCGTATAACAATGTCTTAGTCCCTAGTTATTTAAATTAGCTGCGCGCCTCACTTCAGTGCAAGCTTTGCACCTTTTCTGCAACATAGTGCCACGGTGGGGAGAGGTCACTTTTGATATTACCACTGAGCTACAGTTCTTGTTTTAGTAAGGTAACACGCTTAAGTTGCTGCAAGATGCAATGATTTTATGGACCCCTGCACCGGTATTCATAGATATCTACTTAAAAAGGGGCGAGTAAACGTCAGCTACTTCTTGTTTCTTCAAATCTTCCGCACCTCCCCAAGGTGCTCCTCGATTCGGCAGGCGACGTGCAGTTCACACACAAACACACAATGAAACGTAGGACGACGAACTTACAGTAACAAAACGAAAATTAACTTTATATAACAAGAACACGAAGCACAGGGTACAGAAAACGGGTTCACAGGAGGCAGTGAGACATCACACTTTACAAACGAGACTGGGCGAAAGACGAACTGTAAACTGAGCGCATCGCTCTTTTTACGACTTCTCGGTCGGGGCCTGCCTGCTACGCTGTCTTCTCCGAGCGAGAATCAAACCAAAATCAGAACCGTCGACGGCTGCGCGTCGCGCTCTTATGGCGATTTCCACTGGTCGATCGGAGCTGGGCGTCCGAGCCGACCTAAAGCGCTACAGAGCGAATCAGCCTTGGTCGACCAGCGGAACGTGTAGAGCGCGCGGCGGAAGTAAAGCTGAGCCGGTTTCGAAAGTTGTAGCCGCATCCCAGCGCCAAAATGTTTGCGCTTGATAAATAGGCAGGAGTGCGGCCCTCAACAACTTGCTTTCACATTTTTTTAACGCTGCAGACGTTTTTCGATAGACGCACTTCGACATATTCGCGCAAAATACGGTGACATCCAGCGTCCTCTGGCGATGTCGCTGAAACGGTCAAAAACAGCCAAGAGAATCCAGCAGCATCCGGAAGTGACCGCGTCAGCGACTAGGACTTCCGGCGAGATCCGACTTCGGTCGGCGGATCGAGCTGGAGCGTCCCGAGCTGCCCCAAACGACCAGCGGAATACGCGCAACCTATCTTGGTCGACCAGTGGAAATCGAAATCGTTGTCCCGGAGCAAGAAAACGTGCTCCGTAGCGACCAGTGGAAATCGTCATTAAATAGCCAGAGCAGAAGCTTCTAGGCGCGGAGGAGGAACGGAGAACAGCTTAGCGCTGCCAAAGCTATGCCTAGCCCCCTCGGCTCTCTGGAGAGGTCTCGAATTTACTCGAACATGGTCAGCACGCGTGGCCCTCCCGCGCGAAGCGAGGAGGAGGGCCGAGACCGTGCGGGGGAATGCACGCGTGACTCCGCCCATGACGACGAGGGAGAGGAGGCGCAGTGCGGTGGCCGAGATTGCGTAATCGGTCGCGTCGCGTTCTCAAAACTTGTAGAAATTTCCATCCGAAACATTAAAGAAAGGGCCACCGCGGCCTTACAGGGCGTAAACTGTGAAGCTTTCGCTGGTCTGTCTTGGAAATAAATGCCGGTGCACCTGAAGCCTTGTTATGACCGGCACTGATCTAGAGTCATTTGTTCTGCCCATCGCCGACATCACGCAGTGGCGGAACTGTGGTGGCAGCCGGACTCCATGTGGAAACTTATGAGGCATTTGGCACATTCATTTACACAACGCATTCCAATAACTGATTACGCTAATAAATTAGATTTCCTCACATATCTGTCATCGCTTCGATTGCATTTTTTGTGTTGTACTGTTAACGATGAATGTCATTTTTAAATTTCAATGACAAACTGCTCGCAATTAGTCACTCCATTCATAATTAAGCTCGCATGAAGCGATGCACCTTATAAAATGCCAAGTATGTTGCCGAATTGCGCATGGTTGAGGGTGCCCTTCAACGCTGCCCTGATCAGCCCCGCCGATGTAGAAGCATTAATACCCGCATTCTTTGGTTTCGCCAGGGTGGTTATGTGAAGCCTCATCCCAGCAACGCTTGAGAAACGAAAAGAGTAAACGAGTGAATCCTTTACTGGAACGGAAGGCATGGCTCTCGCCCGCTGTTTGCGGAATTAGGGAATTATAGGAGGGGCGGGGGTTCTATTCGATTCTTGACATCCTTCACAGCTGCGCGTCGTTAGTCAGCCTCTCATGCGGTACTCGAAACAGGTCGTTATCATTGCTACGTGGCGCAATTTTATCCTGTGTTTCGGCGCTTGATGACGTCTGCTGTGCTAGGGTGGACATGCCATGTGGAATATGCTGAATTTTGGGTCTTCCTCGTGAGAAAGATGTGCAGTGTTGTAGGTCGGCTGTTCCTGTCAGTGGTTGTTTCGTGCCTGCCGAGAAATCCTTTGTAAAGTACCTGAGGTGTGTAGGCTGTGTTTGCTATTTATTTGTTTAGAAAGGTCTAGCTCTTGCGGTCGAGTGGGTCCTTTTTTATCAAACACCAACGTTGGTGTTGCTTCAGAAACCTAGCCCTGCTGTAGTGTTTTATTTCTGTACGAAGGTGGTGTACCGTTGTTCTGCCAGGGGAGCTTTAAGGAAGAATTTTTGGCAGGTATTTGAGTCTATCATGGGTTAGATAGGGAGTTGGGAGTGTGGGGAGTTGTACTGCTCAGTAAGGCCACCAGCTTGCTCGGTTGCGTTTACCCCGTCCATACCAGTATGTCCCACTGTCGATATAATTTTATTCTTCATTCTAACTGCCTGCATTCGCCCCAACCTCCTCCTGATGTCGTTGGCCACCGAGAGTTCTGTCGTTAAGGCCATCATCTGTGCAGTCATTGCATACGAATCGGTAGAATTCAATAATCTTTCCCAATATATTCTGTGGCTGTAGCTGTCGTAATAGTATTGATGGTTCCCCATGTGGTAAGCAGCTCGGCGTGTAGAATCGCTCCTCCACGTAGGAAAGAAGCCAACAGTCGGCGAGGCCAAGGAAAGCATTGGGAATTGTACTTTTTTTTTTAATTATTACTTGGATAATCACAGAAATTAGTAATGTAAACTGTTTTGGGGAAAGATAATTAAACACAAAGTAGAAAAAACAACGTGCCGATAGTGGGAACCGAACCCACGACCTCCGAATATCGCGTCCGGTGCTCTTCCATTTATTCCTCTAGTGATTGTTGGAGTCTGTCATACATAAGTGTATGTAAAGTACCCCCCCCCCCCCCCCGCCCAGATTCTTACCTGTATTACTATGCATTAGTGTTTTTTTTATTAGTACAGCATTGCTCTTTCCAAGGAGGTTATAAAAATAACCTCATTGGCTCTATCAAAAGCATACTGATAGCCGTAGCAGTGCGTTGTTGCACCTCATTGAGTATTCATGCTCTGGGAAGGGACCTGGTGGTGCTGAGGCGAGTTGTAACTTCACGGAGGGGACCCCTTCATCTGCCCACTGCGTCAATCATTATTCCTTCATTGCGCGCATCGCGCATCGTCCGGATACTTTAGAAGCGGTTGTGGGATTCGGGCTTGCCGCGGCTGCCCTTTGAGCGGCCGTCGCCAGTGCCAAGTTCTCTTCGTTCTCTTTCTCCCGCCTGAGGCGGCGGAGAGAGGTTCGGACGATTTGTCACTGTCGTTCGGCCACAGCTCCGCCCTGGCGTCCCAGTGGCTTTTCTCAATGGGGCATTTTGGCGGGAACACTGCACCGCTTCGACGGCCGCGCTTGCGGGACCCTCCGAGCGGGGACCGGAGAGAGACCCCCCGAGACATCGCAAGGTGCGTACGCTACTGTTCTTGTCTGCCGGCCTTTGTCCGCGCAGAGCAGTGTGTACTCGAGTTCGTCTGCTCCGGGTCGTACCTGAGAACGCAGCTTGAGCCTGTCGATCGTGATCCAACGATCCGCGACAGGCGTACCTTGCGGTGGTTGCCCACTCTCTCTCAAAGGAACCTTTCGGTCACTGCGACAGAGAGAGATCCCAGCGCGCCCTTGCGTGCTTGCGGCGCGCATTCTTTGTCACTGCGTACGCGCAGGGGAGCCTTGCTCCTCGTGCGCTCCCGGGACGCGGTGATTGAGTCTTTGTGTACCGCTGTAGGACGGCATTGAATAAACGTCTTCTGTGTCACTAGGAGGCTTTTGTGTTGTAGCGAAGCGCTCAACTCCCTTCGGAGATTGAGTGCGCGCTGCGGTGTGACAGTGTGCGCGTGGTGACGGCTGATCGGGGCTTCGGCTCGCGCGACGCTCGAACCCGCGGTGATTGGTGGCCTTTGAGCACGTAGAAAACCACAACTGGCGCCCAACGTGAAAAGTCCTGGCTCTTTGAGTTGGACTGCACATCGGCCGAGCCGGTCACCTTGACGATCAAGCTCTTGCGCCATGTCTGCCGCCCCCTGCAGGGCACACGGCAGCGAATCTGAAACGCTCCTTACGCAGTCGTTTGATCCGTTGGATGCTGCTCCTCTGAACAGCCAAACACAGTGGCTGGTGGCTTGCCACCCTTGACTTCACCGTTTGACAGACGGGGCAGGAACGGCAATAGCGGAAAATGTCACGCTTCATGCCGGGCCACGTCACCGATTGACTCAGTTTTGTGAAAACTTTGGAGCCACTCAGGTGACCGGCAAGTGGCTCGTCGTGAGAGAATCGCAACACGGTGCCCGGCACCTTTCCTCCAGCGCCTGCTAGCTCTTTGCCAGTAACCGTCTGGAACCTCAAGTACCTGCTTTCCCAACTAATAGAAGAAGCTTGCAGTTTAAACGCAGTTTACTGAAAGAGTACCATGCTGCGGTTTTTGATGAAAAACAAACTCTCAGAAAAAAGACGTGGCTAGGCGGCAGTGCCAGCCGCATAACGCCGTTCTTGAGGGTTGCTTCGCAGTGGGAAATTAACGAGAAAAATTAGCGATTAAGAGTTCGCGAACTCGAAAAATTCAGAGCCTGGCTCAGAAATCGATGTTGTCAATAAGCGCCTCGGTTTATCTGTTATAGAAAAAATCGGAAAGAGAGGAATATCCTTTCGTTCTGTCAGGCGTGAAAGGTACAGAGCTCCTGGCTTACCTCTGAAGCAATCCGCGGGCGGTCGAACCTTGAAGCTAGAGACAGGAAATAACCGTGAATTTTTACTTTAACGCAGCCATTCAGAATGAAGAAAGAAACATTGGCACAAAGCGTAAATTTGATTTCATCTCTCATTTTAATTTTGGCGCTTAGCTTATCACCGGCGGCTCATGGGTCCGTCATATAACTAGGCAAGAGGACAACAAAACCATCTCGGAAGTCACAGTCACGCAAAGCTGTTTCCGCGTTGTTCGAGATGATTGCCGTTCGACCACGTCCCTTATCTTGAATTTTGAAAGCTAGCTTTAAATTCAGCACGACCGAATGCGGCAGGTATTCCGTTCTGCGGCGACCGCCGAGAACACTTCGCAGCCACCGGCGCTGAGTTGTATACATTCCTCGTGGGTGCCAAATGAGCCCAATAGATAGCCCGCTTCTCTTTATTTTACTAAGTCGTCGCCACCCAGTGAAGACTGCGGCAATTGCGCGCCACATTTACAATCCCCGTGTTTCGTGGACTCGAGCGAAGTCGCTGCCGAGCGGTTGCTTCTGAAACGTGAACCGATTCCTGCGTTCCCATGCGGCAGAGAAATAGTTGCTAATCGCCGATCTTGTCATCCACCCCCCTCTGCCCCCCCCCCCCCTCCCGTTTTTGTCTTTGTTCCTATCTGGGGAGCCATGCTGTATTCTGAGGCAACGTATCAACGAAGGACAGCTCATCGTAAATTTATTCTGGCATTTTTTTACGCTATTTCTATTCGTCCCAGTTTTGCAGATTTTTCTACGAAATCGACACCACGCTGCTGCGGCGCCACTAACTGGTCTCGAAATGAATGAATGAATGAATGAATGAATGAATGAATGAATGAATGAATGAATGAATGAATGAATGACAACATAAAGCCCCGCTTTAGCCAAGCCGTGCACGTACCTTAGTGGCCTCTAGAGGTAACGTGAATACCATGGGTCCTGGCAGGCTAGTTCTGACATAACTGTCCCATGTGAAACGAGAGACCCATGTTGGCAGCTCCTGCCACGGTGCCACGCCAACGGCTTAAAAACCTACAGTAGTGTAGCTTTCGCAACATTAATCGCGCATACTGTTGACGTCAACACTACCTCAAGAAGCAGCGAAAGCAACGTAGATCCGTTACAGGTTTGAAAACAGACGATACACTACGTACATAAAGCGCTGCTAGGCAAGCGGAAGGGATGACGGGTTTTTCTCTCGTCACTTCGCCAGCGCCACTTACATGCTCCGGCCGGGGCACGAGTGTTCAAACGCATGGTCGGAACGCGTGCTCTCCGCCTGTTTCAGGCGCTTTGTGACCAAGCCTGCGAACCGCTCTGGTTCATGCGATTGGAATTCACCATTTAGCTCCACCTTCAAGGGTATGACCGCTATAACGGCTCACGCGTGCCGGCCGGCTCCCGTAAGTTAATTAGGTAATCGAATAGAGGCAAAATATGTAAAAGTAAAGGTGAAGATTGCCTCAATATTTAATGGCATTGCGCCAAATTTGAATGTAATAAATTCTAAAACTATAGTTAATTATGTCAGTCAATTAAGGTGACGTCAAGGATGTGACATCGCGCAGCCTGAAGTCGAGCCAAAAAAGGGCAGGGATTGGAGCGCAATTTGAAATTACCAAATACTAAAATGGCTAAACAAGAAATGAATTAAGCAACTAGAAGCAACCAAAAGCAGCATCCGTGCTTTCGCATTACTCCAATACGGATTCTGCAGTGCTCTTAACTCACTTCTTCAAATTCAAATCACCAGTCGGGTATATATGTAGGTTGTAGGAAAGTGACTGTGTTAACAAACTATGTGCAGGCCAACATGGCCCGGTTATACCAATAACAATGAAAAAGAAAAAGCAAAGTCCGGGGAAATGTGTCGTGAAACGACAGTAGTAGTTCATTGAACAGCCAACCGGAGAGCGAAGCTGTCACAATTATGCCTTTACATGATAAAAATATGCTATGCAATGGTGCTGTCCTAAATATTAGTCAGCTATCGCTAAAGAACATTCAAATGCTTTCGGTTCATCTCATCAGCTTGCGCACAGAGCCGTCAATGTCAGCCAATATATGGGGCAATAACAGACACTCGAGATTGTTATGATCAGGAAGAAAACTCAGAAGAAAAAAAAGCCGGCGAGTTAGTCATGGAGGTGATGCTTGTAGCCCGGAAGAGCGTAGGAGGGCAAGAAGGCAGCGCAATCTTTATCTTCGCAGTTCCAAAATCGGCTTGATGCAGCTAGAATGGCCCACCGGTCGAATCTCCCGCGATCACCTTCATATTGATTGCGACTGTGCATGTTCAGAAAAGGAAAACGCCTGGAAGGGAAACCGATCATTTTGGCATCGATGTCCTCGCTTACGTTTTGTTAAGCCGGAATCTTAGTGTGAGGTAAATTTCCAATGGGTACGGATCCAGCGCAGCTTTAGTTTCGAGGCCACTTTTAAGACACAGCTGTCACCATATAATGTTTGTTTTAACCAAGAACTGTCATCAAATGACTAAGAAGCAGCTCGATTTTTACAAATTTTGCTAAATAAATGTGATAAACACCCGTAATTTCTGATCATAACTCTTCGGACCGACAAGGTCAAATTTTGCAGGGACTCGAATGTCATTTCGCACAGTGCCCATTATTGGTGCGACAATAACCCACATTGGCTACGTCAGCACAAGAAACATGTAAGGTGGGTGGCAAATGCTTGGTGTGGCATCTGTAACAGGCGTATCGTCAGTCACTACTTTATTGACGGAAGCCTTAGTTGTAAAAAGAACACACAGACTACGTACTATAAGGCGTGTCTCTGAATTTCACTCTAAGTTACCAGTGGTCGTTTAAAAAAAGAAAGCAAACAATGAATTCAGCATAACGCAGCCCCGTAGAGACTTTCGCCATTCCTGGCAAGCACATTTCCCAACCAATGGATGAGGAAGGAAGAGGGGGTGGGGGGTCGTGTCCTCCCAGGTCACCCGATTTGTCACTGCTAGATATACCTCTGGCGATATGTTAAGTAGGAAGTTTTTAAGACAGTGCTAGCGAACCTCGAAGACCTGAAGTCGCATGTCAATACATTAGCTGAGGAGATTCCCGGAGAGATGCTCATTTCTGCATTGAACTTCTTTAAAGACTGCATTCTTCTGTGTATATTAATAGACGGCAATAAGTTCAAACACATCCTGTGCAACTCATTTCCTGCCATCCCAAGGATTATTGCTTTCGTGGGGCATGCAAGTGGAGCTGCAACGAACTGAGTCATTAAAGTTGACCAGTTCGGTTTATTCGTCGTTTTTATGCAGGCGACTAGAAAGTGCAATTTGTAAAACATGAGACGTGTGTGATCCAGCACACAGAAACCGTAGCCAGCGAACTTGTGTAAAGCAGTGTGCGCGAAATGTCAATGTTTTCAGCAATATTTCAACTTACGAAGACAGTTTCCTTTATTTCATCTGACAAGCCAATAAATTTGCGTAAAAGAATTATACGCTCGACAAAATAATGCAATTCATGTCAATATACCGGAACTTTTTAGCGTTAAACAGCCATCTACACCCTGCCACATAAGTGTGGCATTATTTCATTCACAATGCTGGCGACCAATTAAAAATTAAAAGCGTTTCTTCCAAAGGTAGCCCAACAGACAGAGTTCCAGGATAGAGCTCATCAGTCTTCCTAAAGCGACTTTGCTATTACTGACGATGACTCATTCTCCTTACATCGGGCGACGAAGCAGACCATAACGCCGGCCGCGGTCTACGCAGAGCGCCGAGGCTCCCTTATGGAAATTAGTACACACCTTTCAAATTTCGCGCTGCAATCATTACCGCGCGTCACCATTTGACGTTGCGCCTCCGCCATACTTAAGCGCTTGCGCGCTCAGTTTAAGTTGCGTGCGGAAAAAAAGCTTTGGGTTTCATCGAGCTGTATGGCTCTAGAAAAATGAATTTTTCTTCAATTCAAAAACTGACATGGCATAGTCTAGTTCACGTCTTCAAACTGCCGCTACCTTGGCGACCTCCAGACTGCCACAACCGAGACCTTCGCAAGCTATTAAGCAGACAACTGAAAGGGAAAAGAGGGGCTCTTTGTTAAACAATTTAAAGGAACGAATAGTCTGCGACTGCAAGGCAAACGTTAGGTTTCTTCTCTTTTTTATATATACTGTTGGCATGATCACGTGCTACGTGAAACTCGCATTATAACAGGATGTTTCACATCCGCCGCTAGGGATGAGGATGGCACTGGTGCACGCTCACAGCTTTAGGTTAGTCAACATAGATACCCAAGCAAGCGGAAGGTTGGACAGCCGTCGATGTAGCTCAGTTGGAAGAACACTGGACGAGACATTCGGAGGTCGCGGGCTCGACTCTCACCATCGGCGTGATTTTTGCTACCGCTTTGCCTTTGATGACCCTTATCCCGATTATTACCAGAAGAGTAATTCCTGTCAATGCCAACAGTATATAAAATAGAAGAGAAGAAAGCCAACGTTTGCCTTGCACTCGTAGACTGTTCGCTCCTTTAAATTGATAAATAACGAGACCCTCCTTTCCCTTTCAATTGTCTGCTTAATAGCTTATGAGGGTCTCGGCTCTAACAGTCTGGAGGTCGTCAAGGTAGCGTAAGAAGGTTGTAGCCCAGCTGCCGCCCTGCCTAATGATCACGTGCTACGTGACACTCGCGGTATAACAGTATGTTTCACATCCGCCGCTAGAGAGGAGGATGGCGCTGGTGCACGCTCACGCAATCAAAAGAAGGTAACATGTACTCAGTGTGAAGCGCAAGCTAATCTCAAGGAAACGCGTTTTGACTCTGTAGATGAAGCAGAATGCAGTGACTTTTTGTGTCGCGTGCTGTGTGTGCGCCTAGATAGATTTGAACGAGAAAAGGGCAATTTAGTGTCTCGTGGGGATGATTTAGAAAATGAAGTAGGTCTGTTAAAGACAGAAAATCAGAAACTACTAGGACAGCTTCCTCAAATGGAAACAAAAATGTCCGACTTTGTACTTGGAACCAACGTAGACGGACATTCCAGTGCTGGCCACGTGGCTGGGACCAGCACTGGCATGGAAGGCATAAGCAAAATAGGTCAGGCGGATTATGTGCTTGAAAACAGCCTGGACGAACATTCCAGTGCGGGCCACGTGGCTGGGACCAGCACTGGCATCGAAGGCATTAGCAAAGGTGGTCAGGCGGATCCGAACCGACAGAGTTATTTAGAAGCAGATACTAAGAAGCCCGAAAGAAAGGAACAAGTAAGGAAGAATGAAAATCCCAGAACGACACATAACCGAAAGCAGGAGCCAACAGTTGGGAGAGAGAGAGAGAGAGAGAGAGAGAGAGAGAGAGAGAGAGAGAGAGAGAGAGAGAAGGCCCAGACGCTTATCGACGGAGATTCTAACATGAGCAGGTGCAAGCGAGATATCTTATAACGTGTAAAGGGTGATAAACGAGTGTTAGTGGGAACGTTACCAGGGATGACAATGAGGGCAGTGCTGAAAGAGAGTAAAAATTGGCTGTTGCAAAATTACGCACAGCACAATATGATGATAGTAGCCGCGGGGCTAAACGATGCCCTAAATAATGAAGCTGCAGGAGTAGTGGAAAGTTTAGCTCAGGGAGTTCACGATATCAGCGAGATAACACAGCAAGCGCAGATAGTTGTATGCACAGTAGTTGAGGTGCTAGGATCGAACGGAAAGCTGGAAAAGGACGTGGTGACAGTTAATCAGGACATAAGAAAGTTCAGCCTAGAGAAGCGCTCCGAAGTGGTTGAGGTAAACAGGGAGGTGCATAAAGCAGGTTTTGGCAGGGCTTTTCAGCGAGATGGAATTCATTTTAACAGAAGAGTGGGAGCAGAGATCGGCTGGCGCCTTGCAGGCAGGGCTGCAGCTTTTTTAGGAGGTCCGCGATGGCTCCATGCACAGAGGTAGTTAAAAGTGAAGCAGAAGAAAGCGTAATAACGGAGGCTGAGCCCCAAAAAATGGAAAAAGGAGGTCGATAAAGAAAAGTACAAAAAACAGATTTAACACTAGGATCAGCTACATAAACATGCAAGGAGGTAGAAAAAGAGCGAAATGGCTAGAGATAGAACAGCAGTTGAAGGATGACAAAATAGGTGTGTACGCTCTATGCGAGACTCATCTCAGGGATCTAGAAGACCCGCCGTTTATAGAAGGCTACGTCTGGGAAGGGTGCAAGGAACACCAAGGAACAAATTGGCAAAGAATAAAATCATCTTGTAAATAACATATCTGGGTATCATGAACAATTGCCGGCATAAGGACATGGCTAGGGGTAGTTTATTTAGGAGCAGGACACCAATGCAGACAAGAAAACAAGGATCATTTGGAATGTCTCAGTGACGATATAAGCCAGTTTGGAGACGGGGCCGATATTATTCTGCTGGGGGACATGAACGGCCACATCGACGATCTGGATGGATACACGGATTGAAACGGGAAGCTAATGCTAGATTTATGTGAGCGACACGACCTATTTATAATAAATAGAGAAACAAAATGCGAAGGGCAAATCACGTGGGAATTCCGCAACAGGCAGACGACCATTGACTACTGTCTAATGTCGCAGGGAATTTACAACAAGGTCACAAAAATGAAAATAGACGAAGAAGGGGAGTGTAGTCTGGGAAGTGACCATAAACGTACTAGTCTGCAGATGGGGCCCTTGATGAGAAGAGAAATGGAACTTAGACAAAAAGAAAACGCAAAATTAAACGACGATCAAGTAGCGCAGATAGCAACAGACATAGAGGAAGCAATAGAAAAAAGCTACATGAAAGACTGGGATTATGAACAGGGAGAACTACTCATAGGGAGGTTAAAGTAGCAAACCGCTGGAATGGAAAGAGAAAGCCATGGAGCTGGTGGAATAAGGAAATCAGGGAAGCCATTGAACAACGACGGGCTGCTCAAGGGAACACAGAGAGGCAAAGAAAGTACCGGTATCTCAGAAGGAAATGGATCAAAAATGGGAATCATATCGACAAAAGAAACTTGATGTACAGGCTGTCGTCCAAAGTAAAATAAAGCAGTCCACCGATCGCTGGATGGCTGACATACCCGCTGCCTCTAGAGGCAGACCAAGAAAATTCTGGAACCACATAAGCTGGCTAGGTAAAAAGAATCAAAGAAAGCAGGACCGGATTCAAGATAACAAGGAAAATTGCCTAAAGGGAGACAACGCAGTGAACTACATTACATCAGCTATTGGCCTCGAGATCGAGCAGAGTCGCCACCTTGCTGCTCAGCGGCGAAACCTACTCAGTGTGGATGCGTTTTCGCGTCACGTGCCAGCCCGCAGTGATTTACGCGCGCGCATGCGGCGTGTACAGGAGTGTTTTTGCTTGTTTCGCGGTTCCTGTGAGCTTTTGCTTACCTATATGCCTCGTGCAAAATAAATATGAACAGTCTATAACCCCACGCTTCATTTAAAAAAAATACTTGTCCGTATCGAGCATGTCATGCTTGGATAAGGACATCATCCATTGCGGTCTTCGGCGCTTGAGATCCTTTGACATGCAATGTCTCAAACGAAGTGGTACTGTCGTTACCGCCGTGCCAAAGCAAAACAGGTCGTTGCCGTCAATAAAAGTTAATGCAAACGCTCAGAAATAGCATATTCCCATTTCTGTTTGGAATACCGCAGCTACTAAAACATATGCCATCGCAGACTGCTTCATACAGCAGAATGCAGTTTGAACAGACCACTATATGCCTACTATGCCGTCTGTTTGCACGATAGAGTTATGTGAGCACTTTTTTTTTTTTTTTTTTTTTGCTTTTAAACCTCTGTCGCGGTGTCTCAATGGTAAGGGCGCTCGACTGCTGATTTCGAGAACGGGGGGTTCAATCCCAACCCTTTCGAAAGGCGTTCCTCTGCTGTCGGATTTACCACATTTTTACCACACTCCCACGTGGTAAATGTGGTGTTAATAATAATAAGAAAAAAAAAACACCAAAACCAGCCTCTGCAATCATCCGTCATAGCCGATGCCGCTTTCATGCGCTAAACGCGGGCCAATATGCATTTCTTTTCTTTTTGTTGTTGAAGGCTTCTGTGCATCCGTAAAAGTTTTAGTGAGCACATTTTGCTTTAGAGAAATGCTCGATTGTTTGGGAAACATATTCCCTGCACCTAATCGTTACCCTAAATATTATATAATACACGTAGGGTAGCCTACTATAATCCCTTTTCGTCCAAGTGCTGTCTTCCGACAAAACTCGTCATTTCTGACAAGGGGAGTAAAACAGCTTCATGCGGGCTTAAATATCAGTGTTTAGGTCGAGAATAAATGCATTTTTATAGCCGCATGATAAGATGACCTCTATTTTCTTCGGAATAGTTTTATATCCGGCATCTGTTTTGGAAGCAACCCTAATATTTTACTTCGCATAAGATTTAGTCACTGCTAAATAATTAGTGATAACGAAATTTTCAGCCTGTAAAATTGCTTCCCAGAACATGACAGTGCCCATGCGCAGTTTATAACGATGTCTTCGCAGCGAGTAATTCGTAGCTTGCACTTTAACATTACTGAAAATTAATCGTCGATTACTGTAAATTCTGTCGAGTGTGTAAAAGTTCTCTCACACGGTAAAATTTATTCGCATTGCAAAACAAAATAATTACACTACTAATTTACCGTTATATAATAACATCACACACATCAGAAATCCCTTATACTTTCCTCGGTTTCGGGAAATAATTTACAGTTAGTGTCGCATGCATTAATACACTATCACAATCTATGACAATGGCCGCAAAAAGCATCTCGGCAAATTCAATCCACTCAGCGCTATACACGTGAACAATCTGCTTTCCTGTGCGGCGAGGTTTCCTGTACAGTGTCGGCATGATCTCATTTTTGGGGAATACTTGTGCGTGGTTGTCTGGGCCAGAGTTGATGAGCACTCAGTCTAAAGCAATTCGCCATACAGTGCGCTGCCAGGGCTACATTTAACCTGCTTAATCCTCGAGTCAAGTACGATATAATGAACCAGGCTTTCTCCATTCAATCTAAATTACTGCAAGTCAGAGCACGAACATTGTATCTGCGAACATTGTATCTAAATTCGCCGGGCTCACTCGCATGAGACACACGCAAACTGTTTAACAGTCGATAAGAAAAACAAAGCTGTCATTAGGCAGGCCCAAGCATTAGGCGCGTGAGCGTGGTACAGCGCAAGAAACGTGCAAAGTAAATCTAGAAGACTGGTGGTTGCGTGCTTTGTTTTCCTAAAATCCGCTCTTCTGCTGCTGCATTGGCGAAATCCTTGGATTTTTTTCTGCAATTTTGCAGAAATACTGCAGAAGACACGTTTTCATCGCCAACAAACCCGCCGTAAACTCGGAAGCAGACCTACGCAGCGTGCGTTTCGGCGAGCGCCGCCGGCTGCCGATCCACACTACCGGAGTGACGGTGGCGCCACCTCTAGGTCTATCTCGCGGCGAATAGCCTAGTTATTTACGAGCGACGATAGGATAATCTCTGCAAATCAGGAAACACAATATTGCAGAATACAAAGCAGCTTAGAACTGACCAATCTAAATTGAGATAGACCTAGAGTGGGCCTGGCAGCAGCCGTGCAGGCAACATGCTTAGCAACCCTTTTTGCTTCATGATCCAGGTCGTGGCTTTTATCAGCTGGGAGGCGTCTTCCACGTGCACCTGCTATCCTGCCGCTATCTGCACCGAGAAGCTACGCTTGCCTATGGTATCACCGTCCCCTCCCGTCAACTGCTGCGTCATCAATGGACAGCCAAGTTTAACCACCGTAGCGCCCCCCTGGGACCAATCTAAAGTGACGTCACCTTACGACAGCTCACCGATGGGTATAAAACAACCGTGGATGCCGCATCGAACCAGTGGGCCTGGCAGCAGCCGTGCAGGCAACATGCTTAGCAACCCTTTTTGCTTCATGATCCAGGTCGTGGCTTTTATCAGCTGGGAGGCGTCTTCCACGTGCACCTGCTATCCTGCCGCTATCTGCACCGAGAAGCTACGCTTGCCTATGGTATCACCGTCCCCTCCCGTCAACTGCTGCGTCATCAATGGACAGCCAAGTTTAACCACCGTAGCGCCCCCCTGGGACCAATCTAAAGTGACGTCACCTTACGACAGCTCACCGATGGGTATAAAACAACCGTGGATGCCGCATCGAACCAGTGGGCCTGGCAGCAGCCGTGCAGGCAACATGCTTAGCAACCCTTTTTGCTTCATGATCCAGGTCGTGGCTTTTATCAGCTGGGAGGCGTCTTCCACGTGCACCTGCTATCCTGCCGCTATCTGCACCGAGAAGCTACGCTTGCCTATGGTATCACCGTCCCCTCCCGTCAACTGCTGCGTCATCAATGGACAGCCAAGTTTAACCACCGTAGCGCCCCCCTGGGACCAATCTAAAGTGACGTCACCTTACGACAGCTCACCGATGGGTATAAAACAACCGTGGATGCCGCATCGAACCAGTGGGCCTGGCAGCAGCCGTGCAGGCAACATGCTTAGCAACCCTTTTTGCTTCATGATCCAGGTCAGTAGGTACTTACCGGTCAAATGTTATCGTAATGACAACAGATTTTTGCTGCTGCTGCCTTGCCCACCATGTGTGAAATACCTTGTTACATGTGTTCGTTCGATTCCTTTTGACCTGTTAGCTTGTGGGGACATAGAATCTAATCCTGGCCCTAGTGAAAAAGAAATGCTAGAACAGTTGCTAGCTGGTCAAAACGCAATGCAGTTAGCTATCCAGGATATACAAACCACCCAGAAAGACATAGTGTATAAAATCTCTTCTTTAACGGAACGTGTCGATGGTGTGGAGCGACAGGTTAACGCATTTAGTATGGTAACTGCTCAAGTAAAAGATATGGAAGAAAATATGAACGGAATTGAATCTGCACTAGCTTCCCTAACAAGTAAAATAGATAACTTGGAAAATTTTAGTCGCAGGAATAATCTAATTATTTATGGAATAAAAGAACCTTGCACCGAAACACCTCAAGAACTCCTGAACACAGTGGGTGTGCTTTTCGAAACTAAGCTAGAGATAAAAGCATCAAGCATTGAAAGATGTCACCGACTTGGGCGAAAAAACGATGCAAATCAAGACCGACCTGTAATTTTGAAATTCCTCGATCATCGTGAAAAGATGTCGGTATTAGCGGCTGCACACAAGCTGAAGGGCTCTAATGAGTCTATTTCAGAAGATTTCTCGCTTAGAATTCGTGAAAAGCGCAAAAACCTGTGGAAGAGCTCAGAAAAAGAAAGGGGCGATAAAGCAAAAGTAAAGCTAGTTTACGACAAGCTCAGTGTAAATGGTGTGCTTTATTACTGGGATGATGTAAAGGGCATGCGAGTCAAAGTAAAGAAAAATGGCAGTTTGACGGAATATGCGTGACACTCGCGTACTGAAAATCCTGAACGTGAACTGTAGGAGCGTTGTTAATAAATGCACAGAATTAGAAGGACTCTTGGAAGCCTGTGACCCGGACATTGCTATATTAACGGAGACATGGTTAAGCAAAAGCGTTTACGATAGCGAATTTGTGCCTCGCGGTTACTATATCCATAGAAAAGATCGTGGTAGCAAAGGGGGTGGGGTGGGTGTCCTTTTCAAAGCCTGTCTAACGATGGCAAGAATGCCCGACATACAAAACGTCGAGGGAATATTCTGCAAAGCCTATCATGACAACATTAGGTATATTATAGGTGCTATTTATAGGCCACCTAACTCTTCCCCTGAAGTACTAGATGGTCTTAGAAACTATATGATTGAACATGTGAAGCCTGGTGATCGGATTATTTTGGCCGGAGATTTTAACCTGCCATACGTAGACTGGCTTTCCTTCTCACAAAATGTTCGGGGAGATAAATGTGGCGAAATGATGATAGACATAGCGTTTGAGTTTGATCTACTTCAAGTCGTTGAAAATTTTACGAGAATAACAACTAACTCGAGATCAATACTCGATATATTCTTCATAAGTGGAGCAATTGGAACAAACAGCACCTGTGAAGTTCTCCCTGGTATTTCAGATCACCAGGCTGTGTTATTAACGCTTTCCGATGTCTCTCTACGTAAGCAGCCTATGAAAATATCCGTGCCCAATTTCTCGCGTGCAGATGATGTGTCAATAATAGATATGCTATCTTTTGAGTTTGAGTCCTTTTTGAACAGCACCGATGATATTCATGTTTTGTGGGAAAGATTTAAGTGCCTCATAAACCATTGCATTGATCGTTTTGTTCCTCAAATTTTGAAAAAGAAAAGTCGGAACCCTTGGATTTCTCGTGGGACTTTGCAACTGAAAAGGCAACTTAAGCGTTTAAAGCATAAGAAAGGTACTGCTAAGGATCTACCTGCACTACTGAAGAAAATTTCTGAAATTTCTTTTCAGCTAAAGGCACAAGTAGCTTTTGACAAACATCAATACTATGGTGTAAAACTTCCCAATTTCATTTCATCGTCCCCCGAGAGATTCTGGAGGCTGATTACACCTACATGTAGAACGAATGAAGTGTTTGAAATTAATGGTGTTGAATGTGAAGATGGTTGTCAAATTGCAAGTGCTTTTAATTCCCATTTCAAGTCTGTTTTCACTAAAGACAATGGCATTCTATCAAACTTCTATAATTCATATCCACCAATACATGACATTAACATCACTGAACAAGGCATACTCAATCTACTTTTAAATCTAGAGGTTAAAAAATCACCCGGGCCAGATGGCATTCCCAATGAATTTCTGAAACGTTATGCTCCCTGGACTTCAAAGTATTTATGTGCTTTGTTCTCTAAGTCTTTGTGTGACAGTCAAGTTCCAAGAGACTGGAGAACAGCAAAAATAAAGCCTCTCCATAAGAGTGGTAAGAAAAATCAAATTACAAATTACCGCCCCATTTCATTAACTTCAACATCATGTAAGCTTCTTGAGCATATAATACAAACATATTTCTGAATTTCTTGACAAGTACAACATTCTATCAAGCGCTCAACATGGTTTCAGAAGAGGTTTTTCCACGTCCACACAGTTAGCTATTACCGTACATGATTTCGCAGCTACAATTAATTCAGGTAAACAAATCGATGCAATCTTTATGGACTTTGCAAAAGCTTTTGACAAAGTTTCACATAAAAAGTTACTATTTAAGTTAGATAAAATATTAGCAAACCCACAGCTCATTAATTGGATCTCTTGCTATCTTTCGAACAGACAACAATATGTTTCTTTTAAGAATCAGAGTTCTTCTAAGGTTTCAGTTGACTCCGGCGTGCCGCAAGGCTCTGTTATTGGACCTCTTTTATTCTTGATTTTTCTCAATGATATTACAAATAACATTGATGTTAAGATTAACCTGTACGCCGACGATTGCGTCATTTATTCTGAAATTAACAGCGCTAATGATCAGTTAAAGCTAAACGAATCATTTCAAAGAGCTGTTTCATGGTGTGAAGAATGGCAAATGGAGGTTAATTTTGAGAAAACAGTATTTATGAAAATAACCCATAAAAAGAACCCTCTTCATTTCAGGTATTCAGCCCGGAATATTTTTCTATCTGAAGTTGAGCAGTTTAAATACCTCGGTCTTTGGATTTCAAAAGATCTTAGCTGGACAAATCATATTAAATACGTAGAAAGTAATGCTAATCAAAAACTCTTTTTTCTAAGACGAGCATTAAAACTATCCACACCCGCTGTCCGGTTAATGGCTTATAAAACCATTGTCCTTCCAAGCATAGAATACGCCTCTATTATCTGGTATCTCTATACACAAAAACACACCAATATGATTGAAAATTTGCAGAAGAGGGCAGTCCGTTTTATTTACAATAGCTTTGGGCGCACCTCAATGACAACACTTTTAGCAAAGGCCAAACTTCCTTCTCTTACCGAAAGGAACAGAGCACTGCGCCTAAAATTTCTATTTCAGTTGATAAAGGGTGATTACAAAGTTGACGTGTCACATATAATTTCTTTCTCTACAGGATATGCCACAAGACAAAGACACGCCCTAACAATAGCTCCTTATTCCACTCGCAATAACTGCTTCAAATATTCTTTCTTTCCCAGGACTATCACCGAATGGAATAAATTAGACAATGACACTGTTTCACAGCCATCTGTAAACTTATTTTGTTCACGCCTTAATCTGTCCGGTTTTGTGTAATCATTACAACCATCTGTTTTGCCATGACTTACTTTGTTTGTTGTTTCCGCCTCTTATTGAACTTTGTATTCTTGTTGTTGTTGCCTATGTTATTGTCTATAAGGATGTATCCCACCCTGCTAAAATCCCGCATGGGATTGCAGTATTCATAAATAAATAAATAAATTGGAAAAAGGTAGAAAAAAAATATTCCTAAAAACACATCTACAGGAATAGATAGAATTCCAATCAAGCTGATTAATGAACTTGGTCTAACAAGTAAGGAAACGTTGTTAAAACCTTTGGAAACAGTCATAACGAATAAGCAAATTTCGGACAGCTGGCGGCAGAGTAAAATGAATTTGATTTATAAAGGGAAAGAAGAACGGATGCACATAAAATCCTACAGGCCGATTACCATAACATCTGTTATGAACAGGTTGGCCATGCAGGCGGTGAAATTAAAGGTGCAAGCATGGGTAGAAAGTAACAAGATACTCGGAGAACTTCAGAACGGCTTTAGAAATGGTAGGCGCTTAGATGATAGCCTGTTCGTGCTTACCCAATGCATCGAAATATCTAGAGTGGAAAATAGACCTTTGTATTTGGCCTTCCTGGACATAAACGGGGCGTACGACTAAGAAAACAGGGAACTCCTGTGGAACATATTAAAACAAGAAGGTATCGGTTATGAGATAACAGAGTTCCTACAGGAAATATACTGGGATAACAAAGTAGAAATTACATGGGAAGGGATAAGAAGTACGGAAGCTGTCAAGGTATGCAAATGATTAAGACAAGGTTGTCCTCTATCACCGCTGCTGTTCATACTTTATATGATAAACCTGGAACGGAGGATACAAGAAAGTAACCTGGGTTTTACCCTGTCATACAGATTAGATGGAAATGCGGTACAGCAGCGCCTCACCGGTTCGATGTATTTAAAGGATATTATGCTGCTAGCTGAGGTTCAGGATGAATTGCAAACTCTAGTTAAGTATTGCGGAGACGAAGAGGACGCTCTAGCCTTCCGTTTTAGTGCAGTTAAGTCGGGTCTGATGATTTTCAACAGCTCAATTGATCAGGGTCTTAAAATACAAGGCCATGAAATACACAGAGTAGCATAATATAAATATATCGGGGTATTGGTAAACGAAGGATTGGCATACATTGAAAAGCGTGAGATATCACTTAAGACCAAAGGGCGAAGAAATGCCGGGATAATGAAGCATAGGGCATTGTGGGGATACAGCAGGTATCAGATTTTGAGGGGTTTTTGGAAACGAATTATGGTGTCCGGGCCTACTAACGAAAATGCGGTTTTGTGCCTAAAAACAAAGGTACAGTCACCATTAGAAATAAATCAGAGACGCGTCGGACGATTAGCCCTAGTTGCCCACGGCAAAACCACAAATGAGGCGGTACAAGGAGATATGGGCTGGGCATCTTTCTAGATACGGGAACCTCAGAGTAAAATATTGTTACGTATATGCCACCGAAGAGGACGACGACAGAAAATAGAGTGAGAGACGACGAAGCAGAAGAAACCGTTGGGCTTGCCTAAACACCTGCTGTGTTCTGCTCTGCTGTGCTGTGAACACTTGCTCATCACCTGCTGTGGTTTCCTGTGCTAGCCTTCTGCCCCGTATCATCTTGGTGGAGGTCAATCAAGGTCCCCGTACGCACCGATTAGCCCATTTACGCTGCAAAAAGCTGGATTTGCGCAGCGGCCGCCACCTACCTGGGATCCCAACGACGCCACAAACAGCTACGATGACCTCTGACGCAGCCCCTACCACCACGGGAACATCGCCTCAGCCAGTGGTACTCACACAAATTCGCCACCCTCCCATCTTTAATGGCGACGACCACCAAGACGTTGACGACTGGCTGGACGAATACGAGCGATGCAGCAGGAACAATCACTGGGACGCGACCATCATGCTGGCCAATCTGATTTTCTATTTGGCGGGCACTGCTCGCACGTGGTTCCAAAATCACGAGCACGAGCTGGTGACCTGGGAAATTTGCAAGCAAAAGCTTCACGACTTGTTCGGGAAGCCCATTGGACGGGCCCTCGCAGCTAAAACTGAACTTTCTTCTCGCGCCCAATCTACCACAGAGTCCTACCTTGCTTACATACAAGACGTGCTCGCGTTGTGTCGCAAGGCGAACAGCTCCATGCTGGAAAGTAAAAAGGTAGGGCACATCCTAAAGGGCATCGCAGATGACGCGTTCAACATCCTCTTCTGCATGGATTGCTCTACAGTCGAGTCGGTGCTTCAAGTTTGCCGAAGATTCGAGCAGGCTAAACAACGACGCCTGGTACATCGCTTTGAGCGCCTTCCCAACACGGCAACTACATCATCCTGCGAGGATCTGGCTCCTCTACAACAGCCTTCCCAGTCCACTACCATGACTCGGATCGTCAGGCGAGAACTCGAAGCCTTAGCTCCTGCACCACTCCCATCTCCACTGCCCGACACCGTGGCCATGATACAGGCTGTTGTCCGCCAGGAACTTGCCAACGTCGGTCTTTCCTCCAACCCCGTACCGCCCTCGTCACCATCGCATCCTGTTCCTGTAGTGGCGGCTGCAACCACTAGCCAAGCTCCCCCACGTCGCTACGTAAGTCGCAATCCTGCAGAGTGGCGCACCTCAGACGACAGGCCAATTTGTTTTATTTGCTGTCGAGCCGGCCACACTTCACGATATTGCCGCACTCGTACCTTCCCCACCCTTCGTCCTTATTACAACGCTGACCGTCGGTACTACTATGGACCTCGACGCTTCCCTGCCCAACCTGAACAACTCCGCCCCGCATATGATGGACCTGGAAACTTCCCTTCTCACCCAGATGAACCTCACACCGAAGCCGTCTCAAGGGTCCGTCACTCCAGCCGATCTCCATCTCCGCGGTCTCGTCGATCCCGTTCACCGGTGCCTCCTCGCAACTCCTCCCCATCATACACCGGTACCTACATCTCCGCGGTCTCGTCGATCCCGTTCACCGGTGCCTCCTCGCAACTCCTCCCCATCATACACCGGTACCTACTCGGGAAACTAGCGAGTGCAGCGCCCGGGAGTGACGCTGCATTACCGACCCGGACTGTCAACTCGGAACTGACCCTCGCACCCAGACGTAACCCCATTGACATTTTTGTGGACGGAGTCTCAGTTCCCGCTCTTATTGACACTGGCGCCCACATTTCCGTCCTCAGTGCCTCGCTCCGTCAACGCCTCAACAAAGTCCTCACACCCGCTCCCTCATCTACCGTTCGTGTTGCTGATGGCAACACAGCTACTGTGGTTGGTATGTGTACTGCGAGAATTACCATTGCCGACCACCATATCCCTGTGCTATTTACAGTCCTCACCAGTTGCCCTCACGACGTTATATTAGAACTCGACTTTTTAACTGCACATTCCGCGCTCATTGACAGTTCGTCTGGACTGCTTCATCTGGACCTGCCACTCTGTCCTGACAAACAGGCCTCTCATACTTCAACGCTCCGTCTCCGCTCCTCTACATTTACTCGTCTGCCACCAGAAGCTGCAGTGTACGTGCTCATGTCGCCTTTCCCCTCCGCTCCTGATGGCGACTACGTTGTTTGCCCCATAACCGACGTGACACTGGAGCGTAGGATCGCTCTCCCTCATAACATCGTGCACGTAGAAAACAACAACGCTTATATTCCAGTCTTGAACTTCGGCCTTTTTGTGCACGTTCTTCCTGAGGGCATTACTCTCGCCGAACTGATCCCACTGTCTGACGTCACAGTTGCCGCTCTTTTACCTGACCCTACTGCTAAAGTGTCGACACGACCTGCATCGTCCCCACCTCCGGAGGCCCGCATATCAGAAATGATTGCACCTAATTTGCGCCCTGACCGAGCTACAGCACTTACGAGTCCTCTGACTTCGTACAGCGATATTTTCGATTTTGGTGACCGCCCCTTAGGACAAACGTCCCTCGTTACACATCGTATTGATACCGGAGACGCCCGGCCAATTCACAAAAGACCTTATCGAGTCGCCATTTCTGAACGACGCGTCATACAAGGTGAAGTGGACAAGATGTTAGAAAAAAAAATTATAGAGCCTTCGAGCAGTCCCTGGGCGTCGCCTGTCGTGCTTGTTAAAAAGAAGGACAATACCTGGAGATTCTGCGCTGACTACCGACACCTCAACAAAATTACAAAAAAAGACGTCTACCCGCTCCCCAGGTTAGATGATGCCCTCGACTGCTTGCACGGTGCCAGCTATTTCTCTTCCATTGATCTTCGTTCCGGTTATTGGCAGATCGCAGTCGACGAACGAGACCGAGAGAAGACTGCCTTCGTCACTCCCGATGGCCTGTATCAATTCAAGGTGATGCCTTTCGGCTTGTGTAATACGCCCGCAACATTCGAGCGCATGATGGACTCTCTCCTGCGCGGCTTGAAATGGACGACGTGCTTGTGCTATCTCGATGACGTCATTGTATTTTCTTCTACATTCGAGAGCCATCTCCATCGCCTTGATACCATTCTTGGCGTCTTCCGAAGAGCTGGCCTTCAGCTGAACTCGAAGAAATGTAGCTTCGTCCGACGTGAACTCAAGGTGCTCGGTCACGTGGTCGACGCCCGTGGCGTTCAACCCGATCCAGACAAAGTGCGTGCTGTAAGTGCATTTCCTATACCCCGTTGTGCCAGTGACGTGGGTAGTTTTCTTGGGCTTTGCTCCTATTTTCGGCGGTTTGTACCCAACTTTGCGGAGACGGCTCGTCCACTCACCAATCTTTTGAAGAACGACGCTCCATTTTGTTGGCACCAAGAACAATCCCAAGCCTTTTCTGCGCTCATTGCAGCCCTCACCAACCCGCCCGTCCTGGCGCACTTCAATCCTTCGGCACCAACAGAGGTACGCACCGATGCCAGTGGTCACGGTATTGGTGCCATACTCGCCCAACACCAGATGGGTCGCACTCGCGTCATTGCTTATGCCAGTCGTCTCCTTTCAGCGGCTGAGCGGAATTATTCGATCACAGAACGTGAGTGTTTAGCCCTCGTGTGGGCCATTACAAAATTTCGCCCTTACTTGTTTGGCCGTCCGTTCTCCGTCATCACCGACCACCACGCCTTATGTTGGCTTTCTACGCTGAAGGACCCTATTGGTCGCCTGGGCCGTTGGGCCCTCCGACTTCAGGAATACACTTTTTCTGTCGTCCACAAGTCTGGCCGTCTTCACGCTGACGCCGATTGCCTGTCCCGCAACCCGGTAGATCCGCCATCTGCGAGCGAGTGCGACGATGACACATATGTGTTGGCCGTCTCTGACCTTTCAAGCATTCACCATGAGCAGCGCTTAGATCCGAAGCTTTGCCGCATTATTAATCGCCTCAGCACTGATCACCTTGATGCTACCCTTGCTATGTTTGTGCTCCACAACGGCACCTTATACCGACGGAATATGCGACCAGATGGCGCCGAGCTTCTGCTCGTAGTCCCCGAACACCTGCGTACCACCGTTCTTCAACAGCTGCATGACGCACCCACAGCGGGTCATCTTGGCGTGTCTCGTACGTACGATAGCGTCCGCCGCCGCTTCTTTTGGCCAGGCCTCTATCGCTCTGTTCGTCGTTACGTGGCTTCTTGTGACCGGTGTCAGCGACGGAAGAAGCCCTCGGTTATGCCTGCTGGATCGCTGCAGCCGATCGACATCCCAGTAGACCCGTTTTCCCGAGTTGGCCTTGACCTCCTCGGGCCTTTCCCACTTTCTGCGTCGGGAAATAAATGGATTGCGGTGGCCACAGATTATACTACGCGCTACGCTGTCACCCGAGCGATACCCACCAGCTGTGCAACTGACGTGGCTGCGTTTCTTCTCCATGACGTCATCCTGCTCCATGGTGCTCCACGCCAGCTGCTCACTGACCGTGGCCGTTGCTTTCTTGCTCGAGTAGTCGACAAAATTCTTCGGTACTGCTCTATTAAGCACTATTTTACCACCGCTTACCATCCACAAACGAACGGCCTCACCGAACGCCTCAACCGCAAGCTCACGGACATGCTGTCAATGTATGTCTCGGATGATCACCGTGACTGGGATATCACATTGCCGTTTGTAACGTTCGCGTACAATTCCTCTCGTCACGACACAATGGGCTACTCACCGTTTTATCTTCTATACGGCCGCGACCCTCCCCTTCCGTTTGACAGCGTACTGCCTCCCACCGCTAACGCCAGTTGCTACGTTCGTGACGCGATCTCCCGAGCTGACGCCGCCCGTGTTATTGCTCGCCGCCGACTGGCCTCCTCCCAAAATTCTCAAAAAAGACGCCATGATTCTCGCCACCGGGATGTCCACTACTCTCCGGGCTCTCTCGTCTTGCTCTGGACTCCCGCTCGTAAAGTTGGGCGGTGTGAGAAGCTTTTGCCACGCTACGCAGGACCCTACCGTGTTTTACGGCCAGTCACTCCTGTGACATACGAGGTCGCTCCTGTACATCCGCCGCGACAGTCCTCTATGCCACGCACCGAGATTGTTCATGTCGCCAGAATGAAGCCGTACTACCCCTGCAGTAGTTTGTCCTAGTGCGCACCAGGACTGTGCTTTTCGTGGCGGGGTAATGTTACGTATATGCCACCGAAGAGGAAGACGACAGAAAACAGAGTGAGAGACGACGAAGCAGAAGAAACCGTTGGGCTTGCCTAAACACCTGCTGTGTTCTGCTCTGCTGTGCTGTGAACACTTGCTCATCACCTGCTGTGGTTTCCTGTGCTAGCCTTCTGCCCCGTATCAATATTATATGAGGAGCGCCTGAAGAAATTGGACAGTAACAGATGGACAGCTAAAGTATTTAAATACATATACCTAAAAAGCGTTGACTCACAATGTAGGAAAAAAAACTAGGAAACTAACCAGTAAGTATACTGGTCACAAGGACGAAGAAATAAAGCGCGTTAAGCAACAGGTGAAAAACACAGAATTTACAAATTGGATAAATTTGATGGAAAAGAAACAGAGTGTGGAATTATGCTCAAAGTGGAAAAGGCAGATCAGGATGGAAGCTTTCTTTGATAACTCAAGAGGCAGTGCCCTACTTTTTGAAGCTAGTTCAGGGTGGCTTAGAATACGCAGCTACAAAACGAAATTTAACAATGAAGATGACGCATTGCTGTATGTGGTAACTCCAGTGAAACAATTGACCATATTATACTCGAATGCAATGGTATCCACCCAGAAGTCGATGCAGGCGCAGTTACTCTTTCTGAAGCTCCGGGGTTTAGAGATACCAGTGGCCGGATGATTAAACCGGCGGTGGAAACTAGCAAAACACGACTGGAGGATTAGTGGCTTAAAAGCAGAAAAGAGACATAATGTTAGTAATGTAGAAACAAAAATTCAATAAATAGAATGATGGTATAGTTAACCAATCTAAACCAATAATAAGGATATAGGGCGAAAATGAGCATGATAGCAACTGCTACCATCCCGTTTCAAAGGGGGCGGTCCTATATTCTATTCATCCACCCAGGTTTAGGTTAGTCAAGATAAATACCCAAGCAAGCGGATGGTTACACAGCCGTCGATTTAGCTCAGTTGGAAGAGCACTGGACGCTGGTAATTCCTGTCAATACTAACAGTATATATAAAAAAAAGAAGAAAGCAAACGTATGTCTTGAGCTTGTAAACTGTTCGGTCCTTTAATATTATTATTATTATTATTATAATATATATATATATATATATATATATATATATATATATATATATATATATGCAGGTAACACTCATGCAGTCATACATGCGTGATGATCCAGATTGCAACTGGTTTAAAATAAGAAGAAAATGATGGCACGACACTATCGAGAATCTTACGCAGCCCACGCGAGCGCGAAAGTGCATCACCATTCATTGAATTAGTAATCATACGAAGGCATGTAGCTAAACAGCAGACAAGGAGGTTGTCGCAATACGTACACATTAAAAAAAGATAGTGACAGATTGAGAATAGAGTAGTAAGAAACCAGTCATTTCGCGGCTGATCTTTCAAAGTAGCAGAAATGAGAAATATCGTTACTTAGATAGTCAACATAGCTTTATTACGCTTTCGTTAATATGACGACACAGCCTTAAACTTGTGAAATAAAAATTATTCTCTGACTTCCCAGAGATAGTGTGATCGAAACCCAGATTACAATATAGTGACTTTTATATGATAAAATGAATGAGCCTGAATGTTTACACGCTTGGACAGTGGTAGGTTGGCTAGGATTGTGCTGTGCGCCATGCGATTGATAAACGCAATCTAAAAGTCGTCGTAGTCTGCCCTAAATAAAGTAGCTGGTAGGCGAAACATTTAATCAGGTGAACTACATTGGCAGGGTCACAGGTGAAGATGCCTTTAATTTTTATACGGTAGTTGAAAGCCGTGCTAACAACTATTGACAATGTTGTCATTTGGTAACATATTTTACAGCGAGATTTATTGCATGGTGTACAGCCACTAAAATCGGAACGGGTGGTTCTCAAAGAAGTCAAAATATCACGCAGATTTTTGCCATGTCTGAATACAACTCGGAACGGTTCTCGGAAGATGCCTTTTAGGCGGTCACTTTGCATCAGGATGTTGTGATATCTCCTTAGAAAACCTGTTACGTTAAGGAAAGAGGCTGAATAGGTTAAAACCAAGTTAGTTTGTTGTTTCGAGACAGGATCGTTTGTTGAATAAAGTAATGACTCGCGGTCAAGTGCCTCTTTGAGTTTAACGGCACCGTCAATTAACTTTGCGAGAATGCGAAATCATTACTTCGCTATGTTCAGAGTTCTGTCCGCAGACCGCGTCAGCAAAATCGTATCCGCAGCAGTGGTGAGTAATTGAGACGTGTTAGAGGTTAATGAGTGGTGTCAATCGATAGAGGGTGACGTAATCTTGTGTCCGAAAAAATAATTAGGCCAATAAGTTATTAGATATTTATTTACATGTGAAAAATGTAAAAGTTGTCCGCAGCAGTTGTGAGTATTAAAAAGTGGTGGAGGTTTTGAGTGGTGCCAATCCATAGAGGGTGACGTAATGTGTCCGAACAAAGTATTAGGCCAAAAAGGTTATTAGGTAAACAACTAGAGGCAAGAAATCTAAAAGTAAAGGCTGAAATAGTCACATTAGCCAATGGCTTGACGCCACATTTGATAGTATCAAATAATAAAATAGGTAATTAATTCAGTTAATCAAGGTTACGTCCAGGATGTGACGTAACGTAACCTGAAGTCGAGCCAAAAAAGGGCACAGGAAGGGAATGGCACGCAATTTGAAAGTACCAAAGACTAAAATATATAAACAAGAAGTGATTTATTATGACGTAAAAAATGTGACGTCACACAATTGGAAGTGGAGCCGAAAAACGGCACAGGAAGACATTAGCGTGCAATTTGAAAGTACCAAAGAATAAAATATGTAAACAAGAAGTTAATTAGGCAACTAGAAGCAACCACAAGCAACCAACAACAGCATCCGTGTTTTTACATTACTACAATGCAGATTCTTCAGAACTAATCATCAGCCTGATTGTACCCACTGCAGTACGAAGGCCTCTCCCATATTTCTCCACTTAACCCGGTTCTGTGCTAGCTGCATCCACTTGACCCCTGCGAACTTCTTAATCTCATCCGCCCACCTAACTTTCTGCCGCCCCCTGCTACGTTTTCCTTCCCATGGAATCCAGTTTGTTACCCTAAGCGACCATCGGTTATCCTCTCTTCGCACTACATGTCCTGCCCATGTCCATTTCTTCTTAATTTCTACTAGAATGTCGGTAACTTGAGTTATTTCTCTGACCCACTCAGCACGTTTTCTGTCTCTTAATGTTACCCCTACCATTTTTCGTTCCATAGCCCTCTGGGTTGTCCTCAACTTAAGTAGAACTCTCTTGGTTAGCCTCCACGTTTCAGCTTCATAGGTGAGTACAGGCAAGATGCAACTGTTGTATACTTTCCTCTTGAGCGATACCGGTAAGCTGCTAGTCATAATCTGCGAGTGCTTGCCAAATGCGCTCCATCCCAATCTTATTCTTCTTGTTATTTCCTTTTCATGGTCCGGATCTGCGGTTACTACCTGTCCTAAGTAGACATATTCGCCTACTACTTCCAGTATTTCGCTACCTAATGTAAACTGCTGTTCCTTCCCGAGGCTGTTGAACATTACCTTAGTCTTCTGCATATTGATTTTCAAGCCTACCTTTCTACTTTTCCTGTCTAGGTCATCAATCATTATTTGCAGTTCATCCCCCGAGTTGCTTAGCAAGGCAATGTCATCAGCAAATCGCAGATTACTGAGGTATTCTCCATCTACCCTTAGCCCTAACTGCTCCCATTCCAAGTCTCTGAATACTTCCTCTAAACAAGCTGTGAATAGTACTGGGGAGATTGTGTCTCCTTGCCTAACACCTTTCTTTATGGGAATTTTGTTACTTTCTTTATGCAGAACTATGGTTGCTGCGCAGCCACTATATATATCTTCCAGCACTGTCACGTACGGCTCGTCTACCGCCTGATTTCGCAATGCCTGCATCACCGCCGAGGTTTCAACTGCAGCTATCATTGATATACCCTATACCGAAATCAGGGAAGGACCACACAAAACCAGAGAACCTACGGCCAATAGCTCTCACATCCACTATCTGCAAATTGATTGAGCGAATGATAGCCGCAAGAATACAGCATTATATCGAATACGTACAGCCTGGGTTGCATCCAGCTCAGGCTGGATTCCGTCCGAATATGGGCACGCATGATTGCCTTTGGCTGCTCCGCAGGGTAATCAACCGCAGGTCTCGCAAACAGACACCAGATTACATCCTCGCGGTTGATATGCGCAAAGCATTCGACAATGTAAACCAACAGGTAATCCTACAAGAATTAGCAAAAAGATATCCCAGCCAAAAAGCATACAATTGGATATGCAGCTTCCTTCAAAGTAGACCTATTAGGCTTCATGGCAAAGCTTCGGGATGGATACCCAGAACCTATTACTTGGATAGGGGCGTGCCCCAGGGCTCTATCCTCGGGCCTTTGCTTTTTAACTTGGCCATGACCCGCGTAGCAGAAGCGCTCGAGCGAGACACTTCGGCCCGCTTCACCATCTACGCAGATGATGTCACCATATGGACAGAAGCAGTGGATTACCCAAATGAAGAAGTCATGCAGACGGAGCTCCAAGCAGCAATCTTCAGCCTCACTGACAGCTTGGAAGCATTGGGGCTACAGCTCTCACCTGAAAAGACACAACTCATAAGCATAGACGGCAAGAATTCTACAAACGCCAAAAAGCAGATTACACTGCATCTTGGACAACACAACATCACGTCTGCAACTGGGCAGACAAAAATCTTGGGGGCACAGATTTCTAGTTGCAACAGTCCTCGTATATGGATTCGTACATTGCAACGTAACTGGACCCCGATGTTGCATATGATTCGCCGGATTTCAAACAAATACGGTGGAGCCCGGCAAAAATCGTGCCAAACACTGTCTAGAGTGGTTGCTGTCGGCAGGATTCTGTACGGGGCACCTGTCTATGAGTTTTCTAATCGCGACGTTAAAGACATCGAAACGCTACACAGGGCCACTCTTCGCACCATTACTGGGCTTCCTAAGCACACGAGGAATGAAGAGCTACTTAAGCTGGTCAGCATACCACCCATACAAGACATAAGAGAAGTAAAAATAAGAATGCGATCCCGACTGGAAAACACGACCCAAGGGCAGCAGATCATGGCATGGGACAACCGAATCAACATTGCTCCGAGGCCCCTGGGGACAGACACTTCACCCCCGTGGGAGGCGCCGGTAATCGCACTAAGGCCACAACGACCTATTAGTAGGCGGAATGGGGTAGCTAGGCAACTTTTAGCACAGAGAACTGCCCTCACAAGACCACTCAATACAATAGACATCTACACTGACGCTGCAATTAGAAATGAAAGGGTGAGTGTGGCATGGGTGTGTGTGCCAGCGCCTCAGCACAACGGACAGCACACGTGCCACCTACCTGGAGGAACAATTTTACACTCCGAGTTGCTTGCCATATGGGGAGCCATAAATACCATTACGACCGCTGCAGCCAGAAAAGATAACTTCAATGGATATCGAATTTTAACCAAATCATATGCAGCGATTGCAGAGCTGACGGCACCAACTACAGACGACGCAGTGGCCAAGGACATCAGAAAGAGGCTGAAGGGAATGCGGGAAGTTGGAATAGAAATTCAAATTATATGGACACCGGGACATACTGGCACGGATGGGGGAAACGCAGCCGCGCAAGCGGGTGGGCTTGCTGAAACGTACAATGCCCCACACCCCAACTCCATGCCTAAACCGATAGACTTAAATCCTTACTAAACAATGCTCACTAAAGGCTCCCCTGGCAGATCGATGATGCACTATGTACGCACCAAAATAAAACACGACAGTAAGCTTAGATTACATGAAGCGACACCAACGCCGGTGTTTGAGGACACGAAAGGGCTCACTCGACCACAAGAGATATTTCTCAACAAAGTAATAACAAAAGCTGCTTACACACCGCACATACTTGACAAGTGGTTTCTCCGCAGACACGAAACACTCAAACACAACATATGCACGCACTGTCAGGAACAGTGTACAGCAGACCTAGAACATCTTATATGGCAATGTCCATCGTTTTCACGAGGAAGAAACAAAATTACGCATATTCCACACGACGACATGCCCACATTAGTAGGTCAGGTTATATCAAGCACCGAAATACAACACTCCATTGCTACATACGGCAGTGAGAGCGGCCTGCTTCGAGTAGTGTGAGAGAGGTCGACTTACAGCGCGAAGATCGGCCGTATGGCAAGCAACAAGCAACAGCTTGAAGAACCGTTAAGACACAGTTACACTCCCATCCCTCCTAACTCCCCAAGAACCCAAACAGCGGCCGAGAGCCATCCCTTCCTTTCAATAAAGGCTTCATTCATTTTTTAGTGCCGTGGTTGGCCGGTGCGGCTGGTACTCGAAGCGACGCAGGAACACTGAGTTGTGGGTCTGCTGCTTCAGAGCGTGCTGCAGGGATTTGAAAACGTGCAAGAGTACTGACCGTATGCGGGCCCCATGAGTACCTGCGCAGTTATTTGCACGAACGCGCACCCACACACAAGCAGTCTTGTAGTGGCGGAAAAGACAACTGTCTAATCTGAGAGCATCTTCTGAGAGCGCGTAAACGTTTGCGTTTGTAATTATAAGCTATGAAATTATACAAGATGTTACTTGTAGCTTATGGGCAGACAATTTTCCGTCTATATATATAGAGACGGAAAATTGTTACGCCCGTTATGTGAAACAACAATAGTTGTTTCACATAACGAGCGTAACGTAAGGTACAAAAAATAACGCGCTGCGCACAGAAGCAGTCACATATTTAGGGGTACCTCCGCTGCCGATCAAGCCAAAAAGCCCATACCTCACTGCTAGGCGGAAAAAAAGGAGAAAGGAAGGAAGTGAGCGAGTGTCAAGGGGCTTTAAGCGAGCGTGCATACTGCTTTTAAAGGGTCCCAGAAAGGGGGGTCTGAGGTTGGTTTGATAATGCTTGTGTTATGTAGAATACAGGCCACTGGGCATTCATGCCGCGTACAAAACCTCAAAAAAGCGAGCCGATAATTTACAATACAATTTTAAAAATTGCCATCTCTGCTCTTCGCGGCGGCCAGCAGCGCCGGTCTTTGGCGCGAATCCTTGCATATTGCGTCACATTTGGCTTATTTCATCCTGCTCGAGGGCTATCATTGGTTCGTCATACCAACGTCATACCCTGCATTTACAAAAATAAAAGCGCTAGAAACTATACATTTTTACTTTTTTGGAATAATTTCTCATTCAGAAAGAAATGAAGTCATTTGCGTGTAGGTTTACTGTGCGTGGGGCGTGCGGTATCATAAATGAGTGCTGCACTTCCGGTTTTCTGTTCCGTCGTCTGCTTGTACTGCTTGTACCTGCACGTGGGCGCCGCCGTTGAACCCGGAGCGTCCCGCGGTCGAATTCGGAAGTAGCGGAGCTACCTTTGCAATGATTTCTGTCGCGATGCACATCGCATACACGATCGGAATAGATGCACCTTGCTGTGCGTCGGCTGCAAAGCTAGGGACCGACAATGTATTACCCTTCGCCGCTCGCTGTTGCCTGGCTCTAGCGCATCGGACTGCCCCAGTCAGACAAGTGCCGGAACCCTCGCGTCTGTGGCCGGCATTTCTCCCCTCACTACAACTACAACCCCGAGTTCGTGCGGAGGTCAAGTGTGGGATTGATGAACCTGAGGTTGAGGCCGACAGCCCTGCCGACGTTGTTTCTGCCAACCGCTGAAGTAGTGCTGTACGCAAAACGCAATGTGTGCTTAATTCAATGCGTGCTTCGCGGCCGCGAACGGTGCAGGTTTCTCGCGCAGATAACGTGGCTACATGATGCTGCTGCATGGTAATATAATACGCCTTTGGCAATAAAACCGCGCACTGGAAAATTAAGGCTTTTTTTTTCTACCTCGGCATATGCCTGTGGTGTACTGAGGAACACTGCCGGTTGTATCGGTAGCAGGTTTGGTTTGGTTGGTTGGTTTGTAGGGTTTAACGTCCCAAAGCGACTCAGGCTATGAGAGACGCCGTAGTGGAGGACTTCAGAAATTTCGGCAACCTGGGGTTCTTTAACGTGCACAGACATCGCACAGCACAAGGGCGCCTAGCTTGCTTTTCGCCTCCAGCAAAAAGCTGCCGCCGAGGCTGGGATTCGATCCCACGTTCTTGGGAACAGTAGAGCGCCGTAACCACTGCGCCACCCCGGCGGGGTTATCGGTAGCAGGTTGGTTTCCGCAGTCGCTTCCTGCATCGCTGCTCGAGAAATAAATTGTTTTTGCAATATCAATATTGCATGAAAAAAACTAAGCATTTTTATCCTCGCGTGTTTTTTGACCACCTCGCCTTCTCAAGCATTTTTGGTCTCCCATGTTTTCAGTTTTGTTATTTGGCACTTTTTTTCCATGCTACAGAAATTAGGCAGCCTATAGCTTGTTAAATACGCTCTACATGTGGACAGTATATATTGCTGCCCAACTGCTTACAGCCCCATTCCCAACCACGGGCTGCAGTAGCAAGCAGTGAAGCCTCAACATCAGGAAGTTGCAGCACACATTGGTTGCCCCGCCTTGCATGTTATATCTTAGGTCATTAGTACAGAAATATCTTAATCAATACTTGAGGTATTACAGTTTTTGTTACATTAAAACAAAATATATATGCTTCACACAAAACAATCTTTTTATTCGTTTTGTACTGCTGATAGTTGCTTCATATTCACCTTTTCGTGGATTCTGTATGCTGATAATTGCTTCATGGCACAAGGAAAATAATGCAAGGCCCAACACGTGAATGTCCATATGTGCTGGTATTCTCCAGCTCTCCTACACATGGCTGACACATGGGATGCAATGATCAGAACATATTCCACAGTTTGCTATAGCATTTGCAAGAAATTGTGGCATTGCTTGTTCTCAGCTAGTTATAATGTCAGCTATAAGTTCTCTCTATAGGAGCTTTTCTTTGCCCTGTCTGTAAGGGGAATTCATGAGCATGCATATGAAAGGTAAGGGCAGCAGAAAATGTTGCTCTTCCTCAGTAACCCAAAACAATTCAGCAGGCCATAAGCTCACAGCTTATATATGAGTACATCTGCTTTTCTCTAGAAACCAGTTCGACTATGCACATGCTCTGCTGCACGATGCACTGTGTCAACGCAGACTACAGAACAGTTTCCTAAAGCACCCAAGTGCACACATCAGTATCAGTCTTCTGATAAGTATGGACAATGCAAAAGACGCGAGGAGTTACTAAATTTTAGAATTGCTATCTGGATGTGGTAATGAGTGCAAAACATTTTGGCAGCCATGCAGGTGAACTTAAACATGAAGATTTTGGTTGCGGTGAGGACCCAGAAAGACCTACCTGCACCCCTGCCTGCACCAGTGTCTCCAATACCACACACCTTTAGGGCACATGGTGCCTCAACACCACAGCGATTGTCTCCTACACCGGACACAGCAGAGAACAGCTTTGATTGGGAGGCAAGTGAAGAGCCAGCTGCAGAGTTTGACACCACGTACATGCCATCATTTGACATAATTAACTTTTGGCAAGTTTGTGAAATGTATTATTGCATATAGTGCATACATCTGAATATGGTCTTTAAGGTGACTGTGTGGTTACATGGTTTGGCACTGCACCCGAGGACATTGAACTGATTAGGATACTGGCCTCAGTGGCTGCATTTCAGTGAAGGCATAGTGCTGAAAACATTTGTGTGCTATGTGATGTTGGTGCAAGCTAAAAAACCCCAGGTCACTGAAATTAATCTTGAGCCTTGCACTATGGACTAAAATTTGTGCCTAAAATCAGAGGCACAGTCGACATTAGAAATAAATCAGAGGGCCGTTGCACGATTAGCACTAGGTGCGCACGGCAAAAAAAAATTGAGGCGGTACAGAGAGATATGGGCTGGGCATCTTTCGAAGTACGGGAAGCTCAAATTAATATTTTACATGAGGAACGCCTGAGGAAATTGGGCAGTAAAAGATGGGCAGCTAAAGTATTTAGATATCTATACTTAAAAAGCGTTGACTCACAATGGAGGAAAAGAACTGGGAAATTAACTAGTAAGTATGCTAGTCACAAAGACAGAGAAATAAAGAGCGTTAAGCAACAGGTGAACAACACAGACGGAAAAATTGGATAAATTCGATGGAAAAGAAACAGAGTGTGGAATTATACCGAAAGTAGTAAGGCAGATCAGGAAGGAAGCTTTCTTTGATAACTCAAGAGGCAGTGCCCTACTTTTTGAAGCTATAGATCAGGGTGCCTTAGAACCCGCAGCTACAAAAAGAAATTTAATAATGAAGACGACGCATGGACTGTATGTGGTAACTCCAGTGAAACAATTGACCATATTATACTCGAATGTAATGGTATCCATCCGGAAGTTGATGCAGGCGCAGTCACTGTTCCTGAAGCTCTGGGGTTTAGTGGCCAGTGGCCGGGTCAATAAACCGGCGGTGGAAGCTAGCAAAAAACGACTGGAAGATTGGTGGCTTAAAAGCAGAGAAGTAACATAATGTTAGTAATGTAGAAACAAAAATTTAATAACTAGAATGATGGTATAGGTAACCAATCTAAAACAATAATTGAGATATAGGGAGAAAAATGAGCATTATAGCTAGTGCTACCACCCCGTTTCAAAGGGGACGCTCCTATATTTCATCCATCCATCCATCGTCAGTGACGATGTAAGCCAGTTTGGAGACGGGGCGGATATTATTCTGCTGGGAAACATCAACGGCCACATCGACGATCTGGATGAATACATGGATTGTAACGGGAAGCTGATGCTAGATTTCTGTGAGCGACACGACCTAGTTGTAGTAAATAGAGAAACAAAATGCGAAGGACAAATCTCGTGGGAATTCCGCAACAGGCAGACGAGCATTGACTACTGTCAAATGTCGCAGGGAATTTATAGCAAGGTCACAAAAATGGAAATAGACGAAGAAGGGGAGTGTAGTCTGCGAAGTGATCATAAACGTATTAGTCTGCAGATAGGGCTAGACGAAAAGAGAAATGCAACTTAGACAAAACGTAAACGCAAAATTAAACGCAATCAAATAGCGCAGATAGCAGCAGACATAAAGGAAGCAATGGAAAAAAGCCCCATGGAAGACTTGGATTATTACTACAGTTCCTTCCAAACAAAATATATGTAGCCATTTTCTTGCCATTAGAATATAATATGGCTCAGTTTCGGGTTTATGGAGCAAATTTGCTAATTGCAAAAAAAGAAAAAAATCATACAGTTAACACCGGATGTATCAAACTGACATTTCATATTATTGCTCATATTGAACACACAAACATCCCCTAGAATATTTTGTGCAAAAGTATCGAAAAGTTTCACTGTATATCCAAATAAAATTTCACCAGTAGTTCGATATACCCAACTGCATGCATCATACCTGCAAATGGCTCTGGCTTTTCCTAATGCCACTATCTGATCACTTTTCATCGCTCAGAAGCGGCTATACGCTTCGCGGTCGTGGTCACCTGCCGTCAGCGCCAGCCCAGTGAAAATAAGCGATGAGGTGAGCGTGTGCTGCGCTTGAATGCGGCCTTGGGTCTCTTGCAGTCATTTTCCACGCAACATCACTATCTTGCGGTGAAGTGAACCTATCAAGCCGCGGCCCTGCGTAGAGTGCTTCGCTAGCCAAGGCGTTGCGGAAACTTAAGACGTACTTGTAAGAGAATTGGATTTTTTACGGTAGACAGTAGACAGGTTCCAGAGCATACTTCCAAGTGGCTCCAATGAGAGGCGTGTTAAGGCTCAGTAATGCCGGTGAGTGGCACGTCACATGCAAGAGGCGCATCGCTATAGACATTTGCATCGGGTGAGGAGTTCAAAACACCTCCTCTCTGGGCTGTTGCAAACCGATTCCACTATCGTTTCCACCGTGTTGACGTCAGGCGCACACAACAGCCCAGTGAACATTATGGAGGCGCACAGGGGGCCCTCTTTGCAGATATATAGTGAAATGCTTATGGGTGCAATGTATTCTCTTCTGTAGCAGATAAGCTCCTCTGTTGCCATTATTTTACTATATATCGAACAATTCGCGAGCCCATCTCTAGCAAAGCCCAAACATTACAAATTATCGGCAACATCAGACACATAGTTCCCCCAGTGAAAATCCTGCACAGATGTATAGGAAAGTTCCGCTGTATAACGAACCGCAATTTTGCAGGTCATTTCATGAAGCTATATTTATATGTGAAAAAGTAAGCAAGTTAAAAACATTTTTAGTGGTAACTTTCCTAAACTGACACACTCACTAGCTCATTTTGATGCGAACATTAACATTCAAGATACAATATTGAATATTTCTGATATGCTATAATGGCGTAATGATCAATATCCCAGAAAATTTCGTCGAATTCAGAGCAGTGCTAAGTTCAAAAGTTGATCCTCAAGCCCCACATCCCAAAAAAAGGTATACGTGAGGCTTTATTGGAAATAAACGGAATGGAGATTTCAGAAGATGCTCTCCAACTTTGCAAAACCCATTTATTGTCTAAAGGCAATAGTAAACTAGAAAAATTGTCTTTAATTACAATATAAAAAATTGCTTGTGATGTGCCTGATGGAAGCGGTTTCTTTGGCCTACCTGAAATGATTCATTTTTTAACCCTTGCCTAAAGTTAGCATTCTAGGCACCCATGTCCGCATGTGTACAGTATCGTGTTTAGCATGAGTGACACTAAAATTTAGTATCCAGGGTAGAGTGAGAGAAAGAAGACTCAGTGTGAAAGAGCACTGCACAAGGGTTGAGGTGAAGCCTGTTTCGACAGGTGGACTTGTCTTCATCGGCTTTAATCGAACTTCTCATTAATGGTGTTTGGAACTCGTATATGTAAAATGGGCCAAAACTTGTACTATAAATATTTCTGACCATGCTGCAGCACTTTGCCTTCAAAAGCACAGTTAGCCAGAAATGTGCTGAATGTAAACAAGCCGTACGGTGGACACAGCAGAGCATGGAATTAACATCCAACAGGCAAAGCACTCAGCCACGAGCACAGCCTTTTAAGGTGGCGGTTCTACGGTCGCCATCTTGGAAGTAGTTCAGATTCTGCCACCAGGCTACGCCACTAATCCATGACTGAGGAATTGAGTACCGAGCCACCCAGCCCTCTCGACTTGCGCTGCCTGAAGGCTTTTCTTGTGTTGCTGCGCGGACTTGGAAAAGTTTTTGCGGCTTCACATCAGTGTCCAGGCAGAGAAGGGGAGGACTTTTGTCCCCATCCTGCGCACCATGGGCTGCCGCATTGAACTCCCCTCTTCACCCCACCGCAACACTACGAACAATACGCGCCCCGAAAATGGGACAAGAGCCTTCCCTCTCTTGCCTATACTTCGTCTCACAAGATTTTTGCAGCTGTGTTGCAGCACAGCGAAAGGCAGAGGCACCCCAGCTGGTCCAACCAGGATCACGTGTACAATAGACAATTGTGCTCCTAAGCGCCTCTCCCCCCCCCCCCCCCCCCCAAGTTGGCGGGGGTGACAGTACGAGCACAATTCTCTATTATAGTGGGCACAGGCGAGCGGCACTTAGTAGCCCAATTGAAAGGGCTCCTCTGCCTTTCGCAGTGCTGAAGATATCTTGTGAGACGAAGTATAGTTTCCGCTGTAGAGCCATGAACCCGATTGCTCCTACCCGCCGAGCGTGAGGGGGTTGGACTGGACTGCAGTAGGCTAGCTTGACTGAACACAAATAAAACAGGGTGTCAACATGATTGCACAGTGCAATCTTAGTACGAGTGAAAAGGAAAAGCGAATGGCATTATTTCTGCAGACTTCGTCAATGAACCTTAGTTGAAGTCGGCGCCTGTCTTGTGTTCTTTTGATCCTCGTCTTTAGGGCTGTGCAATCAAGTGATCATTAGCGAGCTTTAGAATACGGCGACCCATTCCGTAAGTGGATAGAGTAATAGCGGAGCGTGCGCACTATAATAGAGAATTGTGCTCCTACTGTCACCCGCGCTATTACCCTGTCCCCCTAAGCGGTAGGGGTACCATATTCTAAACCTCCCTATTGTTGATGCCATAGATATAGTAGGGATGGGAACACTCCTTGACTGGAGTGGAAGCTACCAGCTCTTGCGGTCAACAGAAATTTGCTTCATCAAACGTGATTACAAATATGATAATGTAGCTAAAATTAGCTGAACTTCACTCAACAGTCGCCCTTGTTTATTTTTTGTTCGTGATTGTCCAATCTTGGAAACTAGAGTTGGTAAGTTACAATGTGCAAATAAGTGAATGATCGCCCATTTTTCCCTTTTGAGATGAATCGGTATTTCGAAAGAGATGTGAAATCCACCCAGAGGCTATGTATCGCGCAGGCGGCCGGCATGTATTCATGTTCTCTTCGGCACTGAGGAGGCGCATTCACACTAAACTATGTGGCAAATGGGGGAAGGGGAGAGGGGGTTGTAAAGGAATGTTGCCAGAAGAAAGGACCTAACGGGGACAGTTTTGTAGGCGCTTATGGCGGCCACTTCCCCACTCCCAATTGGATGCTCCACAGAGTCCTCATTTCATTTATTCGCTCGCGCACGCGCGCGTGTGTGTGCGTGTGTGTGTGTGGGGGGGGGGGGTGCGCGTGTGGGGGGGGGAGGGGTGCACGCAATTCAAGGAACACAGTATTTTCAGGTAATTAGAATAAAATTTTAACAATCAATCTCCTAGAAACATTTTTCTCCTGCAGAATTTCACTCGACACTGAAATCTGATGTGAAAAGTAGCATGCTATGGAAGACGCTGACCTGTCCTGCTGCAGCTTCCCGTGATGATGCACGCGCTTTCTGAACCAATATATTGGGTGGACTACTGTTCATTATTAGCTTGGAGCCTGACTTTATTGTACTCATTTCACAGGGCACACACACGTATGCAACGAGTATACTTTAGTGTTGAGCCCGCCTTTCGGCTTCATGTGTTGGTAGTAAATAATTTCGTGATGTGGCACTTACTTGTACATTCACACATTTGCAACATAATAATCAGAACCCAATTTTTACTCCATGCAAGAGCGCCCATGCTTACCAAATGTTTTCCTGCAAATGCCAAGCGATTAGACGCACCGATCAGATCGCGTTCTGTCAGATTTGGCATGTGCTATAATTTGTGAATTTTTCCATACCAATGCAGTACAGTGGTTTTGCTTCATGTGGTCAAACGGAAGCACGTTCTTTGTATGCTTCGAAATTCTCATATGCTTCTATGTCACTTTTGCTAACATGATCGGACACCTTTCATAGCACAGGAAGTCGAGTTGCTTCAAAACAAGGTTCAAGTATAAAGTCAACTAATTGGGCGTTGAGACGGCGGGTGAGTGGACTCCTGGGTGACACGGTATCTACCTTACTAGAGATAAGGGCCCCATTCTTTTGGAAACGGAAACGGCCGACGGGCTTTTAGAGCGTTAGCTCTGTTGCTCACTTGCGCCAGTGGCGCGGTTTTCTAAGAATCGTAAACAGTGCCATCACCATAGCAACATCGCCGTCTTGTTATGCCCGGGCAAACTAGACCGAACGCTCCACGCCCCCGGCCACAGCGGCAAAGCGCAGTAGCGGGTGATGCTAGGCAGGTATAGCATTATAGCAAAAATGAACGCCGAACCAGCTTCCCTGCCGAATGCATCAACGGTTTACCGTAGACGCCGTAATGCTTCGGACAATCCGCGGTATATCTCCCTTCACGAAGCGGAATTAGCTAGGAAGAGGACGGGACATCATGCACGTATAAAATAAATAAAATAAGCGCAAATAAAGACATCAAACGGGAAACCAATTCAGTGTTTTCTCTCATAAAATATATATATATATATATATATATATATATATATATATATAGGGGCACAGATCAAGTCAAAGTATTTGAAGAAGATATAAACGAATGCTTTTTGTCTGGTTTATCCATTGTGAACAACGAAGCTGTAGGGCTTCCGAAACGTTAGTACGTTTTCATGAAACTTTGACTGGGTCAGTGACCCTGTATATTTTTTTATGCCACCACCTGATCAGACTACATTTCGTCGAACTCTTGATTACAGAGGTTTCTCTCATTTGAGCTAAGCCTCGACATTCGGTTCAGCAGCGTTGAGCCTGATCGTTTTTTTTTTATTATTATTTTTAGTGAGGAGAATGACGGAAATGCAGTGGCAAAACCCGATTCGACTTTACATTTTTGTATTGAAGAAGCTTCACATGGCTGTTTCCTACTTGCCCATTCACCGAAAAAGTCCCCAGCAGCTACTGCGGCACGTTACCTTAACTATCATCACCGGAACACAACATTCGGAAAAAAAAAGAAACATGACCTAAACGCTGGTGATTATCTTCGGCTGCCCACTACATCATTTTTTCTCATTTTCTCTGGAGCCTGCACTGCTTGCGCTATATAGGAACTTCAGTAGGAAGATTGAAGAGGCATGCTTGTGCATGTTCAGGTTTTCAAGTTGCACATGGCAGACTGTCGAAACATTTTATCTGTACCAGTAAAGTGGCAGAGAGTACAAGCATTCGTGCAATTTCTCCTAGGGAGACGCTCTTTGAAATTATATTATATTAATTTCTCCAGTGTTATAGTTCCGTGCCCTACTATTCATTTTATCGTAGAAAGGGGAAGATATTTTTTCTTCTTGCCACTGAAAAAAAAAAGTCTAAATTCCACACCCACACAATTATGCTAACACCGCGAACATCTGAAGATAGCTTTGAAGCGGAGCTAAGACGAGGAATAACCAGCTCCGACAGCGTTCGTGTTCGAACTGTGTTTTTTTTTTTTTTGCTGCTTTCACTGAGACACTTAGTGCCAAATTCTTCTTTGTCCAGCGCCGTGCCGTTGTTTGTTATAAAAGCGCGGCGCGAGGGGCGCTCCAAGAGGGGCTTTATCCAAGACTACAAGCAACTACGACCCTGCCAACCATTTCTTTTTTTCCTCCCTCGGCTGCGGCGGCAAAGTCCAATTTATTCACACTTTTGTAACATTTGTTTTTCCTGTCCGGCCTAAGATATGGAAAATAAACAAACAGCAGTGCAGTTGGGCTGATGCCAGTAAATAAACTACACTTTAGCAGCCGACGCATTCTTTATCATGTGTGCAGAGCGAAGCAGAATTTTAGTATTTCTTTTACCGTTCTATCTTTGTTCTGAACTCGTAAAATCTTCATATCATGCAATAAATTTGTGCGGCACGTAACCTCTTATCCTCATTTGATAATTTCCATAGCATCAAGTTTTATTTTTCCTTTGAGGGTTTGCATGATACCGACCCTCTAACGAGTGTAAGACTGACTCGATAATAAGAATGCAGAGATTTCGCGTTGTCTGGATGCATCTCTAGCTACTAGGTTGAAATTACGACAGCACTGTTGTTTGAATTGCTCATTTCGCTTAGTCGTTTCTGAGGAAGGATAGAGGCCTCCTTTGTTCGTCGGTTTCACCATGTTAGCGGCTATTCGCTTCTCGTGCGAGGCAGCCCCATGAGAAGAAAGATGCCTGCTTTTGCCAAACACAAGCATATATCATGTGTGTTACTAAAAGAGCTAGAAACGAGTAACGAAAGCCACTACTTGTACTGGACAAGAAGCACGTTTCGTTCGCCAGAGTACAGTGCTCATTGTAGCCGGGGCTCACCTCAGCTGCACGCGCGAGAGCCTTAGCTGGCAACATTTCGGCACACAAACAGTATGACACACTTAATTCGAGGCGATAAATAAATCTCAAAGCAAGCAAGTGTACCTTTGTCAAGGGACCATTTTCAAATAGCGCTACTGCGCATGCGCGAAGCACCTGCACCTCAGTTCGACCCGACCACTCGACCCGACTCACCAGTGTTTACCTCTCTCGCCCTATGGAAAGGAAAGGGCGGAGGGAAAACGTTGTAGAAGCACAATACCCTCTCGTAAATACCCCTCGATTCAGGGTGTTTGTGGCGCCATCCTCGTAATTCTTCTGAACTGCGACATTTTAGTGCACATAAAATTTCATAGATGGCGCTACCTACTACATTTATTATACGTGGCTCTGTTATTTCACAATTATTTGCTCTTTGTACACTTTGTAGTTGATACTTGTTAGCGGTTGAATAAAGGAACGAGAGCCCGAACCTTTAAGTTATATTCGCCAGAAACAAACAAGCCATGGAGCAATTCAATCATGCTTAAAATACTTCATGAAGAGCTCGCTCGCTTCAAGTGAGCAACGAAAAAATTAGCTGAAATCACCCTGACAGTGCACATTCCTCGAAAGTCGTAGAACAAAACCGATGCTTATCCTCTGACAGCGAGGTGTAAAGTTTTTCCACGCGAAATTTCAGCACAGATAAAAGCTTATTACTTGAACAGTTTAGCATTTACTTTTAGCCATTTTACAAAAAACGCTAAGTTTGATCACAGATAACTTTTACACTAATTGAAGCAGACAGATGATATTTTTAGGAAAAAGCGAACTATGTACGACCTCCAAACGCTCAAAAAATATCGGCAGCAGAATGTACATCTTGAAAGTTATTGTATGTATAATTACCTGTTTTATACACTTTTCACAGGCGCGTGGCTAATAAACTATGCGATACACAGTAATAAAAATGCTTAACTTTGTTCATTAACATCTAATCTCAAAACACCTCGAACGGTTGTTTTCTAGGTGCAAAATATTTTGCACAATTTTGCTTTTCCCGAGACAAGTAGAGCTGAAAAGCTGTTTCTTACCTTTGTGTTTTCCTTTACAGCTTAAACATCGTTGCAACTATTTATAAACCAAATGCACCATTAGAAAGGAGAGGAAATAAACTTTACAAACATATTAAAGTCACATTTATAAACTAAACGAGTGAGGCGCAGTTGTCGTATGAATATCACCAAAAATGTCGTCTCTTCTCCGCTGGAGTGGGAGTGGTGCTCCTATAGCATTTGTAATTCAGTACAACTTAATCTGGAGTATACAGTGCACAATACCTAGTATTGAATATTCCCATATGTAGCTTTCTGCCTTGCTCAGGCTTGGACCCCTAGTGGCCTTTGCTTTTAATAAAAGCTCCACATGGTGTTGGGAGAGCACCCGTTGTGCTGCCTCACCTTGCCACTACAAGACTCAACATAGCAAATATGCTTGGTGAATTTATTCCAAACACAGTGAAACCAACACGTCACTTCGTACAACCAGACATGAACCCATGCTTACTTCAGAGTAAATGGACAGGCTCCTACCAAACAAATCCTTGTACACTGTCTTCAGGTTTAATTTCAGCAAACACTTGCTTGTATAAAGTCAAGCCTTTCCCCTAAAACGAGGCATAAGATGCAGGTTTTGGAACAAAACTTATCTCCAAAATGAAAAGTATGCGTCAGACCTCTTTATCACTGGACAGTGGCACTTTGATGGGCATGAGGAATCTTAGAACATGCTGCATCACATTATTAATAGTGTCAAGGACAACAGGGCTAGACGTGACTAAGACGACGGGAAGAAGCTGAACCAGCAGGCAAAGTTCCGTGTACAGCACGCGAGACAACTTCGGCGTCCTTTTCTTCCAGGTGCCACCTAAGAACATCAGGGACACCAGGTGGCATTACTCCCCTTCCTAAAAAAACGAAAGCACAGACTGGGCGCGAGCGATGGGCGATGCAAGTCAGTACAGAAAACGAATATAAAACGCAGGCGGTGCCCTACACAACTAAACGAGTGCATAGTACACTGCACATTACTGCGTGAAATACGGTTTCATGCGGACAACGTGCACCACCTCGGAGCGTGGTTGCCGACGCGAGGTCTGCACAGTACCCGCTGGAAGGACTTCGTATGTCACTTCTGTGACACGGCGCAGAACCTTGTAAGGTCCAAAGTATCGCGACATCAGTTTTTCAGACAAGCCGGGCCGGCGCACCGGTGTCCACACCCAAACTTGCTCTCCTGGTTGGTATGTGACGTGTCGATGACGGAGGTTGTAGCGACGCATATCCTTTCCCTGCTGTTGCTGAATGTGGATGCGGGCAAGTTGACATGCTTCCTCGGCGCGCTGAGCAAACTGCGCAGCGTCTGGGATGAGAGGATTATCCGTGCAGCACGGAAGCAAGGCATCTAACATTGTTTGAACGTCGCGTCCATAGAGCAGGCGAAATGGCGTAAAACGCGTAGTCTCTTTGATTGGCAGTGTTGTAGGCATATGTGACATACGGGAGAATCTCGTCCCAGGTCTCGTGCTGGGAGTCTATGTACATTGCAATCATGTTGGCGATCGTTTTATTGAGTCTCTCCGTGAGGCCATTCGTCTGTGGGTGATAAACAGTGGTTTTGCGATGGCTCGTGTGACTCAGCTCAAATACGTCGTGCATAAGTTGTGCCGTAAACGCCGTGCCTCGATCGGTGATTACTTGGGACGGTGCGCCATGGCGCAACACGATTTGCTGCATAAAAAACTGGGCGATCTCAGATGACGTGCCACGCTTCACCGCCTTGGTTTCAGCATACCGTGTGAGATAGTCGGTCACAACTATAATCCATTTGTTACCGACCGATGTCAGCGGAAATGGGCCCAGAAGGTCGATGCCGATTTGGTCAAACGGTGTTCGGGGAGGCGCAATAGGTTGGAGCGAACCCGCTGGCTTGAGAGGTGGCGCCTTTCGACGTTGGCACTCACGACAGCCTCTGACGTAGCGATGAACGGCGTCAGCAAGTTTAGGCCAATAATAGGTTTTACGAACTCGGGCGAGTGTGCATGCAAAGCCCAAGTGGCCAGAGGTGGGCTCATCATGGCAAGCAAAAAGGATATCGGCACGGAGGTCGGCTGGCACTACGAGGAGGAACGCTCGGTCAACAGTGCTAGAGTTCTGTTTGTATAAAACGCCATTCCGGACAGAAAGCAGACAGGTTCCGAGCAAATTGCCGAGGGATATCAGCAGCGCGACCCTGCAGGTGGTCAATGACAGGTCGAAGGTCCGGGTCAGCTCGCTGTCGGGTCATTATGTCTGAAGCACTCACCAGTCCAAGAAAACCGCTCTCATCGTCCGTGCTCTCATCGACTAAACCGACGGGTGCACGCGACAGCGCGTCAGCATCTTCGTGCTTCTGGCCAGATTTATACACAATGGTGTACTCAAATTCTTGGAGGCGAAGACTCCATCGTGCAAGGCGCCCCCATGGGTCGCGGAGGTTAGCCAGCCAGCACAAGGAATGATGATCGGTGACAACTTTAAACTGGCGGCCGTAGAGGTAAGGCCTAAATTTCATGGTTGCCCGCACAACCACAAGGCATTCCTTTTCCGTAGTGGAGTAGTTTGTCTCGGCGCGGGAGAGCGTGCGGCTGGCATACGCTATTACCTTTTCGACGCCAGCTTGGTGTTGAACGAGTACAGCGCGCCAAGGCTGATATAGCTGGCGTCGGTGTGCACTTCCGTGTCAGCGTCTTCATGAAAGTGTGCAAGAACAGGGCTTGTTTGCAGTCGGCTGCGCAGCTCCGCAAAAGCCTCTTGTTGCTCGGAGCCCCACACGAACTGTGTATCATCGCGCGTGAGGCCAGTCAGGGGGGCGGCAACTTTGGAAAAATCGGCGATGAAGCGGCGGCAGTACATGCAGAGACCCAGGAAGCGTTTCAAACTTCTCTTGTTTGCAGGAACGGGAAATTTGGCGACAGCAGAAGTCTTGTCGGGGTCTGGCCTAACGCCTGCGGCACTCACAAGGTGACCAAGAAACTTCAACTCTTTGTAGCCAAAGTGGCACTTCTCGGGCTTGAGCGTCAAGTCAGCTGACCGGAGGGCATCTAATACTGCACGCAGGCGTTCGAGGTGTTCTTCAAAGGTTTCAAAGAATACGACAACGTCATCGAGATAGACTAAGCAGATTTGCCATTTGAGGCCGGCGAGGACAGTGTCCATCATGCGCTGAAAAGTAGCCGGCGCTGAACATAGGCCAAAAGGCAGCACTTTGAACTCGTACAGTCCATCTGGGGTGACAAAAGCTGTTTTTTCGCGGTCCCGCTCATCAACCTCAATCTGCCAGTACCCACTCTTCAAGTCAATGGAGGAGAAGTACTGGGCGCGACGAAGCTTGTCGAGCGAATCGTCGATACGGGGCAGTGGATAGACGTCTTTTTTTAGTGATGGCATTCAACTTTCGATAATCGACACAGAAGCGAAGGGTCCCATCTTTTTTCTTTACCAGCACGACAGGGGATGACCACGGGCTGTTGGATGGTTGTATGACACCATCACAAAGCATCTCCTGAACTTGTGTCTGAATCGCTTCACGTTCCGTCGTTGACATACGGTACGGCTGCTGGCGGATAGGGCGGGCGTCGTCAGGAGTAATGATGCGGTGCTTCACGAGAGGCGTTTGCCGTACTTTCGATGAGGACGCAAAACAAGTGATGAACTCTAGTAGGAGGGCACGTAGCTCACGATTCTGTGTGTCCGAGAGATCCGGACTAATATCAAGACGGTCAAGTGGGGGCTGCACAGTGCTAACAGCCCCAAACGTAAAACATTCAGAAACATCCGCTAACGAATCAGCAAACGCGATGGCAGTAGCACGAAAAAGATTCCGGGGTTCGTTGGTGAAGTTAGTCACCAGGAGATCAGACCGGCCGTCGCGGAGGTGGATGAGGCTGCGCCCTGTACAGATGCCGTGGGTGAGCAAAAGTGACTGGTTGCCTTCCGCGACCGCATGCCTGTCACGCAGTTCGTCGCAAGTAACAGTCACAAAAACACTGGCGCGTGGCGGAATCGAAACGCTCTCGGCGGAAATTCGAAGGGCGGCGCGGCGTTGGCGATTCTTGGTGTCAGTATCAGCAGCTTTCTCGGTAGAATTTCACTGTGCGCTTCCGGAGATCGATAATAGCTCCATACTCCCGGAGAAAATCAACCCCAAGGATAACGTCACGGGAGCAGTCAGGTATAACGAGGCAGCTTACAATAAACGTGGAGCTGCGAATTTGAACTCGTGCCGTGCACAGGCCACTAGGAGTTACGACATGTCCGCCAGCGGTGCGAATCTGCGTGCCCGACCATGGTGTCATGACTTTTTTAGAAGCGCTGCTAGCTTCCCGCTTATATCGAAAAATCCGCGCCAGTGTCCACCAATGCGCTAGCCTTATGGCCGTCGAGAAGCACGGGTATGTCCAGTGAGAGTCGATGTTCATGCGTAGGAACTGTCGTCGGTGACGTAAAATCCAGATCGCTCACAGATCTCCTTGTCAGGGGGTCTTCGTCACGTCGATTGCAAGCGGCCTCGCCCCGAAGGTCGCTGTCTAGTTTTCCCGGTGGGGACTTGGCGAGCGTCGCTGCACCGCCAGGATGACCCCGGGCTGCGGCGATGATCGGCGTGGGGACGTGGATCGTGACTGCCGCTGAGAAGTTGGCGCCATGCGCTGCTGCGCTAAGTAGTCTTCAATGTCTCGGGGTCTTTGGCCTATTGGAGGGCGACGCATGTCGATGGGAAATCCGTGAAGTCCAAGGTGTCGATAGGGGCACTGGCGATAGAGATGACCTGGCTCCCAGCAATGGAAGCACAGGCGCTGGCGATTTGGGGCGCGCCACAGGTCCGCCTTCCGCTGGAGTGGTCGTCGGTTGTCGACGAACGGCTCAGTGTGTGCGGAATACAGTGAGCCTTGATCGGGTGGCGGTAATGGCGCCGAAGCAGGGGCAGGGCGTCGCGCCATATCTGCATAAGTTGGACGCAGGTACTCCGTGGGGAAAGGTTGTGGATCAGCGGATGCTACCGAGGGCTTCAACGCTTGAAGCTCTTCGCGGACAATGCTAGCTACAGAGCCGACCATCGGCTGTGGAGCACCGAAACGCTCTTCGCGTACAACTGAGCGGATGATGTCACGTAGGTTCGGGGTAGCCCCGAAGGCCGAAAATGGCTCCACAACCGAAGCGGCGACCACCGGCCTGTTGTAAGTGGTAGACCGCTGCTGGAGCATCCTCTCTATTGTGACAGCTTCCGAAAGAAACTCGGCAACCGTCCTTGGTGGATTACGCACGAGGCCAGCGAACAGTTGCTCTTTAATACCGTGCATAAGGTGGCGCACCTTTTTGTCTTCGGTCATGGCCAGGTCAAAACGTCGGAAGAGCCGGGTCATGTCCTCCACATACATGGTCACAGCCTCATTTGGCATCTGTATACGAGACTGTAGAGCCCTTTCTGCGCGTTCTCGCCGATCCGCGCTGGTATGAATTCGTCAGCAGAACTCACGCCATGATGTTAGGGTGTCTTCTCGGTTCTCGTACCAAGTACGAGCGCCATCTTCCAGGCTGAAGAAGACATTTCGAAGCTTGGCGGCGTCGTCCCACTGATTAAACGAGGCGACCCGTTCAAATTGGATAAGCTAGTCTTCGACATCTTCTCTCTGACTGCCGTGGAAGGGCTGAGGCAGTCGTGGATTTTGCAGGGTGTAGTAAGTTGGAGCTCCTTGAATAGCCGGTCGAGGGGCGCCTGCGGTGTTGAACTCCAACGGCCCGAGCTCAGGGGGCAGGCCTTGATTCCTTCGGCTAGTATGGTGCACAGGGGTGTCGACTGGCACAGGAGTTGAGTCCTGGGTATGCGGTGGTGTACGAGACATGTACTGGGATCGAAACCTAGCGCCGACACCAAAATATGTCACGGACAACAGGGCTAGACGTGACTAAGATGACGGGAAGAAGCTGAACCAGCAGGCAAAGTTCCGCGCACAGCACGCGAGACAACTTCGGCGTCCTTTCCTTCCAGGTGCCACCTAAGAACATCAGGGACACCAGGTGGCAATAGTCACAGGGTGTCTAGCAAACCCCTATTTTAAAAATCTGTGACTTTTCGAGGTTTTCCCTGATTATTTTTTTTAATTCTCTGACAAGTGAAGAGGCTCAAAAATGTAGCTGCTAATGATAATGAGCATAAACAAATAATTCTCAACAAAAGCTATTTATTAATCGTATTCCACAATTTACAATTCTGAAAAGGTTGTCATTAGTATTAACAGCCATTAGGAATGTCGAATGTTTAATGAAAATTAAAAGTGCACTGATGCCAGCCTCCAGGCTCAGAGCACGCAAGCCCATGTTTCCTAGCCACCAACCCCCCAATCAGTCGAGCCAATCCAATCCAATATGGCTTCACGCACATTTGGCAGCTCAGCTTACTGATCAATTTCGCGCTGGCCACTGACAGCGCAGTTATTCCTGCTTTTTGTCGCATACTACTCTCACGCAGCGCTTACGCATATTTTATTGAGTACCCACCTCACATGCATATTGGTTCTATTGTGGCAGCTCAGCCATGCGCTGGCGTCAAAGTAATACCGTATTTACTCGCATAATGAACGCACATTTTTTTTTTTTAATACTGACGCAAATTTCGGGGTGCGATCATTACGCGGGGTAAATTTTCTACAAAAAATTTTTGAGCACCGAAAACGCAAACAAGTTGCAGGTCAGACGTCTTAGAACATATATCTCGATTACAATTACCCAAAATAAAAGCTGAGTAAGGCTTACCTTCGCAATAAACACGCACATTAAGCATCACATGGAGTGCACAATGCCCACTTATTTTTTTTCGTCAGTACTCTAATCAAAGTCTGAATCCTCGCCATCCTCGCTTTCACTGCTGCACGACTCATCGGAAACGGCAGTGTCGTCGCTGGGAGCATCTTCACAATCCCAAAGGAAGTCATCTTCCGTTCCATCCAAAGCGTTAGATATGCCTGTCTTCTTAAAACTCTTAGCTTCCCTAGTTTCCCTTCGGAATAGTCTTCCGTTTGAAGATCACGTATGGTGGCAGCTTCCGCCCGTCGGCCGTCACAGCAAGCATGACTGTGCATCGCTGTTTTTCTGCGCCAGACGTCTTCACGAGGACGCTCCGAGCACCCTTCTCGTTCACAGTTGTATTCCGGGGCATGTCGAACGTCAGTGGAGTTTGATCGGCGTTTCCAATTTGCGACATGAGGTAACCGCATTTTTCGCGAAGCCTAGTGACGAAGTGATGGAAGTCTATCACTTTGCTTTCATACGCGGCTGGGAGCCGCTGGCACAACGACGTCCGCCGCCTCAGGGAAAGTCCATTCCGTCGCATAAAGCGAGTCGTCCAACCGGAGCTAGCGCGGAAATCCTTTGCGGCGATTCCCAGCTTCCTGGCAGTTGTGCGCGCCTGCGTCTGTATCATTTCTAATGACACTGCACAACCATCCTTGCGCAGGTCCCTCACGTATTCTAGGACCGCCTCCTCAACACGAGGGAACTTGCCCGTTTTGGGTCCACGGAAAGCCCGCCGTGTCTTGTTCGTAGCCATCAGCTTCTCGCGCTGCTTCTTCCAATAGCGTATCCTCATTTCGTCCACGCCGAAATGCCTACCAGCAGCGCGGTTGCCATGCTCCAGTGCCTAGTCGACAGCCTTGAGCTTGAACGCGGCGGTGTAACTGGCATACCGCCCCATGGTGAAATGGCGTAAACTCGCACAAAAACACAAAGCACGCTACGACGCTGCCGAATTGCAAAATGGTGAATGCCGCAAAGCATGGAATCATGGGAACTCCAACGTTACTAGACTAGGGGCCCGATCCTCGATATTCGCCTTCCCCTGGCGGCGCCATATTGTCTTTCTGATTGGCTCAGAAAAGAGTCACGTGCTTCAAACTTGTGGCGCGAAACCATCAGTTGAGGCAAGCACTTTTAGCGGTTACGTCAAAATGACGTAGCCGTGAAAATTGATTTCAACCGGAGCTATCCTTGTTGCCTGGATGACAAATACGAATGATTTTGGATTGGAAGCAAAGTTACTGATGGTGGTTTGGAGAACACTTACGCTCGATTAACCAATGTGATGAAAATAATGGCATACTGGGAAGGAGCGGATGCTCAAATTTGATTGGCTGGAGCTATGTCACGTGAAACACGTGATACGCAGGCATATTTAGATTACGTCAAATTGACGCGTCATGACGTAACTGACGTGCCGCCATTACCGAAAATGCTGACGTTTGGCCGCCATAATTTCGCCGAGTGGCGAGGTGCCCGAATTATGCTAATGAGACTATGGCGACAGGCAAGCTGATTTATGCAGCCGTTAGCCTACCGTAGTTTCTTAGCTTGTTATTAAAAGTAAAAGGATAACTTTATATACACCTTGTATGGCTTTTTAAACGGAATAGAAAGGCAAATTATGAGCGCGTATGAAATAAAGGATGTTTGAGACAATCTCTAATGGGGCAGAAGCGTGCGGCCGCGTGACGGCGCTAACTGCTTTCTTATTTCAAACCCTTTCTTCCATGGTAAGAAATTATTGGTCTGCGCGGTTATAATAACCCAGCAATGGCGGCGGCCATGGAGGGAGGTACGCTTACGAGTGGTCTTCGTGCAGTTCGTCGTCTGCAAGTAGTGATCGAGGATTTGCTGCAGCACAGCAATGCTGTCAAATTGCCTTGAAAGATAGCTCGTCAGTACAGTCAGATCTGAGGAGTGTAGTGTGGCGGCTTTGCAAACTCCGAGGCGAGAATTGCTCTGCGCTCGGGTGTTTCGGGTGGAATCGGCAGTGGTGAACGCCTCTGATGTAGGATGGCACGAAATGTATTCGTTCGGCCGAGCAACGAGCTCCTGGAATGTGTCGGGCTTCTCGATGGGTGTCGGCCAGCAAGGCAACGCAGTCAATCTGCTGGAAATGCTGCAGCACGTCGAGCATCATAGAGGTAAGCGCAATAGGAAAACCTGCAAAGGTGACTGTTCATACAGCGTCATTCGCATTCAAGTTGTGCGCAGGCGGGAAATGACTGAAGATTAAAGGAATACTTACAGGACGCATGCGGCGAAAAAAAAAAAAAAAAAAAACTGAGTGTGCTCGTAGTTGTCAAGATTTCTTGGCTAATGGTTTCGACGACCGAGAAAGGAAAGTAATGTGAAATCGCCTGATATAAGTCGTTCCTTTAGTTGCAAAATAGAAAAAAGTTAACCTTCGCACTACAATTTCCGCCACCAACCCGTCTTTACCTGTTACGGAAATGGTTCACTTAGGTATTGCACTGACCATTTCTTGCATTCATAGATTACACTTTACCGCAGCTTAGCTTGCAGCATTGATGATTTTGAATGTTCCTGTGCCATGCGTGTTTGATATTTTATTCGCATATAATTTAGGCACTAAACATTTGCAGGTGATCGTGTGGACCTTGTGCAGCCATTGCAGCACTTCCGATCCGAGTCATCATGTGGGCGAGAAGTCCTGGGGCCATATTCAACATCATTAACCTCTCTGCTAGGCTTGTATAATCTGGGAGGCCACGCCTTGTCCCTGGACGGCCACATCAGATGTGAAGTGCTATGCAGATGGACAGCTCTTTTTGAAGATCGTTACAGCTTGTAGTGTGTGCAGATCACATGACATTGACGCCACCTGCAAATGGTAATCGCAGCAGGAACATCGACAAGTACAAGGAAGAGGACATGCAACATTTATATTAACTTGGACAAGAACAACTTGATCACCTGCACCTGAGATTTTCACTCGCTGTCATGATTTTGATATATGCCACAAGTGATCAATGTCACTTTGAGTCACTTTGGGACGTTAAACCCCACAAACCAAACCAAACCTTTCTTTGGTGCTATAATTTTTTGTCTACCATCTGTAGACATACTGAGTGTATTCTACAAGTGCTGTGGCCCTCGCTGAGAGCTGTCATTCTTTGTTGTATACTTTGCTTTTTTGTGTTCTGCTTAAACTCAGTGTGCATTTTATTAAGTGCTTCATGTCAATGAAACGCAGGAAGGTACAAAAACGTTCTCCTTCTACCTCCAGAAGTGCCATTCTGAGTAGGACGTGCGTGCACATATAGTTCACAATTCACTTTGGTGTTTGTGGCAAGCAAGCAGTCTGCGACATACTACTTCAGTGAGAATATTTGACATACGTGTACCCTGGTGGATGTGTCTGCAGTCGTTTACCATAGCAGAGTCCATTTCGTTACACCTATCTTGTGTGCTACTAGGGTGAAACGTGAGGTGCCCACTGTGTTTTTCCACGAACTGTAGAGTGAAGCGAGCTGTGCTTCTTTGTATTTGGTTGCCTTTATGCTTGTTTTCTATTGCTTCCTTCATATGCTGAACGTAGATGAACAGCAATCAACTAGTTTTCCCAAGGCTAATCTGTGCATCTATTTGGTGGTCATTGTCTTTCATTGTTGTATGCACGAAAAATGAGGGCCCCGCCAACTTGTCAACCCATTTTGGCAATTTTAGATTCCACTTTTGCAAAATTTGCCATTTTCACTTTGCACTGCAATTACCGATGCTTTTTAGTCATGTTAATCAAGATCCCAGATAACCTGTTTAACCTCTGCATCATTTGTGTGGCTCGGCTATCAATGAACATTTTTGTATTCATTTTTTTTTACAAAGGCAACTATTGACTTCTCTGTTTTGTAACTAGGTGATATTGATGTGCATGTGCACCCACTGGCAAAAGTTCTTGAAGGTGGCTTCGCAGGGGAAAGAATGCATTCATTTGTGTACGGGATAAATTGCTTGACATTTCATGTTTCACTATATAACTCATAGTCACAATAATGATGCACAAGCGCAGGAGTGAAATAAAAACTTTTTGATAAGATTGTCCTTCATAAATTTTTGACTGCAGCTCTACAAAATGCTTTGCTCCTTTTGTGCATTGCTACATATCTTGTTCCATAAAATACCTCCCTCCATGATAGCGTTGTGTGTAGTCCTTCCATACCTCTATTATGAGGCTGCTATCTGGGCCATTTGCTTCTTGACACATTCTTGCTGCTGCCACATGCCCTCCGGCACTCACATATGTTAAAAGAGGGTTGATAAAGCTCACATATTCATGCTCTAAGCCACTGGAGACTGGCTTCATCACTCGAGATGTTTATCGAATGATTGCAGCTGTGTATAACTGCTTCATTACTTTTTTTCTGTTAGTTGCTTTTGTAGCCTTCATTGTTCTTTGTGAGCTTTAAATTGAGAATTTTAAGGAAGGGGCACAAATTTTATGCCAATCACTTTCATTTCATTTATGTAGAAGCACTTTCAAGGAAATTTGTGTTTCATCATCACTTTTCAACATTTTGTACCATTGTGCTAGTACTGAGTTGTATAACTTTTTGCTCTCATAAGTGACAGCTGCGCTAGTTTCACTTACACCTATCCTATTGTCGCATGTGTTTTCTATGTTATCTAGTATCCCTATGCTTTCCTATTATATCAGCTTCAGCAATCCTCTCTGCATTTAACCCTCAGAATGTGCTGCATATTTTGCACGTCTGCTATGTGTACAGCCTAAATTGAACACCACAATATATTCTTAAGATTGCATTCAAAAGATAACTTCCTGAAGGTACAATCCTATTGAACACAGTAGACGTCATACTATCCATAAGTGAGCCATTCTTTTTCGTGATGTATTGAAGAATTTGTGAACAAAGCGATTTCATTTTATCTTGACCACATTCATCTGTTGTTTCTGTGGTACAGCCTCTGCCACAGCTGCATCTATAACTCGGCTGTTGACACTGTGGTCAAATGTCTTGCGAGCCAGCAGAGCCTAATGTAGCGTTGATGTTCAGCTATTGGCTTCTTGCTTTTTTTTTTTTTTGATGCAGCAACGTTAAAGCCTCTTTTCTGCACAAAATGTGACGTTGTGAGGGGAAAATCTTGGGCACCTTTCAGACAGGTGACATGGCCGAGTACTCAGTGTGATGTCTCTGGCTTCACCTTTGAGATGAATGTGTGAGGTGATAAACCTTGCAGGATCTTTGGGTAATAGGACAGGCAACCCTTAGGCCATGGAAACGCATCCGTACAGCTTGGTTACAGTGGGCTTTATAAGTATCTAGACAAGTGGTCTTCCACATAATTGGATAACTTACAGGTATATGCTACTGATATGTATCATAGAATAAATACTAGGTGTTAGCAGTAGCAAAGTCGATTCACACGAATGAGAGTCTGCAGACAGGAGCCATAAAAGCTGTTGTGTCATAGCGGTAAATGCTGAGCTTGCGTGTCCCCACAATTGTTTTTTGAGCATGAAGTTTTCAAGTGCTGTGCTGGTTTGCCTGATAGCCATCACACTGAGTGACTTGCTGAAATAATGCTTAAGGCTTGTCTTCCTGAGACAAACATTTCTGCTTTTTGGTAGACTGCATAAAGGGAGCATTCTAGGTGTGGCAGGCATTTATGCACAGATAAAATCATTCTTACACACACTATAACTACCTTTGCCCTGTCCATAACAGAATCAGGGAATACTTGCTCTGTCGCAGGTGCCGACTGCCATTTAAATGACGAGTTCCATATTTATTTATTTATTTGCAAGTACTGTTAGCCCTTCCGGGCTGTTACAGGGTGGGTAATGTACATTTAGGCGGCCCAACAAATTTCCAACTCTTTATCAAAAGTTTTAAAGAACAAGTTTTTTCAAATACGCTTCGGTCAAGGTTGTTTCATTCAATGATTGTTTTAGGCAGAAACGAAAATTTAAATACATCAACTCTTGGCACATACGACATCACTTTGATACTGGTAATACTGCGGAACGCATAGCATCCCTTGACTGTAGTTGCAGCCTAGTGGTTTGAGCATTTGGGGACCAATCCTCAGTGGTGTTGGGTACTCTTTGGTAAAACAGTGGGTGCTTGCTTTGCTGGTGCTGGGGTTATCTTGGGCCAAACACTTGGAGAATGGGTTTTTGACCCTATCTTGTGCTCCCTTGCTTTGTATAACTAATTTCTCTTCTTTGGTCTCCAAGGCCGTGCCACCTTTCAGATATGGCGATGAGCTGTACAAGTACAACAATACTGTAATTACTTGAATGTGTGACAGCCTTTCATTTTAGGCTGTGTATTGTAGAGTGTGCAGTGCTGTAAATAAATTTTGTATTGTTTTGTATATTGTAATTTTCAGTTTTCTTATAAGCAAGGCTTCATGTCAGGTGCATGTAAAAAAAAATGCCAAAAAGTACCGAAAGCAAATGATACACCAATTGTTAGTCAACGACGAGCTGTTTAAAGCTACAGGGAATGTGTTACGTGAGTAGCAGGTCTCTTAAAGTGTGCATGTTTTACCAAAATAAAGGACAGAAGCTATACTGCAACCTGTTGGAAGAACCATGCATACAAGACGCACTAGCTGCAAATCATACGCTCATTTAAATCACGTTTAGTTTTCCAATGATATGCAATCAGAATGTCGAAAAAGTAAATTTCATGCTTTATTCCCATATTTATGCCCGTATTCAGGTGAGGTTCATTTGAGCATGTTTTTGAGTCAGAGTGTAGAGAGTGGATGTTAGACAGTTGCACGTTGGACATTATGCATTGCTGGAAGAGCACACAGGGGATGGCACAGCCAATACAAATCATACAGTATTATCACCTGGCATTAATGAACCTTTGCCAAAAAATCCAGAACACCACCCTGATGTGCTGCAGGCCACATTGCTGCAGGCCTTGCAATTCATGCCTCTTTTTGTCGAATATTGTTCCTGTGCATGCTTCTGTTTTTCTTTTTTGTTGCTGTTACTTTTTACTTACGGTGTCTTTAAAGTCACGCTTGCTTTCCCCTTTGGCTCCCTTGCTTCACTCAGAGACAGGTTCGGGCTTTGTGTATATAGCATGTGCACTGGTTAATGTGTGCATGAATGCTACATTCAATTGACAATTGCTTCAAGAAAATGGTTTCCGTACTGCATCTAGCTCATTGTAATTAGGCATCATATATCATATTCACTCTTCATGTCTGTTCCTTCACTTCCTGATCGTCAAATAGTATATGTGAAGGCATATCTCTAGCCGACCTCATCACCCTTCTCTCCTCTGAGGAATCATGCTGCACTGAAAGAAAGTGCCGGATGCTATTGCAAGTGCAAAACTGGTAAACAGTAGCAAAGGAACTAGGCTGTACCTGACAAATTTTGTTTCTCTTGTGACATTGTGGTGTGATGTGCACCTGCATCAGATGAGCAGTGTTGCTACTTTTATAAAATGTTTTTATGCAACATGCTCAGAAACCAAGCAGAATAATACCGACAGCTTTTTTTTTTTTATTATTATTATTTTAACGAGGCATCTGCCACAACAGAGTGACACACTCTGCATGCGGTGAAATGTGCATACAGCGTGCTATGTCTAATTCAGGGCACATTAAATGCCATCAGCGTGAAAGCTAACCTGTTGCTGCCAGTGGGCATCTGGATACACTTTTCATTGCATTTTCATTGCTGCCAGAAAATCTTATCTGCTTATTTTTGCGGCTGCGTGAAAACGTCCCCGCCTCGATGGCTCAGTAATGATTATAGACGCTCGGCTCTCTGACCCGCAATATGTGCGTAGCCCAGCTACGACGATCGCATTTCGATGGAATTAACACGCTAAAGGTGGTCCGATGTCAGCGCATGCTAAGATCGCCAGATATATGGCCTAATCGAGCTCTCCACTATGCGTGTTTTCACTACGCCGCTCCAGTCGGGCCGATATCCGCACGCTACGCCACAGAAGCCGACACGTATACCCGGCCGTAGCAGACTTGCTAACATGATGGAAACGGTGGGCTGCCGCAGGCAGTTTCCAACGACAGTGATACCCTGAGAAGGCCAGCGTTGTCGTCGGATAGGTGCGTCTCTTCTCTAGAGGCAACTGCAGCCCGAAAATCTGTTGGGCGCTTCCAATTCTCAGTCGTAAACAAATTCTTTAATCCTGATACTCGCCGATTTCTCTGCGCGACTAAGTCCATAAATGAAACACGGACAGCTAGCAACATGCAGGCATCTCAAGTGAGGCATCGCTCACACTTGACGACCGGCTGTTTGTGGGGTTTGCGTCGAGTACCGCCGTTCGCTCAGCCTAGCTGCTGGTGGACGTCCGACAGCGTGTGTACTATGATGCACTGTGGTCGCAACTACCGTTACTATAATAGTACAGTACAGCCGCAATGTATACGTAAGTATCTCACTATCTCCTCAGCCTTGCCCTGCCGCGCGACGCGTGTATGCAGCGTAAACACTGTTCGCACCGACCCTTCAGCTTCTTGGCATCGCAGCGTTGGCATTTTTGTAATCGGCGCCAAGTAGCAGACGACGGCGTTATTTTTTGTAACTTTTTTCCTTGTTTTTTAAATTTCGTCATCAATTTCTGTTTATACGCGTTTTAGCGCCGCCCCAATATTTACGTCACGGGTACGTCACAACATGGCCGAAAAGGCGAATATCGAGGATCGGGCCCTAGGTTGGGAACTCGTCGGAATGCATTCGCTGCGGGATGACTGCAGATCAATCACCAGGCGGCTCCATGTTCGGGGTGCGATCATTACGCGGGGAATTTAAAAAATGGAATTTTGACCTCAAAATTCAGGGGTGCGATCATTACGCGAGTGCGATCATTATGCGAGTAAATACGGTATATCACGCCTCGCCTTGCAGTGTGGCTGTCATGGCGGCTGCGTGCTCTGGACACAGCTAAAAAAAACTAAACAAGATCTGCATGAATAACATGCTTGCTGTGCACCAGCTTGAAATGAAAATGACTTGGCAAAAGTTTTGATGGTTTCCCTGAGATTTCACTGATTTTTCCCAGTTGCTAGACACCCTGAGTTAATGTGCCTTCACATCCAACATTACTAAAACAGACTGTGTCACAGCTCCCCATACCGCCCACTGGAGGTGTGTGTCCCAAGTGGCGGTCGCGAGAACTAGCAGCGCTGCAGTGAGCTCTTGCTCCTTGCCGGGCACGTCGTTTGCTACATGCGTGCGAAAGCATGGAGCGGCCAGCACACACATATCTTTTGCGTGCGGCCGTTGCATTGTACATGGTTACAGTACAATTATAAATACATTACGATAGCTTTGGCTTCGAAGCGACGCATTACCATGGAGAACGCATTTGTGTTATGCGAAATTCACTTGTTAATGCTGTCAAACAAGTGTAAGCGCCATCAGGTTGCTCGCAAGCACTGTTTCTTGCTTTACTCCCTGGCCAGTGTTTTGTAGTATGTTCTTTCAGGGCATAGATCCTTTCATGCAAAAAATTAGTCAAATTTTTAATTGCATAGGAGTACTCTACCTTAGAAGGTAACGCATTGGATGTCACGTTTACTGCTGCGCTGTGCAGATTGCCTCCATTACAGGCAGAAATCTGCTAGCCTTGGCAGCCTTTTGATGCAGTGCATGAAGTCTGGCTACTCGCGTCAAACGATATATTAAACACAGACTACAAATAAACGGCCTCCGTCGTCGCCTAATCAGAAGCACTTTTCCTAATGTCTCCCTTTCGAGGTATGGCGGGGAACATATATCTCCGAATCGGCCCTCTCGCACTCCCGTATATAGCAATGTAAAAATATACACATATATGTATATATTTCTTTGTCGTTTAATACGTCAGATGTGAAGTTATTTAATTAGTTTACTAAAAGAGGAATCATTGAGAATGGGCGTGTGCACTGCGAAAGGAAACGACTGAACAAGCGCATGAGTCTATGCAAAAGCTTATATTGCGAGTGATCAAGTCGCGTCCTTGAGATTCCCCTCCCCCTTCACACACACACACACACAAAGAAAAGAAAAACAACATAATTTTACTGCTTGTAGGTAAAGTTAATGTAATTTCAAACTAGCACTGGACTACAGTTTTAAAACACGATATTCAAGTATCTACAGTGCCGGAAAGGGCATTAGAAGTTAATTGCATGAACCTCAATTATTTATTAGTGCAACAAGAAAAATGAGCAAAAATGCAATAGTCAACAACACAAATGTCGAATGCTAATGAAATGCAGTAAACAATCAGAACTTGACTTCATCAACACTGACAAACATTGCAAGGTTACAAGCAATTAAGAGGAAAACATACTTCTTTTAGGAAATGTTTGAGTGGGCAGCATAATTTTTTTTTGTGTCAAGTGGGAAATGAGTATTAGCGTTCCTATCTTCCCTTGACCATCTTTTTTTTTGCATGTTATTTTCTTTCGTTTCAACAGCAAAAACCATATTTGCAGCTAATTCACTTCAATGCATGCATTAAGGAGCTCATATGCTTGGTTGGTAGCATATCGAGCTCATTCAGAAGCTGATAAGCTTTTGTTCTTGCCCGCCTCACAAAAATGCAGCTGTTCGACATATCGTACTTCAGTCCAGGCAAGAGCTTGACTTACCAGCCATCGCAAGTCTGGAAGGCCTATCTTGTAGATGCCAATCTAGATCCTCTTCTGAGCTTTTTAGGCGCTTATTTTTTAACTATTAGAAACAGCTTGAAGAACCGTGAAGAAGCGATAAGATACACTCCCATCCCTCCTAACTCCCTAATTACCCAAACAACGGCCGAGAGTCATCCCTTCAGTCAAATAAAGGCTTTATTCCTTCATTATCTTTTTTCTTTCTTTTTCTTGTCAGCTGCTGCAGCTCGGTGCGTTTTCGACGCCGAATGCTCAGTTATTTTAAAGATATTTTAATTTTTGGTGATCATCTTGCTTGTCAAATTTCTCTGCAGTTTTCATGATGTCTCCTCTCTCCGCATTAGCTCTGAGTTGGAAGCCCTGTGCACAATTTCGCTTCACTAACATGCTTCAGAAGAGCTGTAACAATTAACCACTCAATGACACAAGTCATCTCAACAAGAAAATTTCCTCGCCCTCATGGCTCGTCTATTTCCTCGTCGCGAAAATACTCAAATTTCCTCCGAATTGCTGGTACTGCGATGAACTCAAAATGATCCAAATCAAAATTCGTTTATGCAGCTAGCTCAGATGGGCCGATTTGCGCTATGTGCACTGATAGGCGCTTGGAATCATGCAAGTTCTCTACTGGCATTGACGTCGAAACACACGAAGCAGTACGATTTAGGATGCTTTCTTTGGCATATAATCCCTTTTATGTTCGAAATATGTGCCAGCAAGAAAATAAACAGCCTTGCTACACGAACTATCATAAGAGTACTTGAATATAGTTTTGTTTCTAAATGCAGATCAGAAATTGTTCACTTCGGAGTAAGTTATGAGTAGAGCTTGTGCCCACCTTTTAATCTCGATGAAGTCTATCAGTGACACAAACAAATGACGAACTTCCAATCGTTTCAATAGGCTTCGTTGCCCCCGGTGCAAATTAGCATGCAGGCCAGCATGAAGAGGCCTATTGTTAAAAAAAAAAACAAAGCTTCGTCTGAAGAGAGGACGCAATAACGCTTTTAACGCCGTCCCTTCACTCCGCCAAGTTTAGGCATCTAGAGGCTGGCACGTAGTTGGCAAAGCGTACATCTATTTGTTTTTGAGTTAAGGGTAACGACGCAGCATCTTGGCGTACACCCTACATTTACAGTGAATGGCATAGAATTGGAGGCACACATGTCGGCGGCTTGAATCCCTGTCACAAATTGGATTGAAACTCTAAAAGGCAGATGCTAAATAAGAAGCGAAAAATTGCATCACAGCATGCTGAACGTTGCGAAATGAACGACAAGCAAGTCGACAACGCTGTCACACTTGTTTCAAGGCATTAAATTTCGCATCACACAAACACGTTCTCTGAGGCCTTCGAAGCCAAAACTGTCTTAAGTAGCCATAGCTGCGCTGCAGCCGTGCAGAGTGCAGCGGCACCACGTAACAGCTAAGTGTATGCCGGCCGCTCCATGCTTCCGCGTGTAGCAGACGACGCGCTCGGCAAGGAGCAAGCAGCGCTGTTAGTTCACGCGACCGCCACCGGGGACACCTCTCCGGGTGGAGCTGTGAAACTGTTTGTTCTAGTAACGTTGTTCACATCTATTGTGGGCCAAAGAACATTCTACCTCAGCTGGGAAGTTGCTTTGTAGAATAGCTAACCAATAGTGAGAGCATTTGTAAGCAATGAGCCAAAATCAGCACAAGTGAAAGTTACATGAATCTGTTGCTCTTGACATGTATAAATAAAAATGGGCTAGCACGGTCAGACTAAGGTCACATAGCATAACCTTGACGGTTGCTAAGCTTCACTTAAATATTTCCACTATAAAATCATTGGCCATGAAGCACTTTTCTCCAGCTTGGCAAATATTCTGCATAATCAAAAACCACAGCCGCATCGCTCTTCCCATGGGGTACGTACGTGCTTCCCAAAAGAGCATGTGCACAATTGCTGGGATAACAAAGGTGGGATGATTGAAAGCAAGTCAACAGAAGTGAGCTTTATTCTGTACAGGTGGGCATCAGGTACGCAGGGTTCAGTGCCAAGATTCATCAGCCTTAGCGGCCTCCTGCAGGCAGAAAAGAGAAAAATATGTCACAACATCCTAAAACAGTTATTAGCATTACCCAGCAATGCCATAGCTGAATACAAAACAAAAATAAAAACAGGAACTGGCTGATTGGGTGAGCATATTATCTTCAACTAAACGCAGCGGCTACCACCAGGATCAAACCTATAAATAGGGGTTGCACTTTTAGGTTTAAACCGAAAAACATCGATAAAGGTATGCCGAAAGCATTTTAAAAGGTTCGGTTTAAACCGAAGAAGGTCAGTACCTTTTCATCCACTCCGCCCACTCTCGATGGGGGAGAAGATTACAACAGTGTTCAATCCAGGGGCATGATGTGAGACAGTGGGATCGTTGGTTTAAGTATAGCGGTTGAGGGTTTTGAGGCATTGTTCATGGCCTCATGAATGGGGAAAGAATGGCAGCCCTGCTTCCCAACCCTCATAAACGTATCAAGCATCCAAGGAGGGGCACCTGCGGCAAGGCAGGTACTTCGAGGGGCGGAGGACAGACCAGAGCATTTGCAGCGCAAGTGCTTCAAGGAAATCGCGAAGACCAAAGCCCGCCAGTTCCTTGCCACGTGACACTTCTCGGACACAAGCCGAGAGAAGCGCATTTGTTTTTAAGTGATTTGGTCTATGCAAAAATTTGATTGTAATAAATATTTCAGTCACTCCTTTGTCTAACGTGTGAATTCGTTTTACATATGCGTTTTGTCATAACGCAAATTTTCATCATGGCAATATCATTTTCCTCCAGGAACTTAGCTGTATATATGACCAACTGTACATTAAATAAAAGTGCATAAAACAACATGCAAGGAAAAAAAGCCAAAATGAACACTACGTCACTTTTAACCGTCAACTGACGCCTCTATCACCGCAAAAATCCGATATCACCAAAAAAAGCCGATATTTCTTCAGCAGAAAATAATATTAACCGATAAAAACCGGAAGTTGTGTTCGCATACAAACACCGACAAATGTCAGCCGAATTCTCTGAAAATAAAAACCGAAAACTCCAACCGCTACCTATAAACTGAGCAGAATGCCATAGCCACCATGATGAGTATCTCGTTCATAGCCAAAAGTTAAAAGGCCATTTAGTAAAACTATAAAACGTTTCTAAGCTAGCTTCATTAATATCCAAAATATTGGCAATCAAAAATAGTGCTCCTCCTCTCCTTTCTCAACCCCTATTTGCCCAGTGAGAAGGCGAGCTCCAGTTTACGTCAATAGGAATTGTTTCAGGCTCCCTCCCCTGTGGATTGGCACTCCGGTTTTCATTGAGTAGGGCCCATCAGACACAATTTATAGTTCAGTTGAAAGATGATTAGGAGGTCAAGAATTGAACAATTACCAACCCCTGCAAACGTCGTCAAGCGCCACACAGCAGTCAACAAGCTGGCAGAACAATTGTTGCTCTCCTGCAAATTGTATGTTGTCAAATGGGCGCTGTTCAACTGTTTAACATGACCTTAGCAGGTATATATTGTGGGAAGCCTTCCCCTCCTGGCTACGCCACAGCGAGAAGCGAGAGGCCTCTCAAGATCATGCGGCCAGCCTTCTGCCCCCCTCTCGTCTACTCTGGCGGCGGCACGCGTTGGGTGCGGCAGAGTGAGCAAGCATGTGTGCACCAGGGAGCGAGTGCGGACTGGACAAGAGGGCGGACACGTCTACAGCTCTACGCACTGAGGCGACTCCCTCTATGCAGCCTGTTGCATGATCGAGCATGGCAGAGGAAGATCGACGGAGAGCCCCTCCAATAAACAGTTGGCCCCTATGTTCCTTCATTGGGACCACCAGTGTGGTCTGAGCTAGAGGAGTGGCGTTCGGCTCGAGAGCCAAGCCGCAGCCCCATGGAGAACTACCGTGCAACACAGAAAGCCACTCGCAAATGCATTTACCGGAGCTTGCCAGTAACTAGACAGAGAGCACTGTGGCAGCTGGCCATAAATTGAAATGGAGGCAGTCTTCGGCTGGTGCAGAGATCCCAAACCACTTCAAGGCAATGTGTTTTGGCATGTATGGAAAACTGGGCGAGTTGGATTGGATTCATCTTAAAGCAGCACGAAAACACAGTGTAAGATGTTTTGGCATACTGCCGGTTATTCTGGTTAAATGAATCTCTCTAGCATTCTTGACATGAGATTATTGAAAATGAAGAAACATAATTATTACTCTTAGAAAATGCAAAACAAAAAGTTGGTTGGTTGGTTTGTGGGGCTTAACGTCCCAAAGAGACTCAGGCTATGAGAGACGCCGTAGTGGAGGACTCCGGAAATTTCAACCACCTGGGGTTAACGTGCACTGACATCGCACAACACACAGGCGCCTTGCTTTTCGCCTCCACCGAAAAGCGGCCGCCGAGGCCGGGATTCAATCCCGCGTCTTTGGGAACAGTAGTCGAGCGCAGTAACCACTGCACCACCCCGGCGGGGCGCAAAACAAAAAGAGTGAACGAAAGCGCTTCACTAGTTCAGTGCTGAGATATTTAGCAAAGAGAACACAAAGGCATGCAATCACAAGAGAACAAACGCCAACTTCCAATTGAATTTTGCGACAAGGAGAGTTTTTCCTAAATTCAAGATGCACCAGTTCTGTTTTGCCATCTTGCCATAGGCAGAAAATGGGCTGGCTTCATTTGGCACGGTTGGCACATTTGGTTGATTTTATGCTCATGAATGCTGACCTGCAAAAATGGCGGTGTCACACGTTCATGGAACGAAGAAAGGTATTGTACTGGGTTTTATTGCCGCATAAGCAACTCAGGCTATCATGTGCCAGGAACAAGGTTTGTTTTTATATTGTGGATAAGGACTGGTCATATATATATTGTGAAAGAAGGCCAGGTCCAGACGGCAAGGTCGTGAAGGCAAGGCAAGGTATGCCGTGTCAGCGTTTAATCTGATGGAGAAAACCCAAGCGAGCGCCGGAGCCGGCGCCGCGGAACGATGATGATGGTATGTACAAGAGGAAGATCATGATATGTACAAATGAAAGAAGATCCGTGGAGGGCTCACACAATCTGCCCGGGGGGTCGGAAGCGGCCAGCCTGGCCGCTCCTAACCAACCGATGTACCGCGGCGCACAAACGGCTTCAAGCGAGATACATGAAAAATTTCAGTTCCACGGTGGCGTCGGTCAGCTGGGGGATCAACAGGTGTGACTTGGTAGTTTACTGGGGAAGTCTGGTTGATTACCTTGTAGGGACCAAGATAGCGGTGCTGAAATTTATCACTAAGGCCAGGGGTGCACAGTGGTGTATAAAGCAGTACTTCGTCACCAGGACGAAAAGAGACCACACGATGCTTCGAATCGTAGCGACTCTTGCGGTCTTGCTGGCACGCTTCTGTGTTGAGGCGGGCAAGATGACGGCATCTGGCCACATGGGATAAGAACTGGGCTGGTAATGATGAGGAGTAGTCTGGCGTAGAGAAGAAGGAAGTGTCGAGGATTGTAGTGGGAGGGCGGCCGAAAACGAGGAAAAATGGGGAGTAACCGGTAGTCCGCTGTACTGCAGTATTATAGGCGAATGTGACGAATGGTAGAACAGTATCCCAATTTCGATGATCCGGTGTGATGTACATGGATAGCATATCCGATAGGGTGCGGTGAAATCGCTCAGTCAGACCGTTAGTCTGGGGATGGTAGCTTGAGGTTGTCCTATGGAGGGTGGATGACGCACGAAGAACTTCGGATACGACTGTCGATAAGAAGGCCGTCCCGCGGTCACTTAGAAGCACCCGAGAAGTGCCATGACGCAATACAATTGACCGCAAAAAGAAATTAGCTACCTCTTCAGCGGAACCAGTCGGTACAGGGGCCGTCTCAACATAGCGTGTAAGGTGGTCGACAGCTGTTATAATCCAATGGTTACCCCCATTGGAGAGAGGTAGGGAACCATATAAGTCGATGCCGACAACGTCGAATGGTGTGGCGGGACAGGAAAGGGGCTGTAGGAGACCAGCGGGGGAAGAAGTCGGCCGCTTGCGACGTTGGCACAGGTAGCAGGAAGCAATGTATTTAGCTACGGTGGTAGACAGGCCAGACCAAAAGAATCATCTTTTCACGCGGTCGTATGTTTTGTTAAAACCAAGGTGACCTGCAGTAGCGTCATCGTGGAAAGCCGCTAGTATACACGGGCGAAGCACACGTGGTACGACTGGGAGCCAGAGAGTTCCATCAGGATAATACACATAGTGGCGTAGTATGCCATCTTCAAGCTTGAAATTGCGAAGCTGTAAGCGAAGCCTAGCATTGGGTGGGCTCGAAGCGCCGATAAGGCGGTCGATGATGGGCCGACAGTAGGCATCAGCTAATTGCTGTGAGCGGAGAGCGTGCTTGTTCTGAGAGTCGTCAAAAGAAACTGCAGTGATATGCGTCGGTGGATGCGATGATCGGCTGTGGTCAGAGGTGGAAATGCATTGTGAAGAAAAACAGCAGGCTGATTCCGAAACTGAGCAGCGAGAAAGAGCATCGGCGCCTTGGTGTTGGCGGCCCGATTTATAAACGACGTCGAAATGGTATTCTTGCAGGCATAGAATCCAACGGCCAAGTCTGCCTGTCAAATTTTTCAGTGAAGATAACCAGCAAAGAGCATGGTGATCGGTCGCAACTGTGAAATGCCGACCATATAGGTAAGGGCGAAACTTTTGAACAGCCCAGACAACGGCGAGACATTCCTGCTCGGTAATGGTGTAGTTTTTCTCAGCTGCAGTCATGGTCCAACTGGCGAAGGCAATGACTTTCTCACGTGAAGTTGCATCGCGCTGCAGAAGTACAGCGCCAAGACCGTGACCACTGGCATCAGTGTGTAGGATGGTAGGAGCGCTATTGCTGAAGTGGCCAAGAACTGGATCTGATGTGAGGGCGTGCTTTAGGTCGTTAAAAGCAGTGTTGCACTGTTCAGTCTACACGAAAGGGCTGCGCGCTTTAAGTGGTTCATGAAGTGGCGCAGCAATAGTTGCAAAATGTCTTATAAATCGCCGGAAATAGGACGCCAGGCCGAGGAAACTGCGCAAATCTGTAGTCCGTTGCGGACGAGGAAAGTTCAAGACCGCGGTTAATTTTTCAGGGTCTGGGCGAATGCCGTCATGGCTAACCAGATGTCCTAATATTTTAATTTCCTTCTCTGCAAAGTGGCACTTCTTGGTGTTGAGCTGAAGGCCCGCTGAAGCAAGACACGTGAGGACTTCATTCAGGCGCGTGAGATGGTCGGTAAAAGTTGACGAAAAGATAACAATGTCATCCAAGTAAGATAAACAGGTTCTCCATTTGAGGCCACGAAGTACAGTATCGATCATTCTTTCAAATGTTGCAGGTGCATTACAAAGGCTGAAGGGCATAACATTAAACTCGTAAAGTCCGTCGGGAGTTGCGAAAACAGTTTTTTCTTTGTCGTCCTCATGCATAGGTGTTTGCCAATAACCTGAGCGGAGGTCCAAGGTCGAGAAATATTCGGCACCTTGGAGAGAGTGGCATCATCAATACGCGGCATCGGGTAGACGTCTTTGCGGGTAATTTTGTTGAGTGCGCGATAATCAACACAAAATCGTACCGATCTGTCCTTTTTTTTAACTAATACTACTGGGGAGGACCATGGGCTTGTTGATGGACGAATAGTATCGCGATGGAGCATGTCATTGACATTTTCTTCAATTAATTTTCGTTCCGAGAGAGAAACCCGATAAGGTCGTCGGCGTACAATTGAGTTACCTTCGGTAAGGATACGGTGATGTGCAACACTAGTCCGTCCCAGTGGTGGGGAAGTGGCATCAAAAATGGCTTGGTGGGCTTGAAGCAATTGCAGCAATTCTTGACGTTGGTGTGGCATGAGGTTCGGATTGATTGTCTTCGACAGCATGGAAAGAGAGACTTGCGATGAATCACATTGCGGAGGTAGCGGGGCAGTGAGCACCATCATGGATATAGGGTGAGCATCCACTATGCATGGCAGGGAAGTTCCTTTAGTCAGCACGAGGGATTCACGGGAAGTGTTCGTGGCAGCTACTATTGCTGAGCTGCTGCGGAATCATACAAGACTTGATAGGAAGGCGATTCCACGTGCAAGATGACGCTGAGATGGTGCGATGAGTACATCCCCGTCACTGATGTGTTTGGAAACAACGGTAATAACTGTTTCGCACTGTGGAGGCAATACAGTATCAGCTGCGGCAATGAGGAAATGACGCCGTGCAGAAATGTCAGATGAAAAATCACTGTTTGTCATATGGATGACACGGTCGCCACAAGAAATTAACGCTAAAGTGGTTGACAAAAAATCCCATCCAAAAATCATCAAATGCGGACACGGTGAAACCACAGCAAACTGCACATGGTGGCGGACGCCGTCTATAACAACTCGAACTGTACACTTTGCTGAAGGGTGCAGAGGGACGCCATTTGCTCCACGAAGTTCAGGTCCATCATATGGTGTCGTTACTTTCCGCAAACGGTGGCACAAATCAGCATGAATAACAGAAAGTGCAGCTCCTGTGTCAATCAAAGCTTCGACCGGTAATCCTTCAGCTAAAACGGAAATCATATTATACGGGCGATGAGGAGGGCTTTTTGTAAGTTCGCAAAGTGCAGTTTCTCCTCCGGAAACTGCATCACTTAGTTTTCCGAATTACGGACAGGAACAGTTGTTGCTGGTCGAAGTGGCGAAATACAGCGGCGGTATGGGGAAGGGGACCAGCATCGGGATACATGAGCCCCACTTGGTTCAGACGAGGATACCGGTGGTGGAGAGAATCGACGAGGTTGGCTGGGAATTGGTCGTCGCTGATAATATGCAGGTATGTCACTTTCGAAGGCGTCATAACCACGTCGCTCATTCTGAATGCGTCGGCGACAAAAGCGAGATATATGTCCTCGAATTCCACAATAATAGCACACTGGGCAAGGAGGGGCGCCAAGGTGCGTAATAGGGTGGCGTCGGTTGAGCCGTCGTCATGGCGTTGATGTGGTTGTAGGGTGGTGCTTGGGGTGGGGGAACAAAAGGAGGAGGGGATGCAGCGACGTGAGCGTAAGTCGGTGCTGGGCAAGGTGCAGGAGGATCAGGTGTGACAGGGTGGTTGATAGTGGCCAACTCTACTTTATTGATGTGGCGGAGTCCGGCGTCGTTAGAAGGAGGAGACGAATGATCGCACCCGTGCCGGCAGAAAGGGCTGAGGGCTTGGAGCTCCTCGCGGATTATCGCTCGAATCATGGCTCGTAGATCGAGGTCAGTAGAGGTTGGGGCAGTAGTGAAGCTGGGCTGCAATCAGGAGGACTGTAGCTGGTCAAGGCGTTGGCAGGTCGTTATAATGGAATCAACACTTGATGGATTTTGGGCAACTAGGGTGTTATAAGCCATTGAATTGATTCCCTTCAAGACATGGTGTACACGTTAGATTCCGGCATAGTGGGACTGATACGCCGACAGAGTGCCAGCACGGCCTCTATGTATGACGCATAGGACTCATCGGGACCTTGACGGCGGGTAGCGAGCTTGTTCCTTGCGATCTCCGTCCGAACAGCTGGGTCGGCACAGTACTGTCGGAACTGCTGCTTGAAGGTGGGCCAGTTTGTGGTGTGGGGCTCGCGGTTAAGGCGGGGGTCCCACGGTGGCCATCTTGGAATTAGTTCAAATTCTGCCACCAGGCTACGCCACTGATTCAGGACTGAGAAAGTGCCTATCGGCCTTGCCCCCAGTTGACCGAGGGACCCAACCGTTGCTTTGTAGAGAAGCTTTCTTTTGTTGGGGGGTGGGTTTTCAAAGCCCCATTCTTCTCCCCGCCGTGCGCAGGGGGAAGCGTTCACCTGTTCTTAGCTTGACTACTGCGGATAGCAGGACTGCGGGGTGCTAGCTTGCCTTACCACGGCTGAACTTGAGCGGCGACGCGGACCGCCGCCGCTCGATTCGGCCATGACCGAATGTGCGTAACGTAAATGAAAAGTACCACCTCGTTTTGTTCACTGTTCTGGATAGAGTGGAAGCTTGAGCGAGTTGATGATACATCGTCGACATATGTTCACGATAGCTCAAGTGTATATACCAAAAATGGAAAGGTGCGATATGATGGAAGATATTTATGTGGCCCTTGTATACTATACTTTGACTCACAAGAGATTTGCACCACTGCTAAAGGCAGGGGCTCCCTGGCCCATTCAAATGCGCACTGTAATAGGTAATTGTGCTCCGACGCACCCCTCGAATCGGCAAGGGCGACAGTGGGAGCACAATTGCCTATTATAGGTGGTGTGGATAGTGGTTATTCAAACAAAAGGAAGGAAAAGAGTGCTGCCGGCCGCTTCAACTGCTATCTAAAATCTGAAGCACCCAAGCTGCAGCCGGCGGGAAAGAAAAATGATGGGGAGAGGAAAGCGAGGGGAAGTGCAGAGGGGAGCTATAACAAGAAATTACAGGGGGGCTTTGTACATTAGTTACAAAGTACAAAAAAAAAAAGAAAACGCGTTTGCCTCGCTCGCGCGCAAGTGTCCAAGTGCTCTTGGTCCATGGCGCCCCGGCCTTTCGCAGTACTAAAAACATTTTGTGAGACGAAGTATACATCTTTGGTGGTTTCGTCATGAACTCTGGCTGAAATCGACACCTGTATTGTATTTCCTTTGATACCCATCTTTTGAGCTGTTATCACTTTTGAAGTTATAGCATTTATAGTAGGATATTCTTGCGAGCTCTCTGGTGCAGAACTACTTTTATCAAACGTTATTGCACATAATAAAATTGCAATAAAGTCAGTTTCAATCAACAGTATACATTTTCTTTTTTTTTTAGTTCGGGCTTTTCTAACCATAGAAACTGACGTTGGTAACCTAATGAGCTGAGAAAAGGGCGATGGCCAATTACATTTTACCTTAGAGAGGAGAGTCGGCGTTGCGAAATAGGTGTGAAATACCTACCAAAAGGGTAAGCACCACGCAGCTGCCGCAATGCATTCAGGCTAAATTTTGGGGGAAATGAATTGGAGAGGTGAGGGTAGCAGACAGTTATGAGGAAACGTCGCCAGTAGAAGCGGGTTAGTTTCGCAAGCGCGTTAGACCGCTCCTTCTCGACCCTTCCCCTTTGAATCTCCTCTGTACTCTTCACTGGTTAGATGTACGTCTTTGCTGCATTGCGAATCCAGTGTACTTTCTATATATTTATTTACTTATTTATTTATTCACTACCAGCATCACCTGCTTTCATAACAAGCATAGAACGGCAATCACTCGCGCTAACCACGGTAAAATGCATAACAGGCTGCCACTGAGGCATTCTTTGGAGTCAGAGGATTCGTTTCTGTCGTTGTATGTGCAACAAAAGAATGCAAGACGAACTTCGGTTACTTACTGCCCCTAGAATTTGTCCGGACATGTACTTCCTCGCGCTGCCCTGATGTGGCCATTTGGCGTGCTGAACAGCTTTCTTTTTCTTTTTTTTTTTTAGAGCCCAGCTCTTTGGCGCCCGTTCCAGCGTTTCGCGTCGCCGTCTGCGTTGTCCCTCGTAACCAGCTCCGCAGCCAGGGCAGCGCACGCTCCTGCCACCATTCGCCGCTGCGTGTCCCCCCCCCCCCTCCCCTCCCCCTACCTTTTTCCTTTGGGGCGGCGACGGTGTTTTCCGGCGTAAGTGGATCGCGGTGCATACATCCTAAGCCGAAACGCAGAGCCATGTTGACTTGACTCGCTAGCGGCGTCAGCGGCATCAGTCAGTCGCTGCTATCTCTTCGCTGCGCAACGCTCCTACAGGTCCATACGCTGCCTTACGCGAACTCCTGATCCACAAAGCTTCCTTCATGACAGTCAAGAACTGTTAGTGGAGTGTTTCTTGAAGAAATACGTGTGAAAAATAAAATAAAAAAGTTGTCTGTAACTGTACATACATGATTGCTCGAAATCTTTGCCTCAATCTACCGAAAAGCTGGAACAGCCAATGAGATACGCTCAAATTTCGCATTAGGAAGTAACGTAATCGTCGGTAATTTTTCTGTTGTAATAAAAGTAGAAAAAAAACAACGCGCGCGCTGATATATGTGGGTGTGCGTACTTTCCTTTTCATAACGCGCTGACCGCTTTCTTTTTTCCCTGGTGGGGGTGGGGGGGGTGGAGGCATTTCCATTGAAACACACGAGGCTATATAGTGTTGACGGTAAGCTAACCGCCCCTCCCCCTCCCCCATTTTTGTTTTTATTTAGAATAGCAGCTTGGGCGTGTTGCTTATGCATCTTGAGGTGACAGCGCGGAACGTGGACGGGAGCACAAGGTCAGAAGACGACACAACGAATAGATTGATGTTTTAGATTGAGCTCCTTGTGCTATATACAGCAACATGAGCAGGTGGGCTGAAGGCAAATGCACCAGCGCTGGTAGTAAGCGTAGATTGGTAATGGTACTCCAGCTACAATAACTACCGCGAGCTCTAGTTTCAAGTCAGTCTGCACTCTTGTTGCGACATTTTTAGCTATAAGGTGCGTTGAGAAAGCGGACTGCCATACTAGCAGCACTTGAGAGCGTGAGTGCAACATGATATTTCTGAAATATATTCAAAATATATGTAATGCCTCCCTGAGGGGTAATGTAAATAAAATAAATAAATAAACATATTCTGAGCAATGAGACGACCAGAAAAGTGAGACATCACGAGCAGTTATCTAAATATGCGCCGCTTTGCAACTAGCACATGTGTTTCTTGACAATGATTTCATAATTTGAAATTTACCAGCCCCGGAATTCTGTTTACATGTCTGGGGATCGTACAATAAGATACCCTTGTTGATTCATCTGCGGTTCCAATGAAGAAGGAGGGGGGGGGAATCGTTCCATTTAGACAAGTACTGGCGAACCTACACCGTTTGCAAACATTGTCCCCACGAATGTGTGAAGGGTTTGTTTCATCATTGATGGAAAAAAGAAAAACAGCCCGAGGAAACAGTACGGAAAATCGAAGAACTGACAAACATGGCTGTCAATCCTCACATTCCTTCTGTAACTGCCATAAATAAAGCGGGTACTCCAAAGCATTTTCCATGCACCGCAACGTCAACGCCGCCGTCACGGCAGGCGTCGCAAAAGGGGAATGCAACTGCATGTTCGTGGTGCTGGCTCGCTCACCCTCTCGCGCGGACTGAGAAAATTTGAAAACCGTGAAGAAAACTATTCTGTGAAGAAAAGAAGCAGGGGGAGCTAAGTGGACTTCAGGACGAGAAGAACGGAGTAGGGGACAGCCGCGTGGTCCCAACCCCTCGCTAGTTTTCGACGCGTGTAGCACGCGCCAGATATCTGCCAGGGACAGATCACAGCATCAGCAGAGCTCGCGATGCACGCAGGCGCTGCGCGCATGCGCAGACCGGCTTTGGCTGATGCGTGCGACGACGTTAGCGCGGCAGTGCATGACGCATGTGTGTTTGGAGTCGGGGCTTATGTATTCCAGTAGTTCCCTTCACCCCACGCCACTTCTACCCCCAACATGACGCAATTTTGGATGTACTTTGGGGAAGTGGTATGCCTTTATACTTTCTTCAATCGCCACACTGAGAGAAAAATCTTGACGAATGCTAAGCAGCACAGGCATCGGAATGTGTTCATTTTCATGTTAGACAAAACATTTTCTCAGTGCATGCCCAGATTATTGTGGTCAATTTTGGTCAATCTAGTCTGAATTTACTAGCTTTTGTAGGCTTACAAAAAGCGGCTGTGAGCTTTAGGCACACTGTCTCTCTGCAATAATGTTTCTTGGGCTAGTTGGTGGAGTTTGCTCATTTTGACAAAGCGCAAAAAAGAGGCAGGGATGGTCAAGAGACATGGGACAAAGCGCTTTGCCTGTCCCTCGTGCCTGTATATTTTTAGCCCTTGTCCAAAATGACCAGTCCCTGTCCTTCTCTCTTCCTCTATCATGAGATCAATCATGGTGGCAATTCGTTGACCTGACCCCAATGTTTTGTTGTTTCACTATGCCATGCAGCGTTTCAGCAGGATTAGAGTTGAACAATGGCAGAGCTGGTTCAGGGCCACTTGTTGCACCTAACCCTTATCCTCCTGCTTTTTTTGTCCACACAAGAACTTTTTAGAATGACTTTCCAATCAGTCGGCTGAAGTATGCTCGTGAACGCTCAAGATGCAAGTTGATAGACCCTTGAAGCAATTTCTCTAAACCAAGAATATGGCAGGTGCTGCGAATATTTATGCAGTTTCTTCTGCGGCGATGCTGTTTCAAGTCATTTTGTTTTTTGAACATTATGTTTCCATTCCCTCCCATTTATTTCCGATTTTATCATTGCAAAGGAGTGGAAATTTGCCTTCCTATCACTAAAAAAAAAAAGTAGTCTGCAAGGCGTGGTCGCCATTTGTTATATGTGCACAGCAAAAATGGGTGATGTTCGCTACACGTGGGAACGAAGCTATAGCGATAACTGAACGCGGTCAACTGTGGGTTTCACCGCAGTCTCGACATATAGCTGTCTACATCGAATTGACGTGGTATGTTTATCAAAAATCATTTCGAAACGGATTGAACAGGTTCAGCCCAGTTCGTGAATGTGCCTTCGTGCAAGTCTCAGGCTCCTATCTCCTGGGGGAAGCAACAACTGCTGCCTTGGTAGATCTTGCCACGTGTCTTCTGCGTGTTTGCTTGGAATTGCTTTCGCACTCCTAGCTGTGCTACTACGCTTATATTTCTGAATCTTTTTGAGTAAGACCACGTGGCTCCTTGATGCTAAGCAGTAAGGATTACAACTAGCGTTAGTCTTTGGTTTTATTTTCTTTTACTGCTTTGCATGTTTGTTATCGGAAATGCTTTCAGTAAAAAAAGAAAAATGCCGCTGGTGACCTCGACGTCAAAACTGCGCGCCGAATCAGGCTGTCATGTGATTTCCGCTCCAAACATCGTCGCATATTTCATTTCGGTGGTGTCAATCGACACTCAGCCATTCGGAGGCAATTCTGAGCCTCCTCTACTTACTTTACTAAAACTAACTGACGTGTTCGAAGGTGTGACGAAAACGATGTCCTATGTCAAAATCAAACGCGACGTTTATTTACTCTTTTTTTTCGGTACAAAACCGAAATGAGGTGCAAGAAACACCCAAAAAGCTTGGAATTTCACCGCGATGACTAATCGGGGATGACCATGTGCGCTCGTAAAGGGAGGCTGTCATTGTGCTAATAAATACGTTCGATTTTTTTCATTGCGGCAGTCTAAAAACTGGCGATGTGCGTGTGCCGCGATGGATAACAGTACTCTGTTCTGCACGACCACCCGATACAGACACGCGCTTCATTCCGTCAACCCACCACATGCACTAAATGTCCGCGAAAGCGTTTACGGTGCATTGCATAATAATAATAATAATAATAATGATAATAATATTAAAACAGACCCCTGGCCTTGAAACATGAATCCACGGCTTCGAGGCTTACTATTTTGAGCATAGTGTAGACGCACAGAGAAGTAGAGTGTGCCGGCTGCGCACGCGTATTAGCCCTACTTGGCCCCACTAATGCCACTGCGTGTGCGCCGAAGGAATCCGGTAATTCGGTTTACATGTAGGCAAGCACTTTTCTCTTGTCACAGTGAAATGCGCCCAGCTGCCCTCTCGGTGTCACTTTGTTTATGTTACGCTGTCTGCAGTTGAAACTTCTCTCTTTCCACGCAGCGCAGTGCGGTCAACTGTCCCACCTTTGCAAAGATGTCCATACACGCTTCGTAAGTGACCAAATACAATTAGACAGACGTACAACGGCTGTCACGTTTCATTATCGTTTCATTACGATGATTATCAGTGATGACGTTTGGTTTTTGATTATCTATGAGCACATATTTGTAATGTTTATAAGCATGAAAAGCACTGAACCAAAACAGTGTACATTCTCATTTCAGCTAACGCTCGACATTCGGTTCAGCAGCGTCGAATTCCTTCGTTTCTTTTTTTTTTTTTTCATCTGTACTCCGTATGCGACGTCGTCCTTTTGCAGTTGTATTTCTTGTAGCAGCTGCGAAGCTACATTCAAAACGGTGCTTTCCGAGAGGACAGCTGCACCTAAGCACACGTGTGCCACTGAAAGCTCTAGGGAACAGAGCACGCACCAACGAAGATGTGAAGGAGACAACCACTCGATACCGCCAGACAAAACTATTTCTTTTGGTCTACTGTCCTATTCCTTTTTCGACCAATATTTGAGTCGCATGACGCACATAGCATCTAAACGGTGGATCATACGCGTGGTACGCCAGCTGGCGTATCGTGATGTCACGTGCGAGCATTTTGCCAGCACACCATGCAGCATAACGTGGCGATATCCGTAGCACTCGCTGTCAAACACATGTCTAGATTTTGCGAGAAATACCACTGGACCAACTGCACGCACGGATGAAGAACCTCGTCCAAGCAACCTGCAATCTGTCAAGGCATGTCTTAATTTTGATAAATTTGCACTTTTGTCGCCAGCCGAAAAGCAAGCCCGATACATGTAAATTTACCGGAAGATTCTGCGCATTCTGTTTGGTTTTTGCTAGCCGTGTCACTTGCTATTCGAGCCTGAAGCACCTGGCGAAATACGAATGCGTGAGGGAAAAAGTGCAGGGCCAGAAGCATATTCAGAAAAGCACAAAATAGCGCAAAGCCCCTCAGCGATTGGGCGTGAAGGTTAGCGGCTTAGCACTGCAGGCGAGCGTCCACTGTTCGCACACAATGCAGGGGTGCAAAGGGTGATGCGGTGACCATGTGCAGGTTCTTCGTGCGAGCGAATAGCCCCCGCATAAACCAGTGTATGCACGCAAAACATGTGCACGCACGCAGTGTGCGTGTCATGTCTTGTCACCTAACAAAAACTTTCACTACGCGGTCCTTCCCTAATGAACTGTTTGTGTTTCCACTTTGAGTAGATGCGTCTCCTTGTGCTAAGAACCAGTGGTGTCTCGCACCACGTTGTCAATCGAGTGGTGCCTCCAGGTATCCATTCATTCCTTTCACTCCACTGACACTCTCTGCTTTCCTCTAGATCATGAATTGTAGCCTCTGCATTAGATGAGATAGTTGTCGAAATTCTTCCTCTATGGAATGTTTGAAACCGGATCTGCTGCAGAAAGAAGTTGTTTCGACAGGCAATGAATTTTTGAAAAGTGTGACACTCACCTCACAAACAGCAATGCAAATAGCAACAAGCAAAACACTTCACAGCACAAAAGTAGTATAGGTGGGTTGCAGAAACCTAGAAGTCAGCAGAGCAAAACCCCTTCACCATGGCAGCCAAACCTGTTTTGAGGGCAGAAGTTGGGTGCAGCGCAGAATACTTCTATGTCCAGCCTGATGTCATGCGCAAACGTGTTGAGCAGAATTCCTTCACTATTGAGAGCCTGGAGGAGGTAGGGGCAGGGGAGGTGTTATGAATGGCACTCACAAACGGAGGGGTTCTTAATCCCATAATTGCGACAAGAAGAGGGGTGCAGGAAATGGACGTGGCCATCATTGCCACAATAGACGTCTCCTGCACTGCACCTGATTTCTGCCCCCAAAACAGGTTTGGCCGCCATGGTGAAGGGGTTTTTGCACTGCAGAGAAGCTGACTTCTAGGTTTCTTGACTAGCTTCAATACTTTGAAGGAGTGTAGTCACGCGCGCCTCTCCTGGCAATTGAATGAACTCACACTTTTGCTGCTTTTACCTAGATGGCGCTAGCAGTAAAAAACCTTTAATGACCGAATACAGGTGCAAATACTAATTATCACCATGGTTAGTGCTTCTTATTTTAACTTTATTTTACAGTAATACAATATTTAAAAAAAGCCAACTCAAACAAGGCTCACGTTGCTGAGTATGACGGCCTTCTTGATTGAATGTCGTGTAGGAAAAATTGATTATATTTGAAGGCTCAGTATAATCGTGCTAATTGTATAAAGCGAAATTTGCGTCCATAATCACAAATAACTACTATTCTAGTTTCGCCATGCATGATTCCTAGGCTGTAGAATGAGCGGTTTTTCTGGTCAAGCTATGCGATGTGAGGCAGTATTACGGAAATCTTCAAATTGGAAAGGTAATTAAAAACGAACTAGCAAATAAATTTCGATGAAACTTCGTACACTCAACTATTATAATGTGCGCCCGAAGTGGTAAAAATTTTACTGCTGTGCACGTTGATAAAGCGCAGATATTCGTGCCCAAAATAGCCAAACTTTACCATGTTTAAAAGGCTGCCGATCAAATACTGATTAAATTAAAACTAATTACGCACCATGTTTCCTAATATAAGTACCCATTCTATGTGTAGGCCAAAGGAAACTGTTCTAAGTGCAGCAGTTTCTTCAGCAAATTAATCCGATGTAGGGTATATCAACGATGCTAGCGAATTTGTCATCTGCAATACCACCTCTCATGCAGTTGATAACGTTGACACACTAAAGCAGCGCACATCATTTGACAGAGAGTATATTAAGCTTTCAAATGATGCCTACATTGTGATGTTCGAAAAAGAACAACGCGCAGAATGCTCACGCAAACATTGCCTAAAATGGCACATTCGCGCTGCCGGAGTGGGACCCCCGCCTTAATAAACCAATTTCTGGCGACCTCAATAAGGTAGAAAGATACGTTCAGAAATTTCAAAGCATCATCCCACCGGTTGTAGGCACTGCAGCGTTCATAAGTATCAAGCCAGTCATCGACAATTCTTCGCGACGACCAGCGAACAGCGGCGGGTCGCGTTGTCGTGTGGGCACCATCGGAGGCGGCGGTGTAGCCGAGGTAGAGGGTCCGGCCGGGTCGGGACTGCTCTCGGTTGACATGACGATGGTAGTGGTTAAACGGCGACCGGAACGTAGCTCCAGCGAGAGGCAGGGCACAAGGCAGCAAGGGGATCGAATTTCACCTCCACCGCTTGTGAAAGAAGGCCAGGTCCAGACGGCAAGGTCGTGAAGGCAAGGCAAGGTATGCCGTGTCAGCGTTTAATCTGATGGAGAAAACCCAAGCGCGCGCCGGAGCCAACACCGCGGGACGATGATGATGGTATGTACAAGAGGAAGAAGATCATGGTATGTACAAATGAAAGAAGATCCGTGGAGGGCTCCCAATATATATATATATATATATATATATATATTGTTACGCCACGTAGCGGCGCACGGAGAAGCAGCAGAAGGAGCAGAAGCGGAAGAAGCGAGGCGCGCGCTGACTGATCCAGGGTTTTCTGAGCCGTGTGCGTCCGTCCTTCATACGAAGTTCACCTGTATTAAAACCATTTCATCCGTTACATTTGGTGGAGACGCGGGGTAAAAACGTTCTGGATCCACCAGTACCTCATCGCAGCCGTCGTGTAGCAGGCTTGCCACATTTATCTCCTCAGCAGTACCTTTCAATGGCTACCACCCGCACGACGCATTCATGAACAGCGACCTGAAGAGACGACGGCCTTTCCCCACCAGCGGGAGCCGTGTACGGTCCGCGGTGAGCCCGAAGATAACGTTGAGGAATGGCTCCGACATTACGAAAGATGCAGCAAGTACAACCAATGGAACTCATGGCGATTTCCACTGGTCGCTACGGAGCACGTTTTCTTGTTCCGGGACGACGATTTCGATTTCCACTGGTCGACCAAGATAGGTTGCGCGTATTCCGCTGGTCGTTTGGGGCAGCTCGGGACGCTTCAGCTCAATCCGCTGACCGAAGTTGGATCTCGCCGGAAATCCTGGTCGCCGACGCGGTCACTTCCAAATGCTGCTGGATTCTTTTGGCTGTTTTTGACCGTTTCAGCGACATCGGCAGAGGACGCTGGATGTCACCGTTTTTTGCGCGAATATGTCGAAGTGCGTCTATCGAAAAACTTCTGCAGCGTTAAAAAAATGAGAAGGCAAGTTGTTGAGGGCCGCACTCCTGCCTATTTATCAACCGCAAGCATTTTGGCGCTGGGATGCGGCTACAACTTTCGAAACCAGCTCAGCTTTACTCCCGCCGCGCGCTCATAAACGTTCCGCTGGTCGACCAAGGCCGATTCGCTCTGTAGCGCTTTAGGTCGGCTCGGGCGCCCAGCTCCGATCGACCAGTGGAAATCGTCATCAATCGCACGTCTGTACAATGTTTTCTTCCTCGCTGGCACGGCTCTGACTTGGTTTGATAACCACGAGGAAATCCTGACGACCTGGCACCGATTTGTTGAAGAAATTACAAAGTCCTTTGGGGATACCCTTGCGAAGGAACGCGCTGAGCATCAGCTTTCTCAGAGTGCCCAGCTGCCCGGTGAGACATGCACACGTTATATCGAAGAAATATTGAAACTTTGCCGCATTGTAAACCGACAGATGTCAGAAGACAAGGTAGGGCACCTTCTCAAGGGAATTTCTGAGGATGTGTACAACTTCCTTATTTCGCGGGACACCCTTGCCACAGTTGCAGATGTCATCAAGCAGTGCTGGGCATTTCAGGCGTTAAAGGCACGTCGGATAGCGCCAAAGTTTGGCCGTCTTTCAAATGTGACAACTGTTGCCAGTATCGACATTCCGGAGGCTGAAGACATCGCTTCTATGGTCAGAAGGATTATACGCGAGGAGCTAGATATTCAGTGTCAACATACAAATTTTGATGTACCCTACCACCCGACATCGAGGACCGTATCATCATGGGAACAACGCACGCCATGGGCTGCACAAAATAACCGCGAACCATCTTACAACAGAGTGGAGCGGACCCTGCAGCCAACATCGCACCCTTATTTCCAGCAGCGTCCAGCCCATCTGGATGATGTGCCTCGTGGTGCTCATCGTCGTGCTTCTGTCGCCCCATCTCGGCCTCCAAAGGATCCTGAAGTAAACTACCAGAGCCGCCAGCCACCCGTATGTTACGGCTGCGGGGGCAGCGGACATATCTTCCGCTTTTGCCCGCGTCGTCAAATTACCCGACCCCCTGTCCAACGAGCACCGCACTTCATGAATGGTGCCCAGTGGGAGCAGCAGCCACCCGCTACCTTCTATCGGCCCTCTTCCCCTCAATGCCACGCACGGAATGACTCCCTGTATCCGATCGCAGCATCCCTCCCCCACCGCAGCAACTCCGTTCGCCATCCCCACGCCGCCGCTTTGTTTCTCCATCGCTGGGAAACTAGGTGGTGCAACCGATGGAGGTAAGGTCGCCGAACGGTCAATTTCACGCATACCTCTACCCATCGTCATGCTAAAGAACAAAGTGTCAGTGTGTGTAGACAATGATGAAATGGATGCTTTGGTTGACACTGGTGCTGCTGTGTCAGTTATGAGCCTTTAAGAACCGCCTTTGACAGAAAGTTGTTTGTGTGGGACAAAAACACTACGTTTTGTGGAGTTGGGGGTGAAACTTTAGTTCCAGTTGGCCTGTGCTAAGTTTCAGTAGTTATTGGTGACGAGTGCTATAGGACAGAATTCGTTATGTTGAGACGTGCCATGCATGACGTTATCTTGGGTGTTGACTTTTTGCGCGAGTGTGGTGAGACTTGACTTCAGTGTGGGTGAAATTTGTTTGCAGCCGAACATTATCCCCGCATTAGTAGATAACATGTCTCAGAGTCATCAAGTTCTTGCCTTGAAGGAAGATGTGCTGCTGCCTGCGATGACGGCGACGTTTCTCCCCGTGAAGTCATCTGAATCCTTCATAGGTAACCATTCAATAGTCGTCGAGCCAAATGTCTCGAATAGAGCGAAAAAAAATGTTTTGGTGCCACGCTCTGTTGTGGAGGCAGAGGATGGTCGCACATACGTCTGGGCTGTGAACATGTCAGAAGAGCCTGTTTGTCGTCCTTCTGGTTTGACACTCGCGAGATTTGAGAATTATGTGACTCATACCGTTGGAATTATTTCCGATTGCAGAGGAGCCATGAAAGACAAGTCTGGATATTGTGCTGAGATTGAGGGCATGGTCAACAATCGCTTCCATCTAGTGAACGTTGCATTCTGCAAGACATTTTGACAACTCATGCCCAAGTGTTCGACTTTGCCTCAAATGGATCGGGTAGCCATTTCCCAGCTTGTCGGCTACAGCACAAAATTACCACAGGAAGCGCACCACCTATTCGCCAAAAACCTTACAGAGTCTCCCTGTCAGAGCGCAAGATAATTCAAGAACAGGTGGACGAAATGCTGCACAAAGGAATCATCCAAGAATCTTCCCGTCCGTGGGCCGCACCTGCGATTCTGGTGCGAAAAAAAGACAATTCTTGGCGTTTTTGTGTAGACTACTGTCGTTTGAATGCGGTAACAAAAAAAGACTTATACCCATTACCTCGCATTGATGACACTGTCGACTATCTGCATTCGGCGTCATATTTCTCCTCTGTTGATTTGCGATCTGGCTATTGGTACTCACCATGAGAAGACTGCTTTTGTAACACCAGATGGTTTATACGAATTTAATGTAATGCCCTTTGAATTATGCAACGCTCCCGCGATGTTCGAGCGATTTACGGACACTACCCTTCGTGGCCTCAAATGGGAAATATGCACGTGTTACCTTGATGATATCATTTTTGGAAAGACCTTCCAAGAGCACAGTGAGAGGCTCCATAAAGTTCTTGAACGCATTGGCAAAGCGGGCCTCATTTTGAATTCGAAGTGCCATTTTGGAGAGCGACAAACTTTAGTTCTTGGGTTCCTCATCAACAAGGATGGTATCAGGCCGGATCTGCAGAATATTGCTGCAGTACGAGACTTCGAAACTCCACGTACCCTGAAAAGTCTTCGGAGCTTTCTTGGCCTCTCCTTATTTTCGTTGCTTCATTGCTGGTTTTGCGCAACTTGCCCACCCCCTTACTTCTCTACTGCACAAGGATTCGCAATTTGTGTGGACCCCAGAGTGCGAATCCTCTTTCAATCTGCTCAAGTTTTCTCTAACTTCAGCACCACTGCTGCGCCACTTTGACCCTTCTGCTGTGACGGAGGTCCACACTGACGCCAGTGGCGTCGGTCTTGGGGTGGTGCTTGTGCCGCTGCATAGTGGGGCTGAACACTGTTGCATATGCCAGCCGCACGTTGACAAAATGTGAACGGAACTACGCAGTTACCAAATTGGAGTGCCTCGCAGTTGTGTTCACTGTGCACAAGTTCCGACCATACCTATATGGATGCTACTTCACCATAGTTACTGACCACCACTTGCTATGCTGGCTCATCGGACTTCGCGATCCATCTGGTCATCTGGCACGCTGGGCATTACGCCTACGAGAATACAACTTTGGTGTTGCGTAAAAGAGTGGACATCACAGTGATGCAGACTGCTTGTCATGGCACCCATTGCTGGCTTCCGTTGATGAAGACAGCTTCGACGCGTGTTTAGCCTCAATCGCGTCGACATTTCCTAGTATGGTGACCTTTAGGCGAGAACAACGCAACGACCAGTCACTACAGCCTCTTATACAAGAGGCAGAAGGAAGAGCAAAGTCAAGGCAGTTTACTATTGAAGATGGTGTTTTGTTCAAGAACTACTCAGTTGATGGTGCTGCCCTCCTTTTGGTGTCCAAAAAAGTCTTCGTGCACAAGTTTTGCATGCCATGCATGATGATATTACCTCTGGACATCTAGGCTTCTGTCGTACCCTGCAAAGAATTTGCCAGCGTTTTTATTGGCCACAAATTTATAAGACCACCAAGCAATATGTTGCGACATGTGGAAAATGCCAACAACTTAACGCACGCACCACCATGCTGGCCGGACCTTTACAACCCGTCAAGCCACCTACCTCACCTTTTGAAAAGATTGGAATTCACCTACTCGGTCCTTTTCCAGACTAGAGGGCTGCCGCTGGGTTATTGTCTGCGTTATCTTACCAGATACGCGGAGACCGCTGCTCTCGCTACCGCAAAAGCTGCTGATGTTTCGTTGTTTCTTTTGCATTCCGTTATTCTTCGCCATGGCGCACCCAGTGTTATTACAAGCGATCGTGGTCGGCAATTCACTGCTGATATCGTGGAAGAAATGCTCTGACTTTGTGGTTCACACTACTGACACTCGACACCGTATCATCCACAGACCAACGGTCTCACCGAGCACACCAACCGCACCTTGACAACCATGCTGTCCATGTACGTCTCGTCTGACCATCGCAACAGGGATGCAGTGCTACCATATGTGACGTACGCTTATAACACTGCAAATCATAAAATTACCGGCTATTCTCCTTTCCATTTACTCTATGCAAGTACTCCCCACGTTTTCTTAGACACCATCTTCCCATTTTCCCCCAACGACGATGCGTCTGTTTCCCAGATACTATGCTGTGCCGAAAAAGCAGGTCGTATGCCCGCTTACGCACACTGGCTTCTAAAAGCCACTCGAAAGAACACTACGATCTGCATCATCGTGCAGTTGCTTACTCCCCTGGAGACTACGTCTGGCTTTGGACGCCTATTCACAAGTGAGGATTATATGAGAAGTTTCTCTGCAAGTATGATGGCCCCTTTGTTGTGTTGGACCAACTGAATGACGTGAATTTCGTTATCGCCAAAGTCACGACGGATAACTGCCGATCCCGCAAGACGCAAGTTGTTCACGTGGCTCGCATGAAGCGCTGCAATCTTCGATCTATCTAATTTTCTCAAGGACGAGAATCTGCCCGGGGGGAATTGTTACGCTGCGTAGCGGCGCACGTAGAAGCAGCAGAAGGAGCGGAAGAAGCGAGGCGCACGCTGACTGATCCAGGTTTTTCTGAGCCGTGTGCATCCGTCCTTCATATGAAGTTCACCTGTATTAAAACCATTTCATCCGTTACAATATCATCGGCGCATTGTTTTTCCTTCTGCTTTGCATTTAATGTTCTTTATCCCAATAATCACCATAAGACAAATTGCTGTAAATGCCAACAGTATAAAAAAAGTTTGCCTTGCGCTCGTAGACTGCTCGCTCCTTTTATATATATATATATATATATATATATATATAAATGCTTTTTTTCTTTTTTTTTCCTTAAAGTTTGTTCTGGAGCTTTGCATCCTTTAGGAAATGACGAACATTTTTAACTAGAACCAGTGCATCTTCTCCCAACAGCAGGCTGGGATGGAGGGATCTGTTCTGTGTAAAAGCGTGCAAAATATTTTCACTGGCTTCCAATGGTAGAGGAGGAGGGCTTTTTCTCCGCTGAGAGCACCTGAGTGTACTCCCGGCTGCTCCCTCGTCTAAAACGAGAGGAGAGGAAGTCACAAGGCATGAAGCGTCATATCCGCGCCATCTTTTTTTTTTTTCTCTCTTGAGTCGGCGATGCTCAAAATGGCGGCTTCAAAGCGTTGGTGCTCGGAAAGCATTCCTCAGGTGCTGTATGCGTTTGAGAGTCGCTGCTGGCGTCGAAAGGGCCAAAGGAGGCAGATCGCCGTGCTGTGAAAACAAAGGCATACAAAACAAGCGGTTCTACACAGAGCGTTGGCCTCTCCTCGGGTTGCAACTGCCGCTGCTGTGGGCAGGCGGAGAATGCTGGGGAGAGAAGTGCGCTCTGCTCTCAACACGCAGTGTTCCCGTGGGAGGACAGCTGCACCCTTGCTCGGCGTGCTCCTGTGCTGCTCTGCGCCTCTGCTCTCGGCCCCCCCAACCGAATGTGCCATAGGTGTAACATTGTTTTTCGTAACTTCATTACTATTGTATCTAGACAGTTGAAATTTACTACATTTTGTTTAGTTTTTTTTTTTGTGAAGAAATTTTGACGTTTTTGTGCGTTTTTCATCTTTTTTGAGTTTGAGATTGTTTTCATTTTCTTGGCAATTTTTGAATAGACATTCATTTCGCCTGCTTTCATTGTAAAGACAATTTCCTCCTCTACAATTTGATACCAAATACTCCTATAGCACGAAAGTTTATGGTAAAAAAAAATGTTTAATGACACCACCCAAAAACCACTACTTTTCCCGCAGACAGGAAATTTTTAAGGGTTCTGGATGAGCATTTTGTAACTATGGGGTAGCAAAGGTGTTTTGATAGCGGATCTTAAGAATATATGAACATGTTAGCATGATTCTTCTGTCAAGAGATGGCTCATTAGTTTCCACATAAAGACTATAGGTGATGTCCTGTAGGCTTCGGTTGAGACGCAAACCTGAATTATGTACAGGGTCCAATAGCTTCAGATATGAGGGCCTTGCAGAACCATACACTATGCAACCATAATCGAGGCAACAGCGCACTACAGAGCGGTAGATATGCAAGAGGCACATTTGATCAGACCCCCAATGTTTACATGGGAGGACCTTTATATATTGAGAGCTTTAGATGCTCATTTTTAGAGAATTTATATGGGGGACGAAAGAGCTTTCTATCAAAAGTTAAACCGAGGAATTTGTGTTCGTGTTTTACTGGTAGTATAATTCCATTAAGGCAGATGGTGGGGTCAGTGTGCAGTCCTCATCTAAGAGAGAAAAGAATGGCTACTCACTTTTCTGTGGAAAATCTGAAACCATTTGTATCTGACCATGCTGCCAGTTTATTTACTGTTAGCTTGTAGGCCCCGTGGCGCGCCGCGCATTCGAAGGCCGCGCCACTTCCCAATGCTCCCTGCGCGCGGCCTGTTTCCCTCTCCCCGCTCGTTCGGGATAACCAGTCCCGCGCGAGGGGGCTATAAAAGAAGGCACGCGCCGCCGTCTCGCTCTCGCTTGGTCCCTGCCTCTTCGTTCCTGCTTCGCTCCTCCTTCGCGCCTCGAGCTTCTGCACGGAAGACGACCCGCAGGCTGCAGCCCCCCGGACGACGACCTAGCACAGACTTCGACGATCCCTGTGAGATTAAAGATGTTTGTTACACGGCCCGCTGTGTATTTGTCGTGCGCATCCCTCGGGCAGAGGAATCGCCCACAAGCTGTATCTGCCTTTCACATGTTGCTACGCTGGCTGATGTGCATGCAAGTCGTCAACATAAACCGAGTATGTATGAACTTCGGGATTGCCTTTGCTGTAGAGTTAATTCTTACAATGAAAAGAGACATATCTAAAATGCACCCTTGGGGCACACCAGTTTCTAGTGTGAAGTTTTTAGAAAGGATGGAACCAAGACGTAATTGAAAAGATTGGTTATGTAGAAAATCAGCTAGACATTATAGCATCCTACCACAAATTCCAAGCTCTCCCAAATTCTGTAGGATCCCAAACCTCCATGTGGTGTCGTAGGCTTTTTCGAGATCAAAAGATGGCAAGGCAGTGTTGCTTATGTATAAACGCTTCTCAAACTGTATTTTCGAGACGGACAAGGTGATCAGTGATGGAACTTGTTTTCTTGAAACCGCACTGGTGAGTGTCCAGCAGTTCTTGAGATTCGAGACATTTAGAATGGTTTCAAAGCACTTCACTAGACAGCTCGTCAGATCTATTGGCCTATAACTGCCTGGGGAGTTTAGCAACTTCCCAAGCTTTAAGAGGCACTATAATAGCTTTCTTCCAGACCTCTGAAATTTTCCCGGATATCCAGATTTTATTAAACAGCTTCAATAGTGCTTCTACTGAGGTTTCAGATAAATGAGCTAACATTTCATAATAGACTTCATCGGGCCCTGGAGCAGTTTTTGCCTGATAACAGCACTCTTTTTAATTCTTCAAGTGTAATGCCAGCATTAAAAGTTTCATTTGTACTACCAGACATTGGGAGTTTTTGCTTTCAGCTATTGAGTTGTACTTTAAAAAAGAATGTGTACAGTGTGCAGAACTTGAAACTGCAGCAAAATGTTTTCCTAATGTCTGCTTGTTCCTGTATACTCGTTTGTGTGCCAGGGACTGTCAGTAGTGGAATTGCAGAGGGAGTTCTTTCCGTCCAGTTTAGAACTTGCTCCCACATCTTTTTGGATGTAGCGGAGCTGTTTATCGATAACACATAATTCTGCCAGGACATTTTCTTGGCACATCGGCGAGTGTGCCATGCCTTCGCTCTTGCCTTTTTGAAATTAATAAGACTTTCGTGTGTTGGATACCTTCGAAATATTCCCTTGCTTTATTGTTTGTTTTGCTAGTTTGCATTCTCGTGTATACCAAACTTTGTGCTTTCACTGTACCACTCCAAACGACTGAGAAATAACCAAGTGTGCGGCAGCAATAATGCAAGCAATCAACTTTTCATTTAACTCATCTTCGCCGAGGTGATCCGAAAATTTTTCCGAGGTTTGCTTCAGTGCGGCATAGTTGCCAGTCGGCTAGATAAAGTTTCCATCGTCGTAGTTTGGTTAATGTGATGGATGGTAAGGATGTTAAATTATGATGGGCAAATAATTGCTTCCATGTGAATTGTCAAGACGTCCCATTTAAAATCAGTAAATATAGAAGGTGAACAAAAAGACAAATCCAGACAACTTTCTTCCACTGCTCGGGGAGCAGTATGTGTGCTTCCCTGTGTTTAATAGGCAGACATTATGGAGAATAAAATCTAAAATCCTGCCTCTGGTGTCTGTGTGTTCACTTCCCCAAAATGAGGAGTGGGCATTAAAATCCCAGACTAAAAGGTATGGCTCTGGTAGTTGTGTTAAAAGTGTTTCTATGTCATGGAGCGTGACTGTTAAGTGTGGTTTGATATAAATAGAGCATACTGTGATTGTCTTAAAATCAAGGATAGTGACTGCAACTGCTTCATATTTTGTTTTAAGGCTAATCTCGTGAGTGGCTACTACGCTCTGAATTATGATGGCAACACCACCAAAAAGCCTGTCTGATTGCTTGCGATCACAACGAAAAACCTGAAATTTTTTTTTAATGTTTTTTTGTTGTGGTCCCAAGTTTGTCTTTTGGAGACACATCGCTACAGGAGAAAATAAATTTAAGATATCTGTTACATCAGAGTAATTATTTAAGTCCTCAACAATTCCAAAGAATTAAAAAGCCGTTTAAAATACTGTTGGGGATAAGGGTTAAACACCTAAGACTGTAGGTCCTTTGGACCTGTATGGGGATTTTCTCCTCTCAAGGGAGCTTTGCCGCCTAGGCAGCGAGGGTGAAGTGTCCATTGCATCCTCAGACGCAGTGGACAAATGTGCAGAAAAGAATAGGCTTATCTGTTTTAGACCTTGCCTCACGGGTCAAGGCCTTGGAGCCGGCTGACCTGGAGGTCCGCGCAGCTTGTTTTGTAGGTGGTGGAACAGCGCTAGCTGTCTCCACGGAGGGCGTGGATGGCGCTGCCCCGGCCTATGTGTTACCTGGGCAGCCGCCGATGACTGCTGTGACTCCGCCCCCTGCTCTGTCACAGCGCAGTAGGAAGGCTTTTCTGGCAATGAAAGTCTTCCGTGCTTCCCCGTAAGTTATATTCTCCGTAACTTTCAGAATGATTACTTCCTTTTCTTTTTTTCCATGCTGGGCATGACCGCGAGTAAGCAGGATGATTGCCTTGACAGTTTGTACAAAGGTGCGGTTCAACATCAGTTATCTGTAGGGTGATTATGGAAAGCACATTTGGCACAGGTGAGCTGGCCACGGCAGCTCTGTGAGCTGTGGCTATACCGTTGGCAGTTATAGCATCTGCGTGGGTTCGGGATGTAGGGCCTGTTTTATCTTTGAGTAGCCTACTTCGACAGATTCTGGGAAAGTGCTTGCAGCAATGGTGAGTACAATATGCTTTGTTTCTATCTCTTTGTTGTCTCATCTGATCTTTATCTGGTAAAAATCTGTAGCATTTTTTGTTTCTATCTCTTTGTTGTCTCATCTGATCTTTATCCGGTAAAAATCTGTAGCATTTTGTTCCTCAGGTCTTCAAGGAGTTCTTGCTCGCTCACGTACCTAAAGTCATCCTCAGAGACGACTCCTCAGACAGTTTAGTGATCAGTGCGGGCTAATATTAACTGCTATTTCTCCGAACGATTTGACTGCACTTAGCTTCTGATACTGATGATTGTAGATTATTTCTAACCACAGGTCACTGTTTCCAAGTTTCTTTATCTTATAGCCCTGGCCAATGGCCTCAGTCAATGTTCATGAAACAACAAATGGGGACACAAGTCATGCAGTTATTTCCTCGTGGTCACTGTGGACCATGTGGAAACAAGGAGTTGTTTATGTTCCCTAAAAAGAACATGGTGGTGGTTCGATCCTGACCTCGGTGGCTGCGTTTCGATGGAGGCGAAACGAAGATGCGTCCGTGTGCTGTATGATGTTGGTCTCAGTGCGCCCCCTTTTAGTAGGAGGACGATCAGGACTAAGGAGTTTATATGCCATAAAAAAAAAGTATATTGTTCGGCTGCAGTGCCAGCCACCCACCATGGAGCCCAACGAGGGGACGGGACAGAAACTGGCAAGTCCTGCCCACGCAGCGGTACACCGTAACTATAACCTAATATGGCGTAACTCAGGGTAGCTAGCCACACGAGGTTAACCCTCGCCGCCTGGATGTAGGAAGAAACGAAGAAGGTAAGAGAAGACAGGACAGTTGTAAGGAAGAAGATAGGAAAGTGAAAGATGGAGGGGAGAACAGGAAAAGGCGACTGCCGATTTCCTCCGGATGGGTCAGCCCAGAGGTGCCGTCTGTGAGAAGCGTGGGCCAAAGTGGTGTGTTGCCTCTTTGGCCCACGCTTCTCAAAGACGGCACCTCCGAGCTGTGAGATTACATTTCATTTTTAGGTAACACTAATAACTAACAATGCGCACTTCGCTTGCTGTCATCTTGTACTAGGACTGCACCCATGTATAGATGTACATGGCTTCGTTGACAGGTTTTCAAGAGCAGTTGTAAAGCTTATGGAACCGAGCCATTAGAAGAGAACCTGAAATCCAAGAGACAATTTGTGTCCTGTGTTCCCACAGCAGCTGCAAAAACCACTAACTACCCTTGGAAATTGCAGTCCTTAGTAATTATGCCAAAAGAGGTAAACCTCAACCAAGGCATACAAAATTTATCATGCGTTTTCAACTTTTTTTCTTAGCTGCACGATCTTTGCTCACCTTAATTGAAGAATGAACCACAGGCATGAATATGTCAAGTGTTTTACACTAAAATCCCACTGACAGTGAGCATCCATTCACTATTGCTTATGCTCAAGTGAAGATTCAGGAGTAAACAATAGCCAATGCAAAGTAATGAGATAAAAAAGGAATATGAATTCGTTTTGCAGTAGTGATTATTTTTGTTTAGCTATCATCTTACTTTTTAATGCAACTAAATGAACGTATACATTTTGGTCATGCTTCATACGTTTGTAGTCTGCATTACTCTGAAACACTAGCTTGCAATTTTTCGTCAGAATTGAAATTATCATATATCCTTGACTATGATGGCCTGGGCAAACAAATCTTCATGCAAGAAGACAGTAGAACTGGGCAAGAATCCACCACATGATGAATGAAAAATTGGCAGTGGTTTAACCATGGTTGAACTGAGACGAGTTATAGCAACTGGTTTTGAATAGTCTAGCGCTTGCTTTTGGATTACATTGTTGAGGTGTTTTCAACAATATGACTAAATGCATATTGCTCTATTTTTAATCACAATGAATATTTAATGTTAATTAAGCTTACAATTTGCCCAGTGCAATTACACTCGCCGTAAGGTGTCCAATGACAAATGACAATGTCGTAGCATAAAGCATAATTTTTAATCCCAATCAAAAAGTTAACTGCAAATAATTGCAACACATAATTAGTAAAGGCCTTATCTTGACGTAAGCTACACAACGATATAACACTTGTTAAAGCTTCACTCGGATATTCATTATTTACACACCTGCTGGTGATGATCACTAATAGAGCCGAAATTTATGGAATGCTGAAATAAACATTTTTGCAAAACCACTAAGAAAGCTCATTGGATTAGGTTAAAACCAATATACAAAATAGACCTAAAAAAAGTACAGCGCTGAGTGCACGTTTGTCTTTTCTCTCCTCCCCTGCTTTGTGCTATTTGTAGTACAGTCAAACCTCGTTATAACGAAGTCTCATTTTGCGCGGAAATTCGTTCGTTATATCCGATATTCGTTATAAAAGTACACACAAATTCCTACAATAGAAAATTCTGTTCATAAACCCAAGTAAAGGCTACCCTAAAATGGAAAGCACAGAGCTGAAAAAAAAAGCTTTTTTTTTCGTTAAAGCGTGGTATAAGCACGTGAAACCTTACCTTTCATTTTGCACTGCCAAGCAAAAATGAGCACACAAATCGGGATTTAGGCCACGGAGAACTGATTTATTTAAACTACGACATAATTTTCATTTGATAGAATAAATTTCAACGAAATCGACCCTGTGCAGCGCTTTCCCAATGTCAGCTGATTTGGCCACAGGTAGGTTCTCAAGGTACCTTCTAAATTTCCTCGCCATATCGGCGGCCTCAGTGCTGCTGAGAGCTCGCTCTTCGCCTTCTTCACTCTCATCGCTGCTCGTAGCATCATCTGTAGGAAGCAGCTGATCGACAATTTCTTGGTCGGTCAATTCGGGCGCCACAGCCAAGTTGTCATCGGCAGCAATAAAGTCCTCGAACGTAACATTCGGAACCACCAGTTGACGCCATATCGTCTCGTCGAAATTGTCCGCTTCACCTTCAGAATCGTGGGCATTGTTGGGCTCAGTCTCGCTGGTGGATGGGGCTACGCCAGCATCAACAAAGCAATTTTTTATTGTCGACTGTGCCACTTCGTTCCTTGCACCGTACAGCATGTCCAGCGCAGTTTTGAGGTTTATGGCCGTTGATATGCCCCTGTCTATGTCAAATACGAGCTGCGTAACCAATCGCTTTCGGTAGCAGCATTTTAGTGAGCGAATAATGCCCGTCTAATGGCTGCAGCACTGAGGTCGAGTTTGGCGGCAAAAAAACTAGGCGGACCGCTTCAAGTGGTACAGACACCTTATGGGCAGAGCAGTTGTCCAATATAAGGAGCACTTTCCTGCGCTGCTCTGCCATATCTTTGTCGAAGGCCTTCAGCCATGCTTCAAAGAGTGACGACGTCATCCACGCCTTTTTGTTCGAGCAATAGTCCGCTTGGACATTCCGGGCGTTGCGCAGGCACCTGGGGCGAGCAGATTTACCAATAACAGTTAGCTGCCTTTTATCCGACCCATCCATGTTGACACAAACAACAACGGTGACGCGGTCTTTGCTTTTCTTGCCTCTTCGGCACAGTTCGTTCTTTGCAACAAGTGGCCTTTCCGGGAGCAGCTTAAAAAAAAGCGCAGTCTCGTCCACGTTGTAGACATTGCGCATCTCGTAGCCATCCAGTTGCATGCAGAAGCTTTTTGCCCACTTCTCGCAGTTCTCTACATCGACGGCTGCTTCTTCGCCCGACAAGGTGTGGCAAACAATCTGGTGGCAGTCTTTAAATCGCTGCAGCCAGCCACTGCTTGCATAGAAGTCATCGTGGCCTAAGACGCAAGCGAGACTTCTTGCCTTCATTTGAAGCACGGCACCAGACACAGGCAGGTTGCGCACTCTAACGTCCTTGAACCACGCGAACAAGGCATCTTCAACATCCTGGTGGTGACAATACCTGACGCGCTTCCTGTCGTTCTTCACGGCGCCTGCAGAGTGCACGTTTTCTATCTTCTGCCTTGCGCTCAGTATGGTTGACAGAGTGCTAGGCGCAACGCCGAAGTCTGCGGCAATCTCTTTCTTCTTGCGCCCGCTGTCGACCGCCCTGAATATTTTTATCTTTGTTTCAAGAGAAACTGCTTTGCGTTTCGGTGCCGCTATTCTGCATGACGACGGCACGACCTCGAGGAAAGTGAGCACACGCGCGGGTGGCAAAAAGTAGGGGCAGGGGCACGCGGGCGGTGGTTCGATTACGTGCAGGTCACATGCCAGGCAGCCGTTGATGCTAGATTCACTCACGGTCCCTAGATGGCGTGGCGTGCGAAGGCGCGGGTGATTCAAACACATTTTAGGTGGAGGCGATTGATAAAACCGAAATTTAGCGTTTTGAAAATTTTTTTTTTGCTTCTTTGCGGATTTTGAGTCGTGTGAATACGAAATATGCTTCGTTATAACCGATTTAGTGTCAAATTTTCAGTTTTTCATTTCATTATACAGAAAGAACTCCCATAGAAATAAAGCACAGCCAACCAAACTTTGCTTTTACTTCGTTATATCCGATAATTCACTGTATCCGTGTTTGTTATAACGAGGTTCGACTGTATTTACTTCCAAAATTTTTCTGGTTCAGCTTTAAGGTCACCACATCTTAGAAAAAAATTCAGCAAAAAATTTACATAAAAAACAAGAAAAGCTCCACATATTTTAATAAAGAGTACATTTGTTTCTTGAATAAAACAAGCTACCCGTCTAACAACCCCCTCTAAGAGTCACTCATAAATCTGCTTCTGATCCACAAATATGAGTGCTGAAAAAATCTATACCAGTGCGCTAGGTACTCTTTCTTGTCTATGGTAAGATGGCCGTTGCGTGCTCGGCCAGGCTTTACACGTACGCCAGGATAGGCCGCGTCACTCCAGCAATTCCATTACAACCTCCTCGAGTGGAGGTCTCCAGACATTTGGACCACCTGGGGTTCTTTAACGTGCACAGGTCACCTTGCTTTTCACCTCCACCAAAAAGCAGCTGCATCCTCACACACAGCAGTCGAGCGCCTTAGTGCTGAGATGAAATCCATGCCTTGCACATGCACAGGGCTTAACGAAGGGCTGTTTCCCTCAATGTCTTTTGTTCAGCCAAAGCACTGGCATTTAGCCCTCTACAAGCAGCTTGTCTTCATTTCAGATTCTGCCCTTTTATGTTTATTTGAGATGCATTTCCTGAGCACACAGCAACAAAGCTAAAGGGATGCCCAACCAACCAGAACGGCCACTTCTCGACTAAAGGAGCAAAGGGATCTACTACTGGAGACGAGTATAAAAACACTGCGTATTCCGGTAGATCTTACCCAGGGTGTCTAGCAAACAAACTCTTTTAAAAATCCCCAACTTTTCCAGTTTCTCCCCTATTATTTCAGTTCAAATTCCCTGACAAGTGAAGAGGCTAAAAAATGTAGCTGCTGATGACATAGAGCATAGACAAATAATTCACAACAATAAGCTATTTATCAATCATATTCTGCAATTTACAATAGTTAAAAGGTTACCATTAGTGTTAATTGTCGTTAAGAACGTCAAAAATATACTGAAAATTAAAAGCTCACTGTTGCCAGCCTCAGTGCACACGAGTCCCCCTCCCTGCAAACAGCTGAGCCAATCTAATGCAATATGGCTGCGAGTGCGTGCATGGCAGCACAGCTCGCCAATCACTTTCGCGCTACTCACTAGCAGTGCAATTATTCCTGCTTTTTGTCACGTACTACTTTCACACAGCACTTCCGCATGTTATTGAGTACCCACCCCATGTACGTATTGGTTCTGTTGTGGCAGTTCAGCCATGCGCTGGAGTCAAAGTAATATATCATATCTCGCTTTGCGGTGCAGCCAGCGTAGTGGCCGCGCGCTGGCAAGACAGGAAAAAAAAATTTGCATGAATAACATACATGCTGTGCGAGAGCTTAAAATGAAAATGCGCTGCAGAATATATTGTGCTACTTTCATGACTGCAAAATTTTTCATGATTTTCCCATTTCACTGATTTTTCCAGGTGCATAAAATTTCCCTGGCAATTCATGGTTTTCCCAGTTGCTGGACACCCTGTTATCACCTGGTGCCAGTATTGAGGGGAGAACTTGTGGTTTAACCAGGCATTTATATTGTTATGGGGTGGCAAGCAAGATTCTCATATTCAAAATTGCTCAGATTATTCACAGAATCAGTAACTAATGATCCACTTTCCATCATTTTGTTTAAAATTTCGTTACTAAACACAAGAGCTGCCACATACCAAAATTTTAATCTACCTCCATGCCAGAACATGTACGGAAAAATGCTCGTAGAATTTAACGGCGCTCTTATTTGAAATTCTTTGCTACTAAATATAAAACAAGCCCCAAATTTTACTCCTGCCTTAAAGAGGTTCTTTTTTCAGAAATATTGTGAATGATGTGTAATTTTATATTTATTTTTGTATACACTATACATGTTATGAGTTATTGTGTTATGGATTGTGTTTCTTGTTTCATTTGTTCACGCGCTGCATTTATTTTGTATCCTATGTGATTATGGACCCGTTACTAGCCAATGGCGATGGGTCCATCAATGTTTGTATCTTGCAAAATACGCAATAATGAATGAACGAATGAAAATGAATGAAGACGGCACGACATGATTTAATGGTTGGCCTAGTATGAGTGCTCCTCTCCTGCCACTGCCGATCTCCTTCGAAACACTTCCTGGGGCCACCGAGCGATCGTCCTGATCGGCTCAATGAAGTCTGTGGTGACGTGACGGTCAAGAAAAGATAGAATGATGTGCTTGCCCCCATAATGACAATGACCACGATGATGCTTGGGTGATCTGCCGCCACTGGAGCTCTTCAGCCATGGGACTGATGGCTCGAGGTCACGTCAGGCGGCTGGGCAGGTGTTGCGTGTTCGTGTCTTTGCTTCGATCTCATCTCTGGTTAGTTCATCTGTGCTCTTTGTCTTCAGATCCGGGATGGGGGTGGGGCGGCGGTAGTTGCGGCTGGTCAGGTCTGGGCAGGAAGGGCTAGGGTGAAGCTATACGGCGATATCCCCGAGCTCTCGGCTGATGGTCCCGGCGTATGGATGGCGTCAACGCTCCAAGATGAGGACGGGGATGACATACACAGCACCTCCAGCCAAAATGTTACGAGGCGGCAAGCAAGACGGCACAACATGGCGACAGGGTGAATGATGATGTGGGTCTTCAAAATTTTTTTTTATTCTTGGTCCAATCTGAATAAAACTTCAGCCTTGTTCAGTTTTTCACACTGATTTCAAATCTATAATTAGATTTGTGATAGCTGCACTGGTTCATAAAATTTTGAGGTTTAAAAGGAAACATTAGTGGTAATTTCTTATGGGACTTTTTGACAATTTCACCTTTTAAAATGCAAAAAGCAAGTATGTGGCTGCAATGCCAAAGACATGCTCTAGGGGGTGATGCTATCTTTATTCATTTTAATGCAATTTATAGGCAGAAAACTGGACCAACATTTACAGTGAATAATTTCGCTGATTTCCTCTCATTACTATCCTAATTTGTAATTAGCAGAGTAATGCTAAAATAATATAAATAGCATCACCCCCTAGCATTTTTCCTCATGATTACAGTGATACCATATTTATTATTGTCACTCAATGACAACATAGAAAAAAGGCCCGCAAGATTGAGTGCGGTGTCCAAAAACATCGAACTGAGAAAAACGCATTTGAAGTTTTAGACAACTGTAACTTTTGCTAGAATGCAGGCACCACAATTTAAATAGCATCATCGTGTAGGCCTGCTTTTCAGAAAGAAGGCCATACTAAATATGTAACTGTAGCTTCTCATAAAATTGGCGAATCCCAGCCATAAAGCCATGTACGTACCCCTAGACCAGCATGAGAAACTGAATTTAGCACTTGAGGTGCCAGTTTCAGTGCCCTCCAAGATAAATAAATGCTCAAATTGTGTAAGAAAACAGCCCTGCCATAGACAAACTTGCACGAAGTTTAGGTTGAAACATGGTGGCATGTTTATTCAAACAGCTGGTCACCGTCCCAGAATAACTGTTCTATAGCAGACGAGGGCTATATGCAGGATCCCTTGCTGGCTTGTGTCGCTTAGCAAACCTTGCCTTGGCAGCACTGTTCTCCTGGTGTTCCTTCCGAGACTTCTGTAGCCTGCTTCTATCCTTCTCAAGGCTGCGGCGCACCAAGCAATTTCCAGCACTGTAACCGAGCTTCTCGGCAATTTGCGTGCTGCTTTTGACCGCTCCCTGGTTGAAGCGGCTGATAGCCTCAGCCACTGCTCTTTCAGTGCTGTGCAGTGAGGCATGCTGACTTTTTGGGACCTGATCCCAGATCATGGCATGCAGACTTTCATTTGAGTTCTGTGCGATCCCATCACTGCACCACTTCAACAGGGCATCGTCACTCAGCCTCCTAAACACAGGCTCCAATGCCTCACAAACGAAGCCAGGCAGGCTGTTTTTGTGTGGTGGCGGCTCCTCATTCATAGCCACGGCCCCGTTATATCTACACCAAAACTCCGGGCCTTCAGGGCAGAATTCGTGTCTTGGTGCCTCATCCGTTGATGACATGTGGTGCAATGTAGCCTGGACTGCTTTCTGCACGCCTGGCACATCGTTTCTGTCGCTCCGTAAGGCATAGCCATAACTCGTGATTTTTTTAATCTTTTCTTGAGTGAGCCTTCCTTTCCCACCAAGTGGCTGACCTTGGGCTTTTTTTTTTTGTCGACAAGGGTGCGCAGGGCAGCTCCCATGCGTTTGTGAACATGGTTTATACAGTTCTTTTTTTCCACTTTTATGTACCCATATACTTCATCTTCAGTCAGAACATGGTACGTCCGGCTATCCCCATCAGACAGCATTGTTGTGTATCGCAGCTTGTGTTTTACAAGCGACCACCGAAACAAGCACAGGGCTGCTTCAACTTCCATCTGGCCAGCCTTGCAGTCAACTTTTTTTGGCAAAGTGGGGCATGCTGGACCAGCCAGGCTACATGTCCTTCTTCATTTTCTTTAAGGCCTTTTGTGCAGCCGAGGCAAAAGTTTGATAAAACAACATGGTCTATTACAAGACCAGTATACATCTCAACGATGCACCCCACACAGATGTAGGAACTGTGTCCACGAGTCAGCCAGGTGCCGTCATACACTACGTCGATGTTTCCTGGCGCGCTGCCGAACTCCGTATATAATTCCTTGATGCGAGCAATGCTAGCGGCCTCGCACTCGGTAGCAGTGCAGGCTTCTTGCACCAACTTCATTGGCCCTGATAAGTTTTGTGATGAAAGTCGCGGTGTGATATATTCATCACGGCGAAAAAGTCGGACAGGGCTGTCGCTCCCTTGCCGATGCTGTGAATAGCTTGCATTGCGCGCACATTCACCTCAAAAGCAATTATCTTGGCATCAGTCGCACAGGCCACCCTCGGAGATGAGAAACACTCCTCGCGCAAGTCGCAGTTGCTACAGGAGAGCACGAGCTTTGCACAGAGCCCATACTCTGTGTCCGACTCCGATAGTCACGCTTTGCGTGCCACACTCAGGGCAAAGCACAAGCCCAAGGAACGTGTTCACCGCGGCTAAGTCCACGATGATGAATTCCGTAGTTTTCCTTGTCGCTGTTGCTCACCTGCAGATCGATGTCTAGAAGCTTGAACTTGCGTTCTGTTGCGCTCTGCAACGCCAGATGCTCTTTCATGTCCGCAGCATTTCTCGAGCACTCGGCAGACTCACCAGCAGAATAAAATACTGTGTCAATGCGGTCTTTGTTGCCTCCAGAAGCATCCGTTGACGGTTCAGTAACTCCAAATGTACTGCAGCTGGGCTGGCTAAGCAGAGAACAGGCCGGTTCAGATGCAACAGGCGATCGTGGTCGCGCGCCGTCGTCCGGGGCAGCTGGCGTAACGGCAACGCCACCGTCCTTCGGCCGCGCGTTCCATGGACGCTTTCGTTGTTTACCGTACCCTTGATGCGTCTTCATTAGACGAGCGTCTCCAGCCATTCCGGCACAAAACAGAAATGTGCTGTGTCGAGAAACACGATCGGAAACCAAGACGCACAAAGCGGCAGTCACGGCGGTGAATGAATGAATGAATGAATGAAAACTTTATTTCCACCGAAAAGGAGCCCTTCATCTCCCGCCCCCGGCACGCAGGTCGGGGAGCGGGTCAGGAGGGCCCCACAGGCTGAGGTCAGGTGAGATTACAAGCACTCTTCACGGCCTCAGCCACCAGGCGGGTCGCGTGCCGCTGAACGGTGGGATCTCCGCTCCGCAGCCAAACCTCCCAGGCTTCTCTATCAATGTTAATGCCGGCGCCTGGGGAATCGGCGCATTGCCATATTATATGATCTAGCGTGCCCTTTTGTCCGCAATTTTTACATTTAGAATCTTCTTCCTTCCCGGTCTGTGTTAAGAAAACCCAGACAGGGCAGATGTAGTTATCAGCTTGTAATCGCCTCCAGATGCATGCTTCATTGTTAGTGAGAGACCGATCTGGGGAGGGTATACTTTTCGATCTAATTTGTAAGATTCTGCGATCTCATTGTATGTGATAGCGCAATCTTTAATTCCCTTACATTCGGGCTGTTCTACCACTGCCCGGTGGTAGAGATCTCGGGCTAGCAGGTGCGCAGCTTCGTTGCCAGGGACAGACTCGTGTGCTGGTATCCATATGATGGATATGGTTCTAGTAATGGGATTTGTGAGAAGAATCTTTTTGGCCGCCCCTGAGATCCGTCCTTTTGCAAAATTCCAGACAGCCATTTTGCTGTCGCTGATTATAGTTTTGGCCTGTGTACCAGTGCATGCGAGCGCTATTGCGACCTCTTCAGCTATACTAATGTCACGGGTGCGTGTTGAGGCCGCAATTTTAGGTGCACCTTCTCCATTTACTACTGCCGAGACAGCTGCTCCGTGTCGTCCGCATGATGCGTCTACGTAAGCAACTTCATCGACTGCTTTGCATTTCATTCTTTTAACGATGGCTTTGGCTCTGTGTTCTCTGCATTCTTTGTTGTAGTCTGGGTGCATGTTTCGAGGTAAGGGTGGTACCAGTATGTGTTCCCTTATGTTGGGTGGGATAGATGTTTTCATCTGTGGGCCTCTGTCTGATTGGAGTCAGACCCAGTCTAGGATGGCTTTGCCTGTCTCCGTCTGACTTAGTCTTTCCAGTTGAGATTCTGACAGCTTCAGTGAGCTCTTGCCATGTATTATGAATCCCAATTTTCTCCAGCTTCTCTGTTGATGTGGAGACAGGGAGGCCTAGTGCGCGTTTGACGCATTTTCGAATTATGACGTCGATTTTTTTACGTTCTGTCTTTTTGAGATTGAGAAAAGGTGTGGCATAATGTATGCGACTGATGATGTAGGCCTGTGTCTTTTGAGTAGACTACGTTCCTTGAGACCGTGTCCTCTAAGCGCTACTCTTCTGAATATGCCCATAACTTGGGCTGCGTAGTTCTCCAATTTTTTGATGGTGTTTGTGTTCTGCCCTCTTGCTTGGAGGATCATTCCTAAGATTCTAATTTTCTCTACTTGTGGAACCGGGTAGTTTTCAACATTTATCTTTATGTGTGCTTTATTTTTCTTATATTTGGGGTTGTAGACGAATAGTTCTGACTTTTGAGCGAGCAGGATAGACCGCGTTCCGCAGCGTACTCAACCTTTTTTGCAGCAGCCTGGAGTTTGTTCTCCATTTCTGCGTTGCTACCTTTATCCAGAGATTTATGTCATCTGCGTACATGCTAAATTTTAAGTCCGGTATTTGCTTTAGTTGTGCTGGTAGCCCCCTCATAGCAATGTTAAATAGAAAGGGAGACAAGACAGCCTTGTGGCGTTCCCTTGCTACCCAAGGTGATTGTGGGCGATTTGGCGCTTTGAAAGCTCATGGTGACTTCTCTGTTAGTGAGAAAATCTGATATATAGGTTCTGATTCCAACCCCAACTTCTTGGAGACCTTCGAACACTGCCTTATGGTTGACATTGTCGAAGGCTTTGGTTAGGTCAAGTCCGAGAATAGTCTTTGAAATAAGATTCATGTGTTATGATATCGTATCTAAGTCTGAGCATCACGTCCTGTGTGCTTAGCCCCAGCCTGAAGCCCACCATTTCGTGTGGCCAGAGGTTCTCTTGCTTCATGTATTTGGTAAGTCTCGTCTGAATAACGTGTTCCATTAGCTTTCCCACGCACGAGGTCAGTGATATGGGTCTTAGGTTTTCTAGTTTTGGCGGCTTCCCCGGTTTGGGTATGAGGACTATACTGGCATTTTTCCATGCCTGCGGTAGTTGTCCAGTCTCCCATACTTTATTCATGTATTCTGTCAGGGCTGTGATTAACTCGTCGTCTAGATTTCTGATAATAATGTTCGTGATACCGTCAGGACCTGGGGCTGATCTTGTCTTTAATCCAATAATCTCAGCTCGGACTTCAGCCCTATGATGGGGGCGTCTAAGTTTAGGTTAGGTTTCCCCTCATATGCTGGTAACGTTTCGGTTTCCGTTTGTCCTATGTAGATTTCGATTAATCTACTCATCAATTGTTCGTCCAAGCCTTCGAAGGCATGCTTAACTTTAGTTTGATTTACTTTGGCTTGTGCTTTACATTTTTCCGGATCAAGTATGTGTCGCAGAATGTTCCATGTTTTGGAGAGGCTCATGCCTTGTTCCATTTCATCACATCTGCTACACCAGTTTTGTTTATTTAGTTTGATGACGTATGCCTCCATCTCTTTATTATGTCGAGCTAGTGCTCTCCTAATATTACGGTTCCATCTTTGTGTTTTTAGGCTTTTCTCTAGGTCCTGTTTCTTGTTCCATATGTTTAGGAGTTTGCTATCGATACTCGGCGGTGCATCTTCGTCTTCCAGAGTGACTGTTGCTTCCTCCACGTGTTTCTTTAGCGTTTGTGACCATTTATCGATATCGTCGATTTTCTCAATTTCCTCGGTCTCTCGTATTTGCCTAAATCTTTCCCATTCCGTGATTTTGGGTTGTTTGGGTTTTCTAATTTTGATTCCTTTTCCTAATGTGAGTGCAATAATGAAGTGGTCACTACCTAGGTTTTACTCGGTGTTTTTCCAGTCCGCTGTACTTACATTCTTGCTTAATGTCAGGTCGGGGGTGGTGTCCCTGCTGACGCTATTACCCGTGCGTGTGGGTGCATTTGGATCAGTGTGCAGGGTGAGTCCTAATGTTTGCATGTCTTCCTATAATTGTCTGCCCTTAAGATCCTGCCGATTGTACCCCCATTCCTAATGGGCTGTATTAAAGTCACCGGCTATGATAAGCGGGTTATTTCCTGCGATCTTTAGGGCTTTTCGGAATAGGACTTGAAACCTAACTTTCCTTTGCTTCAGAGTGCTGTATATGTTCAAGAAAAAGATACTCTTTCAGTCTTTTCTTCCAGTGATGATTTCGGTTAAAATTACTTCTATATCCAGAGATGTGATCTCGTGATCAGTAGCAGCTATGTTTCTCTGGATAAAAATCGTGACTTTGGATTTTTCGCCCCTATCGCTGCTGTGGCTTTGATATCCAAACAGTTTGGTTGGGTTTTTCCCAGTCTCCTGTATCATGATAGCTATGGGTTTGTCGGCAGTTTGTTCTATGTATTGTTGCAATAGCGCTCGCTTGCTCTGGTACCCTCGGCAGTTCCACTGCCAGATCGTGGAGTTGTCTTTCTGATTATGGCTTTTGTCCATGATTGTTACCCATTGTTTCTTCTAGTTTTGCGATCCTGTTACTGGATTCAGAGAAGGCCAGTGATGCTTCCTGCATTTGTTTAGTGAGATTTTGAATCTGCACTACATCTGTCCCTGAGCCCCTAAAAGTTGCTGGATTAGCGTGTTAATATTCTCGAGTTGCTTATCAAATTTGTCATTACGTTGTTCAAATTTCCTATTAAGGGTTATAAACGGATTGGTCTCCCCCCTTTACACTTCTGGGGTGGCGGCCGGGTGAATTCCAAGTTCATAGTTTGATTCCTCTGAAGTAGAATTGGTAGTAATTGAATTTGTGGTTTTTGGTACCTCATTTGATTGATTTGCCGGCGGGCTCTTAGCCGTGGGCTTTTCGGTGAATTTAGATTTGAGTTCCTGAATTTCGCGACTCATTTGTTTGATCATCTCTCCAAGTTCTGCGTTTTCCCCTCTGAGTTTTTCCATCTCTATTTTCAGCCTGGGAGGTTTTGCTAACGAAGCTTACCGTCTTGTTGTCTGCTGACTTGAGTTGGCTCCATGGATTCTTGGGATCTCTGGGAGGCAGGCCAGGTCCTCGTCCCTGGCTCGTGTCCCGGGATTTCGAGGTCTCTCTGGTTCTCGAGCTTGATCTTGATCGGGTCCCCGACCGTGGATCCGTGTTTTCCCGGTTCCTTCCTCGGGGTTCTCGTCCCCGGTGCTCTTGTTCCGAAGAGTAGACGATGGGTCCCTGGCTTCCTGAAGTTGATTGCAGTTGTTTTTCTAGCCTTTTCTCCCACATTTTCTTCTTTGAGAGGTAGGGAATCCTGTATATTTCGCGGCATTTGTTGTCTCCTAGGACATGGTCTTTACCGCAGAGTTGACACTTAGGTTCACATGTGTGTCCAGCGCCTGGATGTTCCAAGCCACAGCCGCGATACTTCACGTTGGTCGGGTCTGGGCATACATCGGCTCTGTGTCCCAGCCTGCCGCATGTTGTGCAGACTTCATACTTCTTATACAAGTAGCACCTCATGTTGATTCCCTGGAAATTGAGCCATTTCGGCACAAACCAGTCTTCGAACAGTATCAGAATGGTTTTGGATCCCGCTCCATCTTCTAATACCGGAGATTTGCGGATTAGTCCCACTCTATTCTATCATTTATTTAAGTTCCTCCGCTGAATATTCGAGTGGTACGTCGTGAACGACGCCTTTGCCTCCGTCTTCCGACATCGCGATGTATGACTTGGCTTCAATTATGTTGGGTCAAATCTTCAGAGCTTGAATTGCTGCGTACTTGTAAGTTCTCTCGGTATCCGTGGTAGCGACCAGTATTGATTGCTGAGCAGAGTTTGGGGAGATGATGTCACCCTTCGTGGTCGTCAGATCCAGGCCGGCGGCTTGGATGATAACTCGAGAAAAGTTCAATCTTCCTACAATGATGATAATACTGTTAATTCCGCCTCTGGGGCGAATGATGATCTTGTTAGCGGTGCTGGGAATTCGCTCCTGCTGTCGCTGAATCGATTTTTCGACCAGCTTCCTCCCTTGAGGGGGCTTCGGCTTGGCTCAGCGTTCCAACGTGGTCGGCTTGGGCATTGTTGACGGCAGCGTTTCGGTTTCTCTTTCTGATGAACCATTGACCGTTCAAAATATCACTGGCGGAAGCATCTCTTCCCTCCACGGTTTCCATCATCTTGCTCTTCTCAAGTCGCGACGCTCTGGGGCCGCTCCCAGCCTCTATGGGTAACGCCTAGCGCCCAGCGAGGCTTCGGAGTCGAGCTAGGCCTAGGCCTCGGTCAGAAATTTTTAGACTCATAAAATCCAGAAAATTGGGCCTACCGTCGAAAGTCCGGTGTCCCCGTCGTGGTGTTTCAAGGTTCAGGTATCCGTTGGTAACACAGGATAGGAGGTGCGAAGTCAAATACCGCATTCGCAGTGAACATAGAAAAAAAGAAAAAGGCATGACGTGCAGGTCGCGCCAGCCAATGGGAGGCGCGGAACGGGACGCTTGAAACGCGCGCGCCCCACGAGCCAATCAGCGACCCGGAAGTTTCCCTCAGACAACCGGCTAGGGCGGCCGTTCTGTTCAAGCGACGCCATTTTGAAAGGCCGCAAAATGCGCACAAAGAAACTAGCTTCGAAACAAGCCCAAAATGGTGCCGATCGGCTGGCTGCTTTGCTCGTGGCACGCGCGGGAAGTTCAAACAAATTTTGTCCTTTCTCGGTCATTTCGGGGCTCCCTTGGTGTTTTGAAAACAGACTTTAGCGCATTTCCCGATCAAATTCAGAGTTAATATTTTAATGGCAGGTGCTTGAAGGTGCAAACAATCTGAAAATGAGTTTTTCTCAAAATCGATTTTTCGGCTATTTTTGACCGTTCTAAGACCCGCGTCCCCCCTTAATGGCTGGCCTAGTGCAAACACTCTTCTCCCGGCCCTGCCAATCTTCTTCGAAACAATATTTTGTTGGGTTTTAGCAAATGGTGGTGTCATACTGTGCCCTTTCATTGCTGTAAATGGTTGTGTCATACTGTGTGCTTGCGTTGCTGCTAAATGACCCCGCTTTGGGGCGAAGGAAAGAAGCCAACAGCCGGCGAGGCCAAGGAAAGTGTTGGGGACGGTACTTTGTCTTTTTTTTAATGTTTACTTGGATAATCCAGAAATTAGTAATGTAATCTGATTAGGGGAAATATAATTAAACACAAAGTAGAAGAAAAAACGTGCCGATGGTGGGAACCGAACCCACGACCTCCGAATATCGCGTCCGGTGCTCTTCCAACTGAGCTACATTGGAGGGCGTGGGTTCAGTTCCCACCATCAGCACGTTTTTTCTTCTACTTTGTGTTTAATTATCTTCCCCTTATCAGATTACATTACTAATTTCTGTGACTATCCAAGTAAACATTAAAAAAAGACAAAAGTATCATCCCCAAAGCTTTCCTTGGCCTCACCGACTGTTGGCTTCTTTCCTTCATGCAATATAACGAGCACCCTCATTTCCCCTTAATTGATCTGCTTGTAGCTTACGGGGGTCTCGGTTCTGGCTGTCTTGAAGCCATAGGTAGCGTAAGAGGGTCCTAGCGCAGCTTTCGCCCTCGCTCTTGATCACGTTCTACGTGACGCTGGCGGTAACAAAGGACGTTCCACGTCCGCCGCTATGGTTGAGGGTGGCGCTGGTGAACACTCTCAAGATTCGTATACAGACAACATACATACCCAAGAAAGTAGCAGGGGGGACAGCAGCCGATGTAGCTCAGTTGGAAGAGCACCGGACGTGATATTCGGAGGTCGTGGGTTCGGTTCCCACCATCGGCACGCTGTTTTTTCTTCTACTTTGTGTTTAATTATCTTTCCCCAGACAACATACATACCCAAGAAAGTAGCAGGGGGGACAGCGGCTGATGTAGCTCAGTTGGAAGAGCACCGGACGCGATATTCGGAGGTCGTGGGTTCGGTTCCCACCATCGGCACGTTGTTTTTTCTTCTACTTTGTGTTTATCTTTCCCCTAATCAGATTACATTACTAACTTCTGTGATTATCCAAGTAAACATTAAAAAAAAGACAAAAGTACCATCCCCAATGCTTTCCTTGGCCTCGCCAACTGTTGGCTTCTTTTCTTCATGCAATATAATGAGCACCCTCATTTCCCCTGAATTGAACTGCTTGTAGCTTACGGGGGTCGCGGTTCTGGCTGTCTTGAAGCCATAGGTAGCGTAAGAGGGTCCTAGCACAGCTTTCGCCCTCGCTCCTGATCACGTTCTAAGTGACACTGGCGGTAACAAAGGACGTTCCACGTCCGCCGCTATGGTTGAAGGTGGCGCTGGTGAACACTCTCAAGGTTCATATACAGTGTTATGTTTCTCCACCGACAAGTGGGACAGCTGATGCGGCCACCGCATAGCAACAGGCAGAACCGCGAGCGGATCGGCCATTTCGGCGCCGTTCATCGGCTGCGCAACGCTTCCTCCTGCGAGCAAGTCTCGACGTGATCTTGCCACGCGCCAAATGTGTGTGTGTGCGTGTGTGTGCAAACGCCGGCCAAGCCTGGAGCTCGTGAGAGAGTGGGCCGCCCTCGCCCGTCTGCAGGAGGTGGAGGAGATGCGGTCGGACCACCTGCTATTGAGTCATCCCTTCGTGCCCACACTTGTCGGGCTCTATATTTCCTGTGAGGGTTTTCCCTTTCCCTGTGAACTGGAAAACCTATAAAAAGCAGCGGCCGACTCCGCTGAGACTACTTTGACGCGCCGTTGAGACGACGCTAGACACCAGCTGTGTGAACGTGTCTGTATTCTCTCCGGGTCAGCTTCTGTGCCCGTTCCTTCACGATGTTGTAGTAAAGGTTGTTTCGTTAGAAGACGCCTCGTCTTTGCTGGGACCGTTCATGCCGTCCGCCGTCCACGGAGCCGCCAGGCCAACGCTACCGAGGGGCGCGCGACCCGCATGTAATAACTGCTGGCAGCGGTATGCTACCCAGGCGCACGCGACCCAAGCCTAACAATTGGTGGCAGCAATACAATACTCAGGCGCACGCGACCCAAATCTAATAACTGGTGAACAGCGGTGGGACGACGACGACCAAGCCGTAACCGTGGGCGGAGGGACGAGTCAGATGAGGTAGGCGATACCGTCGTCAACAACTGGTGAACAGCGGAGGAACGAGGACGACCAAGCAATGACCGTGGTCGGTGAAACGAGCCAGGCCTGACCGAGGTGCAACATCTGGTGGGAAGAGCGGAGATGTCCCAGGCGTGACCCGTGAAACAAGCAGCTCAGCAGAAAGACAGGAGCAGTGCAACGAGCCCTGTGTGATGACTGGTTGCCTGCAGCGGAACGACTGCGTTGGATTCTTGGCTGCGAGGTTTGGTGAGTGCGGGACTTTCTTCTACTGAGTTTTGCCAGGCTTTTGTTAAGTAAAGAACAGAGCTGGTAATTGTGTTGTCGTTGTTGCTGGGTTAATAGCAGCAAGGCAATAGTGGGCAGTAGAGAAGGCAGCACTCGGAACAGCCATGAATTTGGATTTGAAGTCGTTGCGCAAACCGCAATTGCTGGAGCTTGCGGAGGAGTTGGGTCTGAATTTGTCAGACAAACTCTGAAAACCAGAAGTGTTAAAGGCTATTCTTGAGTCGAAAGCTGAAGACGAGCTTTTGGAATGCCTTGAGATCATCGACGAACGTCAAGAGAAAGAGGAACGTGAGCGTGAACGTGAACGTAAGGAAAGGCTAGAAAAAGAGGAACGTGACCGTAAGGAAAGGCAAGAGAAAGAGGAGCGAGACCGTCAACTCGCTATGGAAATGAAACGTATCGAGGTAGACGCGGAACGCGCTCATGGTGCAGGAGAACGGGAGTCGTTCAAAATGAGTGACCTAATGCGGCCGTTTAAGCTTGGAGAGGACATTGGTTTGTTCCTGGTTAACTTCGAGCGAACGTGCGAGAAGCAAGGGTTTTCTCGGGAAACGTGGCCACAGCGCTTGCTCACTTTGTTACCCAGTGAGGCGGCAGACGTAATCGCCCGCTTGACAAAAGAGGAAGCAGAGGATTACGACAAAGTGAAATCGAGTCTGCTAAGAAAGTACAGGCTGTCAGCAGAAGCATTCCCTCGGAATTTTCGAGAGCATGAGAAAAGCACAAGTGAGTCGTATACAGAGTTTGCCTACAAGCTTATGTCAAACATGTATGAGTGGCTCAAAGAAGAAAAAGCGTACGGTAACCACGATAAGGTTCTGCAGTGTTTCGGGCTGGAACAGTTTTACAGTCAGTTACCCGAGAACGTGCGATACTGGGTCATGGATAGGCCAGATGTCAGTACGGTGGAGCTAGCTGAAGAGTTTGTGACGCGTCGGGCTCGTGGAGCTAAGGACGGTCAACAGGGGGAATTCGGCTTTAAGTTTGAGAGGCCGAAGTTCAAGCCCTTTAAAGCTAAAGAGAATAAACGTGGTGCGGATGCGAGTGAAAGCAGTCCGGTCGACGATAAAGCGACAGTGGTAGCCGAAGCCGAACGGAAAAAGAGGTTCGAGGCAAGGCAATCGCGCGTCTGTTATACGTGCCAGAAGCTTGGTTATTTTTCGGCAGTGTCCAGAGACAAAACCAAAGATCCTACCGAAACGGTGGCGGGTGCAATGACGGCCTACAACAGATAAAAATTCGGTGGCAGGCTGTCCCCGCCACAAGCGGCGTTGACCTACCAGGAGGAGGAGGAGGAGGAGGAGGAGGAAAAAACTTTATTTGCAGAAGAATTCAAGGCACGCAGGCCTCCTCCTTTGCCTTCCTTTAACTTAATTCCGGCACTTGTAGTGTTTGTCGCGTCCAGGCTTAGCTTCGGATAAAGCAGGGAATTAGAATTACAGCACTAAGCTTAATATAAAGGCAATTTGCACCCAATGTTACCGTTAACCGAAAGTGATAGTTTATACCCTGAATTAGTAATATTTGAAAAATACAGCTTCCTGCAGCAAGCACGTGGAAGGATAGTTTTTGTCATTATGCCGAAGTGACGAGAACATGAAGCTTCTCGAACCGTACACTCGAGACCTCCTCGTGAACGGGAAACAGTGTCGAGTGCTTCGCGATTCTGCGGCTACCATGGATGTGGTTCACCCCTCTTACGTAGAACCAGAGATTTTCCCGGGTGAATGCGCGTGGATCAAACAGGCCGTGGAAGCTCGCAGCGTGCATTTGCCAATAGCCAAAGTGCTTATTGAGGGACCTTTCGGGGCACTTGAGACAGAAGCGGCGGTGTCATCTGTGCTTCCTCCTCAGTACCTGTACCTATTTTCAAACAAGTCCGATCACCTCTTGCGCGAAAATGGGCTTGTGTTTTGGAGAGGGTAGCGTACAGGCCTTGACCAGATCTAGAGCTCGGGAGCTTGCTGCAAAGGCGGTAGTACCGGAGAGGTGGTCAAGCAATGAGAAAGGGTCGAAGGCACAGCACGCTGAGATTAAGACCACGTACGCCACAGACACAAGTGAGCCTAAAAAGTCAAAAGTACCAGAGTAAACTACAGCTTGGGGAAGCGGCCGAGCAACGTGACCGCAGTAGCGAGCCGACCGAGCCTCGAACAGAGGAGTATTGTGTTACCTTGGTCGAGCCACTAGCTGAGACGGTTAGCACAGGCTTAATCAGCGAGAAGTCCGAAGTGACGCCGTTAAGCGAGGTGAACTGCATGCCGACCCAAGTAGCTGTAGGAGATACAGTTCCATCAAATGAATGTGGGGAACTGGTAGTAACTGAACCGTCTCTCGAGTCGAAAGCAGAAGCTTGTGTAGAGCGCGACGGAGATGGAAATGAGCTAGGAGAGGATAAATTTTCAGTTTCCGAAATCAGCTGTGTCGTAGAGTAGGGCACGCAGAAAAACGAAGGGCCGATCAGGGAAACTGCGCAGCCCGCGAGTTGTGATCAGCCAGGGCAGACCGACGAGGAGTGCACGTCCGCTGTAGAGAGCGAGACTTGCGAAGGCGACAGCGAGCGACCAGAGCAGAGTCAGAATCGTTTGAGCCCCAATACCACGCTAGGTTGTATTTGCGAAAGAAACCCCAGTGAGAACGCGGACGTAGCACACATGACCCTCACGCAATCCGAAGCACCCCAGCTGTCGAAAGAGCTTGATCGTGCACCGCTTAGCGCTGAGCGAGACGACACACTGAATGGCGAGCCGCCAGAGGAAATGCCTAGCTTGGGGGCTGGCATTAGCGGTTGTTCGAACTTGACTGAAAGTGAGTCATGCGCTGCTGGCCGCGATGCAGACGCGGCACCGCACTTTGACCACTTTGACGACACCGGTGCCCTACTAGCTCCGGTTACTGCTACAACGTTGACCGCTAGCTTGCCAGAGATGGCCCAGAAAGAAAGCAGAAGGCTAGTATTCAAGTGCTGCCACCGAAAAACGCAGAAAGGCAGACGCGAGAAAGAATGCTGCCATCGTAAGGAGAGCAAACTCAAACGATTGCGGAAAGAAAGCAGAAAGCCTGTGTTCCAGTGCTGCCGCAGAAAAAAGCGGAAAGGTAGGCATGAGAAAGAATGGAGCAAGTGGAAGCTATCGCAAAAAAGAGAGAGACTATCCCAAACGCACAAAGGCGCCTGTGCCGAGAAAATGCGTGACTGGTGCGCAAAGCGTAAGGAGAGGGATAGGTTATTCAGAAAAGCGAGTGACTCGTGCTCGTATGTTTCTTTGCATAGAAACAGGAAGGTACGGTTGTTCCATGAAACGGACAGCCGAAGCTTTAGTGAAAAGGGTGATCTCAACGGTAATGCCGATGGCTTAAGTCGGAGCCCATAATGTGAGAAAAAGCCTGTTTTCACTTCTTGGTGTTTTTCTTCCTGACATAGGATTTTCAACATTATTGTATTGTACTATCTTTGTTTGAAGTGACGTTTTTGAAAGCGCAATTTTCAAATTTGTGGACGCGTTCCAAGTGCTGCTAAGCTGCCCTTTAATATAGATGGGGGCATAAGAGGGAAATAGTCTGGCATAACTTAGTGAAGATTGTGCCGTGCTTGCTGGCTGACCGGTTGAGTTTTTAGCGTGGTAGTGACGTTGTGGGTTGTCAGCAAACTCTCCTGACGACAAGTTGCAGAGTGCCTTGGAAACCGGACTTGCCAAGGACTTCTTCAGGCTGTTAGGGCTCAAGAGAAGCTGAGTCGGACGACCCCAGCAAGCAGCAACATCCTCATCCCTCCGGACAGCGGATGCAGTCCCCTGCCCTTCGGGATCTCCCTTCCCCGGCGGGGCAATCTGTTACGTTTCTCTACCGACAAGTGGGACAGCTGACGCGGCCACCGCATAGCAACAGGCAGAACAGCAAGCGGATCGGCCATTTCGGCGCCGTTCATTGGCCGCGCAACGCTTCCTCCCGCGGGCAAGTCTCGACGTGATCCTGCCACGCGCCAAATGTGTGTGCGTGCGTGTGTGTGCAAACACCGGCCAAGCCTGGAGCGCATGAGAGAGTGGGCCGCCCTCGCCCGTCTGCAGGAGGTGGAGGAGATGCGGTCGGACCACCTGCTATTGAGTCATCCCTTCGTGCCCACACTTGTCGGGCTCTCCATTTCCTGTGAGGGTTTTCCCTTTCCCTGTGAACTGGAAAACCTATAAAAAGCAGCGGCCGACTCCGCTGAGAGAGGGACTACTTTGACGCGCCGTTGAGACGACGCTAGACACCAGCTGTGTGAACGTGTCTGTATTCTCTCCGGGTCAGCTTCTCAGCCCGTTCCTTCACGATGTTGTAGTAAAGGTTGTTTCGTTAGAAGATGCCTCGTCTTTGCTGGGACCGTTCATGCCATCCACCGTCCACGGAGCCGCCAGGCCAACGCTACCGAGGGGCGCGCGACCCGCATGTAATAACTGCTGGCAGCGGTACGCTACCCAGGCGCACGCGACCCAAGCCTAACAATTGGTGGCAGCGGTACGATACTCAGGCGCACGCGACCCAAATCTAATAACAGACAACATAAATACCCAAGAAAGTAGCAGAGGGGACAGCGGCCAATGTAGCTCAGTTGGAAGAGCACCGGACGCGATATTCAGAGGTCGTGGGTTCGGTTCCCACCATCGGCACGTTGTTTTTTCTTCGACTTTGTGTTTAATTATCTTTCCTCTAATCAGATTACATTACTAATTTCTATGATTGTCCAAGTAAACATTAAAAAAAGACAAAAGTACCATCACCAACGCTTTCCTTGGCCTCGCCGACTGCTGGCTTCTTTCCTTCATGCAATATAACGAGCACCCTCATTTCCCCTTATTTGATCTGCTTGTAGCTTACGGCGGTCTTGGTTCTGGCTGTCTTGAAGCAATAGGTAGCATAAAAGGGTTCTAGCACAGCTTTTGCCCTCGCTCTTGATCACGTTTTACGTGACGCTGGCGGTAACAAAGGACGTTGCACGTCCGCCGCTATGGTTGAGGGTGGCGTTGGTGTACACTCTCAAGGTTCGTATACAGACTGCCCAAGAAAGTAGCAGGGGGTACAGCGGCCGATGTAGCTCAGTTGGAAGAGCACCGGACGCGATATTCGGAGGTCGTGGGTTCAGTTCCCACCATCAGCACATTGTCGTTTCTTCTACTTTGTGTTTATCTTTCCCCTAATCAGATTACATTACTAATTTCTGTAATTATCCAAGTCAACATTAAAAAAAAAGACATAAAAGTACCATCCCCAACGCTTTCCTTGGCCTCGCCGACTGTTGGCTTCTTTCCTTCATGCAATATAACAAGCACTCTCATTTCCCCTTAATTGATCTGCTTGTAGCTTACGGGGGTCTCGGTTCTGGCTGTCTTGAAGCCATAGGTAGAGTAATAGGGTTCTAGCACAGCTTTCGCCCCCGCTCTTGATCACGTTCTACGTGACGCTGGCAGTAAAAAAGGACGTTCCACGTCCGCCGCTATGGTTGAGGGTGGCGCTGGTGAACACTCTCAAGGTTCGTATACAGAACATAAATAACCAAGAAAGTAGCAGAGGGGACAGCGGCCGATGTAGCTCAGTTGGAAGAGCACCGGACGCGATATTCAAAGGTCGTGGGTTCGGTTCCCACCATCGGCACATATTTTCTTCTACTTTGTGTTTAATTATCTTTCCCCTAATCAGATTACATTACTAATTTCTGTAATTATCCAAGTAAACATTAAAAAAAAAGACATAAAAGTACCATCCCCAACGCTTTCCTTGGCCTCGCCGACTGTTGGCTTCTTTCCTTCATGAAATATAACAAGCACTCTCATTTCCCCTTAATTGATCTGCTTGTAGCTTACGGGGGTCTCGGTTCTGGCTGTCTTGAAGCCATAGGTAGAGTAATAGGGTTCTAGCACAGCTGTCGCCCTCGCTCCTGATCACGTTCTACGTGACACTGGCGGTAACAAAGGACGTTCCACGTCCGCCGCTATGGTTGAGGGTGGCGCTGGTGAACACTCTCAAGGTTCGTATACAGGCAACATAAATACCCAAGAAAGTAGCAGAGGGGACAGCGGCCGATGTAGCTCAGTTGGAAGAGCACCGGGCGCGATATTCAAAGGTCGTGGGTTCGGTTCCCACCATCGGCACATATTTTCTTCTACTTTGTGTTTAATTATCTTTCCCCTAATCAGATTACATTACTAATTTCTGTGATTATCCAAGTAAACATTAAAAAACAAAAGAAAAGTACCATCCCCAACGCTTTCCTTGGCCTCGCCGACTGTTGGCTTGACTGTTGGCTTCTTTCCTTCATGCAATATAACGAGCACCCTCATTTCCCCTTAATTGATCTACCTCTTTGGGGCATGTGAAATGATTATACTATGTTTTATGACTGCCACAGACAGGTATTGATGCTCGTAGCAACTTAAGGCGGTCTACATTTTCTGTTTCAATAAATTGGAGCTGCTTTTATTCTTTAATCTTGCTTGATTCATTCTGCCACCAGCTGTCACCAGGTTGCTTCCTTTATTTGTTCCTTTCATGCTAGTTAAAACCATTTTAACACTCTCAATTACGGTTTTAACGAAATCTATGTATCTTTGTTAGTGGCACATTCTGCACGTAACTGATGCGGCGCGGCAGTCTGTTTTCATACAGCTGTATAGTTAGATGCCATTTTTATTGATTTTTAAAAGGTGTTTGACATTGTCCCAGCATTTCTTGCTTTTGTATAAAATGTCATTTCTTGGTCTTCCTGAATAACTGTAGAGTTGGCTCACAGATTATTTGCGTAAACAGATAGAAGGCGATTCTCAATGATGTCATGTCGTGAGCGGTTAACATTTTTATTTTATTTATTTTATTTGGTGCATACTGCAGACCATGACAGGGCCCAAGCAGGATAGGCACAGCTTAATAAATCTTCAGGAACAATAAAAAACAGAACAATTTCACAGATAAGGGAAAATTAAAAAATAGTCCATGTCACTCAAGCTCTGGCAAAACTAAGTTTATTCCAGTCAGATACCGTGCGTGGAAAAGGGAAACTATAACAGTCCATTTTTGCAAAATATGGTGTTCGTGAATGTTTGGGATCATGTCGGGTATGTCGTGTGGTTAGCAGAGTCAAGTATAAGGAAGGGTCTAAAGCTAGTTTACGATTAAGTAAGGAATACAGGAAATCAAAGCGGCACTTCCTTCTTCGTACCTCAAATGTTTCAATATTGTTGGTCACCATGAGGACAGTATCTGACATCTTGAATTTAGAGTAAGTAAACCTAACAGCCTTTCTTTAAATTCTTTCAAGTTTGCTGATATTTTGCTTAGTAAAAGGGTCCCATACTATGGATGAATATTCAAGGTTCGGTCTGATATATGCGTAATATGAGAGGAGTTTCACATTTGGGGGAGAATTTCTAAGCTTATGTTTTAGAAAACAGTTTATGGAATGCTGATGAACATGTGTTGTCTCTGTGCAAGTTTCAAGAAACATTGTTAGTTTTTATCACTCCTAGGTACTTGCAGCTTTTAACTTATGTTAGTGGCGATAATTTAGTTTATACGTGTGCATTAACTAATTCGTTCTGTGTGTTATCTGGAGAAAAAGTTTTTTCGGTGTTAACAGACATTGAAAAAACATTGCACCATTCAAGAACGTTATCTAGACTCGAGTCAAGTTCATATTGATCACCTGCACACGAAATTTGTCGAAACAACACACAATCGTCCGCAAACAGTCGAATGCGTGTTCCTGGAGTAACCACGGTAACAATATCGTTTGTGTACAGCTGGAAAAGCAGCGGCCCCAGGACACTTTTCTGGGGCACACCTGAAGATACTGGAAGACAACTGGAGCTGCTGCCATCAACTGATACAAGCTGTACCCTATTAGTGAGGTAATGGTAATCCATGAAATCAAAATATCCTGCAGGTTAAGGTCTCTTAGTTTTTGGATAAGTTTTACATTTTACATGACTAACTTTATCAAAAGCTTTGCTGAAGTTCATAAAAACTGCATCAAATTGGCCATTTTTATCTAAGGATTGCAAATGTAAGGACCATTATAACTGTGTCACTGTAGAATAACCTCTAAAGCTATGCTGACAGTTACTGATTACAGAGTGTTGGTCAAGAAATTCATTATTATATTTTGCAATGACATGCTCGAGCAACTCACAGCATGCAGAAGTTAGATATAGGAGGATAGTTTTGTATTAATAAACAGTCACCTTTCTTAAAAATCGGAACAACTCGAGCAGCCTTCCAGTCAGGCAGAAGTTTTGATTGCATTAAATATTTACGAAATAGCACAAGAAACTTCGATTTCAGCCTACTGTCGGAGAAAGACATTGCGTAAATTATCTGGGCCTGGGGATTTTTTGGCCTTTAAGTTCAAAAGCATGGAAAACACGCCACTGTAACTAATAAAGTTGACTTCCGGTTGTTGAAAATGTGCTCTTTTGCATTGACTCGACTCGTTTCAGAAAATACACTATGAAAGTATGCACTGAATTCCTGTGCCCCAATACTTTCCGCACTGGTAACTACATTTCCATCAACTAATATATCTTAAATGGACATTTTTCTATCATTCAGGTAGTTCCAAATCTTGCTGGGGTCATTTTTTTTTTAAACTCTGTAACATCGTCTTAGAGGATATCTTTCGATTCACGTACTGCGCAGCAAAGGTTCTCTTTTAGCGTTTGGATAAGATTAGGCTGGCGGTTCAATTTTTTCGCTCGTTTCAATTATCACTTGAGGTGAATAATTTTCTGAGTCATCCAAGGCGTGTTTATGGACTTTCTTTGCGCTTATTTGGTACAAAGGAGTTTAGGCAATATTGACACATGAGAACAAACCGTGCCCATAGTTCACTGATATCCTCACTTTCATCAAAATCTAAAACCAGTCTCAATATAATCTGTATCAGCAGCCCTAGAATAATCTTTAATCGAGTGCAACTGGCTCCGTTTTTTATAATGAGAATCATTTTGGCAAGGGGTAATGAAATGCTTACTATGTGATGATCTGAAAGGCCTAGTTCAATTATTATACTGTATGTAGAATAATTACGGAAGATAGAAGATGATGAGCCTTGCATACAAGTAGGTTCGTTAACAATTTGAACAAGATCATGCGTAAGCATCAAACATAATGTCAGCATTACTTATAGATTTATGGATGCCTGAAAACGGTCTCAGTCTATACTAGGTAGATTGAAGTCACCAATCAGTAAAATGTTTTTGTTTTGGAATCGAGACAGGATTATGTAGTTGTATTAAGTATTCAGGTGCCACATCCGGTGGTCTATAGCATGCATAGAGGATAAAAAAATGACCCCAACAAGATAATTTCATTCAGACACATTCAAGATCAGGCACTTCATGCACGAAAACACATTTAATTCAGTTCAGTTCAGTCGTTCAGTCGTGTCCGACTCTTCGTGACCCTATGGACCATGTCACGCCACGCTTTCCGGTCTCTCACTATCTTCCTAACATCACATAACTTCATCTGCAGTGCCTCGAGGATGCCATCTAACCATCGCGTTCGCTGCCTACCCCTTCTCCGGCGACCCTCAACCTTTCCCAACATCAAATCTTTCTCCAGCGACTCCTCTCTTCTCATCAGATGACCAAAGTAGCTGAGCTTTAACTTTAAAATTTGACCCTCCAATGAGCAGTCAGGGTTTATGGTCGACAATATCGACTGATTTGATCTTCTGGCAGTCCAAGGAACTCTCAAGAGTCTTCGCCAGCACCACAATTCAAACGCGTCAATTCTTCGGCGGTCAGCCTTTTTCACAGTCCAACTCTCGCATCCATACATCACAACTGGAAAGACCATAGCACGAGTTATACGGATCTTGGTTGGCAGACTGTCTCTGCTCTTTACTAGGCGGTCAAGGCTAACCATTGCTCTCCTTCCCAAAAGCAGGCGTCTCCTAATTTCATGGCTGCAGTCTCCTTCCGAGGTAATCTTGGAGCCCAAGAACAGAAAATCTGTCACAGCTTCCACTTCTTGTCCATTGATGCTCCAGGACTTGATAGGGCAAGACGCCATGATCTTTGTCTTTTTAATGTTCAGTTTAAGCATACCTGCCAACCTGAAGATTTCAAGATTCGTAAAACCTCCGCGACCAGAAGGGAGGAAGGGGGGGGAGGGGGACTGTTTTTTTTTTTTTTTACTTTCCAAGAATTTATCTTTAGCGACACCCTTGCTCACTCACCGACAAGCAAAATCGTGTCCCGTAGAGTAATGAGCGAAACTCCATTGTGTCACAATTTATTTTTGCAACGCTTTTGCAGTTGCTGACTTCGCCTGGTTCAAAAACTTATCTGTGTAGGCTTGCTCAAAGCAGGTGCCACTCTGGTGTCCCTTCACCATCAGCAGACTTTCTAGAGTTTTCTCGGAAACAGATGAGGGAAACTCCGTTCGAGTTTTGTTGACAGAGCTGAATATCACTCTCATATTCAGTGTTACTGTGGGGAATGGAGAGTATGCCCAGCATAAACATTGGGATTCTGCGGAATCTGGGAATCACACCGAGGTCACTGTCACTGCGAACAAAACTTGTCAGGCTCGGCTGGCTGTCCGCGGCTCGCACGTATCCTTGGTGCTTTTTCGAAGCGATGTGGATCTTTATGTCGCACTTGCCACCATGTGAAATGTTAACATCACAGGCACACATGGTGCAAAATCCGAACTTCTCTCCTTTCTTAGACCGCACGAAGCACGGAAATTTGCCGCGTACGACTTCAAAAATACTTGGAAGTACTGTCGCGGCTTTGAGCCCGCCATTGCACTGCGAAACCGCTACTACTTAAACTTCAGTCAGGTAATCTTGGAGCCCAAGAAGAGAAAATCTGTCACAGCTTCCACTTCTTGTCCATTGATGCTCCAGGACTTGATAGGGCAAGACGCCATGATCTTTGTCTTTTTAATGTTCAGTTTAAGCCCAAACTTCTCACTCTCTTCTTGTACGCGCATCAGAAGTCTCATGAGTTCCACTTCACTTTCTGCCATTAAAGTGGTATCATCCGCATATCTAAGGTTGTTGATACGTTTTCCAACAATCTTCACTCCAGCTGAAGACTCGTCCAGACCGGCCTTCCTAATGATGCACTCAGCATATAGGTTAAATAGGCAGGGCGACAGTATGCAGCCTTGCCTCACTCCTTTCTCGATCGGAAACCAATCAGTAAGACCATGCCCAGTTCTGACTGTGGCCTCTTGCCCTTCATACAGGTTCCTGAGGAGACAGATGAGGTGAATTGGAACTCCCATCTCTTGGAGAGCTTGCCACAATCTGCTGTGATCTACGCAGTCAAACGCTTTCGTATAATCAATAAAGCAGAAGTAGATGGGTTTCTGGAACTCTCTTGCTTTTTCCATGATCCAGCGAAGGTTAGCAATTTGGTCTCTAGTTCCTTTAATAGATCCCTACAAAAAAGACAGCTACACTGCCACCCATAGAAGGCCTGTTTTTGCAAACAACTTTATATTCCGAGAGAAATACCAGATCGTTTATGTCGCTATATAACCAGGTTTCAGTGAGAACAGTTGTATGAGGGTCGTATTCCAATAATTTAAATTCAAGTTAATCTTTTTTGTTCAGAACACTGTGTGCATTAATATTGTGAGCACTGTGTGGCACTTCATCTTCCCCACGGCTGAACGTACTACTTCATCTTCATCCTGCTCCCTCTTGTAGATACCCATCGTCATCAAGTCCGACCTTCGCGTTACCTTACACGTGGTGGAGGTGCGCCTCGATTTCCCCGCTGCTTCGTCACCTGCATCCACCTGGAGCTCCGTTCTGGCCACCGTTTGACCCCCACCACAATCGTCATGACCCAAGAGGGCCACTCCGCTTTTCTGGCTTCTACCAACTCGCCCCAGCTCCCCTTGCCACTTGGACTGTCAGTAGCCATCAACGCGACCCGCAGATGTTCGCCGGTCTCCGCGGCGACGACGCAGATGACTGGCTCGACAGCTACGACCGGGTCAGTGCTTTCAACTGCTGGAACAATTCTCTTAAACTAATTATTGTGTCTTTTTATTTGACGGATGTGGCCAAAACGTGGTTCCTAAATCATGAATCGACGATTCCGGACTGGGCTACCTTTAAACAAAAATTACGCCAGATTTTCTGCGCTCCTACTGTTCGCACGGAGTTCGCCAAGAAGCAGCTAGAAGCCCGACTTCAGCGGTCCAATGAGATCTATACCTCTTACATAGAAGATGTTCTTGCACTTTGTCGGTGCACAAATGACACCATGCCAGAAGCCGAGCAGGTTCGGCACGTCTTTAAAGGTATTGGGCCACTCGCCTATAACGCCCTGGCCGTGCAGAACCCTACCACGATTGACGCCATCACATCGACTTGTCAACGCCTTGACGAACTACAGTTAATATGCCTGCAGCCTGATCCCACTTCATTTGGTTTCACTGCCGACGCTGACCTCCGTGCGCTTATTCGCAGATTAATTCGTGAAGAGCTCTCGGCTCAAGGTAATCTGTGCCCCCTGCATCTGAGCCACATCCTTCAAGTGCCGGCCTGCGTGGCATTGTCAAAGAAGAGCTGGCCTCAATGACACTTTTCCCCCTCAACACCGGTCGCTCCTACCATCTGTCAGGTGCCAACGTATGCCCAGGTCACGTCCTTGCCACCTGCAGTTGGAGCGCCTACGCCACCGGCGCCTACCACTGCTCATGTCGCCGCATTTGCACCACCTGCCGCGGCGCCGAAATACTACCCCACCTGGTGCCCAGCCCGCCCTGTTTGTTATTACTGCGGGTACCGAGGCCATATTTCCCGTTTCTGTAGTCGCAGCCTCCAGAATGAATGCTGCGGCTACGACTCATTTGAAGCAGACTACCCTCCTCGCTTCTCCGGCTCTAACCACCGTTCATTCCCTGATTATCCCCGACGTTAATCACCCCCGCCAGAAAGCCCCACTCCGCCTGGTGGTTACAGGCCTTCAAGACGCCATTCTCCTTTGCCTTTTCGCCGCTCAACCTCGCCTCTCCGCCAAGCTTCTCTGACAACCCCCCGCCTATTGGAAAACTGACCACTGCAGTTTTAGGAGGGAAAACTGCATTCTTCGGCCATCCCAAAAATCTCCGGAACGTCCCTGGAATATTATTTTAGTTTGGGTTGAAGGATTATCTGTTGAGGCTTTGGTTGACACGGGCGCCGCTGTTTCTGACTTGTGCTGACACTGACTTGTGCTCCCGCTTGTGATAAGTGAAAACGCCTTATGATGGACCTAAACTCCGTAGAGCTAATGGTGCAATAATTCGGCCTTTTGCTAGGTGTACTGTGCGAGTTTTTGTTGATAGTGTCCGCCACCATGTACAATCAATCCTGACCTTCCTGCGACTCATCGCCAAGCTTTGCAGGAATTACTTCGAAAACACCAAGCCTCCATTGATGTCACTTCTCCGACCTTGGGCCGAACTTCTTCTGCACAACACCGCATTAATACAGAAGGTACTTCTATTGTTAGTCGCCCCCCTTACCGTGCTTCCTTATCAGAATGTACAATCATAGATGATAATGTGAATGATATGCTTCGACGAGACATTATTCAGCCCTCAGCTAGCCCCTGGTCATCTCCGGTCGTCTTGGTCAAAAAAAAAAGGATGGGTCCGTGCATTTTTGCGTTGATTACCGCTCACTTAACGAAGTCACTCGCAAAGATGTTTACCCTATGCCACGAACTGACGACTCCCTCGACTGTCTTCAGGGCGCCGAATATTTCTCCACGTTGGATTTGCGTTCAGGTTACTGGCAGATTCCGATGCACGAAGCCGGCAAAGAAAAAACCGCATTCGCTACTCCCAACGGGCTTTACGAATTCAACGTCATGCCTTTTGGACTTTGTAATGCCCCCGCTACGTTTGAGCGCATGATTGACACTGTTCTTAGAGGACTTAAGTGGAAAACATGCCTGTGCTAGCTGGACGACATAGTTATTTTCTCTGCGACTTTTTCTGATCATTTATGCCGCCTTGATCAAGTATTAACGTGCCTGGCATCCGCCGGTCTCCAGCTGAACACAAAAAAGTGTAATTTCGCCAAGAAAGAAATCAAGATCCTGGGCCACCTCGTCAGCCGCGATGGCATTCGACCCGACCCTGACAAGCTTGCTGCAGATTTGAACTTTGCACGCCCTCAGCGGACTAAGGATCTACGCAGTTTCCTTGGCCTATCTTCATACTTTCGCTGTTTCATTCGCAATTTCGCTACCATTGCTGCACCGCTCCACCACCTCCTTACCGACTGTACTACTTTCAATTGGTCCGAAGAATGCGAAAAAGCTTTTCAAACCCTGGAGAATGCCCTCACTTCGGACCCTGTTCTCGCTCACTTCGACGACACTGCTGCTACCATTCTCCACGCCGATGCCAGCAGCCTCGGTATCGGCGCGTTATTTCTGTAACATGATACCGCTTCTCGGGAAAAGGTAATTGCGTTTGCCAATCAAACTCTAACACCAGCGAAACGCAACTACACCATCACTGAGCAAGAGTACCTCGCCGTCGTTTGGGCAGTTCAGAAATTTCGCCCCTACCTCTACGGCCGCCATTTCACGATCGTTACTGATCACCACGCTCTGTGTTGATTATCAACCCTCAAAAATTTGACTGGACGCCTGGGCCGTTGGATTCTGCGTTTGCAGGAATACCACTTCGATGTCATACACAAATCGGGTCGCAAACAATGAGATGCCGATGCTCTTTCTCGTTGCCCGCTCCCAGAATCACCACCTAGTGCTTCTTCGCGCCTTCCTGCATGCACCCTCGACGTCCCAATTTCGTCCAGAGCTCCAAACATCACCTGTGCTACTCCTGCCACTGCTCCAGATCGCTACACCATTATTTCACACCAGCGAGCAGATCCCTACTGTCTTTCCCTAATCAACCTTCTCACCGGTGATTCTCACCCTCCTACCGCTAGGATGCGCAGGCAACTCCAAAAGTTCAAACTTGACAACGGCGTGCTCTCCCGTTATATTTATTGCTCTGAAGGCACCCGTTGGGTCCCCGTTATTCCGAGAGCACTTCGCACCTGTATCCTGGCGGCTTTCCACGATGATGCTACAGCCAGTCACTTAGGCTTTCATAAAACTTACCACCGCGTGAAAACCCGTTTCTTCTGGCCAGGCCTCGCCTCAAGCGTGGCAAAATACGTCGCCTCTTGTCTGCCATGCCAGCGCCGCAAACGGCCGACTTCTCCTCCTGCTGGCCTACTACCGCCACTACCTTGCCCTGCTATTCCTTTCGCCGTTGTTGGCATAGACTTACACGGGCCACTTCCATTGTCCGCACGAGGTAATTGCTGGATCGTCACCGCCGTCGACCACCTACCACGCTACGTTGAGACCGCTGCCCTGCCTAATGGCTTAGCACATGAGGTCGCGACCTTCTTTTTGCAATCGCTCGTACTGCGCCATGAGGCCCCTCAAGTGCTTCTCAGCGATCGTGGTTGGACATTTCTGTCGACGCTTGTAGCCGAAGTTCTTGAGGCCTCAACCACACATCACAAATTGACCTCCAGCTATCACCCGCAGACCAATGGGTTGACTGAGCGGTTTCACCGCATGCTTTCTGACATGTTGTCTATGTACATCAACCAGGACCACCGAAACTGGGACGCAATACTTCCTTTTGTTACGTTCGCCTACAATACGGCTGTACAGCGGACCACAGGTTACACCCCGTTTTTCCTTGTTTACGGCCGTTCTCCCACTACCTTTCTTGATGCCTCTTTCCTTTCTACACATGCCAGTTCCTCATCCTCTCTTCCTGACCAGTTCCTTTCCCGAGTGGCCAAATCTCGCCGACTTGCTTGCGTCAACACGGAAGCTAGCCAGGAAGACCGCAAGTGCCGCTATGATGCAACCCATCGCCAAGTTTCGTTCCGTCCCGGCGACGAGGTGTTACTTTGGACCCCATTACACACTCCTGGCCTTTGTGACAAGTTCCAGCACCATTACATTGGTCCTTACACAGTTCTTGCAAAAACCTCCTCGGTCAACTATCGCGTCTCCCGTTTACCCTCCTCCGGACAGTTGTTACCGTGGCACTGAAGTTGTCCACGTTTCACGCATGAAGCCTTTTATTCAGTGCAATCCTGCGGACTAATGGCGGCCAGGCTGGCCGCTTTAACAGCGCGGGCGAAATAGTGTGAGCACTGTGTGGCGCTTCATCTTCCACACGACTGAACGTGCTCCTTCATCCTGCTCCCTCTTGTAGATACCCATCGTCGTTGCGGAGTATGGTTGGCTGAAGTGTGCGACCAAGGCTTCAGGTCTGCAATAAAACCTGATCCCCCAAGTCCGACCTTCGCGTTACCTTACAATATTTACAATTCTCAAGCAATTTTCTTTAGATTTCACTTTATCACCATTGCGCATCAAGCTGTGAATTTCAGTGTACAAAGGAGCTGCAGTTATATCCGCATTGTCCACGTTCCCAACGAAGTGTGGTTCTGCAACTGCGTCTGACTTCTGGTTGATGGTCGGCTTACTTTCGCGCAGTCGTAGTTTTTTTTTGAGGGACACTTTATCATTATTTTCGCTGTCCCACACATAAGCCACTTCATTGATGTACAACTTATCGAATGCCAGAGAACACCGTTCTTTTTTGTCGCGGTTTGCTTTCGTGCTTGCCCACACTTTCTTTCTGATGTCACCCACTTTTCTAAAAAAATCCTCACCAATTAAAAAATTTTTACCCTTCAATTATACCCTTTATTGAGTATCTCGACGCAATCGTGTGCGCGGCTGCGGGGGAAGCGAGACGGAGACGGCGGCGACTGGGATGCTCTTGTTCGGTGCAGGCATGCAGGGAAGAGCAATCGAATTCCATTGTGTTTAGCAATGAGATGAAGCAGCGGCAGCACGTTCTTTCGTGTGCTGGCCGTGGCCAGACTAAATGTTTTACCAGTTGAAAATAATTAAGTCAGACTAACACAAGCATATAACAGTAAGTCACGAGGCAGCGATTTGTTCAAAAGTTTTGGCTGCTCCTCTAATGTCACAAGGTATACTCTTGAGTTAAGGTATGCTTGATTGAGATTTACTCTTAGTTTTTGGACGCAAAGAGCGACGACAATAGCTCAACAATCAGTAACCTAACGCTACCCCCTATCCACTTTCGCGGCACACGTACACGGCCGAAGGAAACATTGGACAAGCGCCTTTTTATATGCGGGAGTACTTGTTGCTAAAACAAGCCAACTCTCATAATGTAGGCATAATACGCTTTTGATTGCATGCCTAATTACACCGCACGAGCTCATTGATTTCGACCTCCTCGGCAATCTCTAGACGAAGCCCAAAACAAGTCCGAGAATCTCTAAGGTCGCATATTATAGTGAAGGCTTCTCAAAGAAAAGAAAATATGTGAATAAAACATTTTTGCTGAAGAAAAAAAGAGCTCAGTGACCACCATCCACGACGTGCATGCAACAGCGCAGCCATCACCGCAAACAGCTGATGACATGCGACGTCAGCGTTGACGTGACGTCAGCGGCCAATGGTTGCCAGACCAGAAAGCAGATTCCGATATTATTAATAAAAAATAATTTTAAAACTATCTACTGCACGGAATGAGCTCAAATTTCGAGGATTTATAATTTAACGTGTGAGGCGTGAAATACATTAATCAGTTTATGCTCAGTTGTTAGCTGTCATGACCCCTTTAACCCTTTCACTGTCACGAACGTACCGGTACGTATTCGCGTTTCCTCCCCGCAGTGTCAATAACGTACCCGTACGTATTCTATCTTGCGTTCAAATCTTCGCGCCTCACCGTAAAGCTGCCGCGCTTGGACTTGCTCCGCCATCTGTTGAATCTTTCCACAAGCTGATATGCTCGCTCCGCGCCGATAAGACACATATATGGAAGAGTATGGTGCAACCGCGCCCGCCCGTTCTTTGCTCGTGGGAGGGGGCGTGGTTGCTCCGTGACACTACTCTCTCGAGCGAGCGATCCTTCGGCGCGCGCGTGCGTTTATGGGTTCAAAGTTTGTTCTGCCATCTGCGGCAGGTTTGGAGGTTTTTATTTTTATTCTTTGTCGCGCTTCCGCTACGGCGTGGCAAGTTCAGGGTCGCACGCGGTTGCCTCTCTCCGACTGACATATGACTAGATTGCTGCATTCGCTCTCTCCACGCGCCCTCGCTTGAGGACAGCTTGCCGTTAGCAGCAGCAGCACACGAGTGTTTTAGCCCCTTTCCATCTTTTTCTCTTTCGACTTCACTACGCGCCGTTTCTCTCCCTTGTGCTGGCCACTGAATGTGCGCCCTCCGCGCGCACTTACTTTCGGATGGCGGACCGCGCGGGACCTTCGACGGCTGACTGGAGCGATGGCTCTTCGGGTTCTGATTACCAGCCAAGCTCGGATTCGGACTCAGGATCCACCACACTCTGAAGAAGTATTGAGCGTGTTTTTTTTTTATTTTATCATATATCATTTATAGTCAGACTGATGATGATGATGTTTATTTAAACACCTGCAGAACACTGAAATGTGCAAATTGCATTGACTAATTTATTTGTATACCCATCATGATGCAAAATAAATCTTTATGCTCGTTCCCTGATATGCTCGTTCTCTGAAACCAAGCCGACACTGGGGGTGCGTCCCAGTCAGAAACAGCCGACAGTGAAAGGGTTAATGAGCAGCATATTTTGGCTACCTTTCGCACACCCTTTATTGTCCTATGTCTGTGCTGAAATATTTCTGAGCCCTGGTCAGTAAAGCGCTTTCAGGAAGAATCGGTAGCATTAAATGGAGTCTTTTTCCGCCTTTACCTTCTTTACTGTCTCCTGCCTGTGGCTCCTCACAGTATCCCTTTACCTACATTGGGGCTTCCTCAATTTTATTTAGAGGGAAGGCATAATCAGATATGAAACTACACTATAAACATTTCAGCCTTAGAAAGAAGGTTGCTAGCTGTCTTAATATAAAATCTCTGTAAAAATTCAGAACTGCTGCATCTTAAAACTGCAACCTTAAGGCACTATTTCTTCTCTTGCCTTGATAACTCCAGCTTGGACAGTGCTGCTGTGAGCCTTTCCTGTCCAATCTTCAGAAGGGTTTGTCCACTCAACGTATGTAAAACTTTTAGACTTGATGCCTTTTGAGAAAAGCAGCTCAGCATTGGTGCTCATATTCCTGGCCAGCCTGATCTCTTCCTGTACCTTTTCCTGATTTTGACCTCTTTTCTGGGTGCCCTTATCCTGTACATCAGGGTAATGTCGAGGTGCCTTTTTCCTTCAAGACCCGTGCTGATTGGAGGGAAAAGGGGAAGAATATTTTTGCCGGTCCTGGGTGGAGATTTTTTTTTCTCCTCTCGAGAGAGGCGCGCTGCTGGCGCTGCTCAGTCAAGCTGCATGATGCGCAGAGAGCGCCAATTCCGTGCATTCGCAATCTTTGCTTTCGTTTATTTCTTTTGGAGGTTTAGCGGGGTTGCTGGTTAATCAAAGCAACGCAGGGACATAGAGTCATGAGTCTGCTTCTTCGCAGTATGCTGCAGGGATTGTGCATTTGGTTTCCTCATTGTAATGAAGATGTCCAAGAGTACTTACTGACCGTATGCGGGGCTGCAAATATATTGAGTACCTGCACATGAGTTATTTGCCCACGGGCGCCCACATACTACATGCAGTTTTGTAGTGGAGGAAAAGAAATAACTGTCAGGACAGATAAATTTCTAAATGGCGCGTAAACGATGATCTTTGGAATTAAGCTGTGAAATTATACAAGATGTTCCACATAAGGTGTTGAACGCACAAAAGCGGCAAACAGAGTCCAGTGCACATGCACATAAACAGTAAAATCCTGCTACACTACTACTCAAGCCATCACAGCCCATATTTCACTCATAAAAGAAAGAAGAAGGAGGCAAGCGTGCATACTGCCCCAGCTGTGCTTTGCCGAAGGTAGTTCCAGTCACTCATTTGAAACTGCGCCGCCACCGTAGGCCAGCCTGCTCGCACATCATTTGCACGCACACACACACACACACACAAATTAAGCGAGTGCCCAGGGCAGCTTGAAGCCGTCACGCGTTTTAACATGCTTCGACCCTTTGACGGCCAGCCTGCCAGCCCCTCCTTTCACACTTTCCACGCATTGGACTTGATATCTTGCAGCCTCCTCTCACTCCCTCACAGTATATCGAAAAAAAAAACAAAAAAAAACAGCAGCAGACGCAGATGTGACGTAGACAAACGTCAATTTTGTAAAACGTGATCGTCCGCGTCCGCTCAGGACCTGCAAAAAAAAATATTCTTCCGCGTTGCACAATGTTGCCAGCAGATGTCAGTTTTCGTTTCACGACAGTTCTGATTTGCTTTCGGCAGAGTTATTGGCAACTTTTGGCGCAGGTGTGGCGCAGCGTAGGCAAAAAATCGATTTTGTAGCAGCATGTAGCAGGATTTCCGATTTGGCCCAGTTTGGCACAATTGGCGCAGCAGTTCCACCACTGAATGCTGCACCACAAAGTTGATGACATGTTCGTGGTCAAAACAAACAAAGAAAAAGAGCACCTTTTCCTTCTGCAACCTTAAGCAAAGAAATTTACAATAGAAACTAAAAAAAATGTAGCAAACATCAACACACTTTTTTCATTTTTGATGTAGGTGCATCATAACTGACACACATTCCAAAAACTGAGGATGATTTACATATTCTCTCTTGCAGTAATAAAGTTGACACAATGCACACACGCGGGCCCACACACAAACTGTTGCCTGTAATGTGAACTGTCCAGCTAATTATCAAGCTTACTTGCTAACTCACCAGCTATTTGCCTATTCTAACCCCCCTCCTCACCCCCCCCCCTTTTTAAAGATGGACAGAGACGTGTTTCAAGGCCCTTTTGCACTCATCAATGACACAAATTCACAACATAAAGCAGACTTGTAACTACCGTATAAACCGGAATATAAGTCGAGATTTTTTCTTAAAAAAAGCAAGCTAAGGTCGCCCCTCGTCTTATATAGCGGTCTTTAGCAGAATGTGAGTCACAGTCTGGCAACGTCTAGCGTGCCTGCACGCGAACGGACAGCCAAAGCCGTATCGACATCCAAACGTGGTTGCATCAGTTGGATTTTTGTTTTCAGTCACTGGCGTGTTAGTCTTCGCGTGTGCAGTTTCGTTCAACCACGTGCGTTAGCAATGAATAGCGGCACGCGGAGGCAGTTTACTGCGGCTTTCAAGAAGAAAGTTATAGAGTTCGCCGAAGCGAACGGCAACATGGCCGCTCAGCGCCAGTTTGGCGTCTCAGAAAAGAGCGTGCGGTATTGGCGCGGACAAAAAGGTGAGCTGTTCGCGTGCAAACCGAGCAAAATGTCCTTTCGTGGACGTCGTGCAGTGCACCCACAACTTGAGGACGCACTTGCGGATTTTGTGCGGCAGCTTCGTGCGCGCTCACTACCCGTGACTGTAGATTCAATTCGCTGCAAAGCTCTGGAGCTCGCGCGTGAAGCCGGACTACATCGAGAAGAGTTCAGCGCACCGAAGTCATGGGTGCGCCGTTTCATGAGGCGCAAGGGATTTTCCCTCCGCCGGCGCACATCAATATGCCAGAAGCTGCCGGAGGAGTTCGCCGATAAGCTCGTCAGCTTCCAGCGATTTGTAATTCGCCTTCGAGAAGAGCACGGCTACATGCTGGGACAAATTGCAAACGCCGACGAGACCCCAGTGTGGTTCGACATGCCTTCGTCTACAACGGTCAACGAACGCGGCGCCAAAGAGGTGAAACTTCTGTCGACAGGAAGTGAGCACTCGAGCTTCACTGTCATGCTTGCATGCACAGCTGATGGCAGAAAGCTGCCGCCTTTTGTAATTTTCAAAAGGAAGACTATGCCGAAGGAAGCTTTCCCGCCAGGTGTTGTGGTGCGCGTCAATGAAAAAGGCTACATGGACGAGGCCATGATGGTTGATTGGATCCGTGTGGTGTGGAATCGCCGGCCCGGTGCACTGCTGAGTCGTCGGAGCAAGCTGGTTCTGGACGCATTTCGCGGTCACCTGACCGAATCAGTAAAGCGTGCGCTCAGCGAAGCTAGGACGGACCTCGTTGTCATTCCTGGTGGAATGACGTCCACCCTTCAGCCACTCGACGTCGTACTCAACAAACCGTTTAAGGACAGAGTGCGGCAGGAATACAATGCGTGGATGTCCGGCGTCAATCCGAAAACGCCGACAGGTCGCCTGCGAAGGCCTCCGCTTGCGACCGTCTGCAGCTGGGTGTTGTCGGCCTGGTCTTTGCCGGATGCTATGGTGCAGAAAGCATTTAAGAAGTGCTGCTTAAGCAACAAGCTTGACGGAACTGAGGACGACGCACTGTGGGAGACGGCGAGCGACAAAGAGTTATCTTCCGACGACGCTGCTGAAATTTCGGAGTGAGACCGTAGCTCCGCTAATGCAGGGACGCAGCCGATGTTTTAAATAAATGCGTTTCGGCAATTTTTGGTTGTTTTCTTTTTTTTTCTTTTTTTCACTTCAAGGTAAGGGGGTCGACCTATATTCCCACTCGACTTATATTCCGGTTTATACGGTAGATCACGAACTCTATAATAATATTATGATTTCAAAACATAATGCTAGCCAATAATATCTCATTACAAAATTATTTCTCGAGCATACATCACAACAAGTCTGAAATAATGAATGACATGGGTGACTAACACGTTTCACAGTGTCAGGAAGTGACACTTTCTAATAGGAATTGGCTGCTAGAGCTGTGGCATCAATATGAGGCAAGAGCAGGTAAACTTACCAGTGTTTCCAATGTTAATGATCCTCACTATGTTCTTTAGCTCGGCAACAAGGTCGTCGAGTACCTACAAGATGGGTAATAAAGCATATTTGCATATATTGTAGCAGCATACAACTCAAAATACTAGTGTAAAAATCATGCGAGATCAGCGTGGCATTCGCTGCAAAAAAATAGCACTGGAAGGAGAGAACCGAACTAATACCAGCACAAGGCCATGCTGCCATAATCACTAACATAACGACCCCCCCTTTTTTTTCCTAAAAAGTCCCTGAAAACTTGAGAGGTTATTTATTATGCAGGCTCCCATATTTTGGCCTCACCTTCGCAGTGGAAGATGCCATTGTATTGTGCTATTTTAGTGGATTAAAATTCAGTCAAAAATATCCATGACACTGCAGTCATCAGATCTGATCAGAAGAACTTGCCCATCATGAGAACTGAAGGCATAGTTTGACAGCTAATGCATGTGGTGACGTGCGCAATAAGGACACATGTTCAAAGCATTTTTCAATCTTATTTTTATGAAAATATAAATAGATCTAAAATGTAAGCGAAAATTTGAAGGTAAATTGTGCAAGTGCAACTCTTTTGTGATCATCCCATAGGCCACAGAGTGCATATGATAACCTCTATGGTTTTGAACGCACAACCAAAACCCAAACTTCCAAATGTTGGGACACATTGCCCCATCGTAGAGATACTATCAGAGTTCGAAGCACAGTACCCTCAAACGTAAACTAAAGGCTTTCAGCTTGCAACAGGACGTGCTAAGAAATCTGTGCTAGTAGAGCGATTCCCCTGCTTCTGCCGAGGATTTTATTTTGACGGCAGCAGCAGCAAAAGGTTTGAAGACTTTGCGAGGTCGGATTTCCCCTCAGACGACGATTGAGGAGATGATTAGCATGGAAATTCTAATAGTGGTTAAAGGCAGGCATATTTTCAGTTTCTGCTCGCTCTTGAGCAGTCACGCACGCTGTGTGTTGCTGTTTTATCTCTACTTGGTAGGTTTTCAACAACCTATGACAATGATCAACTGCCGCCGATGCAGAAGTGGATAGTTTTTACTGAGACGGGAACATACTGTGTACCTTGGTGACAATAGGGGAAAAAAGAACCAAAAGTCAGCCACTGACTTCTTTTGTTTTTCTCAACTCTCATCGCCGAAACTACACTGGCAAACACTATTAAATGCATAGAGACATGCATTTTCAAAAAATGGACTCGTACTTGTTCGGAAAGATATTTGAAGGAAGGCACCCTCCGTGAAAGAAATGTTCAAGACGATGGGTCTAGTTAACATGCATGAGCATCATGAGGACGCTGCAACTGAAACTGGACCATAATGTGGGAAGTCTCTAAAGCGGCCTCCTGCTACCACAGATCACGCCACAAAGCCGCTTCCTAGCTTCGCTGGCACTCTTAATTGGCAGACTTGGATGATGCGAGTTAAGAGTAGAAAGGAAAGCCCTGGTTTGTGTGGCGGCTTCTCCAGCACATCGACCAAAGTTGAGCGAAGTTCCTACAGCCATACGAAGCCGGGGTTGAACATCTAGCTTTCAGAGAAGTGTTTCTTAAGCAGATACTCAATCTTCATGTCAAACCAGTTAGTACTCTACCACAGTCTGCAAAGTGTGATAGCTGTAATTGATAAAATGTTCAATAATCCAAAAACTTAGCTATGCCATTAGTGGAAAAAAGGCTGAGCTGAGAACAAATAGTTTCAGTACAGTCGAACCTCGTTATAACAAAGTATTACGGAGCACGAAACTGTTCATTATATCCAATATTTTTTATAAAAGTGCGCGCCCAAATTATTCTAAATAAGTTTGCTAATAAAACGAAACAAAATGTCCACTAATATAGAAAGCACAAAGGTGCAAAAATGCACAATTTTTCAATTAAAAGCTTTGCATCAGCATGAGATCTCGCTTTTCCTTGCTTGTTGGAGAACAAAAATGAATAGTCAAACCTCGATATAACGAACACGCATATAACAAATTATTGAATATATCGAACCCTTCCGAAATATTTTTGTCAAACATGTATTTTTAACTTCCCATAGCGAATGCGGTTCGGCATAAAACGGATATTACGAACTTCGCGACGCCAAGCACTACCTCACTTTATTAGCAGGAGGTAGGCTTCGTTGCACTACATGTGTGTTGTGCAGTGCAGCAAACATTCAGGACTACCTCGCAAGCGCTGACAGCGCCACAGATGCCACGACGGCATTGGGAGTTGACAGCCAAAAAAATTCATGGCCTCTGAGATCACCTCCGCACGCCTGTTTGTATGCACAGAGGTGATCTCGGAGGCCATGAGAAATTGTTCGCATCTCACAATCGCTGACAGCGCCGCTTCAGCAGCGGCGCGATCAAATGTTGCTTTTGCCTTTTTGGTTTTTGCGCGTTTTTTCGTTTTAGTGTTAGCAGCAGCGTTGCGGCGTGGCCGTCGTAGCGTTCGGCGGAGGCTGCCGTCGGTCGTCATGTCGAGTGTGGTGCACGGGTGTGCGTAGTGCTGTGATGGCGGTGAACGTGAAAAAAAGAGCAGCACTGACATCAAAGACCAAGCTCAAGATAAAATCAGGGCCTTCAAGGCAGTTTACAAGAGGAGACCGACAGTCTTCTCGCGAAGCTTCTTATGAAGCAGGACTTGAAGATCAACTTGCTGGGAGCATTAAAGCGGCATGGGACAACGTGAAAGGCGAAACGATTGCCAGCTGCTTTCGGCACGCAGGTTTTGTTCCAGCAGAGCCCGTGCATCAAGTGACGATAGGGACGATTCCGACGAAACAGAGCTCCGCGAGCTCGATTTTTCGCGTTTTGTTGGTGACATGCCCGCAACAATGACTGTAGAGGACTTTGTAGGCGAAGACGACATCGCGGCGACCACGGCTGTACTGACGGACGGCAAAATCGATGTGGAAGTTTCTGAACATCCCGCAGATGAAGCTCACGCTGACACTGAAGATGATGAGAACATTCCGACTTCACAAGAAGCGCTTGCTGCATTGGATTTACTGCGCCGCCACTGCAGTGCTATTGAGAGCAGTGGGTTTGCCCTTGTTGAATGTTTGCAAACTGTGGAACAGGGCGTGATACGGAACGCGATCAACACAAAAAAGCAGGCCGCGATAACACAGTTCTTTGCACGTAAACAAATGGACGTGACCCGAGTCGGCACCCTCCGAGTTGCTGTGCCTTCTCCGATTGAATTTTGCTGCTCTTGCATGTATTTTCTACGAAATTTTATATTACGAATTATGTATAGAGCGAACTATTTTCCAATTTTTTAACTGTTCGTTAAAACGAGGTTTCACTGAACTAAGAAAGGATGTTGCCTCTGCGCACAATTTTCACGACGGAGCCAACAATCTCTCGGGGAGCGTAGCGCGCGCATGTGTCGGCCCCAGTGGCGAGGCACGGCAGAGGTTCCCGCCATGACGAGGCAATGGTGATGACATTCCAGTCAGATGCCTGTCAGCCGTTGCATGGCCGGACTCGAGCTGCGGCGGTGGCGACGACGCTCGAGTCCGGCTTGGCCGTTTATAACTTCAGAGAACACCCGGAGGCCATGGGCTGTTCTAGTATTTGTCTCCGCCACTAGATGACGCGGAACGCGAATGCGCGGGTGATTTAAACGCACTTCGGCGGCAGCATTCGACTTCGGCCGTGACTGTTCATGACCTCCGAGATCGCGTGCGGAGGTGTGATCTCGGAGGCCATAAACCGTTGGTGGTAATTTTTTTTTTTGTGCCGCTAAAACTGAAGTGAGAACAAAGTGCTTGCATACCGAATTTACTTTTGGACTCAAAACAGCTGTCCTGTTTTGGGATAAAGCTTCAACAGAGGGGTTAAATGACAGAAGAGCTACCTGCCACAAATGACAGAGAAAAAAAAGGGGAGAAATCTATCTTGCAGGGAAGAAGACGGAGAGATGAAGGACTCTGATATAGGTAACGAAAGACGTGGATATATAACGGTCTTTAATGCGTTATTTTTTTTTTTTTTACTCCTAAAGGGGCATTCACACAAGAGAGAAACCCACCCCTCTGGACGGCGATGTGAAAACGAGCCGCCTTTGGGCCCCTGAACCGGTTTCCCGGGGACCCCTCGTGGGTGGGGGGCTTTTTGTAGGCTAGCACAAAACCTCCGCCAGGAGGAGGGATGCCCGCGGCCTTTTCTTCGCTCTCCTGGCGACTTCGCGGGTTGCACTCTGCGAGAAGCGCGTTGTAGTAGCTGGTTGTGGTGTGGTGGGGTGCTCCTATGCTGTCACAGACCTTATTGCGGCGTCCCAAAAAACATTCTTTAGCATTTTGACTAGGTGAAGGGTGCCCACTATGTCGTTCGCTATGTCGGTCGTGATGCGGAGTGCAGTAAAGCAATCTTGAGTATGTTTGTGTGAAAGGTCATAGTGAAGTGCATGGTCGTATGCACCCTGTTTGTGGGACGAATAATTAGTTACATAGTGTTCGTAGTAAATTAAAATAAAACGGTTGGCATCCAATGTCGCCTCAAGCAATCTTCCAACAGCCATGAAAATTTTAATCGACAGTGGTTTCTTTCAACCATTTTTCCCATACAGCCTTCGCGTCTACAATGCGATAACCAAGCATAATCGTTGGAATACCTGTCGCACAAAAACTCATAGCGCAAATTATTGCTAACATGCCGTCACATGTGCACACTGATGCATACTTCATAACTTATCGTCAGGTCAGCGACTTTATAGAGACCGGACAGCTGAACGGGTGGTGCTGCCTCTCGGTGCATAGCTCAATTGCTGGCAATGCGCCAGCCAGCCGGCGCATTGCCAGCGCATTGGAGCATGCTGTTTGTCATTAGTTTGCGTGGAAATTAGAAATCCTAAGGTTTAGATGATTTTGTGCGTGAATATATCCTCAATAGAGCAGAATGTTGGGCTAGTTGTGTGAATATGTCCAGTGAAACGAAGTCTAGCCAAACAAGGCTGGCGAAACGTGGTGCGTTGTTGGCTGCACTGGCAGCTACGCAAACTCGTCGGACGCTTTTAAGTCGATTCATTTCTATAAGTTTCCACACAAGCATGAGTGGCGGGCTACCTAAACATGGTTCTTTGAAAGGCAGAGACACAAATCTACGTATTTGGTTACTGTGTGGTCATGGAAAGTGCTAAAGTTTTTAAATTCCAGTTGCAACCGGATGCTTTGTGCCTTCTGTTTCCCAGAAGTGATGGCACAAGAGTCTCGGAGCTGAAGCCACACTCCTTCATCTGTAGTCACTTTATTGACAATTGGAAATCGAAGGAACCTAACAGCGTAAGTTACAACGCTAGCATTTCCCCACCTGTGTACAAATAAACCCCAGCACGGAAAAAGTAAAGGCAGCTCCACCATCGTCGTTCAGGCTGCATTACGATCTTCAGTGATAGGCAGAGGCAATGTTTGTGCAGCTACTTTCGCTAAGTTATAGATAATTTACTTTTTCCTCTTAACAGAAAGGAGACATGAACAATTCCTATTACCATGATCTTGTCCTTTTTCCTCTCTTTATTTGTCAACCAATGAAAATGTGCTGAGAGCTCTGCATTAATACACTTAGAATTTGTTAACATTTGTTTGTGGCATGTCTATTTTGCCTAATAAAATCACTCATTGCACAGCTCAATCGATACCGCATGGTCACAACATTTGCTATCGGCTTCATATAAATGTCGAATAAGAAAAAAATACATTTTAGTTTGTGGAAACGAGCATGAACGTAGCATTTTTGTTTTTAATTTCGAAGGCCGGGTAGCAAATATTTTTTTTTTCGCATTTACGCTGCACCTGACATGGGTTTACATAATTTCTCAGCAGCGCCCATTTCCTGGCCTGCCTAAATACATGAGTTTCTCATTGGCGTTTTAGTGAACGCGAGATTTCCTGATGGTAGCGTAGTAAGACAAGGCAGTTTTACCTCTCAGAAATTGCTTCTATGGCCAATGTTGTAAACAGATTTAGCGACAATCCGGCAAGCTGCAGTGACAAAGTTGTAAAAGGAATGGCTTTCAGTTACCCGGATTCCTTTACGTGCAAATAGAAAACTACCTACATGGTCGTATCCCCTCACACCCATCAGGTATCGCGGTCAGGTATCGGCCCCGCAAGTTCGTGGTACGCTGAGAAAGTAGAACACCTTAGCGAACGAGGCATCAGAGGGATTCATTTCACAATAGAACGCTCTCTTAGTTGTCGGTGGCTTATCTTACAACACATCACACTGTGTGTATGCTTTTTTTCGATTGCATTTAACAGTTAGACAGTATTGGACTATTGCCTAGCTGCGATCAATCGCATTGAACTTCCTGCGCTGAGAGAACGCCTAAATAAGCAAAAGCCAAATACTATCAAGATCTCTATCATAGCAGGTGTCTGAAAAAATAGGGACGCTGATAGCAGGAAATTTAATTTTTTCTTTTCAACACCTCCGCAGCATGTCGAAAGGTATTTATAGTATAATATTTTCTAAGTCAATTACATGTAGCAGCTCGGACGTGTTCAACAAGAGCAAAATCGTATGTGTAAAAATGATGCTGAAGTGGTATTACTCATTTGGCTTATATTATGATTAAGTTTGATAGTCTCAAGGCCGGGTTCAGAGAGCTATTGTAGCGTAATTGTGCAGGAAGTCCTGGAAGTATGTGTGTGTGCTTTTCCAACAATAAATAGATTCCTACTTTTGCCTTGCTTGTTTATTTTTCTCTTTTTCCAGCTCTCGTTGCAAGGTTGAAACTGGAATGTCATTTGCTGCTATTCTATTCTGAATCGTTTGAGCCTAGCTATTACCAAAAAAGACAGGTGCAGCATCCTTTTCATTTTACATAAACGCTGACCATTACAACTACCACTATTAGAGCGCCACGACTACACGGCTCGGTGATATTTTATCTTCAGGCGGGTTTCGACTAGAACTAATATAAGATGAACGCGCAGTGCAGGCGCAATTCCCGTCTTCGAAGTCGTATTGACAAGCACCTAACGAAGGTGTTCCTAGCGCATGTTGAAATCGCTCGTGCAGCATTTTCGAGTATTTAACAGAAATACCATGTGCCGGGCGGTTTCAAAAAAAAAAAAAAAAAAAAAACATGCACGCCTTGCCGAGGGCGACCCTTTCCTTTTTCAAGATTTCCCGGTCGAAAAACACTCCTTGCGATTACTCAAAGTAGCTCAAAGCTCTCAAAGCCACACTGCAAAACAACAGGTTGGGACATGATCAAAAACACCTCGCAGAACGGAAACGACTGCGCCACTCAGCTGCCTCAGCACTCCGCCGTGGGCAGCGCTGTTCCGCCGAGACGACGGTGGCGCCATACAACAGGCGCCCGGTCCCTATACACTGATTCTTTTACGCATGTATAAAACTGCTCTTTTGGTAACATTGACTGTATGCTTAAAATGCTCGATTTAATTTGGTACACACCTGCTTATCCAGTGCAAAACCACATTTGGTCTTGCAACTCTGCCGCACCACTAATTATACACAATCACTGTGCTGCAATGAACTTACCGAAGCAACTGAACATTCTTGCGAAACATGGCATCACCACAGAAAAACATGCAAAATAATTAGCTGTAATGCCTCACCTTTTGATGTAACGTTTTTCTTGCCATTTTCGCGTCGTTTGTTTCGCACTCCACTTTTTTTTTTTTGAAAGCTTTGTTAACATTTCTTTTCCTGCCAAGTTCAGTGCCTATGGTTTGTAAAATGCTACTGACATAAGCGGTATGTAATTATTTTGTTCTAATACGTTGCTTTTTGTGTACAAGCTAGAAATCTCATACTACCTCCGCGTTTGCTCAAGCCCGGTCGCTGTGAGAAGAATAGTGAGTTTTTAAAGCTGCAGCTGGCAGCCTTTTAATCTTTGTCGTGCGTTGTAGTATTGAGCAAAGGAAATAAAATAATTTGATTTCATTTCATTTCTGAAGTAACTGCACTCCTCATCTAGGAACCGACAAAAGAGTGAGGGTGCGGGTTCTAGTCTGTTCCTGTCGTGGCTCTGATGCCTACCTTGTCTCTATTCTCTTATTCTGACATTAAACTGATGTGATATTTTATATAAAATAGCCTCGTTACTTGACCGTAAACGCCTCTCCGGCTTACTCGTGCCTTCTCCGCCCTATACACACTGCCCTCATATCAAGAAAAAAGGCGATAATTGCGTTAGTGACACTTCTGTTTCCCTGTACAATTTGGAAAGGAATTTTTTGAGCGGCTTTGGGTGATTTTAGCACAGGCTGTGATTTGCCCTCTCATTCTTCCGCACCTATCTTTTTGTAGGCATGCGTGTACACTGCCTTTAAATGCAGGCTTAAACAAGTAATAAACCAGTTGATAGTTCGCGCTCTTTCTGTCTACCTGTGTTTATTTTTCCTGTGTGTGTACTTCTGTGCGCAACTTGTTTCTACAATAGTATGCACCAAGTCGCCCAACAAGTTCTTCTAAAATACACACTGCCAGAGTTCAAAATTTCAACAATGCACATTGAAAACCCGGCTGCGGCGAGGCAGCGAGGCAGGCAGTGCAGACACCGCTCTACTCGGCACGCGCCAGGCTTCTGTCGTCTGGCAACAGTGATACCCCTTGTACTTCATCGATCGTGTGAATGCAGGAGCAAGGGAGGGGGTTCCATCGGCTGGGGTTGCCACCGCGCCCCCTCCCTGAAAGTCTCCCCCATGTGAATACCGCTTAAGGGGAGTCGAAAGGGCAGATTCTTTTGATTTCCGCCACATTAGTCAAATTGATTGCCCTAAATTTATCCTTCAACATAACCTCAGCAGCGAGCTCACCAATATTAACGAAGGCACCCAAAGTTAAGTTTTTGACCGTGCCAATGCACCTACGTCAGATACAGTTTAGCGAAGTAAATCGAGGGTTATTTCTATTTACCTATGATGTACTCTACCTATGCAGTTTGGCCCGTTCAATTGTTTAAGATCATGGTAAATTTTCCCTCAGCTGGTGGCAATAAAATTTTGTTATGTTGAAGCTAAAACTACATGGCATTCCCTGGACAGGCAGTTGTCAAAACCAAAGTCACAGTCACCTGTATTACTGCTGCTAAGTTTTCCTTCACTTCTTCCAAGGAGGAATGGGAGTCCGCACTTTCTCCCTTGTCCACTTTTGCTGCCTGGAGAAACAAATTAATATGATCAGCACAAATAAATGGGAACTATACTGAAGACATAAAACTACGCAGGAGAAAGGACATAAAAAGGAGGCAGGCAGACCTTTCTGCGTCCTGTCTCCTGCATAGTTTTACGTCTTCAGTATAATGCCTTACCAACTAGCCCCTCATTACACACTCCAAAAACGGAACACTTGCATAATACAAAACAATCGCCGTATGACACAAGTGTCCAAAGCCAACACCGGCACAAAAACTTGCCTTATCGTGCTAGGCATTACATTTACTGCATTTTAAGAAGTGACAGATGGGCTGTACCTGCGACATGGTCACACAGCAACAAACATGTTCCCACTGCACGCGTCCACCACACGTGGTTAATTTTGACTGGAGCAACTGGAGTACTATGCAGGCTTTGCTTTTGATGATGATGATAGTATGGCCCAAACCCTTTTCAACAGGTGATCACAGTGGGTTTTGGATCAGGCCTACAAAAGAACATTCCATACAATGCCAGTGCGTTGTTTTCATGAATTTATCGTCCAGACGTTTCCACCACCAGTGCTCCAGACATTGTTTTGTCGTTTCCACTGCCTTGTTTTTGTCGCCTGTCATGCATAGTGCTATTGCTAGCACGTCCGTGTGCATGCGCGGTTGGAGGAAGTGGTAGAGAGCAAATCTCTCTCTCTATGCTATGGTGAGCACTCCAACACAATATGATAGATCGTCTCCTAAGCAGAGGAGAATTTTGCTCGAATGATGGTTAGGGACTAACCTGACAGTTGGCATGCAGAGGAAGGCAAGGCGGGTTCCGAAATGTGCTGACTGGTGTCCTAACCTTGTGTGCGTGGAGCTAACCAATTCTGTGTGTGCGCGCGCAGTGAACCTTGAAACTTTGCGACTGAACTGAAATTTCACACTGACAGCAAGTGTCCATGTGACATTCTTGGTTGGGAGGTGTGAAGTTCGCTGAACTTTTGGATACGGTACACCTCCTGCGGAGAGTTTATGACATGATGTAGCTGCTCAATGTGCACCTGTCCTCGGTCACAGTGACTACCCATTAGGTGGAACCGCTGATGCACGGCGGAGGCACGGTGGTAACTCAATTGTTGCCGACGACAGCCGCCGCCGCTGAGCGCTCGTTTCCTTTGTGCAGTGTTCAGTGTTGAATGTCATTTCTGTGGCCAGTAGACGTTTTATTTATGCATTCTTGTATCGCTACGTGCGCGTCTTTCCCTCTGCTGATGTGCCTATAACATTTGTGGGGAAGCAGGTGTACGGTGGCTGACCACTGCGCGACGAGGCGCCAATGGGTTGTTTGAGCTGCAGCTGCTCAGAACTGCTTGGTTAAGCTGGAGTTGGTACTGAGCGTTTGGCCCCTCAACAACAGCTTACTTCTTATAAACAACCTTCAGCGATTGTTCCCGTGGCATACGTTGGTCCCATATATGCCCGTGTGCGGAAAAGAAAACATAAGGGAAAGCAAAGGTTCGGAATGCAGTGATGTCAGTGCTGTTCGTACGTTTGCTTGGGACCTTTCCTTTCCCAAGTTTGATTAGTTGATATCCTTTCCCCAGTTTTTGATTGGTGAGGAAAGTTGCCTTATTGCTTATTGGTGGCTGTCCCCACCTAGGGCGGAGACAGATGGCTCAAAAGTAAGCGCTCTGGGTGAAGCCGAGGCTAATTTCTTCAAATGAATGGGTCAGTCATATATATAGTTTTCTCTTTCCTTCAGTCTTCTTGCTTTATTTATGTGTACAAAAATAGTTAACTTTCTGTCGTGCCAACAGTAATATGAATTGTTGAGAGTCCAAATCTTCAAGTTATCAAGAACATCGATATCATCACAAGTGTTTCCTCTCCTGGCCACCTGAAGGGGAAATTCAACTCCTGGGAAAATGTAAAATCCGAACTGCCTAATATTCAAAAATATTATCTGCTGAATGAGATACAAATGGTAGCTTGGTTCACGGGTAAGTGCAGCCATTGTAACTGTGTGGTCATCATTTGTTAAAGCGACAGAACACTTTTAAAGTGCACGTCACAGTAGAGGAAATGCACAGCAACTTTTTTAGCTCTCACAAAGTTCGGTCCATATTTGCGTCGTCCTAAGCATGGAAGAGATTTAGCAACAGATCTGGTTCGTTGGGATCGCTTCCTTGGTCGTTTCCAGATGCTGCACCCCCTTACACTAGTGACATGAGGAGAAGCCATCGCGATGAATTACATTCGCAGCGCATTCACTCATGCCCCTCGCACAATGAACCCACCACCCGCTTTTGCCACTGAGAGGCTGAAAAAAAGGAAAAGAAAAAGCGTTCGTTAGCGCATCCCTCCCTTTCACGTTGTCATCAAAGTATGTTTGCCTTTTCATGTTAGCTGTAGTGGGAAAAAGAAAGCAGCGGGAGGGGGGGGAGGTAACTGAGCAGAGTGCCAGCACTCGTCCGGCTATGCAGGCCCTGTTTTCACTTTATCATGTCCTGTTTGTGGCGGGCGCCGTCTAATGTCACACAACCACTCAAACACCTGATAGTAGAGCTTTTTTGAAGTTTACAGTGCTAAAGGCCGGAGTCATGATCACGTGCTTTCGTTGATGACTCATGGGTGGGATAGAGGACTGTCGCAAAAAAAAAGTTTTTTTAACTATCATGATATGGTTTTTCCTCTCTTCGCACTACATTCCTGCCCATGCCCATTTCTTCTTCTTAATTTCCACTAGAATGTCGGTAACTTGAGATATTTCTCTGACCTACTCTGCCTGCTTCCTATCTCTTAATGTTACCCCTACCATTTTTCGTTCCATAGCCCTCTGGGTTGTCCTCAACTTAAGTAGAACTCTCTTGGTTAGCCTCCACGTTTCAGCCCCACAGGTGATTACAGGTAAGATGCAACTGCTATATACTTTCCTCTTTAGCGATACCGGTAAGCTGCTAGTCATAATCTGTGAGTGCTTGCCAAATGCGCTCCATCCCAATCTTATTCTTCTTGTTATTTCCTTTTCATGGTCCGGATCTGCGGTTACTACCTGTCCTAAGTAGACATAACCGCCTACTACTTCCAGTACTTCGCTACCTAATGTAAACTGCTGCTCCGATGGTCGGTTAGGGTAACAAACTGGATTCCAAGAGAAGGAAAGCGTAGCAGGGGGCGGCAGTAAGTTAGGTGGGCGGATGAGGTTAAGAAGTTTGCGGGGGTCAAGTGGATGCAGCTAGCACAGAACCGGGTTAAATGGAGAAATATGGGAGAGGCCTTCGCCCTGCAGTGGGTATAGTCAGGCTGATGATGATGATGATGATATGGTTTTTAATTTGGAACAGTGTGACACCCATCCGATATCACAGACTTTCATGGGCATTGGCGGGGACTGTGCCCACAGAAACACTTATCCATACTTCCGAATTAACGGTCGTCGAATTAGCGAGTATTTAGTTGCAAGCTTCGGAGGTTGTGCAGAAGAGGGGAGGAGCAGGCAGCCGCCGCTGCAGCCGCCAGCCACCCCTACAATCCAGTGCCGCCAGCCACCACACCGGTCATGGCGCCATTTCGGCTTTATCTTCTCTTCCATAGTTTTACCTGGTTTCATTTTCTGTCCTCGTTTTTGACTTGCGCAACCTATATATGCACCCTATCATAGAGCCATTTCTTTGGCTATGTGCTGGCCACCAGGCCGCCCAGACGCAGTGGTGCGTCGTTCAAATTATTCGTAGCAGAGCTGACTCGCGTACAAATTAAAGGTCTTTTTTATACACAAACCTCTATGGAGCTTGACCAGACCAAATGGTGTACTTCGAATTAATGAGCTTTCACTGTAGTTGTAGTTACAGTCGACGGCCAATTTTTCGGACTCTCAACGGACCTCGAAAATGTCCGAAAAATCGGGCAGTTCGAAAAAACAAATGTGCATCAAAAGAACCTCAATTTATTGCCTATTATTGACTTTAAGGCCCAAAAAAGTCAAGAATGCTTTTCTGCACCACGCTCCATTTCCGTCCTAACAGGACCGCCTGAATTTCGGCAAGAGTCGTAGTGTCGCCGTAAGCCGGCGAAAGGGTTGCGACCACTTCCATCAGCTCAGCTTGCGTTGGCTGTGCTGCTGCAGGTGAGTCATCTGCACCACGCTCCATTTCCGTCCTAACAGGACCGCCTGAATTTCGGCAAGAGTCGTAGTGTCGCCGTAAGCCGGCGAAAGGGTTGCGACCACTTCCATCAGCTCAGCTTGCGTTGGCTGTGCTGCTGCAGGTGAGTCATCATCATTGTCCCTCTCAGACTCCGCAAGCAATTGGGGAATAATTTCTGCATCTGTGAGCCCAGCGTACAGTTCCAACTCGTGGTCCACGTCTGTGAACTCTGTAAATGAGACGGTCGATGGAATTTCGACACCTGCAGTGCGAAGGTCATCAGTAAGCTGCTCACTGCCTGACAGCTGCTCGACGACACTCTCCTCGTCCAAGGCAGCCGATTCATCATTCAGCACAAATCCCGCGTGGCGGAAGCAATTGCGCAGCGTTGTGGGTGCTACAGACTTCCACGCATCGGCAAGCATACTAAGTGCTCCAAGCAAATCGACAGAGTAGATTTTCCCACTCTCGAGGTACACCATCACCACCAACCACTGGATTACAACACCGAGACCGTTGAGTGCCTTCGCGCTGCCGCGTTGCAAGAAAAAATAAAAAATAAATAAAGCTCCTTATAAAATCCGGAAACAGCTTCTTGAAGAACTGAAGCCGATTCAATTAAATACGAGCCACAGTAGCGACAGAATGCAGCTCTCACTTTAGCACAACCACGGGCAGTCGAAGCGATAAAGCTAAAAGAAAAAAAAACGCACTCCGGCAGTAACGTTCCGGAAGCGGAAGCTGCTAAGCAAATAATATAGCCTCGATCCAGCATCAGTTTAGCTGAGAAGCGGCACGCAAGGTCGGCACCGGTTTCAAGGCTATCGAAGGAAAAAGTAAACAAACAAGATGGCGGCGACACCACTTAAAATGTGTGGCAGTTGGCCCGGAATGTCCGAAAAATAGAATACAGTAGCCGACGGGTAATTCGGACTCCAATAATTCGGACTTGTAGGATATTTCGAACTTCAGTGAGGCACCGTCAGTCACCCCATAGAAGCGCATACATATTCGCGACGGATATTTCGGACTTTAAAAGTCCGAAAGTTCGATTTTTCGGACTAATTTCAGTCCCCTGCAGGCCAAAATCTGCCATCTTATCGGCTTTTCGCCGGTAGGGTGTCTAGAAGGGGAGGTGTGAAAAACGCGGCGCGCTGCCCATAGAGAGGAGTGGCCCCCTGCGCATGACTGCCGCCAGGGAGCGCCGCGGTCTGGGGCGCCGTCAGCATTCCGGAGGGAGCGGCAGAGTGAAGGTAGTCAGAGCGCGGTTTGACCCGTCGTCGTTGTGTGTTTCGGGGCGATTTCTTGCGTGTGCTGCTTGCATACCCTCGCTGCGTGCTGGCAGAAATGCCGCCGACGTCAAAGAAAAAAAACTCAGAGGTGGTGCTTTGTTCCCGGGTGCGATTCGGGTTACAAGTCGTGTTCGGAAAAAGTGTCTCTTTTCCGTGCACCGTCTTGCCCAGATCAGCTCTCGAAGTGGGCTGCAGTCCCCCTGGATGCTGTTGAGGTCGCGTTGGACCACACAGACTATGTCGAAAAGCGAAGCGACGCTCGGCTGGTATATTATATTGCGGGCTATGTGGCCAGGAAGCGTGTGCTGTCGACAAACTGTATAGCATGCAGGGAGGCTTGCCTTGTGGAGAAAGACTGCGTCCCTATAGAGATCTTCCAGCTGATGCTTGTAAAGAGTGGGTGGGCTACTGTATTCATCATCATCACTGTATAATTTGATTCAAACTCTTGAAAACAGGCTGACACATGAATTCAGAAGAACCCGTCTGCATTCTAGATTTGTTTTCAGCATACTGCAGAAAGTGAGCTCAAAGGTGCCACAGATATGTGTGGAGCATTGTGTTGAAATCACAAAATCGGTAGTAAGGTGTTTCTACCTCACCAGAATCCACTTTCTTTTGAAGGGTCTAAATCAAGAAATTAATGAAAAAAAAAGGTAAAAGAACAAAGCCTTGTGTGATTTGAAGTAAACAGCGAAATTGGTCGAAAACATTCTGCTGTGTGCCAATAAGCTTGCTTGTCCAGGAACACGTTGCATGATTTTATTGCGTTCTTGTCTTGGAGCATCAATGGACAAGAAGTGGAAGCTGTGACAGATTTTCTGTTCTTGGGCTCCAAGATTACCTCGGAAGGAGACTGCAGTCATGAAATTAGGAGACGCCTGCTTCGTGCTATGGTCTTTCCAGTTGTGATGTATGGATGCGAGAGTTGAACTGTGAAAAAGGCTGACCGCCGAAGAATTGACGCGTTTGAATTGTGGTGCTGGCAAAGACTCTTGAGAGTTCCTTGGACTGCCAAAAGATCAAATCAGTCGATATTGTCGACCATAAACCCTGACTGCTCATTGGAGGGTCAAATTCTAAAGTTAAAGCTCAGCTACTTTGGTCATCTGATGAGAAGAGAGGAGTCGCTGGAGAAAGATTTGATGTTGGGGAAGGTTGAGGGTCGCCGGAGAAGGGGTAGGCAGCGAACGCGATGGTTAGATGGCATCCTCGAGGCACTCCAGATTAATTTATGTGATGTTAGGAAGATAGTGAGAGACCTGAAAGCGTGGCGTGACATGGTCCATAGGGTCACGAAGAGTCGGACACGACTGAACGACTGAACTGAACTGATCATATCCAAAATGCACGAATGTTGGTTGCAGCACACGATCTTGCTATTGTACGGGCAACAAGCTTAATTTTGTTTACGTAGGTTGCATGACGCCTACCACAACACGAGCAGCAAATATTCGAGGAAAAAGTAGTTGAAATGGCTCTGAAACCTTTCAACACGTTTGTGATGGTTTAGTAATGCTCTGGTAGGTTTAATCGCATTCAATCGCTTTCGAGCGTGATAACACCCGCCGCAAAAAGTAACGTGCGCAAGAATTGGATGATTCTGGCAATAACTATCGCGTTCACCAAGAAGAAGAGGAAAATTTTTGCGTATACAATCATGCGGAACACATTCCGTCGTAGTTAAGCTCCATAAAAATTGATTGGCTTTAATAGATTCGTAAAATATGTGCTTTCGGCTAGCAGAAAACTCGCGTGAAATTCGCTCAGATGCCCAAAGATACTGTTGTTTCTCTTTGTTTATATGTCAACAGTAGTATTAGTTAAGCTTTATAATGTTTGAAGACCTGCGGTGTCTGCTAAAACTTCGAAACATTCAACAGAACGCGTTTCGACTACAGCCTTGTCCTTGCTCGCGCAAGTAGACGCGCCGCTGACAACAGCGCCGCCGCGCGGCAATCACGCCGAAGGGACCAGCTTTTCCAGTCCGGTTTTCACACCTCCCCTTCTAGACACCCTATCGCCGACGCAACAAGCGCCATCTTGGATTGAGGTGGATTGGCTCTGCAGTTGGATTGGCTTGACATGGTTTCGGTGCCCCATTTTTGCCAGGAGAGGCCCCTGCAATCTCTGCCACTTCGAGGTGGCAGTCGGATTGTCATCGCCGTCAACCTGCTTTTGTCGCCAACGCTGACGCGGGCAGCTATCTCTTTGTGCTTTGTCTCATACGTCCGCCGTGTTGTCACACGAGTTTCTCCGACCGCGTCAACCGAGTGGCGCGCCGTCAATCCTTTGGCCGTTTTGTGATTGCGTCCGGCGGTTCCACCGCTCTGAACGAAAAGTGCCTCATTTTTGCGTGTTTGACGAGCGGTGTGGTGCGCACTCGGGCTGTGGACATGGCCTCGCCGGTGCTGCCGGGTCCGTCAAAGAAGCGTGGGAGCTATTCTACCATGACCCTTGAGAAAAAGGCAGCGATCATAAAGCTAGTGCTGAGTGGGCGAACGCAAGCTGACGTGGCCAAGGAGTTCGCACTGTCGAAGCAAACTATTTCGGATTACGTGAAAAATAAGGAGAAGATTCTTTCCGCCTTTGAGGCGTCCCACAGCAGCAGCCAGAAGAACGACAGGAAAGGCGACCACCCCGAATTGGAGAAGGCCTTGCTACTCTGGCTTAAAGCTGCTTTAGCGAAAAACCTTCCAGTGTCGGGCGACACGTTGAAGGAAAAGGCAGAGACCCTGGCCGTGAAAATGAGAATTGAAAAATTCAAGTTCACGGACGGATGGCTCCGCGGTTTCAAGAAGAGACACGGTGTGTCTTTTAAGATGTGCGGGGAGAGCGGAGCCGCCAACCCAGCCACGGTAGCAGACTAGCGTCAGACGAAGTTGAAGCCCTTGTTGAGCCAGTACAGCCCGGAGGACACCTTCAACTGTGACGAGACCGGCCTCTTCTTCAAGATGTTGCCTGACCGCACCCTCTCTTTTTCGGGTGACTCCTGTTCAGGGGGCCGCCACAGCAAGGAAAGGATAACAGTAATGGTAGGTGCAAATGCCACTGGCACTGAGAAGCTGCCACTTCTTGTGATAGGCAAATCCAAAAATCCTAGGTGTTTTAAGGGCGCGAAGAACCTTCCCGTGTGGTACTGCAGCAACTCCAAGGCATGGATCACTCATGCTTTGTTTGAAGATTACGTGCGTCGACTCGACCGAAGTTTCGAGCGGCAGGGGCGACAAGTTATTATTTTTGTTGATAACTGCGCGGCTCACGGCACCTTCGACAACCTGAAAGCCATTCGGCTCGAATACCTGCCACCAAACACCACCAGCGTGCTCCAACCAATGGACCAGGGGGTGATCAAAAACCTTAAGGTGCATTATCGGACCCGTCTTCTGCGGCGCACAGTCCTTTGTTTTGACAACGGGAAAAAGTACGCCACGGATCTTTTTGCGGCGGTTAGCATGCTGGCTGACGCGTGGAAGGCAGTGAGAGCGGAAACAATTGCTAATTGCTTCAGGCACGCTGGATTCTCCGCCGATGAAGTCGATGACGTAGAAGACTGCAACGATTCTGAGGATTTGACTGCAGACAGTGGCGAAGACCTCATCGTTGACCTTCGCGGGAACGGAATGGACATTCCAACGGGCTCCACGTTCCGCGAGTTTGTTGAAGTGGACGACGGCCTCGATATGTGTGCGGACCTCACGGACGACGAACTTGTACGCCAGGTTCTTCAACCTGAAGACGAGTCGGACTCCGACGACGACTCGGGCGGCCTACCACAGCCATCGCTTGCACAAATTACGAACGCTGTGAACTTGCTGTCTAGCGTGTACAGCGAAACGACAACTTTGGCGCAAATACAAGCGCAAATCGTCGCCAGCAAAAGAAATTTGCCGCAAGGTAAAATCGGCAACTTTTTTAAGCCGATTTCCTCTGAATAAAGTGATTTTTTGTGCTTCACGGATTTTTCGGACTGTTCGATTATTCGGACCATTTTTCGGGTCCCTTCAAGTCCGAAAAAACGGTCGGCGACTGTAGCCCTCCCTAGAGTGTCCGAAATTTTAAGCCGCGTAATACATTGGTTTTATAAGGTATGTCCTGCGGCCAGGAAAAAGTCCAAATAATCAAGTATGTCCGAAAAACTGGGTGTTCGAAAAATCAGTCGTCGACTGTATAATAGTTTGTCTCTATGCACTTAAAGCACCGCACAAAAAGCCACTGCATTTCTTCACATGAAGTCATGTTTCCATGGTAACAGCCACCTCGTATGTTGGCTTGTTGGCTTTGATACTTCGCCCCGCCACACCTATGCACTGCGAGAAAGTAACTGTGGTGGGGGAGCGCCGCTGATCAGTTTTTTTACATCGCAAGCGCTCGTTAGGTTATGCCCAGTTATCGCAATATTTACTATGCGAGGAAAAGGAAAGATTAACAGTGCAACAAAAAGATACAAGTAGGCACACAGGACAGGTGCTCCACATGACGAAATAGCTGGTGGGTTTTTTCAGTATCACAAGCATTGCGATGTGAAAAAACTGATCAGCAGCGCTCCCCTGCCACAGTTGCTTTCTCGCAGTGCATAGGTGCGGCGGGACGAAGCATCAAATCCAACGAGCCAACATACAACCATAGTTTGTCCAAATTTCGAACGTAGTAGCTGGGAAATGGTGTTATCCAGGAATGTATTAACCGGGAGAAAAATAGTGTAGCTCTATGGGAGATGTTTAACTGCCCGTGATTTTGAACATATGAAACAGAAAATCGTATGAACTGGGAGAATATCCATGAGGTTCTACTGTATGTATGTATGCAGCTATCACTCAGAAAAGTGAGGTTGCTTACTTCTGCTTCTGCTTGATTTTCTCTGTGCCTCATAGGATCGCCAGCACCTGAAAAACAAATAACAGCAATGATGACTTTTGCTCAAAGCACACGAATATTTTACAAAAAAGCATGGCTATGTGCGTTTCCCCATAAAATTTTCAATCAAATGCACCGCAGAGAAGATCAGATGGTATGAACTAAGGGAAAAGGAAAAGCAAATGGAATCACTTAAGTTCTAGGTTAAAAGCAACATATGGTCAAAGATAATTCAATCAGTTAGGTAACATGCTTTGACTTGCTGCCTGAAACACCAATATTTTCTTTAGTTTGAAGAAGCAAGCAGTGGGGAGCTTACAACCTATTTAATTAGCAAACGCAGCTGAACATCTCATCACTTCACAAGAGGCAAGCGGCATCGATGGCAGCAAAAGCTGGACTGATGTATTAAACAGGTCCTGAACCACTTGCCAGCCATGGCAAGTAAAACCGTTTAGCCAGCAGAGTACACTGACTGCCCTGCACATCTCTGACAATCTGCAGACTGGGTTGCTCTCCACCTCTCTGCACAGCTATGACCACACAAACCATTATCCTGTTCAAGGCACGGTGTTACACTTAAAAGCTTCAAACATTCCACTTTGTCTCCAGTGGTATGCCCCACACTTTTCACTGGCAGCAGTGGTACGCATTCCTGTAGAGAATGCTCCATAGGCAGATATGCCACTGTTCTCAATAGCCACAGCGGGTGCATATGCACATGTGATGTATTCAAACCCTCATCGTTTGCTGCCACACTGCACATGCTAGGATGTCACCAAGATGACAGAACATGAAGGAGGCAGGGAAAAAAAAAAACGAATCTGAGTGTTGTCTAACAGTGAGCGCAGTCTACTCATATCGAAGGAAGGAAGGTCTTATGTGAAGCGAAATGCGCCTGGCATGTGGTCAGTTGCGAGCACTCGTGTTTCTTACTCTTCTTAAACAGGCTCACAAGAGCAGGTTTTAATTGTTACAACCCACAACATGGCAACGCAACATTGCAGTGGTGAATATTTTACGACAGCACACATAGCATGCAGATGCCCATTGTTACAGCTGATGTCAATATAACCAGTACAGTCAAAATTCGATTTAACAAAGCCAGATTATATGAAGATATTGTAATTCCCGCTCAGACGCCCATAGGATCCAATGCTTTGACTAACCCGAAATAATGAAATCAATTCCGTGATCTGTCCCGATTTAACTAACCTTTTTTCAAAAAATGAAGGTGGAAAGGGAACATTTTTGGTCTATTTTGCAGAGAGCACCCTCAAAATTAATTCACTGCGAGCCCGCGGTAACAGCACTGGGCACCTTCGTCTCCCTTTTTTCAAACTGCATGATGCAAAACCAGAGTTGCAGTGTTCAGTTTATTTCACCAGATGGAGACAGTGGTAAAAAAAAGTCTCATGTCACATTCCAAGGGGTGGTGTTGCTCTTCGGTACTTTTTTTGTGGCATGCTTCATGTGGCTTGTTTGCCATTGTGTTTCTGCAGATATTTTCCCATGCATTTGAGTACATACTTCTCTTAAGCTCAGCTTGTTCGGCCTACAGTGCTATACATAGCATGCACAGGCAAAGATCATCGACTTAATTGCTGGAAAATTAATTTGTGGTCATCTGCAAGCAGATGTCTATTCATACCCGGTCTTAAACAAATTTATATTCCCAGATTTTGAAGATGACATCTCCAGGGTATGAGGGCAGAGTGGTATCCTGAACCACACAATATGGGAGTGTTTCCATTCCCCAGGCAAGGCAAACAGCATTGATAGTAGAGAAGCCTGTGGGGCTTTGCTGAAAAGCCCAACCCTGGAACACCAGCTGATAGCGGTTAAACTGGCTGAAAAGGCCGACGAGATCCAAGGAATTTTGGCCAGCATCTGAAGCGCATTCCCACCTGCCCTAATGCGCCTCTCCTCTAGAGAGGAAGGCCTGGGGTAGGAAAGGGCCCTTTTCTGCCGGACAATAAAGTTGTTTCACTTACTAACTAGTCCTCTCGGGCTTTTCTTGATGAGTAACAATTTTTGTTTCTTCTGCTCTAACGGCGGCGGTCATTTTTGCTGGCTGCATTTCATTTTGGAAGCATTAAAGCTTCGCAAGTATGATGCCGCGGTAGCTTTTTGGGTGCCGCTGCACCTTATAATCGAAGGTACCAAATTAAAGGATCGAGAAATGCCGCATTCGATTTAACAAAATACATCACGGTTTCCCTCAACTTCGTTAAATCGAGTTTTAACTGTACTGGTATATTGTAAAACCTCGAGAATAATACGAACCCACACATATTACGAGGTGTAATTTGGGAATAGCAAAAGTGAATAAAAAAGAAAAAAAAGTTTTCATCGGCATACAATGCGAGCGAGGAAACATCGACAAGAGTATTTATTTCCACTACAATTTGCAATTGCGCCGTGAATCGTATGCGCCCTGTGCTTTCGCATCCAACGGAACCCTGCTCCAGATGCCAAATAGTGCCACAAACCTTCGTATGCTGGTGCCGGTTCACTTCCCTTCTCGCAGCGGAGCGCTTGATCGGAGCATTTCATGCACTGTGAGGAAAAGAGCAGCTCACATTCACCCCGGCAATCGCGGAAGGTGCCTGTTCCTCCACTGTTCTAAAACCAGGAGGCCGTTTCCAGATTTGACGCGGGAAGGCAGCGCACAAGCTGCCGACCATTGTACGCCACGCTTGCGCCTTTTTGCGGATAGCACTGCATGCAGGCATGCAGCACGTACGCCAAGGAAGTGTTCTCAGGTTCGGTGTTTTTGCGGTCGTGATGATCCGATACATGTCGTCTGCTGAGAGTCCTTGGCTAAAGACATCGTTCTGTAGAAACAATTTTTCAGCACCTCGAAACGTATTCAGTATCCTGCATTTTTCGAAAGTGCGACTGACGCGCTCCTTGGGAATGCTGGTCAAGCATCTGCGATTCGGCTGTAGGGTGTGGCCAGCAAGGCTGCAGTGGAGAGGCCCATGAGACCCGTGCGAGGTGTGATCGACCTCCATACTGATGCGTGTGCTTTATGGCACCATGGTCACGAGGATCGAGACATGAAACTGAAACCAACAAAACAATTGGCCGCTGCCACGGTTAGCTATAGCACCTCTCGCTGAAAGGCTGATGCTGATAGCATTGATTAATGATGAGGCCAGAGCTGCAAATTCAAGCTGCAATTTGTTCGGATCTGCATATAATACGAAGCAGAAATCTGACATGATAAATCGGGGAAAAAAAAACCCTCATATTATATGTGGGGTTTTTACGGTAAATAGACTCCATTGCATCGATAAAAATTATTCTGGGACAATGTCACTCGTAAGAGGGGATTAACACCACAGATAAAGTCCTCAAGTCAGCTGGTAATCAGCGTATTACGAGATGCTGCACCACAAAGTTAGTGACATGTTTGTGGTCAAAGCAAATAAAGAAAAAGAGCACCTTTTCCTTCTGCAACCTTCAGCAAAAAAACTTTACAATAAAAATTAAAAAAGAAACTGTAGCAAGCATCAACACTCTTTCTTTCATTATTGATGTAGGTGCATCATAACTGACAAACATTCCAAAAACTGAGGGTGGTTTACATGCAAAGCAGCAATGGGGGCTAGTTGGTATACCATTTCAAAAATTTTCGCGCTACGCTATACATAGACACAAGAAAGCCGGAACCACGTACACAGGACAAGCGCGCTTGTCCTGTGTACGTGGTTCCGGCTTTCTTGTGTCTATAGCCTGGCGCGAAAATTCTTGAAATAGTTTACGTATTCTCTTGTTGACACAATGTACACAGGCAGGCCCATACACAAAAACTGTTGTCTGTAATGTGAACTGTCCGGCTAATTATCAAGCTTACTCGCTAACTCACCAGCTATTTGCCTATTCTAACCCCTCTCCTCACCCCCCCCCCCCCCCCCCTTATTTTTAAAGATGGACAGGTAGGTGTTTCAGGGCCCTTTTGTACTCGTCAATGACACAAATTCACAACATACCGCAGACTTGTAACTAGATCGTGAACTCGATAATAATATTACGATTTCAAAACACTAATGCTAGCCAATAATATCTCATTACAAAATTATTTCTCGAGCATACATCACAACAAGTCTGAAATAACAAATGACATGGGTGACTCAGCTGTTTCACAGTGTTAGGAAGCAACACTTCATAATAGGAATCGGCTGCTAGAGCTGCGGCATCAATACGAGGCAAGAACAGGTAAACTTACATATATTTCGGGCCGCTGCAAGAATTCTTCTTAATGTTGTCAACCGTTCCTCAAGGCCCTACAAGAAGGTTAACGAAGCATATTTGCATATTTTGTAGCGAGCACACAACTCATAACAGTTGTCTCAAAATCATGCGAGATCAACCTGGCATACGCTGCACAAAAATATACTACTATTGGCACTGGAAGGAGAGAACCAAACTAATACCAGCACAAGGCCATGCTACCGTATTAACTTGTATAACAACCCCCCCCCCTTTTTTTAAGTCTGAAAATTTGAAAGATTATTTATTATGCAGGCTCCCATATTTTGGCCTCACCTTCACAGTGGAAGATGCCATTGTACTGTGCTATTTTAGTAGATTACAATTCAGTCAAAAATATCCATGACACTGCAGTCATCAGATATGATCAGAAGAACTTACCCATTACGAGAACTGAAGGAATAGTTTGACAGCTGTTGCATATGGTGACGTGTGCAATAAGGACACATGTGCCAATCATTTTTCTATCTTATTTTTACGGAAGTACGAATTAGATCTAAAATGTAAGCAAGTGCAACTCTTTTGTGATCACTCCATAGGCCACAGAGTGCATATGATAAGCTCTGTGGTTTTGCACGCAAATGTTGGGACACATTGCCCATCATAGGGATACTATCAAAGTTTGACAACTGCGGCGACGTCAGTTTCCATCTAGTTGACTTCTGTTTGGCGGGCGGCGACGTTGCAGACATTCGGAGCGCAGTACCCTCAAATGTAAACTAAAGGCTTTCAGCTTGCAACAGGACGTGCTAAGAAATCTGTGCCAGTAGAGCAATTCCCCTGCTTCTGCCGAGGATTTTATTTTGACGGCAGCAGTAGCGAAAGGTATGAAGACTTTGCGAGGTCGAATTTCCCCTCAGACGACGATTCAGGAGATGATTAGCATGAAAATTCTAATAGTGGTCCAAGGCAGGCATATTTTCAGTTTCTGCTCGCTCTTGAGCAGTCACGTACGCTCACTGTGTGCTGCTGTTTTACCTCTACTCGGTAGGGTTTCAACAACCTATGACAGTGATCAACTGCCGCCGATGCAAAAGTAGATAGTTTTTACTGCGATGGGCACGCGGGGTGTACCCTGGTGACAATAGGATAATAAAGAACCAAAAGTCAGCCACTGATTTCTTTTGTTTTTCTCAACTCTGATCGCCGAAGCTATATTGGCAAACACTATTAAATGCACAGAGACATGCATTTTCAAAAAATGGACTCGTACTTGTTCGGAAAGGTACTAGAAGGAAGGCACCCTCTGTGAAAGAAATGTTGAAGACAATGGGTCTAGTTGACATGCATGAGCATCATGAGGATGCTGCAACCGAAACTAGACCATAATGTGGGAAGTCTCTAAAGGGGCCCCCTGCTACCACAGATCACGCCACAAAGCCGCTTCCTAGCTTTGCTGGCACTCTTAATTGGCAGACTTGGATGATGCGAATCAAAAGTCGAAAGGAAAGCCCTGGTTTGTATGGCGGCTTCTCCAGCACATCAACCGAAGGCCAGCAAAGTTCCTACAGCCACAGCAAGCCGGGGTTGACCACCTAGCTTTCAGAGAAGTGTTTCTTAAGCAGATTCTCAGTCTTCATGTCGAACCAGTTAGTACTCTGCCACAGTCTGCAAAATGTGATGGCCATAATTGATAAAATGTTCAATAATACAAAAACTGAGCTATGCCATTAGTGGAAAAAGGCTGAGCTGAGAACAAATATTTTTAGTAATCCATGCAATTTTCTTGCTGCTTTTAAAGCAAGTGCAATAAAAAATTCAGTTTTCTTTTTAAAGCTGAATATAGATATAGATTTCTTTTTTTTTTTCTTTTGGAAATTAAATTTATTTTTCATGATTTCAAACAAGATTTGTGAACATCTTAGGAAAAAAGTCAGAAGGGTTGGCCAGTATGGATGCGTTAAACTGCTTGCCTCTCATGATATGTTTTGCGTGCCGTCGCCTTTAACTTCCATCCCTGTCCAACGATATCAGAAACTAAAACTGAAGTGAAGAACAAAGTGCTTGCATACCAAATTTACTTTTGGACTCAAAAAAGCTGTCCTGTTTGGGTAAAAGCCTCAACAGAGGTGTTAGCTTACAGAAGAGCTACCTACCACGGTTGACAGCAAAAAAAAAAAAAAAAAAAAATAGAACAGGAGAAATCTATCTTGTAGGGAAGAGGAGGGAGATATGAAAGACTGATGTAACGAAAGACATGGATATGTAACGAAGGTCTTTCTAAAGGGGAGTCGAAAGGGCAGATTCTTTCAATTTCCACCTCACTAGTCAAATTGATTGCCCTAAATTTATCCTTCAACATAACCTCAGTAGCGAGCTCACCAATATTAACGAAGGCACCCAAAGTTAAGTTTTTGACAGTGCCAATGCGCCTACGTCACATACAGTTTAGCGAAGTAAATCTAGGGTTATTTCTATCTACCTATCATGTGCTCTACCTATGCAGGTTGGCCCATTCAATTGTTTGAGCTCATGGTAAATTTTCCCTCAGCTGGCGGCAATGAAATTTTGTTATGTTGAAGCTAAAAATACATGGCGTTCCCTGGACAGGCAGTTGTCAAAACCAAAGTCACAGTCACCGGTATCACTGCTGCCGCAGTTTCTTTAAGGATTTTCAACAGGTGAACAAGCCTCATCATCTCTTCGAGTCCTGTTGTCCCTGTCTGGAGAAACAAAATAATATGGTCAGCACAATTAAATGGGAACTATATGAAGACATAAAACTACGCAGGGGACAGGACACCGAAAGGAGGCAGTTAGACCTTTCTGCGTCCTGCCTCCTGCATAGTTTTACGTCTTCAGTATAGTGCCTTACCGACTAGCCTCTCATCACACTCCAAAAACGGAACACTTGCATAATACAAAACAATCGCCATATGACACAAGTGTCCAAAGCCAAAACCGGCACAATAACTTGCCTTACCATGCTAGGCATTACATTTACTGCATTTTAAGAAGTGACAGATGGGCTGTACCTGCGACATTACCACAATCGTGTCTGACAGAGCCGCGAGTTCTACAAAACTTTACACAACTCACGCGTTCACGCAGCAGTGACTACCACACGTGGTTAACACTGGAGGTGATGGTGATGGTGATAGTGGCTATGCCTATGCCCTTTGTAGTGGGTCGTTGCTGCCTTGTCGTGCGGCGGAGCCAAAAAAATAAAATGTAACAAAAGTAAAAAAAATGCACAAAAAACTAGCGCCTGTTATTTTTTAAGTCTCGGTTCCCTGATCCCCAAAACAGTCTCAACACAGCCGCCAGCTGCCGCTAGGGTCGCAATGCCCCTCATGGGAGAATGTTTGCCCACGGCCGGTCTCGAGGGAGAGCGCGTTTCTCTCTTCTCTTACGGCCTCTCCAATGGGGTCTGTTTCCACCGCCCGCCGCGCCTCGGTGGGGTCGCCACCGCCCCACTGCTGCTCCTCCGCTACAGCCGTTCACGCGCAAGGGAAACGCGCTCTTCGTGGTACACCATCGGGTCGTCGAAGAGTCGGCGGTGAACAGTCCACACGACACGTAATCAGAGCAAGCTTGGAAAATTCACGGCACAACGCTGGCTGCAGCGGCATAGTGCGGTGAGAGCACGCGGCGTGTGCACCAAGTCCAAGGGAACAAAACGCGAGTCTCGAGAAAAAGCCGGCAAAGCATGGGCTGCCGATCGCTCAGGCGAATGGAAGGAAATGGAAGTTAGGTTGGCGCGCTTTAGCGCACGCGTTCATGACTTTAAAGCAGCGTCCCAGATGGTTCCTGTGAGTGCTTTCTTGATGGCACCCGAGTCCATCTGTGTGCACGGGCAAGAAGCGGGGAAAAAAAAGAAAAGACCCAATCTGTCTACCACGTGTGCGGTACGCTTTCTGGTCGCCGCTGTCCGTGCCCTCCTCAGGTGCCCCAGGGCACGGGCGGCCGCCACAACCCTGTAACAATCGTGTAACGGCCTACCCGGCGCCACTCAAGCGGGTTTGTTTAAAAAAAAAAAAAGGCAGACATCAATATTCCGCAACACCGTGTACATATAGGTCAAACCGGAAATTTATCTACACCAGCTAAAGTTCCTCGATCGTTAACATAAGCCGCGTTGATATGGACAACTCGAATTTTGGGCAGTTTTTCTGGGGACCTAGCTATTCAATCGCATGAACAGCCGTGGTAAGAGTAAGTCATCTAGACATAAGATATGCCATCAAGCGTATAAATATCCAGGCGAGTGAAGCGGAACTATGTTATTTCAGGCATAATTACAACGAGGATAATGAGATTGGAGCGGCAAAAATATTGTCTAATTCCAACTTCAATGAACCCCACTCAAATGTTATTCCGGTGTTCCTAACGTTCTTTTTTTTTAACGCCTAATAGAGCTATAAATAAACGTTAGCATAACCTTTCTATAAACATTTTAACAACATATCTAATATATATGCAGCATTATACTAGCGTTCTTGAAAATGATAAAAAAAAAAACCTGCACGAGCATGTAGCCTACCATTGGTGACGGTACACAACTACGCAATACTAGCGCGACATATAACTCCTATAGTCACCTCTGAATAAATAGCACAGAGAAAAGTTTTTATATCCATTATTGAGGAGTGACCCTTGAGTAACAGTGGCGAATGTGTAATAAGCAAAGCATTCTACCAAAATAATGGGGCAGCGATTGCTCTCTAAGGCAGGCATTACTGCATAGATAGTTACAAGGAACTATTAGTTCAAAAACATACTAGAAAAAGAAAGAAAATATTGCTAGGAATTAGTGCTTGAAATAGATTTCCTGTTTTTTTTTCATGAAATAATCATGATATCATGTAAACATTTCATTAAACCAATATTTATTTGCAAAATTAAAATAATGTTTATAATACAACATAAAACATTTGCTGGTCTATAAATTATAGCAAAATTGATAACAAAACTTAAAAACGTTTACTCTGACTTTATACTAATACTTTATGTCATGTAAGCATTGTGCAACTTACATTACATTTTTACAAAATTATTTTCATCTTCGGTGTTACCTCGATGGTTTGTCATCTAGCGCCGAAAGACAGTTTTGCTATTGTTGCTGTTATGTTTGCCTTGAAGAAGCTTCGATGTGATCACTGCTCACTCATTTTTTTTTTTCATCTTCTTGTACAGGCTTGAGAAAAAATCCAGATTAAAATGAACAAAAGTAGATACCATGCCGCAATACATGTCATATGCTTGTCGAACGTTTGCTGAGCGACAGGTTTTTTTTTTTTATATATATATATAAAGACTCCATTCACGTGTTGAGCACGTTGACAGGATGCTGCTGCAGCATCTACCTTCTGTAATCTTTCATTTAGGGGCTGCACTCACCACGAAACCCGCGGGCGACAGCGCGAAACCAGGCAAAAGCCACCCGCCGCCACTGAAGCAGATGCGGAGCGAACAGTGAGCAGGTCGCGCCCCTTGCGGCGGCGGAGAGCGTGCCTCAAGGAGAAAAATTCCCATTGTTCCCACCAACGTTGTTCACACGGTGATTGAGAAGGCCGTAAGAAAGAGCGCGCGCTCTCTCCCTCGAGACCGGCCGTGGTTTGCCATTCTCCCATGCCATTCTCAATGCATTGAAGAAAGTGTGGCGGAAGTGACGTCAAAATTTGGGGTTAGCCAAGTCGGGCCATTAGCAACGGCGACGCTGTTGCTATGAAAACTCGGGCCACTAGCAACAGCGTTGATAAGGGCCCTAGGTACGTGAGCGTCACGGAGAAAGGGTAAAGGAGGAGGAGAGACGTTGCAGCGTCCGGTCGCCGGCTTCAAAAAAATGACGTCAGGGCCTCTCCTAAGATTTCCTTCCTCCATGGCTTTTGCAGATCGACGATGCGCAATCACGTGACACATAGGTGACGTAGCCTACACGTCACGTACGCGTTCTGATTGCGATGGGATGGACGAGAGGCTGCAAACTTATAAGGAAATTTTAGAACACTACAGACTTAGCAGAAGGTCCCTGCCACCACCGGACCGAACGCTAACTAACAAGGAGGCCGTCGCTTGGCGGCGCCTGCAAGCTGGGAATTTCCCAAATCCCGTCTGGCTTTTCCACACGCAAGTGGAGGAAAAGGCGGACGATAAATGCGAAACCTGCGGAGAAAGGGGTACTCTGGATCACATAATCTGGCAATGCCTTGATTCCCCTGGCGCCAAGGAAAACATAAACAGTAGAGAGTAGAGAAGCCTGGGAACTGCTGAAGCCGCGAAGAAACACTGTCACTTCGCCTGTCTTTAGTCGCGGAGGCCCCGGCCTCCGTCCCATAGGCCTGCGTGCCGGGGGCGGGGAGTAGGGGGCCTCCTACATCGGTGGAAAAATAAAGTTCATAACAACAACAACAACTCGCGGAGTCTTTTTTTCTTGAAGAGGAAGCGCTCGCGGCAGTTAGGTAGGTAGGTAGCAACTTTAATGATTAAAAAAAAAGAACCAAGTGGGGGGGGGGGGGGGGGGGTAAAGGGAAGTGAGGGAGCAGGACGACGATGGGCCCTCAGGCCGCTCTAGATGGCCGGGCACTTTTGAGCTTCGGCGACCCCTCGGGCGCCCAGCTCACTGTCAGAAGCTGTACCTCCGGCAGCGAGCTGCGCAGAGCAGCCTCCCATCGCTCCTGATGTCTTGGCCCTTGCCACGGGAGCTTGGGTTTGTTCGGGCAGTTCAGAAAGACGTGAGTAAAGTCGGCTCTGGTGCTAGGACACAAGTGGCAGTGAGGAGAGGTTTCGCCACGGTTTATAATAGAGAGAAGAGAAGGAAAGGGGTCATGACTGTGGCCGTCTGAAGTCAGCGCCAGAAAGCCTGGTCGCTTTTGGGAAGAGATTTATGCGGAGGAGGGTACAGCAGGCGGGAATTTCTATAAAATACGGTGAGGTCGTGGTAGTTAAGAAGCCGATCTCTGGCACTGCGAGACGAAGGCACCAGGTCGCTCTCAGCCCGGTTGACGAGTGCTCGGGCTTGGGAGTGAGCGGCCGTGTTGCCTGGGTGTTCGCTGTGCGCAAGGACCCAGAGGAGGGTGATGAGGTGATTCGGTGGAGAGGATGATGCTAGAATGTTTGCGGCCGGGGAGTGGATTTTGCGATGGGCATAATTACTAATTGCTGTTTTGGAGTCTGAGAAGATATACTCAGCAGAGGAGTGTGTGATTGCTAGGGCAATTGCTGCTTCTTCAGCTTGCAGGGAATCCTGCAAATTTGGAATGGACGCACTGACTATCGTGTTGTGGAATACATCCACGACGGCTAATGCGAAAGCTGGTCGGTTTGAATATTCGGCGGCGTCTACGTAAACTGCCGGAGCGCCAGGAGGGTAGTGCTTGTGCAAAGCCTTGGCTCTAGCTTTCCGTCTCTCACGATTATGCTCCGGGTGGGTATTTTTGGGAAGAGGCGGAATGTAAAGATTGTTGCTAACAGCGGTGGGAGGATTGCGCGTGGCCGAGGTATGACCGGGTAGGTTTATCCCAATTCGGCGCAGAAGAATTTGGCCGGTTTCGGTATGTGAGAGTCTGTGGTATTGACTAATGAGGTGAGCTTCTACCAGCTTGTGAACCCCTAGTTGAAGTAGTTTTTCAGTAGGCGTTGATTTAGGGAGGAGGAGAGCGCTTTTGTAAGCTGTGCGGATAAGTCTGTTGAGTTGCTCGGTCTCCGTGGGTGTGAGGTAGAGGTAAGGGATGGAGTAGGTGATCCTGCATAGGCAAAATGCTTGAATGAGGCGACGTGTGTCTGCTTCCCTCATGCCGCGATGGCGATTGGCGATACGCTTAATTAGTGAGGCTGTATTCAAAATGGCAGCACGAATTAATTTTATTGTCTCGGCGTTGGAGCCGTTGTCAGAAATACTGAGACCTAAAATTTTGATTCTATTGACCCTGCGGATGGGGGTGTCGTTTAATGTGACTTGAATATTAGGGGGGTTCCGTTCTTTTAGGTCCATGACTATGAGCTCAGATTTAGCTGCCGAGCAGCTTAGACCAATGCTGCTTGCATGCGTAGCAACAGTGTCAGCGGCCAGCTGAAGTTTGGATTCTATTTCGCCATGGTTGCCGGTATTGACCCAGATGGTGATGTCATCCGCATACAAGGAGTGGTAGATGGAAGGAATTTTGTCAAGTTCCCTCGCTAACGGGATAAGAGTAATGTTAAAAAGAAATGGGGACAAAACTGCTCCCTGGGGCGTTCCCTTACTGCCTAGCGTGAAAGGGCAAGTTTTTACTGTGCCTAATTGTAGGCAGACGAATCGGTTGCTGAGAAAGGCAGCAACATAGTCATGCGTGCGAGAGCCCACGGTTAGGTCGCTCAGTGATTGTAAAATGGAGGAGTGGGCAACATTATCAAAGGCCTTCGTCAGGTCCAATGCAAGGATAGCTCTGGTGATGTGAGGGAAAACGGGATTGAGCATGACGTCTTGAGTTGACAGGCCCGCGCGGAAGCCAAGCATGGTGGTGGGGAAGAGCTGGTTTTGCTCCATGTATCGGTTAAGTCGATTTAGGATTACGTGCTCCATGACTTTACCTGTGCAGGAGGTGAGAGAGATTGGTCTCAGATTCTTAAGGTCTAAAGGTTTGTTAGGTTTTGGTATGAAAGTTACTTTGGCTGATTTCCATTCCGGGGGCAGCGTGCCCTGGTCCCAGTGTTGATTCATGTACCTAGTGAGAGAGGCTAATGATTTGGCGTCTAAATTTCGTAGCGCTTTGTTAGTTACTCCATCAAGACCTGGTGCGGACGTGGTGCGGAGCCTACCCAGGGCAGCCCATACCTCCGCCTCTGTGATGGGAGCGTCCAAGTCTGAATTGGGGGTTCCTTTGTAAGCCGGTAATGGTTCCTGCTTTAGGTCGGGGAAGTATGTGGCTTTAAGAGCTGCTTCAATGTCTTGCCCCTGTTTCTCCGCCTCGTGCAGTAGTTTGGTGATTTGTTTATTATTTTCTGACCGTGAGGAACATGGGTTTAGCATATGGCGGAGGAGGGACCACGAGTTCTTCATGTGTAGAGTGCCGTCTAATCGGTTACATAACTGATTCCATTGCTGTGACGAGAGCTCGCGTGTTCGGTGATGAGCTGGAGCGTTCGCGCCATTTTCCATTTTAATTTGCGATTATGTTTTTGCCTGATCCATCGTTTCTCTAAATTCTGATAGGCCTCCCAGAGGTGGAGTAGTCTGCTGTCAACTGGATCGCCAATATGTTCTGCCGGGGCCAATTTTTCGCTAAGGGATACATCCCGTAGGAGCTTAGAAGCCCAGTCCATATAGTCATGAATTTCTTGTGCCGGGTTTTGGTCTCTAATTTTGCGGAACTTGTCCCATCTACAATAGGTTTAAGGTGAAACTGAGGCCGTAAACTAGCAGACGGCAGCGTAACTGTTAGGATGTAATGATCGCTGCCGAGGTTGATTCCCATGTGAGTCCAGTAGCCTGACGGACGTTCTTAGTAAAAGTAAGGTCTGGGCTGGTATTTCTGCTCACACTGTTGCCAATGCGTGTGGCAAGGGCGCAAGGGGGGGTTATTGCTGGGAAGACGCTTGAGAGGGGGAGGATTGTGGCAGGGCGTCCAAGGGGGAGAGCCGAGCAACTAGCATGTCGAGAATATTCTCTATCTTGGTAAAGCGTTCGGCGATTTGGGTAAAGCCTAAATCAACCTTTTGTCTGAGCCCCCTGTGCTCTTTTCGGATTTGTTGAAATGCGCATTTGGGGTCCTCGTCAGCTGAATCGGGCTGTTGTGTCCTCTTCTTTTTCGCGGGCTGGGGGGAGGATTCTATGGGATCGCTCTCTGATTGGTCTGCTATATCTGACTCCGAGGTGGAGAGGGCGATAGTAAGGGACGGAGAAGGTTTAGGAGTAGGTGCTGTGAGTGTATTTAAGCGTTCCAGTACCAGAGCCAACTGTTGCTTTAATTCCTGATTCTCTCTAGTTAGACGTTCGATAGTTTCCTGAGTTTTAGAATTTTCTTTTGATTCAGATCGGGTTCTAGTGGAGCGGGAGGCTTGCTCTGCCCAGCTCACCTTTTGGTACTGGGTCCCCGTGTCCCGGCTTTGGGATCCAGTTCGTCCAGGACTTTTGCTCCTGTTGCGATGGTGGCCGTCTTCGATTCTTGGGAAGGACTCCTTCTTGAGGTTGAACTCCTGCTGCGGCTGCGCCTGTCGTGGACGGGAGGGACGACTATAGCGGCTTTGGTAGCGTTTCTTGCAGGCCCTGTCGCCCGTCATGTGGGCGCCCCCACAGACCACGCACGTCGGAATGCAGGGGAGGTCCGCTTGGTGCTTCTGTCCACAGCCTGGGCAGGTGAGGCGATTCGGCAAAGGGCACACATCCACTTTGGGGCGGAAGGGTAATACTGCGTAAAGGACGCCAAACATTTTCACCGATGGCGGAAGTTCTTCAGCCTTGAAGTGAATGAGCACAGAACGCGAGGTTCGCCCCATGTCCCTGCGGCACGGTGAACGTCGCGGAGAAAGAAAATGCGGAGGGTAAAGGAGGAGGAGAGACGTTGCAGCGTTCGGTCGAGGCGCGGCTGCGCGGGCTTCAAAAAATTACCGACGATTACGTTACTTATTAATGCGAAATTTGAGCGCAGCAAATAAGCTGTTTCACCTTTTCAATAGATTGAGGCAAAGAAATCGAGCAACACATGTATGCGCTATCACAGAATTTTTTAGAGCGCGCGAAGAAAGGAATTGAGTTCGAGCCGGCGCTTTGACAACCGGAGACTCGCAGGAAGAAGGGGGAGGGGGGCGGCGTGTACACCCAGCGGCAAACGATGGGGGCAGAAGCGCGCGCAGCAAGCGGACAACGCGATAAAGGGAGGAGGGAAGAGATAGCACCGACTGACTGATGCTGCTGACGCCGATAGTGAGTCAACCCCAGCTGCGGAGTTGGTTTCAGGGACAACGCCGCCGATGCCGACGCAAACAATATGATACCCTCGCTTCCGCAGCGCCAAGAACCAGGTCTAGCCGTGGGAAGGTGGTCACGTATTCGTCGACGTGCCGGGGCCTACGTGAAATAACCGGCGCGTCGGCAACTGAAGAGCCCCCTATCCGCCACACAGGAACAGGGGGGGGGGGGGGACCCTCCCCTCCTCTTTCTGCATGGCGGCGACGGTGTTCTATGCAGTCACGTTATCTTGACTCTCTAGCGGCGTCAGCGGCATCCAGCGGTATCAGTCGGTCGCTGCTAGCGCTGGGGGGATGAAAGGGGGCGGAGCTGGTTACGAGGCCGACGACGACGCCGACGCGAAACCCAGGAACGGACGCCAAAGAGCTGCGCTCTAAAATGACGTCAGGGCATCTCCTAAGTTAGAGCACTGTACCACGGCCGGTCTCGAGGGAGAGCGCGCTTCTAGCGCGCGCTCTCCCTCGAGACCGGCCGTGACTGTACCTTCCTCCATGGTTTCACTTCTCCGGAACAAGTGGCGCCACCTCCCGCCGGCGCACCCGTCTGCTCGTCGGAGAGAGGCGGCGGAGTGAACGCGAAGTCTACGCTTCTCGACAGCAAACTTGTTAGAACTAAACTCTCTTCGGCCATTTCCTGCCTCGTGCCACATGCGCACGTAAGAGACATCTGTACCATGTGTTCGTGTTGAAAAATAAATCTAAAGCAAAGCAAAGAAAGCCGCTACTCGTTCATGTCGTCTGGTAGAAGGCCGCCGGCGCTTGGGGCGCAGCGCATCGTCGGCGCGCGAGCGCTTCTGCCGGCGGCTCTTCGTTTTTTTTTTTTCTTTTTGAAGTAGAAATTTGGAATCCGCGCAATTTGGCAGTTTGAAAGTAAGTAGATAAATAAAACAAAAACTAAGCCAGTGTGCAATGCGCACCACTGGCTTTTCCCCTCGATCGGTGGCAGTGCATGTGTAGACGGCATATGTTCGACCCCCCAGAACCGAGAGCCAAGTACAGCTGGGCACCGTCAGTCAATGGAATCGCTCTTTAAAAAAAAAGAAAAAAGAAAGGAAAAAAAAAAGCAAGCAAGCTCTTTCGCAGGACAGGACGAGTCCAGGTTGTATCTGGAGATGTGCCCTAAGGCGCCGGGCCATGTGTGCACGTACTTTTTCGCCACTTGGCAGTTCTGCCGTAGTTTTTATTTTCTACTCGGTGCGTCGAAACGAGAGGTGACTTGTGACAGTGCAGTGCGCAGAAAAACAGGCATAGCTGAGCAAGCTCCGCAGCGCGTGCTGTTCTGAGGTGGCGATCCTAGAATGTTGAGACTTATTTTAAGAATAACTGCTTGGTGCGCGGTCAGAAACTGTACGAAGCCATCACGTGTATGGAGTGCGCGAGGAACTTCACAGTGCAGAGGGGCCCTCGGATATCTTCGGAAAATGGGAAAATGCGCGCCTTCTACGACGTCAGCTTGGAGGTTAGTTTTATTCGGCCCTTTCGGCGTCTCTTCACCACATGTGTAATTCGTTTTTTATGCAGTTTTTGGCCAATTAACCCACGCAATATCACCGAGGCCAGTTGCATCTGCAAAGTCGGGGGCCACTGTTAACGATGAGTCGGATCGCTCTCGTATGATTTCCAAGGAAACCGAAAACACTTTGATTTTAGGTTGCTTCCCGGCGGTTTTTTCATAACTATTAAGGCACCCATAAACACAGCAGTAAATCGAGCTGTAAGTCTTAAAGGAGGTTTTCTCTTTGCGGAGAGCCGTGAACGCGTGGCAAGAGCGCACATTCCTGCAATGTGCTTCGCTCTCGATGTCGTACTTCTTCAGGCTAGTCTTCCCAAAAACGAGCGCCGAGAACCTCAGGAAACTATCATTACGAAGTCATTAAAAAAAAAAAAAAACATCCCGCTGAGCAGGAAGACTGAGCTCTCTACAACACACAGGCCGTGTCCGAAGACGTGCCGAGCACTGCTTCCAAGCATGCACGCATAGTACAACTCATAGGCTTCAGCTGAGCCAAAAAAAAAAAAAACGTTTTTTTTTGTTTTTCGCATGCCGCGCTCTCAATACAACCAAGCGATCGGTCGTGCGCATGCTTGAAAGAAACCTAGCGTGCAGTCCTGAAAAAAAAATAAAAACATGGGAAATGCGCAGCCGAAACGAAAAGCAATGGGTGCGATATCAAGTTGGAAATGACCATAAAGACAACAGTTAGTAGAGGCTCTTGTTTCAGTCGGCGTTTATTTTTTTATTCTTACGGGGAACCAGGAACAAATCGGAACACAGCGTAAGTGCTACCCACGGCTGCGGATCCAGACAGCCGCCTTTCTCGAAGGCGCCTCCCAGATGGCGCCACATGTACGGCCAAAGCTGCAGCGCACCAGGCCCATATAGTACCCATAGGAAACAAACCGCGACTATTCGCACCATTCGCACACTCAACGTTTCACTTGGTTCAAGGGGATGAATGAAAGCAGCGAAACTGGCGCTCTCATTAAAGGAAATAAAACGTTTCACAAGCAAAGCTGAGAAAGAGATGATCGCGACCGTACGACCCTTCCGAATGCGTACGTACGGCCACTCATGTGCCCATGCCCTGATCTGTGATCACTCTAAATACCGCGAACATGGTGCATCCCGTTGCTTCATCCTGCGCCCACTCCAGCTTTAACCGCAGACCGCAACCCCTACGACAAGCCGTCGCGAGTTCATAAGATAAAAACAAGCAAAAAGTTCACGGCAAGCACATTTTTTTTCCATAGTATAATGTCATCACAAAGATGGCGCTGCGTGCACAAACACATCCATCCATCCACAGTAAAAAAAAAAAAAAAAAAAAAAAAAAAAACATCACTTCGGTGACGGGGGTCACGCGGTGCGCACGAGCCAATTGCCTCCAGAAAGAATGTCCCCTCACTCAAGTGTAGTGCCTTGAATATAATTAAATATAACTATGCATGCCACAAATGAACGCTGCCGTCGTCGCCCACGTTTTGTCTAACTCAACAGAACCACGCATCGCAAGGTCTTCTAGGGCTAGGGCCACGAGGATGGCCGTCTGGTGGTTTCAACCAACGCTAATAGGTTTCAACCGTACTAGCAGCACAGATGGTCACGCAAGCCACGCATTGCATCTTGTTTTCTCTAATGAGAATGCTGATCATTTTGGGCCGCTACTACACCTGCACAGGTGAATCCATGAACTGGTCAGAAATGTCACGCAATATAGCTACCGATCCAAAACTGGTGTGCCTCACCGCGGTGGTACAGTGGTTAAGATGCCCGGCTACTGTGCCGGAGTTCCCGGGTTCGATCCCGACCGCCGGCAGCTGCGTTTCGATGAAGACGAAACGCAGTGGTGCCCGTGTGCTTTGCGATGTCAGTGCACGTTAAAGAACCCCAGGTAGTTGAAATCTCCGGAGCCCTTAACTACAGTGCACGTGTCTCCCATAGCCTAGCTGGGTCGCCTTGGGACGTTAAACCCTACGGTTGTGAACCCTACAAATCTGAACCCAAACATAATCTGGTGGCTCGTACGTCGTACCATTTAACCAGTCATGCGCTGCACTGTTCACCTGCGAATCGGCCCCTTGCATGTTCCACATGCAACGTCGGCGTATCGCGAATTCTGCTCTTCTCGCGCTCTTTGGCGCGTACTGACGTCGCAAACACTCGGGCATCTTGACACCTCACACCTATCGAGATGCGGCCGGAAATCTCACGCGCGACTTCGAGCTCAGCAGCCGCACGCCATTATATGCCGTGGTGGAGCAAAGGCAGTCGACCTAAACAATAATTAAGTCTATGGCACAAAGCAGAAAGCGCGGGCTGTAAAACGAAGAAGCTGCTTCACGGCAACACAGTTCATCACGGCGGCACGATCAGATACGAACAAGACACATTGCCCTATTACTCGAGCACAATGACGGAATTACGCGTGGAGACGCATACTCTCGCTCTCCAGCAAGAGGACCAACTTATGCGACGACAGGGTCGAAAGCAAATAAAGCCCAGAAAATTTCATAAGTACACGAGGCCAGATTAGGACTAAGTGGCGTTCGCACGTGGCCTCCGTCATTCAGCACGGTCAACTCAACAACCCCGGATGCCAGGAAATGCATGTGCTGCAATCAATTCACACATATATATGGGACATTTTTTTTTTTTTTTTTACGCAGCTACCAGTGTAGCAAAGCTCCCATACCTCAAATGGTGTAAAAAATGGCCCTCATCCACAATACTCATATCCAATGCAGAACAAGATTCGGAATACGTACGAAACCGCGTCCAAAAGGCATCGATATTGAAGTCACTTTCGTCCGGCGCCCCGACTTCTGTAATTGGGGAAAGAGGTTACACACACACACAAAGAAAGAAAGCGACAAAACATGCAGCGCGAATCTCGTGAACAAAGGACCATCTATAGTAAAATGCGATGCAGACATCCTGGAAACGAAAGCGGCGATGAAGCGTGAACTCCTTGCATGACTGTATCAAAATTTTTCGCAGAACGCTAATCGCACCTGCCACTGCCATGCCGCCGCTGGAAACTGGCCACACACCACCTAAACAATCAAACCCCAAAACCAACAGATTCCACAAATTTAGAAATAAAGCGAGATAACATGCATCGGAAACGGGAAAAACTAAAAAGTGAGATGAAGGAAAGTGAGATATAGGCTAAGCCCGGCTTTAGTATGGATAACTACAGTCCGGCTGTGTTTCGCTTGATAGCTGCTGCTGAGCAAAATCACTTGGCATTATAGGCATATATTAGCTTTCTGTGGTCATGCATAAATGCTACGAGCTTGTGCCGTCAGCTTAGAGTCCTGTCCTGGGCTCGCTGGCACCCGAGAACATGCGTTTGCGAGAGCCGACATCTCGCGCTCGTAGTTTTTTTTCTTTTCTTTTTTTTTTTTTTTTTTTTACGCGAGCTTGTTATAAGGCATATTATAGAAACTCATGTAAATTATTTTCCGCGAGGAACCGGAGCAGGCTCCCGCTCTTAGCGTTATCGGTGAGCTTGTAGCTAGCTGTTCCCATAAACCATTTATGATATTGATGTTTTCCAGAGCTGCAGTTATTTTATTCTTGAACTAGCTGAGAAAGCAGCTGTACTGGTAGGTGCGGCTGCAGTGCTATTTGCTTAGCCATTTTTTTCCTGCACAGCCGCAAAACTGAATTCTGCTCGTGCTATGCAATATTGCAGCTGCGGTGACGCCACGCCGTTTTCCGCCTATTTAAAACAAAATGCGCACCATGTATACACCTCCTATTTAATTGTAATCAGGAGGGTTCACTGGACTGTTAGTCGTTAACAAAATTTACAAAAAAAAAATTATAATAAGCGATAGCCAAACTGAATTTTGTGCGCTAAACATGTGATTTTTTTATGCCAGCGCGGGAAAGTTCCTGCACTTTAAATACCTTCCGTGATTTTGGCTTAGCATTGATGACATTCCGTTGTGCATGCTGTTCTACAAGGTCGGAGGTGAAATTCCCCCAAAAAATGGCCTCATGATTTTCTGGATAAGCAGCCTGAAGCGCCATTCTGTGAGGCTCAGTTGTGTCCTTGGTGCATTGGTGCCCCACGAAAATTAAATGCTGTTTGCCGTAATAAAATTTCCGGCTCGTATTCTGGCACCACGCAAAAAAAAAAAAAAAAAAAAAATATCTGAGAGCACTGCAGAATCTACCGAGGAGAAATGCGAAAGCCTGAGTTTGCTGCTGCAGCACACATATGCAGTACATCGCGCGCCCCTTGTCGAACACAACCAGCGTTCCGTTGAACGCTTCAAATTTCGCCGGCGTTCTATAATTGCCTATAATTGCTTGTCTCCGTTCTATCCCTGCGCTATTTTTTTTTTTTTAACTTGTTACCAACAAGCCCAAACGGCCACCTTAATAGGAAGGGAAAGGCGTAGTATCTGTCGTACGGGGAATCGCGCTGACGCATTTCGTGGACAGCACAGGCTTACGCAATTCTCCAGTGCAGATTCTACGGTGTTCTCGGAAAGGATGGAGACAGGAATTTTATTTTTCTGATAATATCTTTAGGATGATCGACGAGTGACACATCAGCGCACAACTCTCGCGCACTGGATTTCATTCAATGAGCTATAGAAAGGCTTTCGCCTTAATAGCCTCTCCAATGGGGTCTGTTTCCACCGCCCGCCGCGCCTCGGTGGGGTCGCCACCGCCCCACTGCTGCTCCACTGCTACAGCCGTTCACGCGCAAGGGAAACGCGCGCTCGCTCTTCGTGGTACGCAACAGTGCACCATCGGCGCGTCGAAGAGTCGGCGGTGAGCAGTCCACACAACACGTAATCAGAGCAAGCTTGGAACTGGTCGAAATCCACACCAAAATTCACGGCACAAAGCACAACGCTGGCTGCAGCGGCATAGTGCGATGAGAGCACGCGGCGTGTGCACCAAGTCCAAGGGAACAAAACGCGAGTCTCGAGAAAAAGCCGGAAAAGCACGGGCTGCCGATCGCTTTGCGCTCAGGCGAATGGAAGGAAATGGAAGTTAGGTTGGCGCGCTTCCATCTGTGTGCACGGGCAAGAAGCGGGGGAAAAAAGGAAAAAAAAAAAGAAGAAAAGACCCAATCTGTCTACCACGTGTGCGGTACGCTTTCTGGACGCCGCTGCCCGTGCCCTCCTCACGTGCCCCAGGGCACGGGTGGCCGCCACAATCCTGTAACAATCGCGTAGCGGCCTACCCGGCGCCACTCAAGTGGGTTTGTTTAAAAAAAAGAAAAGAGGCGGACATCAATATTCCGCAAGACCGTGTACATATAGGTCAGACCGGAAATTTATCCACCAGCTAAAGTTCCTCGATCGTTAACATATAAGGCGCGTTGATATGGACAACTCGAATTTTGGGCAGTTTTTCTGGGGACCAAGCTATTCAATCGCATGAACAGCCGTGGTAAGAGTAAGTCATCTAGACATAAGATATATGCCATCAAGCGTATAAATATCCAGGCGAGTGAAGCGGAACTATGTTATTTCAGGCATAATTACAACGAGGATAATGAGATTGGAGCGGCAAAAATATTATCCAATTCCAACTACAATGAACCCCACTATGCGCAGAGGCAGATCCTATTGTCACGTAGTGGTGACGAGGTCGACGACACAAATGAGGGGTCGATGATTGCACTAAAGAAGCTCTTTATTTGGGCTGACTTGCGCCCGCAAAAGAACTAAGCAACTCGGCGGCGGCGATAGCAACAAACGCGCTCGTCGGTCGTCGGACAAAGAATGCCCGTCACACTTGGCAACGCCTAATTTAAAGGCTGCACAGAACAATCTAGATAACGTCGCAAACAGCTACCAGCACGGGCTGGAACATTGTGGAAAGACACCAGAGTGGCCGGAACCTTCGAGATAGATCTCGGTGCATCTTGCGCTACAACGAAACTGATAAAGGTGGGACTCGCGACATCGAGCATTAACAAACAAAGATTATGGAACTGATACGCGGTCCAGAATCAGGGTGATAAGCCTGTATGCCGGCGGCTGTTAAAAAAAAACAAATACAGTTTTGAAGGTTTCGCGGCATTACTCCCCTCTTAAAAAAAAACATCGCCTCGATGTTCCAAAACAAAGAAACCGAAACATAAACACTGCAAAGTTAAACACCACAGATTCTTTAACGCGCGTAATATGGCTTCAGTCGTACAAGATGTACAATTTCTGGCCGTGCATGTCGCCGTTGTGATGCTGACGTTCCGTCGGGAATGACTTCATAGTCCAGTGGTCCGACGCGGCGAATGATTTTTTACTGCCCAAGGTCGCTTATTCGCGTCCTCGCATTGCACTCGGGCCTTGGTGTCCGATCTCAGCTCCGTCGTTTCTTCAAGTCATGGCCGGGGCATACCGTTATTATTTCGCTGGGCGGCGGTGTCGGCTCGCACTCTCGTCGGGTGGTCGTCGATGTCGTCGTGTGGAGCGGCAATGAAATAGCTGCGTCGTCGTTAGTGGTCGTCGTCGGCGGAGGATCTTCGTCTTTTCGCCGTTGAGCAACCTCACCTCCAAAGGTTGGTGCCTTTAGTTTCCCCTACGGGGGCTAGGAGACCGTTCTTGCACGTAACTGCGGCCCGGCGACGCAAATCGGGCATTGTACGGCGATGGGGAGCGTGAGAGACGCCTTGGCGACGAGTGCTCTCCGCTGCGCCGGAAGTCGTTGATTTCCTGTGGTCGCTCGCCGGAGACGTGGGGCGTTGACAGCGAAACCACGGAGGCCGATCCGCCTGTACGGGCAGTGACGGAGGATGTGTCCTGCCTTACTTCAATGGAAGCAGAGCGGTCGGTTGTTTGCTGTTCTCCAGGCGTCGTACTTTCTGGGGCTTGGGGATCGTTGGTAGGCTTGGCGGGCGGGGACCAAGGGGCGGCTTTCGGAAGCAGGATGGTAGCGACGAGGGCTTGGGAGGTCACGTCGGTGTGCAGGACGACATAATGCAGCTGCATAGTCCATCGCTGCTGATTCATGCACTGGAGCCGTCGGAGTCGTCGCTTTAGGAACGCCCAGCGCCTGCTGAACTTCTTCACGGACGACGTCCGCGAGCGTCGCCACCTGGGGTTGTTGCGATGATGACAGCATTCGGCGGAGCTCCTCTCGCACGATCTCCCGGATTAGGTCCCGAAGGTTCTCTCCACTTGCAGATGTGCTGGGGTAGTGGCATGAGTAGTTTGGTTGAAGTGGTCGCTCGTAGTGGCGCATCCGGGTATCCAACGTCTTCTCAATGGTCGATGCTTCACTCTCAAATTCTTCCACAGTTTTCGGCGGGTTCCGGACAAGCCCCGCAAAAAGCGATTCTTTAATTCCTCGCATTAAGAATTTCACTCTGTCATCTTCGGTCATGTTAGGGTCGGCGCGGCGAAACAGGCGTTTCATCTCCTCTACGTAGGCCAGGACGGGCTCGTTTGGTAGTTGAATTCTTGATTGGAGGAGGGCCTGAGCTCTTTCTTTTCTGACAGAGCTTGTAAAGGCCATCAAGAACTGTGCTTTGAAAATCTCCCAATCCTTGAAAGAAGTCTCGTGATTTTCAAACCAAACTCGGGCATGTCCTTGAAGAACAAAGTAGACCTGCCTGAGTTTCGCAGCGTCGTTCCAGCCGTTGAAATCTGCCACACGGTCGAAAAGGTCCATCCAATCTCCCGCATCTTCATCCGGTAGTCCATGGAAGCAGGGGGGCTCACGGGGTTGGACGAAAACCACCGGTGCTGTAGGCTGGGCCATTGTCAGCGTCGATGCCTTCCGAGATCGAATGGGGTCAGGAAGCAGACCGTGTTCGGGTTGTAGGCCTTGAAGTCGGCGGCTGGCTCGGTGACCTGTAGGCTGGTCTTCCAGGGCGTCAGGAACACGGCTTGGGTCTTCGCTTGAAGGATCAAAGGCAGCACCTCCACCAGATGTCACGTAGTGGTGACGAGGTCGACGACACAAATGAGGGGTCGATGATTGCACTAAAGAAACTCTTTATTTGGGCTGACTTGCGCCCGCAAAAGAACTAAGCAACTCGGCGGCGGCGATAGCAACAAACGCGCTCGTCGGTCGTCGGACAAAGAATGCCCGTCACACTTGGCAACGCCTAATTTAAAGGCTGCAGAGAACAATCTAGATAACGTCGCAAACAGCTACCAGCACGGGCTGGAACATTGTGGAAAGACACCAGAGTGGCCGGAACCTTCGAGATAGATCTCGGTGCATCTTGCGCTACAACGAAACTGATAAAGGTGGGACTCGCGACATCGAGCATTAATAAACAAAGATTATGGAACTGATACGCGGTCCAGAATCAGGGTGATAAGCCTGTATGCCGGCGGCTGTTAAAAAAAAACAAATACAGTTTTGAAGGTTTCGCGGCACTATCATGGCATAATATTTGAAAAAAAAAAAATTATTCGCGATTCGTTATTACGGACAACTCGTTTTAAGGACAAATTTGCTCGGGAACAAAGCTGTCCATATTAATGAGGCACGACTGTAATAATTTTGTTTTGTTCTCCTCCATTTCGGCCCAGTTATCGCTCAAAATATTACAGTAGTGTTCAATTTCAGTTTTGGTCAAATGTTATTTCGGTGTTCCTAACGTTCTTTTTTTAACGCCTAATCGAGCTATAAATAAATGTTAGCATAACATTTCTATAAACATTTTAACAACATATATCTAATATATATGCAGCATTATACTCCGTTCAGTTCAATCGTTCAGTCGTGTCCGACTCTTCGTGACCCTATGGACCATGTCACGCCACGCTTTCCGGTCTCTCACTATCTTCCTAACATCACATAACTTCATCTGCAGTGCCTCGAGGATGCCATCTAACCACCGCGTTCGCTGCCTACCCCTTTTCCGCCGACCCTCAACCTTTCCCAACATCAAATCTTTCTCCAGCGACTCCTCTCTTCTCATCAGATGACCAAAGTAGCTGAGCTTTAACTTTAGAATTTGACCCTCCAATGAGCATTCAGGTTTTATGGTCGACAATATCGACTGATTTGATCTTCTGGCAGTCCAAGGAACTCTCAAGAGTCTTCGCCAGCACCACAATTCAAATGCGTCAATTCTTCGGCGGTCAGCCTTTTTCACAGTCCAACTCTCGCATCCATACATCACAACTGGAAAGACCATAGCATGAGTTATACGGATCTTGGTTGGCAGACTAATGTCTCTGCTCTTCACTAGGCGGTCAAGGCTAATCATTGCTCTTTTTCCCAGAAGCAGGCGTCTCCTAATTTCATGGCTGCAGTCTCCTTCTGAGGTAATCTTGGAGCCCAAGAAGAGAAAATCTGTCACAGCTTCCACTTCTTGTCCATTGATGCTCCAGGACTTGATAGGGCAAGACGCCATGATCTTTGTCTTTTTAATGTTCAGTTTAAGCCCAAACTTCTCACTCTCTTCTTTTACGCGCATCAGAAGTCTCTTGAGTTCCACTTCACTTTCTGCCATTAAAGTGGTATCATCCACATATCTAAGGTTGTTGATGCGTTTTCCAGCAATCTTCACTCCAGCTGAAGACTCGTCCAGACCGGCCTTCCTCATGATGCACTCTGCATATAGGTTAAATAGGCAGGGCGACAGTATGCAGCCTTGCCTCACTCCTTTCTCGATCGGAAACCAATCGGTAAGACCATGCCCAGTTCTGACTGTGGCCTCTTGCCCTTCATACAGGTTCCTGAGGAGACTGATGAGGTGAATTGGAACTCCCATCTCTTGGAGAGCTTGCCACAATCTGCTGTGATCTACGCAGTCAAATGCTTTCGCATAATCAATAAAGCAGAAGTAGATGGGTTTCTGGAACTCTCTTGCTTTTTCCATGATCCAGCGAAGGTTGGCAATTTGGTCTCTAGTTCCTCTGCCCTTGCGAAACCCAGCTTGCACGTCCGGAAGCTCCCGATCCACATACTGCTGCAGCCTACCTTGGAGGATTTTCAACATCACCTTGCTAGCATGCGAAATAAGCGCGATCGTGCGGTAGTTGGAACAATCTTTGGCACTGCCTTTCTTTGGAATGGGGATGTAAACTGACCTCCTCCAATCCTGTGGCCACTGCAGGGTTTTCCAAATCTTCTGACATAATGTATGCAGAATGTTAACAGCGTCATGGTTGAGGTTTTGAAGCAACTCAGCTGGAATGCCATCAATTCCGCTAGCTTTGTTCTTAGCAAGGCTGGCTAAGGCCCATTCAACTTCACTCTTCAGGATGCCCGGCTCGAGATCAGTAATCACAACCGTCTTATGTTGGGTTTGCACATTCGGGTCCTTCTTGTACAGTTCTTCTGTGTATTCCTGCCACCTCTTCTTTATCTCTGAGGCTTCAGTGAGGTCCTTGCCTCGTTTGTCCTTTATCACGCCCAGCTTAGCACAGAAGCTTCCTTTGATATCTTTGATTGTCTTATACAGAGCTCTTGTGTTCCTTAATTGGCTGTTGTCCTCAACTGCTTGGCACTGTATGTTCAGGAAGGCATTCTTATCTCTCCTTGCTATTTTCTGAAAATCCGCATTGAGGACCTTGTATCTTTCCCTTTCCCCCATAACTTTTGCCATCCTCCTTTCCTCAGCTATTTGCAGAGCCTCTTCAGATAACCAGTTTGCTTTCTTGCATTTCTTTTGCTTTGGGACTACCTTAGTAGCAACTTCTTGTATTATATCACGAACATCAGTCCACATCTCTTCGGGCTCTCTGTCTTCTAGATCTAATTCTTGAAATCGATTCCTCACTTCCACAGCATATTCTAACGGAATTTGATCCAGATCATACCTGAAAGGCCTTCTAGTTTTCTGCGTTTTCCTCAATCGAAGCTTAATTTTGGCAACAAGAAGCTGATGATCGGTGCCACAATCGGCCCCAGGCCTTGTTTTTACTGCTTGTATAGCCCTTCTCCATCTCTGCCGGCAAAGAAAATAATCGATCTGATTCCTGTACAGACCGTCCGGTGAAGTCCATGTGTACAGGCGCCTCTTGTGCTGCTGAAAATGAGTATTCGCTATGGTCAGGTTGTTTTCTTGACAAAACTCTACTAGCCTCTGCCCAGCTTCATTTGGCTCGCCAAGACCGAACTTGCCTACAATTCCGGATATTTCTTCACTCCCGACCTTAGCATTCCAGTCTCCTATGAGAAAAACGACGTCTGATGATGGGGTGCGGTCTAAAAGGCATTGTAGGTCCGCATAAAATCTCTCAACGTCAGCTTCTTCAGCAGTAGAGGTCGATGCATAGACTTGGATAACTATTATGTTGAAAGGGTGACCTTGGATCCGAAGTGAAATCATTCGGTCATTTTTTGGGTTGTACCCTAGCACTGCTTTGCCCATTCTTCTGTTTACTATGAGAGCGACCCCATTCCTTCTCTTGGATTCGTGCCCACAATAAAAGACATAATGGTCGCCGCAGTTAAATTCTCCCATTCCGGTCCACTTGAGCTCGCTGATACCCAAGATATCAATGTTCAATCTGTCCATTTCTCGCTTGACGACATCCAGTTTACCTTGCGTCATAGATCTTACATTCCATGTTGCTATGTGATATATCTCCTTGCAACATCGGACTTTCTACTAGCGTTCTTGAAAATGATAAAACAACCCTGCACGAGCATGTAGCCTACCATTGGTGACGGTACACAACTACGCAATACAGCGCGACATACAACTCCTATTGCCACCTCTGAATAAATAGCACAGAGAAAAGTTTTTATATCCATCATTAAGGAGTGTCCCTTGAATAACAGTGGCGAATGTGTAATAAGCAAAGCATTCTACCAAAATAATGGGGCAGCGATTGCTCTCTAAGGCAGGCATTACTGCACAGATAGTTACAAGGAACTATTAGTTCAAAAACATACTAGAAAAAGAAAGAAAATATTGCTAGGAATTAGTGCTTGAAATAGATTTCCTGTTTTTTTTTTCATGAAATAATCATGATATCATGTAAACATGTCATTCAACCACCGTTTATTTACAAAATTAAAATAATGTTTATAATACAACATAAAACATTTGCTGGTCTATAAATTATAGCAAAATTAATAACAAAACTTTTACTCTGACTTTATGCTAAAACTTTATGTCATGTAAGCATTGTGCAACTTATATTACATTTTTATAAAATTATTTTCATCTTTGGTGTTACCTCGATGGTGTCTCATCTAGCGCTGAAAGACGGTTTTGCTATTGTTGCTGTTAAGTTTGCCTTGAAGAAGCTTCGATGTGATCACTGCTCATTAATTTTTTTTTTATCTTCTTGTACAGGCTTGGGAAAAAATTCATATTAAAATGAACAAAAGTAGATACCATGCCGCAATACATGTCATATGCTTGTCGAACGTTTGCTGAGCGACAGTGTTTTTTTAATATAAGGACTCCATTCACGTGTGTAGCACGTTGACAGGGTGCTGCTGCCGCATCTACCTTCTGTAATCTCTCATTTAGGGGCTGCACTCACCACGAAACCCGCGGGCGACAGCGCGAAACCAGGCAAAAGCCACCCGCCGCCACTGAAGCAGATGCGGAGCGATGGATGGATGGATGGAATATAGGAGCGTCCCCTTTGAAACGGGGTGGTAGCAGTAGCTATCATGCTCATTTTTCTCCCTATATCTTAATTATTGATTTAGAATGGTTAACTAAACCATCATTCTATTTATTAAATTTTGTTCCTACATTACTAACATTATGTCACTTCTCTGCTTTTAAGCCACCAATCTTCCAGTCGTTTTTTGCTAGTTTCCACCGCCGGTTTATTCAGCCGGCCACTCTTATCTCTAAACCCCAGAGCTTCAGGAACAGTGATTGCGCCTGCAACAACTTCCGGATGGATACCATTACATTCGAGTATAATATGGTCAATTGTTTCACTGGAGTTTCCACATACAGCACATGCGTCATCTCCATTGTTAAATTTCTTTTTGTAGCTGCGTGTTCTAAGGCACCCTGATCTAGCCTCAAAAAGTAGGGCACTGCCTCTTGAGTTATCAAAGAAATCTTCCTTCCTGATCTGCATTTTCCACTTTCGGTATAATTCCACACTGTGTTTCTTTTCCATCGAATTTATCCAATTTTTACCTTCTGTGTTTTTCACCTGTTGCTTAATGCTCTTTATTTCTCCGTCCTAGCATACTTACTAGTTAGTTTCCTAGTTATTTTCCTCCATTGTGAGTCAACGCTTTTTAGGTACAGGTATTTAAATACTTTAGCTGCCCATCTGTTACTGTCCAATTTCCTCAGGCGTTCCTCATATAACATTTTACTCTGAGCTTCCCGTACTTCGAAAGATGCCCAGCCCATATCTCCCTGTACCGCCTCATTTGTAGTTTTGCCGTGGGCACCTAGTGCTAATCGTCCAACGGATCTCTGATTTGTTTCTAATGTCGGCTGTACCTCTGATTTTAGGCACAAAACCGCATTTCCGAAAGTAAGTCCGGGCACCATAATTCCTTTCCAAATACCCCTCAAAACCTCATACCTATTGTATCCCCACAATGCCTTATGCTTCATTATCCCGGCATTCCTTCGCCCTTTGGCCTTAAGTGATTGCTCATGCTTTCCAATGTATGCCAATCCTTCGTTTACCCATACCCCCAGATATTTATATTCTGCTACCCTAGGTATTTCAAGGCCTTGAATTTTAAGACCCTGATCAGTTGAGCCGTTGAAAATCATCAGACCCGACTTAACTGCGCTGAAACTGAAGCCTAGAGCGTCCCCTTCGTCTCCGCAATACTTAACTAGAGTTTGCAATTCTTCCAGACTGCAGAAATGAAGGGAAGTTGTGGCGCCACCTGGCGTGGCGCGCCGTCCCTACTGAGGAATCACGTGGTATTTTCGCGGACACGCGCAGTCGTAGGAGGCGGCGGGATGAACAGGTCGCCAAGTAATAAAGCCGGTCGTGGCTCAGCCCAACTACCCCAGCCCACTGTTAAGACAAAGAAGAAGGGTTAGGAGCATTGAGACTGTCAAAATGGATGGCAAGAGCAGCGCGTCTCAGGTCCACTGCTGTGAGAACGCGATCATAAATATTTTTTTATAAAAGAATCTTTACACCTCTCAACAAAACCTACAAAATAAAACATTTTCAAAGTCCATCACTCTTATTGTAGAATTTTTATGGAAATGAACATTTTATATTTTTATTTGTGTTTGCCTTTTTTTATTGGTTCTCAGGAAAGGAAAGGCGCAGTATCCATCACACTTGTTCTGTGGACACCTGAACCGCGCCTTAAGGCGGGGGTCCCACGGTGGCCATCTTGGAATTAGTTCAAATTCTGCCACCAGGCTACGCCACTGATTCAGGACTGAGAAAGTGCCTATCCACCTTGCCCCCAGTTGGCCGAGGGACCCAACCATTGCTTTATAGAGAAGCTTTCTTTTGTTGGAGGGTGGGTTTTCAAAGCCCCATTCTTCTCCCCGCCGTGCGCAGGGGGAAGCGTTCACCTGTTCTTAGCTTGACTACTGCGGATAGCAGGACTGCGGGGTGCTAGCTTGCCTTACCACAGCTGAACTTCAGCGGCGACGCGGACCGCCGCCGCTCGATTCGGCTATGACCGAATGTGCGTAACGTAAATGAAAAGTACCACCTCGTTTTGTTGTTCACTGTTCTGGATAGAGTGGAAGCTCGAGCGAGTTGATGATACATCGTCGATATATGTTCAGGATAACTCAAGTGTATACCAAAAATGGAAAGGTGCGATATGATGGAAGATATTTATGTGGCCTTTGTATACTATACTTTGACTCACAAGAGATTTGCACCACTGCTAAAGGCAGGGGCTCCCTGGCCCATTCAAATGCGCACTGTAATATGTAATTGTGCTCCGACGCACCCCTCGAATCGGCAAGGGCGACAGTGGGAGCACAATTGCCTATTATAGGTGGTGTGGATAGTGGTTATTCAAACAAAAGGAAGGAAAAGAGTGCTGCCGGCCCCTTCAACTGCTATCTAAAATCTGAAGCGCCCAAGCTGCAGCCGGCCGGAAAGCAAAATGATGGGGAGAGGAAAGCGAGGGGAAGTGCAGAGGGGAGCTATAACAAGAAATTACAGGGGGAGCTTTGTACATTAGTTACAAAGTACACAAAAAAAAAAGGGAAACGCGTTTGCCTCGCTCGCGCGCAAGTGTCCAAGTGCTCTTGGTCCATGGCGCCCCGGCCTTTCACAGTACTAAAAACATTTTGTTAGACGAAGTATACATCTTTGGTGGTTTCGTCATGAACTCTGGCTGAAATCGACACCTGTATTGTCTTTCCTTTGATACCCATCTTTTGAGCTGTTATCGCTTTTGAAGTTATGGCATTTATAGTAGGATATTCTTGCGAGCTCTCTGGTGCAGAACTACTTTTATCAAACGTTATTGCACATAATAAAATTGCAATAAAGTCGGTTTCAATCAACAGTAATCATTTTTTTCTTTTTTTTTTTTTAGTTCGGGCTTTTCTAACCATAGAAACTGACGTTGGTAACCTAATGAGCTGAGAAAAGGGCGATGGCCAATTTCATTTTACCTTAGAGAGGAGAGTCCGCATTGCGAAATAGGTGTGAAATCCCTACCAAAAGGGTAAGCACCACGCAGCTGCCGTAATGCATTCAGGCTAAATTTTGGGGGAAATGAATTGGAGAGGGGAGGGTAGCAGACAGTTATGAGGCAACGTCGCCAGTAGAAGCGGGTTAGTTTCGCAAGCGCGTTAGACCGCTCCTTCTCGACCCTTCCCCTTTGAATCTCCTCTGTACTCTTCATTGGTTAGATGTACGTCTTTGCTGCATTGCGAATCCAGTGTACTTTCTATATATTTATTTACTTATTTATTTATTCACTACCAGCATCACCTGCTTTCATAACAAGCATAGAACGGCAATCACTCGCGCTAACCACGGTAAAATGCATAACAGGCTGCCACTGAGGCATTCTTTGGAGTCAGAGGATTCGTTTCTGTCGTTGTATGTGCAACAAAAGAATGCAAGACGAACTTCGGTTACTTACTGCCCCTAGAATTTGTCCGGACATGTACTTCCTCGCGCTGCCCTGATGTGGCCATTTGGCGTGCTGAACAGCTTTCTTTTTCTTTTTTTTTTTTAGAGCCCAGCTCTTTGGCGCCCGTTCCAGCGTTTCGCGTCGCCGTCTGCGTTGTCCCTCGTAACCAGCTCCGCAGCCAGGGCAGCGCACGCTCCTGCCACCATTCGCCGCTGCGTGTCCCCCCCCCCTCCCCTCCCCCTACCTTTTTCCTTTGGGGCGGCGACGGTGTTTTCCGGCGTAAGTGGATCGCGGTGCATACATCCTAAGCCGAAACGCAGAGCCATGTTGACTTGACTCGCTAGCGGCGTCAGCGGCATCAGTCAGTCGCTGCTATCTCTTCGCTGCGCAACGCTCCTACAGGTCCATACGCTGCCTTACGCGAACTCCTGATCCACAAAGCTTCCTTCATGACAGTCAAGAACTGTTAGTGGAGTGTTTCTTGAAGAAATACGTGTGAAAAATAAAATAAAAAAGTTGTCTGTAACTGTACATACATGATTGCTCGAAATCTTTGCCTCAATCTACCGAAAAGCTGGAACAGCCAATGAGATACGCTCAAATTTCGCATTAGGAAGTAACGTAATCGTCGGTAATTTTTGTTGTAATAAAAGTAGAAAAAAAAAAAAAAAACGCGCGCGCTGATATATGTGGGTGTGCGTACTTTCCTTTTCATAACGCGCTGACCGCTTTATTTTTTCCCTGGTGGGGGTGGGGTGGAGGCATTTCCATTGAAACACACGAGGCTATATAGTGTTGACGGTAAGCTAACCGCCCCTCCCCCTCCTTCATTTTTGTTTTTATTTAGAATAGCAGCTTGGGCGTGTTGCTTATGCATCTTGAGGTGACAGCGCGGAACGTGGACGGGAGCACAAGGTCAGAAGACGACACAACGAATAGATTGATGTTTTAGATTGAGCTCCTTGTGCTATATACAGCAACATGAGCAGGTGGGCTGAAGGCGAATGCACCAGCGCTGGTAGTAAGCGTACATTGGTAATGGTACTCCAGCTACAATAACTACCGCGAGCTCTAGTTTCAAGTCAGTCTGCGCTCTTGTTGCGACATTTTTAGCTATAAGGTGCGTTGAGAAAGCGGACTGCCATACTAGCAGCACTCCAGAGCGTGAGTGCAACATGATATTTCTGAAATATATTCAAAATATATGTAATGCCTCCCTGAGGGGTAATGTAAATAAAATAAATAAATAAACATATTCTGAGCAATAAGACGACCAGAAAAGTGAGACATCACGAGCAGTTATCTAAATATGCGCCGCTTTGCAACTAGCACATGTGTTTCTTGACAATGATTTCATAATTTGAAATTTACCAGCCCCGGAATTCTAATTTACATGTCTGGGGATCGTACAATAAGATATCCTTGTTGATTCATCTGCGGTTCCAATGAAGAAGGGGGGGGGGGGGGGGGATCGCCCCATTTAGACAAGTACTGGCGAACCTACACCGTTTGCAAACATTGTCCCCACGAATGTGTGAAGGGTTTGTTTCATCATTGATGGAAAAAAGAAAAACAGCCCGAGGAAAGAGTACGGAAAATCGAAGAACTGACAAACATGGCTGTCAAGCCTCACATTCCTTCTGTAGGTAAACCCTCGTAACTGCCATAAATAAAGCGGGTACTCCAAAGCACTTTCCATGCGCCGCGACGTCAACGCCGCGGTCACGGCAGTCGTCGCAAAAGGGGAATGCACCTGCATGTTCGTGGTGCTGGCTCGCTCACCCTCTCGCGCGGACTGAGAAAATTTGAAAACCGTGAAGAAAACTATTCTGCGAAGAAAAGAAGCAGGGGGAGCTAAGTGGACTTCAGGACGAGAAGAACGGAGTAGGGGACAGCCGCGCGGTCCCAACCCCTCGCTAGTTTTCGACGCGTGTAGCACGCGCCAGATATCTGGCAGGGACAGATCACAGCATCAGAGCTCGCGATGCACGCAGGCGCTGCGCGCATGCGCAGACCGGCTTTGGCTGACGCGTGCGACGACGTTAGCGCGGCAGTGCATGACGCATGTGTGTTTGGAGTCGGGGCTTATGTATTCCAGTAGTTCCCTTCACCCCACGCCACTTCTAACCCCAACATGACGCAATTTTGGATGTACTTTGGGGAAGTGGTATGCCTTTATACTTTCTTTAATCGCCACACTGAGAGAAAAAACTTGACGAATGCTAAGCAGCACAGGCATCGGAATGTATTCATTTTCATGTTAGACAAAACATTTTCCCAGTGCATGCCCAGATTATTGTGGTCTGAATTTACTAGCTTCTGTAGGCTTACAAAAAGCGGCTGTGAGCTTTAGGCACACTGTCTCTCTGCAATGCTGTTTCTTGGGCTAGTTGGTGGAGTTTGCTCATTTTGACAAAGCGCAAAAAAGAGGCAGGGATGGTCGAGAGACATGGGACAAAGCGCTTTGCCTGTCCCTCCTGCCTGTATATTTTTAGCCCTTGCCCAAAATGACCAGTCCCTGTCCCTCTCTTCCTCTATCATGAGATCAATCATGGTGGCAATTCGTTGACCTCACCCCAATGTTTTGTTGTTTCACTATGCCATGCAGCGTTTCAGCAGGATTAGAGTTGAACAATGGCAGAGCTGGTTCAGGGCCACTTGTTGCACCTAACCCTTATCCTCCTGCTTTTTTTGTCCACACAAGAACTCCTTAGAATGACTTTCCAATCAGTCGGCTGAAGTATGCTCGTGAACGCTCAAGATGCAAGTTGATAGACCCTTGAAGCAATTTCTCTAAACCAAGAATATGGCAGGTGCTGCGAATATTTATGCAGTTTCTTCTGCGGCGATGCTGTTTCAAGTCATTTTGTTTTTTGAACACTATGTTTCCATTCCCTCCCATTTATTTCCGATTTTATCATTGCAAAGGAGTGGAAATTTGCCTTCCTATAATTAAAAAAAAAAAAAGTAGTCTGCAAGGCGTGGTCGCCATTTGTTATCTGTGCACAGCAAAAATGGGTGATGTTCGCTACACGTGGGAACGAAGCTATAGCGATAACTCGACGCGGTCAACTGTGGGTTTCACCGCAAGGTCTCGACGTATAGCTGTCTAGATCGAATTGACGTAGTATTGTTATCAAAAATCATTTCGAAACGGATTGAACAGGTTCAGCCCAGCTCGTGAATGTGCCTTCGTGCAAGACTCAGGTTCCTATCTCCTGAGGGAAGCAACAACTGCTGCCTTGATAGATCTTGCCGCGTGTCTTCTGCGTGTTTGCTTGGAATTGCTTTCGCACTGCTAGCTGTGCTACTACGCTTATATTTATGAATCTTTTTGAGTAAGACCACGTGGCTCCTTGATGCTAAGCAGTAAGGATTACAACTAGCGTTAGTCTTTGGTTTTATTTTATTTTACTGCTTTGCATGTTTGTTATCGGAAATGCTTTCAGTAAAAAAAGAAAAATGCCGCTGGTGACCTCGATGTCAAAACTGCGCGCCGAATCAGACTGTCATGTGATTTCCGCTCCACACATCGTCGCATATTTCATTTCGGTGGTGTCAATCGACATTCAGCCATTCGGAGGCAAAACTTCTGAGCCTCCTCTACTTACTTTACTAAAACCAACTGACGTGTTCGAAGGTGCGAAGAAAACGATGTCATAAGTCAAAACCAAACGTGACGTTTATTTACTTTTTTTTTTTTCGGTACAAAACCGAATTGAGGTGCAAGAAACACCCAAAAAGCTTGGAATTTCACCGCGATGACTAATCGGGGATGACCATGTGCGCTCGTAAAGGGAGGCTGTCATTGTGCTAATAAATACGTTCGATTTTTTTTCATTGCGGCAGTCTAAAAACAGTGGCGATGTGCGTGTGCCGCGATGGATATCAGTACTCTGTTCTGCACGACCGCCCGATACAGACACGCGCTTCATTCCGTAAACGCACCACATGCACTAAATGTCCGCGAAAGCGTTTACGGTGCATTGCATAATAATAATAATAATAATAATAATAATAATAATAATAATAATAATAATAATAATAATAATAATAATAATAATAATAATAATAATAATAATAATAATAATCAATCTTTATTTAATGTGCGCAGGAACAACCATGTGGTCTTTGTGCTGCAGCACAAAAAAAAGAAACAAAAATGAAAAGCACAAACATGTTTACACACACAGAGAGAACACCAAAAAAGAAATAAATAATACATGAAATGAAACTGAGACGAAAAGTATCACGGAAAGTAAGCAAACAATGAGTAGCATCACTTATATACACAGTGAGAGAATTTTTTAGCACACCAGGAAATAAAGAAAAAAAAAGAATGGTAGATAGAAGAGAAAAAAAAACAACAACAAATAACTGACATTGATTATAGTAATATAGAAATATACATAAAATAAACAACCCTTCCAGGCGCAACAAGTGCATGGTACTTAAAACACAGGCTAGAAATACAGAATAATACAATAAAGAAGTAAAATTAAACAAGGGACAGTAAGATTCGAATATAAAGTTTAAAGTTGAAATATAAGTAAGAAACGGATAAAAAGTAGTTCACGATACAGACAGCATTAAACAGGAGAAAAAGCAAAAAGTGAAGTAAATACAATTTAAGGCTAGAAAGTGGGAGTTATATGTGATAAAGTACTATTTAGAATACAACGCTACGAACATCCAATGTAAATGAACAGAGCGAGTTTTGGAAGATGTCAAGGTGAGGACAAAAAGAGTTAAATAACCACTGCATCCTGTCCAGAGGGGAGTGGGAATGAAGAGGAGAAACCTGAAATGGTCTGAATTCCCTCATGCTCTTTCGCGGAACGCGCAGTAGGATTTACTCTAAGAGCTGAGGGCACATAATGTGGCCATGAAGGAGTTTGTACAGAAATATGATATCAAGTCTGATACGACGGCAGTGAAGGGAAGGAAGATTCAGTTGGGCGCTCCTGGTGGAGCGAGAGGGGGAAGTTGCGCAAGGAAAGCGATAATGAAATATCCGTAAAAAATTTTTTTGTACTCTGTCAACCTTGTCCAAGTTCGATTTGCAAGTGCCATTCCAAACAACCGACGCATACTCCAAGACCGGCAGGCATATGGACAGGTACAGTTTTAGGAACGGAAGTGGAGTATGGAACTCTCTCGAAAGTCTGCAAAAGAATCCGAGTGTGCGCATAGCCCGCTGAGCAATGCGGTTAGTGTGAGAGGAGAAGCTGAGTGTGCGGTCAAAAAGTACACCAAGGTCATTAATTTCATCAACCCTATCCAACAGCACAGAATTCACAGAATAATGGTAGAGAAAGCTATGTGTTTTACGAGTAAAGGACACAACCCTAGTTTTGGAAGAATTGAGGGTAAGTCGATTCATCGCACACCAATCAGAAAAAGCAGATATGTCCGATTGCAACAACACGCAATCTTGAAAAGAATGTATTACCTTGAATATTTTTATATCATCAGCATAAAGAAGAAACGAGGAGTTCTTTATCGCCGAGGAAACATCATTAATAAAAACGGAGAAGAGAAGCGGGCCTAGTACTGAACCTTGAGGAACTCCACTCGTTGCAGGGTAAACGAAAGAAGTCTGTCCATTGACACTGACAAAGCAGAAGCGATCAAGGAGATAGTTGCGTAGGAGGGCTACGAGTGAGACTTCAACGCCAGAGAGTAGAAGTTTTTCAAGAAGTAGTGAGTGAGTAACAACGTCGAAAGCTTTGCTCATATCACAGTACACAGTGTCAACCTGACCCCTCTGAAGGACTGCTGCAGAGGCATACGTCATAAACGTGACTAGGTTGGTAGAAGTACAGCGGCCCGACATGAAGCCATGTTGATTCGGTACTATGATATGTTTGAGATGGAAGGAAAGTACGCTGTGCAAAGCTAATTCGAAAAGCTTAGAGGTTGCACATAGAAGAGAAATCGGACGATAATTGGAAACATCAGATTTGTTTCCAGACTTGAAGACAGGAAACACGCGTGCCATTTTCCACACGCGAGGAAAGGCAGCATTTTTTAAACAGTTATTAAATATGGCAGTCAGTACTGGTACGAAGATATAACTGAAGGCTTTTATTATGGCAGCTGGAATGCCATCAGGTCCAGGAGACAAAGATGGTCTCAGACGCTTAAGACTCTCAGTTATCAACTCCTCGTCAAAGAGAATGGAATTAGATAGTGCACCAGATGGGAGGCAAACGGAATCACAATGTGGATGTTTGTAAACGGAGGAAAAATGTTGTGCAAAACTGTCGGCAACATCCCGAATTTCCGAACCCTGAGAGTCAACTAAGCTGATACTTAAATCTGATTTAATGGAACGCTTGCGAACGTAACGCCAGAACTGACTAGGACGATTTGAGGCATTCCTCTCTAAAGACTCAAGATAGGAGTCGTAGTCCCGCTTATAATAATAATAATAATAATAATAATAATAATAATAATAATAATAATAATAATAATAATAATAATAATAATAATAATAAAACAGACCCCTGGCCTTGAAACATGAATCCACGGCTTCGAGGCTTACTATTTTGAGCATAGCGTAGACGCACAGAGAAGTGCTGCGCACGCGCATTAGCCATACTTGGCCCCACTAATGCCACTGCGTGTGCGCCGAAGGAATCCGGTAATTCGGTTTACATGTAGGCAAGCACTTTTCTCTTGTCACAGTGAAATGCGCCCAGCTGCCCTCTCGGTGTCACTTTGTTTATGTTACGCTGTCTGCAGTTGAAACTTCTCTCTTTCCACGCAGCGTAGTGCGGTCAACTGTCCCACCTTTGCGAAGATGTCCATACACGCTTCGTAAGTGACCAAATACAATTAGACAGACGTACAACGGCTGTTACGTTTCATTATCGTTTCATTACGATGATTATCGGTGATGACGTCTGGTTTTTGATTATCTATGAGCACATATTTGTAATGTTTATAAGCATGAAAAGCACTGAACCAAAACAGTGTACATTCTCATTTCAGCTAACGCTCGACATTCGGTTCAGCAGCGTCGAATTCCTTCGTTTCTTTTTCTTTTTTTTTTTTCATCTGTACTCCGTATGCGACGTCGTCCTTTTGCAGTTGTATTTCTTGTAGCGGCTGCAAAGCTACATTCAAAACGGTGCTTTCCGAGAGGACAGCTGCACCTAAGCACACGTGTGCCACTGAAAGCTCTAGGGAACAGAGCACGCACCAACGAAGATGTGAAGGAGACAACCACTCGATACCGCCGGCCGAAACTATTTCTTTTAGTCTACTGTCCTATTCCTTTTTCGACCAATATTTGTGAGTCGCATGACGCACATAGCATCTAAACGGTGGATCATACGCGTGGTACGCCAGCTGGCGTATCGTGATGTCACGTGCGAGCATTTTGCCAGCACACCATGCAGCATAACGTGGCGATATCCGTACGGATATCGCCACGTTATGCTCGCTGTCAAACACATAATGTCTAGATTTTGCGAGAAATACCACTGGACTAACTGCGCGCACGGATGAAGAACCTCGTCCAAGCAACCTGCAATCTGTCAAGGCGTATCTTAATTTTGATAAATTTGCACTTTTGTCGCCAGCCGAAAAGCAAGCCCGATACATGTAAATTTACCGGAAGATTATGCGCATTCTGTTTGGTTTTTGCTAGCCGTGTCACTTCCGTGCCTGAAGCGCGTGGCGAAATACGAATGCGTGAGGGAAAAAGTACAGGGCCAGAAGCATATTCAGAAAAGCACAAAATAGCGCAAAGCCCCTCAGTGATTGGGCGTGAAGGTTAGCGGCTTAGCACTGCAGGCGAGCGTCTACTGTTCGCACACAATGCAGGGGTGCAAAGGGTGATGCGGTGACCATGTGCAGGTTCTTCGTGCGAGCGAATAGCCCCCGCATAAACCACAGTGTATTTTAACAAACGAAGTGTCTAAAGGTACGTCCGACGTATCCATTCGATTCTCGTAAAGATACGGCGGACGTCGATATACAGGCTCATGGCTATATGCACGTCGAACGCGGCTACATTCCGCTTGCTACGCGTGAATGATTTTATCCTCTATGATATCAGCTAGCCGGACTCTCGAATAGGTGCTACGAAGAGTGCATCCGTTCTAACATAGAATACGGTCTTCACTTAGGGTTGTGTACGGCAAGCATCGCTGTCACGCACATAGCTGCAGGCGATGCTACGTACTGCACCAGCTCCACCAGCTGGCATCGAGATACGCACATTCACGAGCAGCTTTCGCTTCGCACTAAACTATCACCTCGATCTGCCCGTAATGCGAGCGAGCTATTCCTAGCATTTACGCTGTCTTAGGTCGTGCATCGACCTCCGAAGATCTAGCGCTGGCACAACACACACGCACCTCGCCGTGCAGAACATTCAGCAGTCCAAAGTATGTATGTGAAATGGCATTATGCTTGTTCCTCACATGCAGACCGAGGAAACAGGATGTTTCTAGCTAAATTCTTCGTTTAAATTCTACCTCAGAGTCGTGGCAGAAGACATGCCGAATCTACTAGAGGCCTGCGCTGCTACTGCGGCGAGCTGCACATCGACTCGTCGAGGCGAAGACCTACTGCACCGCACCGCAAGAGTGCACAACCGGAAAGACGGAAGCGCGAATGATCCGATTTCCATGTGAACAGCAATGTTCTTTGTGCTTAGCCTGCATCTTTTTCTTGTCGTTGAATTTTGCGTACATGTAGTTTAAACCTCCGCATGCTCGAGGTTAGCGTGACCCGACTGAACGGCCGCGCAGCTTTGAAACGATCGGGATCGATATGCATGCATCGCCGGACTTAGGTACACGGTAGAAAATGTGCGCTGCACATTTCGTTGCAGAAGCTGACTCTTGGAATTTTGCAGAGTGTGCCATGCAAGTGATCGTTGCTACAACCACGCATCCATGTTCCAACGGCTGGCCTACCCCGAGGCGCATAAATGTTCAACCGTGGACGTATCAATGATCGAGGAGAGGACAGATTTTCACAATATTGGGCGCGAAATCGATAGCTACCAGTGCTCAGTGTTAGAGAAATTCTGCCTTGATCATGCGCAATTCAGTGTTTCAGGTGTGGTCTGTAGCTATAAGGAACAGTTCGCCTGTCAAGTCAGCGGCGCCAGCGATGGACCGGCGGAGCGATTTTCCACGTTACACCGCTGTCTAGCTAGAAAGCCTACCTAGGCGGCGTTTGACATTCAGCTGCTTTTTGTGGGCCCCGTAATTTAAAGCAACGCCTTCAGAAACGCGTTAAATGTTAAAAAATGTATTGTCTTCAACAGTTTCACTCCAGGCTGTCAAAGCAGGCGGACGTTGATAAAACAGTTGAGCACTCGTCTTTAGAAATCTGTAGAATCGCCTTCAGTTTGTAGAATTATTGGAATAGGTCACTTTCCGATCGCTGGGACATAGACCCGCATGACAGCGCTGTCACGTGAATAAGGACCACACCAGACCGAAAGCTTGTCTCATATAACATAGCTAACCAAGGTATACCTTACAGCATTGTATTGATTTTTATGGTGCATAAGCAACTAATTCTGCCATGCACCAAGAACAAGGTGTAATGTATTTATTTTGTGTGTAATGACTAAAATGTTCTTTAGGATGTAGCTTGTTTAGGAACATTTTAGGAAACCAAAAATGCAGGAAATTTGCACGTCTCTCCTAGAATCATGCTGGTATGGAAAAGGATCTGTTGCAAAATTGTACAAAATGTTTCCTCTTATTTTCTCGACTCTGGTGCACGTGTAAGATATGGTTTATTGTTAGTTCATCTCCACACTCCTTGCATATTGGTTTGTCCTCTTTCATAAGTATAAAGCTGTGTGTGAGGTGCGGATATGTGTTTTGTGAAGATGACCTAAAATGGCCTCCATGTTGTGTTTTTGATTACTGCATGATTTCCATTCCTTAATGACAGGTTTGACAAGTATAGTTTGTAGTTTATTTCATTGTTTCAAAAATCCTGCCATTTCACTCTCACTTTTCTTTGTACAAGCTTCTTGGTATCTTCATGCAGCATATTCACCCTCTGTAATTTAGCATTTCGTCAAGGTAACCTAGTTATTTCTTTTCATCACCTTTCAAGACAACTGTCCCGATTTCATAAAGTGTAGGGTTTCTGACGACAGGAACTCCTTGGAAGTCGTAGAAATAAATGAGATCCACAATCATGAGCTATCTAGGTAGATAGGTGTGCATATACATGTCCATCGCTCAGTGGAATGGTGTCAGTACGCTGTTAGAACAGGTCTTGTGGTAACAACAACCATTGTCTGAGGTGGTCCTTTAATGGGCATTGAAATGCTATGTAACTACAGGTACTGATAGAACTCTTGATCATGTTATGTGATGGTGCGATCCTTGCATGCATATTAGGTATACATTTCAGAATCTGCAGTGCACCACTTGACCATTTGCCACCAGTTTGTGTGAAAATGTATTTGTCATGCATGTTAACCAGTATTTAACAGATGACCCCTGTGCACAAGCCAAAAGTGCCATGAGCCAAATGTCACGAGGCCACACGACATGGCAGGAGCTGTTAAGTCAAGCTTACAAAGTTATATTTGAAATATGTTCTGCGACGTTTCAGCTCCAATTAAGAAAGGTTGAGGCTTACAGAGGTCTATGCCAGGTTGTCTATCACCTAACAGGGCAGCCTACGACCGTATGCTAATGAGTATATCTGAGATAACAGAGACATGAATTAAGGAATTAGTAATTATGTTTGTAGCAAAGGGCATGTAAATTAACGGGAATCCACAGTGGGATCTGCAGACAAGAACCATTAATGCTGGCACACCATACCCTTAAAGGTGGAGATAAGGAGTCTCCCTAATTTTTTTTCTGCTCAACGCTTGTCATTTCCTTCGTTCTTCCAGATGAGGAAGATGTGAAAATGATAGCATCGAAAATTCCAGAGACCATCGTTAACAAGGATGCTGATCCCAATAGCGTAAAAAAGGAATTTCAGAAAAGATGGGTAACCAGTAATGCTGGCAACAGTTGAAGCTAAGTGGAAAGGCATGAAATTGAAATGTAACATATGCAGAGATATGTTGCGAGACGACCAGTCTGTGGTGTACGACATCTGTCTCCGTTAGTTTCATCAAGTGATTGGCCAAAGCAGATGGGGCTTGTGGTTTTGTAATAAGTGCAGTGTAGTAGCATAGATGCAACCTTGCCCATTAATAATTGGAGTTGAGTAAGTGCATTGTTTTGTCTTTGTAAGATGTTCATGGTTTCCATGCAAACATTATGAGAAATTTTTTCCTAGAGAATGTTTGCTGAAATGTGAATATAATGTGCAATAAAACTAATGTTTTATTGCTATTTACTTTTTCTTGTATACATTAGTTCTGTGAAGAAAACCACAGGCTAGAAGGAAATGTAATGGCATGCATTTTGATACTTGGCCCCGTTGTGCTGGCTCAGTAGTTAGAGTGCTTGGCTGCTGAACCCAAAGATGCAGATTTGGTTCCAGCCACAGCAGAGGCATTTCAATAGAGGCGAAACAATAGGCTGTCATGCACTGTGCGGTGTCAGTGCATGTAAAAGAACCCCAGGTGGTCGAAATTATACCGGAGCCCTCAACTATTGTGTTCCTCATAGCCGTAGTTATTTTGGGATGCTAAACCAGATATATAACACATCATACTCTGAGTAAGATGCTATTCATGGTCAGTTAATCATACACTAAATGATCAATTTTTTTCTGCATGGTACAGCAGCTGTTGTACAATTTTACTTTAGCCTTCATGAAGAATATCACACTGGCTCCACATGGCTTTCTGTTGACCCTTGATATGCGTCACAATCACACACCCGAGTATGTATTTGTCTAAAGGCACCTATGCATGCAAGGAGGGGACCATTACTTTCCACTTGTCAGAACTGAAATGCATGATCCACATCATTTCTGTAATTCAACTGCTTGCTATTTGAACTGTCCAGCATTGATGCAAGTTTCAAAGAACTGCAATTAGAAAATTAATCTAAGCAGCAAACCATGCCATGAACTGCTTCGGTTTCATCTTTAGCAACTGTTTGGGAACTAAAATTAGCCAAATGTTGCAAAACATAGATGAGAGGTTACAAAATCTAAAAAACAATGCAGCCTACCTGTGGCATGTAGGGTTTCACATCCTAAAGTGACATATGTAGCTATGAAGAATACCGTAGTGGAGAGCTCCAGAGTAATTTGACTGCCCAGGCTTTCTACTTTGCATTGACATCTTGCAGAAAACAGAAGCATTTGCATTTCACCTGCACCAAAGTGCGACTGCCATCACTGGTATTAAACATCACGACCTTGGGGCAAGTAGCCGAACGTGCCACTAAGATGTCGCAGCGTGTACATACATGCTATACATGTCAACCTTTCTAGCATTAAAGCTGTCACATGCATGGCAGATATTCATGTTCAGCTTTGGACTGACAAGTTTAAAAGTGTACTATTTGTGTTTTTCTAGCATGAAAAACAAAGGAAATTAAGGAAAAGCGAAAAAAAATGAACATAATATGTTGAAAAAACACTAGTCATTAACACATAAAGCATATTCGTTCCTCTATTATGATAAAGTGGCCTTCAACAATAGTACAAAGCCTGAACATTTAGGAAGGTGCTGTGCCAGGCAGCTATTTTACAGAATCCTGAACCATTTCACCTGTAGGAATGCGCATCCCGGCGGTGTGGGCTGGGCACTTATTTTTCGGTCCACTCCAACATGCGAAAACTGCATCATGTGCATTCCCATTTTCCGAGTTTTCAGCTCTGTAGTACAGGCTAACAAATTGTCGATGACTTATTTTCGTCTGATTGTTGCACAGCGCGTGTAAATAAATTACTACTGCACCTAATAAACACTGACATGCACGTGCAACATCGCCGATCATAAACGGACACACTGATGTCCGTCCGGGCATCGGCGCACTCATCACAGCACTCTTCGTAGTTTCACACAGCACTCTAGTAGGACGTAATCCGTAATCACAGCATCTCACGGTAAGCACAAACCACACCTCCAGTTGTACAACAAACACGAATGACGCGATGCTTGGGCTAGAGACACGCCGGCGGTGCCCAGCTTTTTCAGCGCCGCTTGTACTACGTAGAACTTGCAGCACCAAACCTCAGTGCGAGCAGAAAGCGATGCGTTACGTGACGCATCTCACCACATATGGAAGTGAGGAAACTTTGAAGAATCAAAACTACATAATTACATAACGACCGTCGTAGACGTTAATCCACATGATAACGAGGACCAAATGAGCGGGCGTGCGGGCCGCGGGCTGGCCGTCAACACCGCGATTACATGCGCTTGCGCTCTGGTCGTGCTTGCCACCCTGCCGCGGTCCAACTCACGTAAACCTATCATCATGCCATCACGTAGTATATCACCCATTTTAGGCACTATTCTTGCCACTGTACTATTCTTTGTGATTTCACATTTCACGCATGCAGTATGTATACATACTTCTTGCACCTCGTACGTATGTACACCATGCGTACACCTCATACCAACTTCGATTTGGCTACATATGGCTACCATGTTGTTGCTACAACCACATCTGGGGATCTCGGACTCGGATCCGTCCGGCTTTCCCGACGGATCCCAAGGCCCATATCGGAGAAAAATGCGTTGGGTCCGTCGGAAGAACCCTACCGATCGGGTCCGTCCGCCGTACCTCTGAAAAATATTTCCCGGATCCGTCCGACGGATTCCGAAGAAAAACGCACCGGGTCCGTCGGACGTATACCTTTAAGACCACTGATCGGGTCCGTCGGACGTACCTTTAGCCACAGCCTTTAACAAAACTTGAAACCGCAGTCTATGCGCGCATAAACCACAGTGTATGCGCGCAAAACATGTGCACGCACGCAGTGTGCGTGTCATGTCTTGTCACCTAAAGAAAACTTTCACTCCGCGGTCCTTCCCTAATGAACTGTTTGTGTTTCCACTTTGAGTAGATGCGTCTCCTTGTGCTAAGAACCAGTGGTGTCTCGCACCACGTTCTCAATCGAGTGGTGCCTCCAGGTATCCATTCATTCCTTTCACTCCACTGACACTCTCTGCTTTCCTCTAGATCATGAATTGTAGCCTCTGCATCAGGCGAGAGAGTTGTCGAAATTCTTCCTCTATGGAATGTTTGAAACCGGATCTGCTGCAGAAAGAAGTTGTTTCGACAGGCAATGAATTTTTGAAAAGTGTGACACTCACCTCACAAACAGCAATGCAAATAGCAACAAGCAAACACTTCACAGCACAAAAGTAGTATAGGTGGGTTGCAGAAACCTAGAAGTCAGCAGAGCAAAACCCCTTCACCATGGCAGCCAAACCTGTTTTGAGGGCAGAAGTTGGGTGCAGCGCAGAATACTTCTATGTCCAGCCTGATGTCATGCGCAAACGTGTTGAGCAGAATTCCTTCACTATTGAGAGCCTGGAGGAGGTAGGGGCAGGGGAGGTGTTATGAATGGCACTCACAAACGGAGGGGTTCTTAATCCCATAATTGCGACAAGAAGAAGAGGGGTGCAGGAAATGGACGTGGCCATTATTGCCACAACAGACGTCTCCTGCACTGCACCTGATTTCTGCCCCCAAAACAGGTTTGGCCGCCATGGTGAAGGGGTTTTTGCACTGCAGAGAAGCTGACTTCTAGGTTTCTTGACTAGCTTCAATACTTTGAAGGAGTGTAGTCACGCGCGCCTCTCCTGGCAATTGAATGAACTCACACTTTTGCTGCTTTTACCTAGATGGCGCTAGCAGTAAAAAACCTTTAATGACCGAATACAGGTGCAAATACTAATTATCATCATGGTTCGTGCTTCTTATTTTAACTTTATTTTATAGTAATACAATATTAAAAAAAAGCCAACTCAAACAAGGCTCACGTTGCTGAGTATGACGGCCTTCTTGATTGAATGTCGTGTACGAAAAATTGATTATATTTGAAGGCTTAGTATAATCGTGCTAATTGTATAAAGCGCAATTTGCGATCATTTTTCACAAATAACGACTATTCTAGTTTCGCCATGCATGATTCCTAGGCTGTAGAATGAGCGGTTTTTCTGGTCAAGCTATGCGATGTGAGGCAGTATTACGGAAATCTTCAAATTGGAAAGGTAATTAAAAACGAACTAGCGAATAAATTTCGATGAAACTTCGTACACTCAACTATTATAATGTGCGCCCGAAGTGGTAAAAATTTTACTGCTGTGCACGTTGATAAAGCGCAGATATTCGTGCCCAAAATAGCCAAACTTTACCATGTTTAAAAGGCTGCCGATCAAATACTGATTAAATTAAAACTAATTACGCTCCACGTTTCATAATATAAGTACCCATTCTATGTGTAGGCCAAAGGAAACTGTTCTAAGTGCAGCAGTTTCTTCAGCAAACTAATCCGAAGTAGGGTATATCAACGACGCTAGCGAATTTGTCATCTGCAAAACCACCTCTCATGCAGTTGATAACGTTGACACACTAAAGCAGCGCACATCATTTGACAGAGAGTATATTAAGCTTTCGAATGATGCCTACATTGTGATGTTCGTAAAAGAACAACGCGCAGAATGCTCACGCAAACATTGCCTAAAATGGCACATTCGCGCTGCCGGAGTGGGACCTAAAGGTGGGAGTAAAAGCGGAAAGAGAAAAAGGGGTGCTCCTTAGTCGAGGGCTCCAGAGTAACTTCGACCACCTGGGGATCTTTAAAGTGCACTGACATCGCACAGCACATGGGTCACTTCGTATCACCTCCATCGAAACACAGCCTCCGGCGGTCGGGATCGAATCCGGGTACACCGGCACAGTAGTCGGGCGCATCGCACCAACGCGGCGGGACGAATTCTTGTTTGTCTCAACGTTTTGAAGTGAAAGCTTCATAAGCCGCGATGCAGCGATTTTGCCGTGGCACCAATTTCCTGCGCGGTTGCACCGCCCTTTCCACTTTCACTCACACCTTTCTCCCTTCCCTTACTATGCGGTTCAGGTGTCTACAAAACAAGTGTGACAGATACCGCGCCTTTCCTTTCCTGTGAACCAACTAAAAAAACGGAGAGGCAGCCCTGGACTGTGCGATGTCACCAAAGGTCTCCTCGATTTGGCTGCACTTTCTGCACTGTCTGCACGAGTTCACAAGTGCTGCACTTTGGTGCTCGATTTGGCGCGTGCAGGGCGCGCCACTAGCACCGTCGCACTTGATTTGACATCGTGCAGACGTTTTAGTGCACGAGTTCTTTGCACGCTTGCACGCGCGCCGTAGCCAGTTCACGTAGTGCACGAGTTCTGCAGCAGACGACATGCGCGTGCCCGTAAATGGTGAAGAGCGGGAGGTTTTCCCCGTGTTTGATGACATCGGCTTCCCCGTCATCGGAGAGCAAGGAGGGTTGCTGTATCAGACGGAGGGTGAGTGACACGTGTTTTGCGGATTGGCAGCGCAGGCATGCGGCCCGTTCAGTAATCACTTGCGGATCCATTTAACTTTTGTTTTCTACATAGACGGCATTCGCGTAAGCGTCGTCTTCGCGGAGGATGACAACGGCAGCTAAGTAATAGAGGCTGCGGTTCCGGAAGGCGGTCATCCGAAGCAGCTGCAGACCCTGAGGCAAGCGCCAACACACAGTTGCCGCCCGATAATGAGCGGGAAGTGTGGGAGAAGCTCAAAACGCTTTATTTAATTTCACAGTATAAAGAATTAAATGAGCTTGTGGGGAAAAGGTCCAGCTTCAGGTAAGCTTCTGTAGTGAACGCTGAACAAAAACTTATTTGCAATAGCACCCGCATGTTAAACTATGCCATAAATTTATTTTAACCAAGAAAACTAAATTACCTTAACTTGTAAAACGTTCGCAGCACAAAAAAAGAGCGGGGGAAGGGGGACGAAGAAACACACACGACAGGATGATGTAGTAGAAGAAGAATACTGCGTTCTACGTTCTTTTTCTTTTTTTACGTGCTGCTAGCGTTTTACGAGACTGATTAATACCAGCGGGCCCAAACATCGGTGTTGCACCTTAAATTGCTTGCGCCCCTACATGCACGTGCATTACCCAAGCTACGGAAACTGTATTGTTTATACTCTCTGCTCCAACCCATACAGAACAAAGAAGGTGATGTGGGCTAAACTTGCCGCACTAATTAATGCGGAGTTTAGGGGCAATCTGACTTATCTGCAAGTGGAAAATAAGTGGAAGTCGCTAGAGCTACGATATAAGAAAAAAAAATAAAAAAAGAACAATTCATCGGGGCACTCGAGAGCGAACTGTGATTATGAGAAGTAAGTAGCATTCAATGTCTTCTTCGCATGTAGCTTATAACTTGTAATACCTGGGTTAAACTTTCGAGCGAGCTGTCGGAGGTGCTTGAAAAGCAGCACCACATCACTCCGACTGTGCTGCTGACGCAGGTAAAAGTCATAAGTCAGCAAGCTCCGGAACAAGAGGACGCTGTCTCAGGGTGAGTTGCTTTTATTGGCTATAGCATAACAAAAGCTCATTCTAATGAAATTTTCAGCGAAGAAGACATGCAGGGGGAGCCTGCTGATCCTCAGCCACTGCCAAGCGTCAGCAGAAGGCGCCGCCGCAAGGACACTCCAGTGGAGTCTTTGTTTCAGATAATGATCGAGAGACGCAGACACTGCAAGGGAGAGACGCCACCAAGACAGAATGGCCCTGCTGCGGGAGCTAATAGCTGCCGTTCGCGACAATAAAGAGAAGGCGTAAAGAACACTCTACTATGGCTACTGCTTCATTGCGCAACTAGGCTGTTTTCAGCACCGGTGACGAGCAATCATTTGCCTTCGGCTCTCGCAGCACGCTGGCGAAATTATCCCGACATCTTCGTTGTCGTTGCCCACGTCGTCGAGATGAAAATTGGCAAATTCGGCCATGAAATCTCTTTCCGCATTGAACTAATTGTGCAGCACGCAGGCGCCCAGCACAATCCTGCAGTACTGGAGGATGGTTTTTGCATCGACTAAATAGAGCCGCCTGAAGCGCTGTTTCACAAGCCCGAACGTGTTCTCTATTGATACCCTCTGCTGGCTATTTTGTTATACTTCTTCTTCCATGGTGGAAAGCTTGCTCCGTTATCTCTGTAGGGCGTCAGCAGCCACGGAAGATGTGGGTATGCAGATATATGCAGGTGGTATATATTCATCTCCACATCTGCCGGCGGCCTCTGAGAAGAAGCTAGGGGCTTTCCTAGCACGCGGGCGTCGTGCGCAGAGCCCGGAAACCATATGAACACATCAAGGAATTTGTTCTTCTCGTTGCAGATTCCCTGCAGAATGATCGATGGCCACTTTTTCCTATTGATATAGGAAGCAGTGGATTCTTCAGGTTTGCAGATTTCCACATGGCTCCCATCAATACAGCCGACAGTGTTACGAGGGCCTTTCCCGCCATTCTTAGCCAGGAAACATGCCTTGCTACGGGCCATCTCAGCATCGTCTGGCCAGGCGATCACATCGTCGCTGATTTCGAAAAGGAAGTCCAGCACTCTCTAGAGACACAGCACAACAGACGACTCTGTAACGTCAAATCGATCTGCCACGGAGTTCATGCTAGTCTGGCTCCCAAGATAGCTGAGAGCGATCAAGATGGTCTCTTCGGCAGAAATTTGTCGTCGTCCGCTCACAGCCTTAGGATATGAGGAAGAGCGCCTGAAGCGTTCGCACACAGCGTCAAAAGTCTCTCGGGACAACCTAAAGAGTTTTTTGAACTCGAAGTCGAAGTACCTCGAGGTAATGTTTTCGAAATAACCACTGATGCGCTTGCGGTTCACACGCAGAAGCTTGCACGCCGCAAGGGCAAATGCAGCTTAGAACTCGTCGTCCTGCATAATTTCCATGGCTAACTGAACAACTTCACCCACGTTCATCCACGAACCACGCAAGTCGCAAACGCAAAATCCGATGCAAAGGAGAGTGGCACCACGCCGGCGTTCGACTCGGGCCCAGCAGAACCATGCCCAGTTCTGACTGTGGCCTTTTGCCCTTCATACAGGTTCCTGAGGAGACTGATGAGGTGAGTTGGAACTCCCATCTCTTGGAGAGCTTGCCACAATCTGCTGTGATCTACGCAGTCAAATGCTTTCGCATAATCAATAAAGCAGAAGTAGATGGGTTTCTGGAACTCTCTTGCTTTTTCCATGATCCAGCGAAGGTTGGCAATTTGGTCTCTAGTTCCTCTGCCCTTGCGAAACCCAGCTTGCACGTCCGGAAGCTCCCGATCCACATACTGCTGCAGCCTACCTTGGAGGATTTTCAACATCACCTTGCTAGCATGCGAAATAAGCGCGATCGTGCGGTAGTTGGAACAATCTTTGGCACTGCCTTTCTTTGGAATGGGGATGTAAACTGACCTCCTCCAATCCTGTGGCCACTGCAGGGTTTTCCAAATCTTCTGACATAATGTATGCAGAATGTTAACAGCGTCATGGTTGAGGTTTTGAAGCAACTCAGCTGGAATGCCATCAATTCCGCTAGCTTTGTTCTTAGCAAGGCTGGCTAAGGCCCATTCAACTTCACTCTTCAGGATGCCCGGCTCGAGATCAGTAATCACAACCGTCTTATATTGGGTTTGCACATTCGGGTCCTTCTTGTACAGTTCTTCTGTGTATTCCTGCCACCTCTTCTTTATCTCCGAGGCTTCAGTGAGGTCCTTGCCTCGTTTGTCCTTTATCACGCCCAGCTTAGCACAGAAGCTTCCTTTCATATCTTTGAGCTCTTGTGTTCCTTAATTGGCTGTTGACCTCTGAACAACCTTGAAGGGGGTATTCACGTGACGTCGCGGCTGACGTCAGCTAGTATGCAGACGACGCAATCTTTGCGTCCTTTAGCTGGTGAGCATCCGTTTGTTGTGCCGCTCTGCCTTGCCAGCACCACTGTAATCAAAACTCACTCGGCACCATGAGTGACAGTTTCAATTATCTGTAGTCTGCGAGGTGCAGACAGAGACCTGTACAAAAAAAAAAAAAACGAAAAAAAAAAAACGAAAAAACTTTGGCACTGACCCGTTTGCAGTCGATGTGCGCAACTGAACGGTAAGCGTCGACCGGCGGCCGCGAATAAATATGTGTTCATGAGTTCCTTGCGCTATACGGACGAGCTTCGTCACAAAAAACCAACTGAAAGGCTACACACCACTCGAAGAACACAACTACGTTACAAGCGGCTGGTTAAAGAGCCGCGGTTTAAGCAGACGAACTCGCGCTTTGCTCAATTGCATGCGTGCCGTACGATGCTTACCCCAGGTAAACCGCCGAGTCCATCTAGCTCAAATTTAGTACAGAAATAGCATTTTGTAGTCAGTATTTTTTGCACGGAACTTGTTTGGTGTACTTGCCTCATTCGATCAGAAGAAGTCGGATGTTTGCATCGTCTGTGGCGGTAACGAAGCAAACGAAACCGCTGCCACAGCGATGGCCCCGGTGGCGCCACCTCGTTGCGCTGCAGACTCGAAATGGTTTTTTGCAGCAGAACCATTGACCTTGGCAGAACTCTTCAAATACCGTGCTGTTTTTTGCCATATTAAGTTTCGCTTGTTACTATTTCTAAATAATTTTATAAACCTCTTTAAACCTTCCGCAAAACAACTTTGTCTGCACGTTCCTTCAGCGAATATTGCCATTGACCTTGATATTGCTTCGCAGACGACACAGACGAGACGATGCGACCGTCCGACTTCTGATTAAGTCGGGTACGCCAAACACATTTGTCGAGCACTCCGAAGGCTTGGATTGTCGCAAAACACGACGAGGAGGTGTTGGCGGCGCACTGCATGCGCCTGGCTGGACACGGTGATGCATGTTGTGTTGGTGTGCTGCTCTTTTACCTGGAATTGCGAGTGCGGGAAGAGCAGCCATGCCTGGGTCGTTGCAACAGCTCGCTGCCAGGGAACCAACTTGAATTTCAGGCAAAAATTTATAAGAAAGAAAAAAGTGCGAGTACTGAGTCATCAAAAGTGCCTTAAGATTGAGATGCTCGATAAAAATCAAGAGTCTCAGCTGCAGTATATGCAGCCAAAGAAGAAACAGAAAAAGGCTTTTAAAATGTCAAAACAAGTGATTTTAATATCACTCCCAAAATTCAGCAAGAGTACTGGACAATATATGGTTAAAGCAGAATTCATTTTACCCAAACTTAATACCCACTTTGGCTGCTCTGCCAATGCCAAATTTTTCTCAAAGCTTGCAACACTTAGAAGCACAATATCTTGTGGTACAAAAAAGCCTAGATCTGAAGGCTTTTGCTTTCTTTTCTAGAATGCATTGATACCTTCAGTTAGAAAAGTTAAGGTATAGGAGCACTATCAAAAGCATCCATTCAGAACTTCATTGCAACTATCCAAAACATAAGCTATGAACTGCAAAATAAAACGACCTCAGTTAAGGCCTAATTGTGTTTTTTGTTTCGCTCCCAGTTATGCTGGTCCTTGCAGGATTTTTCCTCGACTCTGTTCTTCAAGACCTAGTAGAAGTAGTAGTAATATTTGGCTACAAAAATGAGTGCCAAAGAGGTTCGCAACTTGTTGGACCAGGGCCATCTATCACTCCGACATGGAGGATTCCAGCCAGGTACACCAATTAAAGGAGGAGAGTCAAGATAAATGGGGGACTGAATGACAGCAGTGCAAAGGAAAAGCAGTGTTCTAGGTTAGTGCAAATGGGAGATATAGTTGGGACAAGGTGCTTGAGGTGGAAAAGGTAAAAGAAGAAATGCACCGGGAGAAGGAGGAAAAAACTTTCTTGACATGGAGTATTAGGCACCGAGAATGTCCTGAGTACAGGTCACCAAGGCCAACCAATCCCTCAGCTGGTGCAGGACTAGCCAAGCCCACCCCGATGGGGAAGAAAAGTGCGGAAAATGAAATGTGGCGGGATGGTGAGCAAATTTGTTCGCACTTTACGTTTGATATGGGATCCAGTGACAGAGGAAAAGATGTGTCAAAAGAAGAATGAGATAATTTCGAAAATGCCTGGAAAGCAGCTTCATTCATCAAACTGACAGGTTGAAAGAAGCCGGCTATCCAGAACATGTCATCTCAGTTGCTGAAGGAATCTACAAAAAAAAATGAAAACAGCAAGGAAGATATGCCTAACACAGTGGACAGAGAACAACAAAACCTGGTTGCAATACCCTACCTGCACAGCATATCACATAATTTGAAACGAATAGGCAAAAACGTAAACATCAAAGTAGTCTTTACAGCTTTAGAAAAGTTATATCAAAGCTTTGTAGGATCAGTCAAACTTGTGGTGTGCGGCGACCCGCATGTAGCATAAAACACCAGACCTTATTTGTACCCTGCAGCACAGGTGTGGTGTACGAGATCCCATTAAGTAGTTGGAAATGTTACATTGGACAAACGGGTAGATGCCTCAATGAACGGCTCCGAGAACACAATTATAACTATGAAAAACTGGCATATAAGAAACATCCACAAAGGAAACGTTGCTTTGCAATTCAAGTATAAGGACTGTATGATTACAAAGCAGGCAATCATTTTTTTGTTCTTGTAAGTGGTGTAATTGGAAGATTTCTTCCCTATCGTTTCAACATTTTCGCGGTGAGTATTAATAAGAACCAGTAACAAGTTTTCGAAAACCAGAGATGGAGAAAAATAATGATTTCTCCCCTTTGTATAAAACGATTTGCAAAACAGACAACCAGCCGCTTTCTTTCTTTCCCTCTTTATTTCCCTTTCCACCGGTGTTCGAATCACTACAGACCCCCCTCCAATGGAGCCAGACTTTAAGCATTAGGCTTCACAAAACAGATTACTGGTAGAAGCAACAAGCAGATTACAAGAGAGATTCTGGAGGCAAGAGCCATCAAACACAAAAAGGACGCGTGCATCGGTGCACCTTCGATAATGCTCAGTGAAAAAGAACTTGGGATCCTGTAAGTGGCATAGGTTTACTCAAAACGCTTAGTTTATTATATTTTTTCTTGTATGGCAGTTTTTGGTTCTATATTGGGTGGTTTTTAAGGCTAGCGACACATGACTTAATTCTGCTCATTCATGCTTAACATTTTGGCAGCGGAAGCCCATATACAGCTCAACCTGTCTTTTTCATTTGTCTTCATCGATTGTTTAGCGGTGAGGCATGTGCTTTGCTCATGGTGTATACTTCACTTGTGTTTTGGATTTCTGTGATTTCTTGTTACTTATTTTTTTGGTTTTTGTCAATGCTCTGTTAGGAGAGAAAACCGGTACATGTGCATATGATCTTTTGACTTCGGCTGAGTTACATGTTACGAAAATGTGTATAAATTCCCTGTTTTCCAATAAACCTCAGTTGAGAGTTGGTGCTGTGTTCATCTCCCTACCTTTGAACAAGTCTATCTCAATCTCAGACCTCATTCCAATATTATGCGCACAAGTACTGATACAGCCACAAATTTATTAAAATGAATACGACTTTGCTGTCAACCATGATGAACTTGAGTTTATGCAACATCTTATGTCAGAGTGAAAGTGATCGCTCCTTTTGTTTATATGCTTCACTTTGAAGGAGATTATTAAGTTGGTTTAGACCTCAAGGTAGAATATTAGCTTAAATAGTTTAGTCACACAAACAAAAAGACCCGGAAAAGAAATTATAACACGGAAAAGAAATTATAACAGACTTCTTTTCTTCGTTGAAGCGTCGTACAGAGGAAGAAAGTAATCATACTTACACAGGTGGAAGCAAGCTCAAGCATTTTGGAGTAGCTCAGGGAGCAGTAATAAAGTAACTCCAGAGCAGCTCTGAAGCAATAAAACAAGAGTTTTGAAGCAATCATATTATATCTTGGAGCAAGTTTCTAGGCTCAAACGCTTTTAATAATGGAATTTTAGCTTTCTCACTTAACCGTTTGACTGTCGAATATTCCAAAAAAAAAAGAAAAAAAAACTCACCCACCAGTGCTGAACTATTTTAACCGCTATGCATTTAGCGCACTACCCGTACGGCAAAAACGACGCGGGACGGAATGCGGCTGCAGCACACGTATGACAAAAACAATCAAAGGGTAGCATACATGTTTGCAATAACTTGCATCGCGTGCCTAAACATCTTCGCAGTATGAATCTTATAGAAAAAATCCGCTCTGAAGAGGCAGTCGAGATCGCTGCATTGCGCTGCGTGGAGGGCACCGCTGGCAGGGTTGCGGGGCAGCGAAAACGCGACACGAATGAAAACGACAAACAAAACATACAAACTCATCGAATACGATCTTTTCTCCTTAAAAATGTGCTTTTTTTGTGTAGTTGATGGCAAATGCAAGATTTATTAATCTTGCAGACAAGGCAACTATTATTTCCTCTCGTCAAAAGCAGGCACTATTTTTCATCACGGATGCCGGGAGCGCAAACAAGGGCTGTAGCTATGGCAGTATTGCACTTGATGTATGAAACGGAGTATAGTTGGAAGTTCAAATCAATGAACAGTACGTTTCTGCTTTCTATCATGTGCATAATCTTTTTGATCCTGTGCCTGTGCTGATAAATTTCTTGGTACTGGTCAGTAATGCCTTCAGGGAAGATAGGTGGCACTTAAGTGTAGCCTTTTGTTACTTCAAATTCCTTACTTCATGGCCTTCTGCCAGTAGCTACTCAAATTATTGCTTGAGCTATCTTAGTTTCAATACACTGGCGATAGGCCCTGTGTGACTTTCAAACACTTTTGAAAACACATTTAGTGACTGGCACCTAAGCAGCATCACCTCCATAAGAGTTCCCAGTGTGCTTTTGTCTGTCGTAGGCATGACAGGCTCGATGGTGAAGTACCTGCTTGTTTTCACAGCAGAACCACTAGAAATAAGCCACGTTGCAGCTGGATAAGTTTCCAATGGCTCGTAGTCATCATCATCAGCCAGACTATACCAACTGCATGGCGAAGGCCTCTCCCATACTCCTCTAATTAACCCGGTCCTGTGCTTGCTGCATCCACTGCAAACTTTTTGACCTCATCCACCCACCTAACTTTCTGCTCAGTCATCCAAAAAAAGTGTCATCCAAAAAAAGTGAATGAGCTGAGTTACGAAGAAGTCGTTCGGCATTTGGAAGACCACTATGCTCCACAAGTTAACGAGATCGCTGCAAGTTATGCTTTCTTCATGCGCTCGTAAAACGAAGGGGAATCTGTTCATGACTTCATTGCGGAAATTAGACAATTAGCGGAGAAGTGCAACTTCGGAACGTCACTGGAAGGCATGTTACGGGACAGGATTGTGTGCGGTGCGCAAGATGAAGACGTCCGGCAACATTTACTGACTTAACGGAAGCTTACACTAGAACAGGCGGAAGACTTTGCTGTCTCGGCACAGAAAGCCTCCCAGAACGCCAAAAGCATGCACTCCGCATAGCCAGGAGAGGTACATTTTGCTTGACAAAAGAGCCGTTCATCGAAGCTGCGTCCAAGGATGAAGACGCGCGATACATGTGGAAGGTATGGTGGTGAGTCGCACACCGAGGCGGAATGCAAACACCTTCACGCGGTGTGCCACCAGTGCGGCAAACGAAGACATCTCCGCTGAATGTGCACAAGTTCTCTTCGGCACGTATCGCACCCGGCAGGCCAACTACGCCAGGGCTCATACGCAATGGCAGCAGCAGGGAACGTGAGCTCGGATGATAGCGAAGCCCTGTACACAATTTCAACAGTTCTCCACCAAGAAGCAAGCGTCCGCAAGGTTAGGCCAATTTACAAGGACATTAATTGGAATAACGTTCCTCTTACTATGCTGGTGGACACAGGATCACCCGTGAGTGTCATCTCCGTAACTACGTTTCGGAAGTATGAGACGCTGTGGCCGCCGTTGCAAAAATCACAGCTTAAGCTATCCTGCCTCTTGGCGAACTACCAGTTGTCGACCAGCTCAGTATGACTGCTACGTGTGACGGGAAAGGCATTCAGGGTAGGGTCATAGCGGTCGACAGCGTCAGACCATCTTTGTGTGGCGGAGACACAATCAAAGCATTCAATGAGGCTGGGGTGGCAACATTGTCGCGTGTGGTTGCGACTGTGCAACCGGCCAAGATAAAAGCTGCCAGCATGGAACTGCAACAGCTGCTCAACGAACATGCTGACGTGTTTGCTCCAGAACTCGGCGTATGCAAGGGACCACCGGTGACTTTGCAGCTGAAAGAGAATGCGTGCCCAAGGTTTTTTAAGGCACATACGGTTCCCTATGCTTTGAAGGATGTCGGAAGCGCTGGACCAACTGGTTGCACAAGATGTCCTGGCGACGGTGAAAAGCGCCGAATGGGCAACACCAGTGGTACCCATTGTAAAGGGCGATGGGTCTATCCGAGTGTGTGGAGACTTTCGTAAGACAGTGAATGCAGCCACAGTGATGGAACAGTACCCGCTGCCTCGAGTGGACGACATTTTTGCTAAGCTAAATGGCGGAGAAGTATTTACGATGTTGGATTTACGCCAAGCCTACAACCAGCTACCTTTAGACGAGGATGCCAAAAAAGATAGCAGTCCTCAACACAAAGGACGATGTATCAAGGCTGAAGAGGGTGGTGCAGCGGCTGCGGGAGTGACTGCACAAGGAAGAGTACAAATTCTGGCAAGACGAAGTAACTTTTCTCGGTCATCGGATCGACGCTAAGGGTCTGCGACCGAAGGACGATAACATCAAAGCAGTTGTCGAAGCCCCGGCACCTGTGAGTGAGCTGAAAGCTTTCCTCGGACTTTTAAATTATTACGGCAAGTTCTTGCTCAATCTGGCCACTGTGCTGGCTCCGCTGTACGCCCTCCTAGCTAAAGGGGCCAAGTGGCAGTGGAACAAGAAAAAAAAAAAAAGCTGTTCAGGAAATTAAGCAGGTAATTGTGACTTCCAAGTTCCTTATTCATTTCGACCCAGATAAGCCATTGCCGCTCGAGTGCGACGCATCATCAGTAGGCATTGGGGCCGTTTTGTCCCACCGCGTGAACGGTGTTGACTACCTTATCGGATTCCGGTCCAGGGCTCTCACAAAGGCAGAGCGTAACTACTCTCAGAAAAAAAAGCACTGGCCCTGGTGTTCGGTGTCGCACGGTTCAAAGACTACTTGTACGGACATCAGTTCGTGTTAGTAACTGACCACAAGCCTCTTACTAGTTTATTCAATCCAGGCAAAGCAATACCACCGATGGCGGCTGCGAGAATCCAACGCTGGGCCTTGTTCCTCGGCAACTACAGCTATACATTGCAGTACCGCAAGGGCAGCGAGAATTCCAATGCCGACGCCCTCAGTTGCTCGCCATTACCGGTTACGGAGCCGCGGGATGTCGCTGCCGACGAGTACGCATTGTATGCCCAGTGTCTTGAGGAAACGGTGGTCAGCACCCGGGAGGTTGAACAAATGACAAACCGACCTTCAGGTCAGAAGGTGGATTGCCGACGGATGGCCACCGTATCTACCGCAGGATCTTGAGAATCTCCAGTCATACTTCAACAGTAGAACAGAGCTAACCGTGAACCACAATTTGGTGTACTGGGGACATCGCATTGTTCTACCTATGGCGGTGGCAAAGCGCTTGCTGTGTCTGCTCTATGAGACGCATCCGGGTATGATGGCCATGAAAAGCACGGCGAGAACGCTGTTTTGGTACCCGGGTCTGGATTCTGACATAGAGCGACTGGTAAAATCATGCGGTATTTGTGCACAGGCCGCTGCCATGCCACCAGCACAGATACCTTTGGCATGGCCAGCAACCGGGAAAAGATGGAGCAGACTACACGCAGATTTCGCAGGACCAATGGACGGACAATGGTATTGGTTGTAGACTCCGAAACGAAATGGATGGAAGCAACCCCAATGAAACGAAGCTTTGTACTGTGAGCCTCACTTTAGGATGCAGCATACGATGCGACGAACAGCTGCGAAGCATTCGACATTACAATACATAACTCAAATTTTAATCGTGGAAAATCGGAAAGTTGCTCTATTTTTCGGACCAAACTTCGAAATCCGCTACTTTGTTCCAGATTTCGGGTGTGTGTGCAGAACTGAGGGCCTGGTTGATTAGAACCCTGGATAATCCGGCCATGTGCATTGACACTGTACAGTACACGGGTGCCATACCCTCCGCCTCAATCGAAACGAGCCGCCGTGGCCACGATCAAAACCAGGTACCCCGGCTCAGTAATCGAACGCCTTAACCACTGAGCCATTGTGGCTGGTAATAAGTAAGCAAGTCAATAAGCTTGAGCTTTTGTCTCGACGCACCATGGCTTTATTCCATCCGTGTCACTGCTGTAACGCCCTAAAAGCACTTCGCTCTGCAACAGTAAATCAAAAGCCAGACATCGGCCCTTCATGTACGGACCCAACCCAACCCGGGCCGGCAACTTTCCAGGCCTAGCACGGGTACCCGTAATTTTTTTTTCTAATTTATTTACTGTAAGCATTTTTGTTTTCTTGAGTTCGGATATCAGCCGTTTATTAAATTGCCACTTCTCACGTTCAAATTAAAACAAAGGGGAGGGGTCTGTCTAGTGTAGCTCGCGGAACTCCTTGGTTCCACGGAACCCTCTTTGAGAACTCTGCCGACCTTTGTTCAGACGAACTTTTAACAGAATATGTGCATAGGAAGATCTAAAATTTCGACATTTAATAAGGTTTGGAAATGATGGTTGGTTTGTTTCGTAAAGTTTGACGTCCGAAAGACACTCAGGCTATAAGACACCGTAGTGGGAGACACCGGAAATTCCGACCACCTGAGGACATTGAATGTGGGGGGTTTGGGAACGAATTTCTGTAGGTGTGCTTATCAGCTCGCCCATACTCGTTTGGATTCAATGATGCTGTGCGTCACTTGAATGATGTAAGCAGAGGCACAGCAGATATGTTGAGGCAGGCCACAATTGGCCCAGCTCTAGTAGCTCACGTTAAGGGATGTCAATGGGTAGAGAAGGCACTGTCAGCAGACTGGTAATGACAAAAATAAAAAGTAATAATTAAATCATCACTGACACTTCTAAGGATCGAGGGAGGGGGATAGAAAGACTGCTCTCTGAACAAATGGCCGGTGCATTGGGTTTTAAGGCGAGAAAGACAAGGTTGTGATAGGCCAAACATAGAGCTAACAAAAAAGACAAAAATCGCTGTTCTGTGGCCGGACTACCACCACAAATAGTCAAGAAAGCGCCTCTTAAGCACCAAAATTAAGGAAAAGTGGAGGGGGCGCTATTCTGGAATGGCGACGAAAAAAATTTTCCCACCAGAAAAGAAAAAAAGTGCAGTGCGCATGGATTCAAGACTGCATCTCTGATTGGGCTTAGATCGGCGCGTCATTAAATATGTTAACGACTGTCTCATTTGACTTCGGTGCCAGCTCCTGCCTAGGCAACGGACCTCTGCTCTTTGGCTCGCAGTGTGCATCAGATGTCTCACCTGCGGTGGGCACCCGATGGCAGCAGTTAGCCTTCGTGCATGAGCACATCCAGGCGAGTCGGCGCCGACGAGGTGCCATTTTTGTTCATGTTTCCGAGAGCCGAGACTGGATTGGATTCTAGGACTGGATGGGGTTGGCTGGTAGTGTTTTGCCTTGGTCGGGTGCGTGCGAAGAGAAAGGATCGGCGAGGTGCGGTGGGGAAAAGAGAGGGGGGGGGGGGGGCTTTTCAGGGACGGCCCGGAATTCTGGAATTAGCAGCGAAGTTGGGGAAGGGGGCGAAATTTTTTGGGTGACATTTCCGCCTTTCAGAAATAACAATAAGTACACATACTTTACACAAAATTTGAAGGGTCTGAAATTATGCACAAAACTTGTGCGTCAAATACAAAGGTGACGTAAGATGACAATATTTGGTTTAACGAACCAAAGCGATTCAGGCTATGACAGACACCGTAGTGGAGGGCTCCGGAAATTTCTACCGGCTGGGCCGGGTTCTTTAACGCGCACCGACATCGCACAGTACAAGGATGGCTTGCGTTTCGCCTCCATCGAGAAAGCGACTGCCGCGGCCGGGCATCGTTGAGCGCAGTAATTGAGCAACCAATGCACCACCACGACGGGTGCAGATGACTACAATAAATCATTCTTGGTGTTATTTCAATTCACTGAGGATCAGCTTTATCAGGTTGTTTGTTGCTGACCTGATTATTCCATAATCAAGAATAAATCACAGCCTTCACACTCCCAAGCATCATGGCTAGCTCCTCTAATGAAAAGATTTTGATTGATGATGACCTTCCAGTTCATTGAAAGTGTTCACTATTTGTTCCCACCAGCCTCCTCACCATGCTGCTCTATTACTACAGCGTTCCAAGTCAGCTGACTTACTCCAGCAGTTGCTAGCACTGCTGTGGTTTCAGCAATTATGGTAGCATTCTTCCCTCACTGAAGTTTTTGGGCCTAAATACTAGCCATGAATCTTCCCTTCAGCACAGTTTTTGGACTGTCACGATCTCAGATTTCCCCTCTGTCTAGTGATTCCGTGGTTTTGGCCCAAATAGATCCTCCAACTTTTAAACTGCTAGAGGTTTGAATGACTCTGGGGGCAACTAAACAAAATTAAGATAGGGTTTGGTTTGTGGGGTTTAACGTCCCAAAGCGGGTAAGGCTATTAGACACTCCATAGTGGAGGACTCCGGAAATTTCGACTACCTGGGGTTCTTTAACGTGCACTGACATTGCACAGCACACGGGCGCCTTGCTTTTCGCGTCCACCAAAAAGCAGCCGCCAAGGCCGGGATTCGATCCCCAATCCTTGGGAACAGTAATCGAGCGCCGTAACCACTGCGCCACCCCCGGCGGGGGTAATTAATTAAGATAGGGGAGACATAAAAAAAAGTGGGTATATTCAAGATAAGATTACAAGCATCTTCATTCCATGGTTTTCATTTTCACTCCAGCTCCAGGAGGCATGTACTTTTCTTAGAAGCTGCTCTTCCTTATCCATGAAATTGCAACTTGCATTTTGCACTTGTTTTTCTTTACAGACTCTTGGAAAATTTGATTGCAATAAAGACAGTGTATCATTCGAATGTAAAATCATTGAGCTCAGCAGTAATCATATAGTCAAAGCTCGCTACAGCAAACAAGTAAAAAATCATAAAATAGCTCGACTTAGACAAAACTCACAGACCAGAATTTCGCAAGAAACACAAGAAAAAGCAATGCGATTTAGTCACTAAAGCAATGGAAACTGGCGATCCTTGGTAACGAAGTGTGAAGACCTTCCCAAGTTCTATCAACAGTTTCGAAGGCGCTTGCAGCAGCTCCGAAAACCACAAAAAGCCAAGCGCCAGCGTGTTGGGCTAGCAGTATTATGTGGAAAAGCCAAATACTGCCAGCTAGGGATGGTTTTTCGGCATCATATCCAGTTGGTGTGGAAAACTGTATGTCAGAACGAAAGCTATCACCATTTCCCCCCCCCCTCTGTGATGGCAGACATGAGCACATGATGGTTACAAAGCCACCATCCATGACATTGCTTCTATGGTGCTGTAGGCAAGTGCTAAAGGCGTGCACTTCTGCTGAACCACTATGCCACTGTACCTATCGCGACGCTGTTGGCCAATGCAAGACATGAAGACTATTAAGCATGAATTTCGCGAAAACACTCGCCACACCACCACCAGTCATTTGCGTAGTGTGGCGAAGCCTGCTGCCTGCGGCCCAAGCAAACACCTCTTAGCACTGGAAGTTCAATATACCTGTTCCATGGCAAATTGCATTCAATACATAAAGCATGAATTATGCTTGTTAGAAATATTTAAATTTAATATAGCAAATAATTTGTAATACATCTGTGTTATATAAAGGTTTGACTATTCTTATCAAACAGTTTCCTTGTATAACTGCACTTGCAACATAAAGATGTTTTACATGTTTATTAGTGCAGAAGCATTAATGAACATGTATAGCGATGTCTGTGTTGCAATTAATGCGGAAGTATTAATAGCTATGTTGGTGAAGCCAAAAAGTGAAGCCACGATGGTTTGGGTGTCCACAGAGAGAGAGACACAGTGCCTTTCCTTTCTTGTAAACGGCTATGTAAAAGAAATAAATATTTAGTGATGATGGTAATTAATAACCCTAATGAAATAATGATGACCTAATGATAGTAGTAAATAAAAAGAATGAAATTAAAAGCCAGAAATAAATAACATTAAAAATTCAAATAAGGAGAAAGGTAGGAAATAATAAACCCATTAAAAATAAAAATTACAAAAGCGTTGTGGCAGCACTAACGCTTTTGCATTCTTTCAATGCAGTTTTGCAGTGACCATTTTGCATTTTAATGGTGAGGTTTAAAAAACTACATAATATTTTAGAGCAGCTGCAGCAGCCGCATATACACATGGAGACAGTATGTGCTGCGGAATGATGCACCACGGGTCTCAACTTCAACGCCTTCCCTTCCGAAAACCTGCAAAGAGAACGTTAATTTAGGCTATAAATGAAGGCCTTGACTGAAAATAAAAGTTATATTTGAGGTACCTAGAGGCATTCTGAACTACTACAATCCAAAAATAGAGCTTATTCAGCATGCTTTTCCCAGGTGCTCGAAGAGACCCTGAAGTGCAATACTAATTTTTATGGACAGACATCTGGGCATTTTTCTAACCACTGATTTACTAAAAAACAAAATACATACATAGTTTTGCACAATGTGCACCTTCTTTATTTGCCCAGCACAGCTAGACTAAGTGACAGATGTTAAATGTTGCTTCTTGGAGCCAGGCTATGGCCAAAGAGTATCAGCCTCAAGAGTTAGTTACATGATGCACTCATCTTCTATGATGTAAGAAAGTACATATATTGGAAAGTACATTTATTGGGGGGTGCATAGGCCTTGTTCTGGAAACCACTGGTTACAATAAATGAAGACTGATCTACTCTATGCAATGGTTCTGCTTAAAATCTTTAAAAAAAATTTTTTTAAAGAACTACATAAGAGAGCCAGAGTTGAGTCGGCAGATTGGAGAAATGTATTTGCAACACATGGTGCTCGGACAAAAAATATGCCCAAAGAGAGACATGTACCAATGCCTCAGAAAACTTCTGTGAGGTGCACTTGTTATAACATGCTATTTGCTGGCTGCAATTGCTTCACAGCTTTCTCAGGCAGCACAATGTTGACTGGCTAGTACTGCCGAAATAATCAAAGTAGAGTAAGTGCTGTCGCAATATGAAAACCCGAAGTCTCGCTCCCAATCACAAGCTGCCCGCTTAGTCTACATGAAGCCGCCGTGCACAGTAACATCCGAAGCACAAGCTCTTAGGATCATCCGAAGTCTCTCCATAAAGTAAGCCACCATTATGATAGGATGGCGCAAATAATTTTGGGTGATGCAAAGTATGGTGGCACAGGCTGACAATACATACTGTAACAAATGGTTTGTCCTAGCAGCAGGCCAAACAGTTAAGTTTTCATTTGCTATTGCAACTTTACAGAGAGAAGAATATACTAAATATTAAAGTGATATCAAACTACCGTATTTACCCAATTCCAAGCGCACCTTTTTTGGGCAAAAATAGGTGCTAAAATCGCATGTGTGTTAGATTGAAGTACAAACTGAAAGTGGCCTATAGCTGCCAATTGCCATCGCCACAATGCGGGTGCAGCAGCTCACATGCAATTGGCAACCATACCAACACATTTGCTCATCGTTTTCCGCATCGCAGGAACCGTTTGCAACCGGTGCGTTGTTGTCCGATCCATAGGCTCTCTTGTAATCAATGCTGCAGCGGCGACGAAGATGCGTCGTGTACGCCATGACAACAGTTTTAAGCTCAAAGTTATTCTGCGCACTGAAGAGAGCAGCAATAGGGAAGTGGCCCATCATTTCAGCATACCTAAGACTTTATCCGTAATTGGCCAAGACTGAAAAAGTCGATTTTTGAGAGCAAGACATCAAGCAAGGGCCGCCACGGTCCGCAAGCAGAGAGGTTTCCAGACCTTGAACATGAACTGGCTGATTTCACAAAGCAGCTGCTGGCGGATCACATGCCCGTGACTACTGCGGTGCTGAAGGTGAAGGCCCTTGAGCTAAGCTAGTAAGAACTTTAGTGATTAAGTTCACGTGAATAAACAGCCTGTTTCTATCTGAAAATAGTAAAATATTTACCTGCCTTATTTCATTTGTGGAATTTGTATGGCCGTTAGAATCGTGGCTTCCAGTTTTTTTTTTCTCTTTAGGTCATGCCAATTGGGAGCATGTTAGAATCGGGGGTGCGTTAGACTTGGGTAAATATGATAGTTGCGCATGTGGACATGAATGTCAGGAGAAATTACTTATTTTTTGTGAACTACTCAGGAACGAAGTGTAATCACTTTGCAGAGATAAAAGAAGCGACAGAGGCAATACTGGCAAAGACGAAAGGAGCTTCTAGCTTTCCTCCTTCAGTGGCCCTCTAACTATTCCAGAAGAAGCTAACATGATGCAATGGGAGATGCAGTGTCATTACTAAAAGGAATTCAGTTTCAGTGCGAGGAAATGTGTTAATACTTTGCACATTTTTTAGTGCTGAGTACATACCCTTCTTGCCCCATTTCTTCTTATATACCTGCAACAAAATTGAGGTTATGAAGTAAGGCATGTACAACAAATCAATTTGGCACAGCATGCGAATAATAGGCTCTACACAGGGAAACCGAATACAGTCGAGCCCAGATATATTGAACCCGGATAATTCGAATTTCAGTTATATCTCCTTGAATATCCCACGTAAGAGTATAGGAAAGCTGCGTCGTATATCAAACTCCAATTTCACCAATAGTTCAATATATCGAACTCCGCACCACGCATTGGAAGGTGCACCTTCCCCAAAGACAACTGCATCACCCTCAACTGTTTGCCGCGTGATGTTTTTAAGCCACGTGTGGAAGGAATGAGAGAGAACAGTTCAGCGATGGCTGGCCTAGAGCAGCGCCACGCCCTTTACCCAAAGGCACGCGCATTTGCAGGGATCATTTGGCGTGTGCCAGCATGTGCCGTTTGCGAGCCATGTGCGTGAAGGAACAAAAGGGAACCAGTTTGGCAACAGCCGGTATAGAGCAGACGCAGCCAGTGTACTGTGGTGTTTGGGAGATAGAACGAAGCGCAAGGGTGTGCCCTTCTTCTATTGAGCTTTCGCTCTCCCCTTCCAAGTCTTCATTCGCAGCAGCACGCACTACGCATTCGCAAACAAGCCAGCTCAGCCAGTGGTGTGGTAGAAAGAATATTGGATGCTTTGTCCACTGTGTGCTGTGAACCCTCTGTGCGCAGCGGGTGACGTGTGATGCGCGTCATGTGTCGTCATACTGAATGTGCGGCTTAGCGTAAGCTAGCTATGGCAGCTGCGAATGTTAAGAAGCAGCAGATTTTCTTTTTCTTTTTCGAGAGTCGTCCATCCTTGTCGTTGTGCTGAACCTGATGCGTAGTGTAAGCTATGGTGGCTGTGGACGCTAAGAAGCAGTAGATCGTTGTTTTTTTTGTGACAGTTGTCCACCCTTGTCATCATGCTGAATATGCGGCGTAGCGTAAGCTATGGTGGCTGCAGACATTAAGGAGCGGTATATATATAATATTTTTTTTGGGGGGGAGAGTCATCTATCCTTGCATCTATGAATCAACGAAAGCACACGGTCAGCTGTGATCATGACAGCGACTTTTAGCATTGTTCGTTTTAAACGGCATTTGCAGCTATCACGCTTTCCAATGATTTTGTGGCAATGGACTCCGCCTGCTCCGAGCACAATGTGATAAATCGAACCAGGCTTGTGCAATCAAGCCATCATGGGCACTCTGCCAAGTTTGCTCCCTGCCACTGCAGGAGCTAATATCAAAATTATAGTCAGAAGGAAAACACGTCGTGACATTATTGATGCGCAGTACCTTGGCGCACTGCCAATAAATGAGCTGCGGATGCAACGGCCAAAGCGGAGGGATGCACCACCAACGCATATTTTTTTTTTCAATTTCTCGGTGTAAAAAGTGGAGGGTAGGTTTATTATGCGAGTGGGTTGATTACGTGACAAATACGCTATAATTTTTCACGATCGCAAGGGGCATCTCAAGCCAATTTCTGTATATTGATATATCGAACTATTTCACGACAGTAGATATCTAGAGAGAAAAAAATTATAGCAAAGACTGCTACGCAGCTTTTCTTTTCAGATCCACCTCCTGCGCATGGCACGACTGCAAAGTGTTTGTTGGCTTTGTCTACGTCAACGCCATGCTAGTGCTAGAGTGTGCAAGGTTTACGTTGGTCTTGACTGATCACGCAATGTGAATAACACCACACCAATGTGAAGAAAGGAACATTTGGAAAGCGTAAATTCTGCAGACAAGGAGGCACTGCACTAATGTTAATATTATTGCACAAAAAGGAAAGTGCAGCTGTTCAGAAACAAACACAATGAAATCAAGTAAAAGGAGAAAGTGGCAGCCACGCTGCGGTGTAGAATCTCGTTATTTAAGCCTTCAAGGGACAGGAAAAATGTTCGAATTATTGAATGGCCCTAAAATACTGCAGATGGCCGTTTGCATCACAGTGCTTTTATTTACAGGGCCCCTGAAACGGCACTCGCAGTAATATTCTAATGCAACAAATCCATTAGGCGGTCTTTGCGAGTACCGTAAAAACCCACACATAATAAGACGTTTTTTTCCCAGATTTTATCACATCAAATTTCTACCTCATATATGTGCTGATCCAAAAAAATTGAAGCCAAAATTGGCAGTTCAGTAGTAGTTATTAATCAGCACTATCAGCATTAGGCTTCCAGCTAGAGGAGGCGCTACCAAGTGACGGTGCTGACGAATGTTTCAATAGTTTCGGTTTCACCACGCTGACACTGCAATCTTCGCAACCACGATGCCCGTGACGCACACGCGACCAGAAGCATGCCGAGCACACCTTGTATGATTTCCCACACCTCAAACGGGTCTCTCACGGGCCTCTCCAGTTATGCTGCCATGTCCTACAGCCGAATCACGGACGCTTGACCAGCAATCCCAAGGAGCATGCCAGTCGTACTTTCGAGAAATGTGGGATACCGAACGCGTTTAGAGGTACTGAAAAAGATTTTATACAGAAAGCTGTCTCTAGCAAGGAACTCTCGACAGACAATAAACGTACCAGACGATGACGATCGGGAAAACTTTGAATCTGAGAACACTTCCGCGGCGCATACACCACGCGCAATGCTATCTGTGAACAGGCGCGAGCGCGGCACAGGATGGCCGAAATCAAAGCATGTTAAGACATTATTCTCTGCTGCATATGAACATGGGCTGACACAGCTTCAGCTGCAGAGTTTTGGGAGTGCCAAGTACTAGTGAGATGGGCTGAAAACAACAGTTTAGCACTTCGCTCCAAATGCTGGCCAAATTTGAGTGATTACACACAAGGCACATCATACTACTTCCAGGACACCCAATCCATGGCTACTGAAAACATCATGAAGTTGAAAATGGCCTTTGCAGCTCATGCTGTACACACTGGACATTCTAAGGTTGTAGGCCCAGGCTCTGCCTATGACATATATCGTAAGTTAACAGTACTGCGAAAAATGCATGTCATGAGATATGGCCTGCTCTTGTGTAAAAAAAAAAAAAAGAAAAAAAAAAGAGGAATATGCAGGACAGTTTACCTTTTTGGCTTTCTTCTTTGGTGGTTGCAGATCCTGCGGGTAAACAAGACCATTGCGTTTTCACTACCAAGAAATTGTCCCCCCCCCCCAGTGCAAGTTATTAAAAATAAAAACAAAGGATAGCTTTCAATGCTACTCGTGAGATTTGTACCACTATATTCTATTGGCAACACAAAGTGGAAGATATTTTTGGACACGCTTTTTGAATGATTTGGCAGAACATATACAGATGGTTTTTATCAAGGATGCGCGAATATTGAAATTTTAGAATACGAATTGCCCCGCCGGGGTCGTACAGTGGTAAGACGCCCGACTACTGTCCGGAATACCCGGGTTCGAACCCGACCTCGGCGACTGCGTTTCGATGGAGCCGAAACGAAGAGGCGTCCGTGTGCTGTGCGATGTCAGCGCACATTAAAGATCCCCAGGTGGTCGAAATTACTCCGTAGCCCTCCACTACGGCTCCTCTTTCTCTCTTTCCACTTTAACTCCCACCTTCCTCCCTTCCCTTACGGCGCGGTTCAGGTGTCCACAGACTCAAGTGTGACAGATACTGCGTCTTTCCCTTCCTGTGAACCAATTATTATTAAAATATGAATCGAATACTAATATGGGAAAAAAAAATTGCTTTTGAATATCAACTATCAGAAAAAAAAAAAAATTAGAAAGCAAACACTGCTCATCTTGTTTACTTCAGAATTGACATGTATTCACAAATACAACTAAACTACCATTGTACAGAAGCGTGTACAGTCCAGCCCACTTATAACAGCCGCAGATATAACGAACACTCGCTTAGTACGAACGAGGGCGGTGCTACCGTCAAAATATATATTGGGGCAATGGCACAGTGTCTCACATAGAACGAACTGTTGTGGCCTTAACACTCGGTTAGAGCGAACGCGAAGCTGTTGGGCCCCCGTAGTTGACCGAGCTGGCAATGTTTGGCGCGGTTTCGCTTGACTGCGAACCCGCGGCAGCCGAATTTCGCGCACTTTGTGTTCCCCTGACACGACGCGAACACAGAGCGCACAAAGCGTCCCCCGGCGCTTCTTTGCGGGTAAAATAAAGTAAAAAAAGAAAAAGCGCGCGTTGAAAAACGAAAACGAAAAAGCGCGCACGCGCGGTGACGAAAGAGAAAGTGGCGCCGCCCACGTCGCTGTGATGCATCCACGTGATCTGCGTCGGCCAATCCGGAAAGTCAGGCGCCTGCTCTACCGGCTCAAACCGGTTCTCCATTTGTTGCTCCGTTGCCACCCCGCGCTGAGGGCATTGCGCCGTCGATTCTTTCTGTGCGATGGCACTGCGTTGACATCGTTGCCGCATCCGTGCCTTTCCCAGATTGGGGAGTTGAAGGCTGCCTCAACGCGCGAGCCCAAGGGCTTGACTTGCGCCTGGTGCGATGGAGGACTGTACGCCGACCTCTTCAGGTGCTAAAAGGAAAGCTGTCGACATCGCAACGAAGATGGCCATTGTTGATGAACTTGCTCAAGGTGCAAAAAACTGCGAACTGGTCAAGAAGTACGGACTGTCGAAATCGACCATTTCAACCATTGCTAAGGGCAAGGAAAAGATTCTTGGTGCTACCGTGAATGCCGACCCGACGACTAGAAAGCGCCTTCGGAAGGCGACCTACGCGGACGTTGAGGACGCACTGCTGAAGTGGTTCGCTGACGCCCGGTCTCGCAACGTTCCGATCAGTGGACCGCTGATGCTCTCCAAGGCTAATGACTTCGCCTTCCTTTTGGACTTTCCCGATTTCAGCCCAGGCAATGGATGGCTCCACCGGTTTAAGGCTCGCCACAGAATTGTTTTCAAGGCGGTCGTCGGCGAGGCCGCGTCTGTGAACAACGAGGACGTCGATAAGTGGCTTTCCGATAACCTCCCAACAATCACGAGCTATGCTCCACGGGACGTTTACAATGCCGACGAGACTGCGTTGTTTTATCAGATGTTGCCATCTAAAACGCATGCCTTGGAAGGCGACAAGTGCGCAGGAGGGAAGAACAGCAAGTTGCACATAACCGTTCTTCTGTGTGTCAATATGGATAGCAGTGACCGGCGGCTGCCTTTTGTCACTGGCAAGTCACGTAAGCCACGATGCTTTGGAAGCTACGTGCCCGTACGCTACAGGAACAATACAAAAGCCTGGATGAGTCTTGACTTATTTGCTGAGTGGCTTGTCGAGTTCGACCGTGACATGGCACGAAAAAACAGGAAGGTCCTGCTCGTGCTGGATACCTGTGCGGCGCACCATGTGCAGCCTTCCTTGAGTGCGCTGACAGTGCTCTTCTTGTTTCCCAATGCAACCTGCAAAATTCAGCCGCTGGATATGGGCATCATTCATGCGTTCAAGGTGGGCTACCGGCGGCGCGTCATCCAACGCTTGTTGATCGCGATTGATGCTGCCATGCCAGTTCGCATCAGCTTGCTTGCCGCCGTGGAGATGTTGAAAGCGGCGTGGATGGAACTCACCGCGGAGTGCATAGCAAATTGCTTCCGCAAGGCGGGTTTTATGGGCCCAGGCACCGAGGATGCCATAGATCACCCACCGGAAGGCCGGTCGCACGAGGACTTGTGGCAACGCGTCGTTGACACGCAGCTGGCCGGACCCGACGTTGCCTAGGACGATTTCGTTTCTGCTGACGACGACGCCGACATTGCGGAGCCATGCACTGACGAAGCTATTGTGCGTGAAGTACGAGCCCTTCCTGACAACCCAGAGAGCGACGAGGACGATGACGAGGATGCTGCTCTACCGCCGGTTACTGTGAACGCTTCAACCGCGATCGGTTACATCGCGTCACTTAAGAAACTCATGTGCAGCAGAGGCCTTAGCGATGAACATATTACCGCGCTGGAAAAATTAGAAACGGCAGTGATGCGATCAGCTTTGAAGAAGCAGACATGCATCACGAACTTTTTTCAAAAATAAAGTTAACTTTCGTCTCGCTTGCTCTTTTTGCCCGTATTATAGGTGGTCCACTTACTACCAACTTTGGATACAACGAACAAATGTCGCGTGACGATCAAGTTCGTTATAAGTGGGCTGGACTGTATATTACTGAAAAATCCAGTATAAATTTTACTGAGAATTCTGTAAACTGGTTTTCTGTACAGGAATGACCTGCATAAAAACCAGGCAGAGCTGTCACGTCACTGCTGAATACAGGAAACTCATTAATTCGGCCTTTAAGGAACCGACCAGAAAAAATGTCTATTGAATGGCCTGAAAAAACTGTTGAAAAGCTTTTGCACCACAATGAGTTTGTCGAACACCTACACGATGGCTGTCTGCATTGGAGATGAAACCTAAGTGAGAAAGACGTTTTTCCTGGCTTCGTCAAGTGCTTCGATTTGCGCACACTATATTGGGAAGGCCCGCTTCACAAAATGGCAGTGTCGCGTTTTGGGGATGCTTCACTGCACAGTAAACGTGGTCAGGTGTGACGAGGCTGTTTTGTGAAGAGGGACCTTCCCGGCACTGCAAGTCCACGAGGTTAAGCATTGCAGCGAAGCGCGCAAAACACTGAAACTTCAGTGAATTCGAACATTTTCGGTGTATTCGGCCATTTTCGAACTTTCGAAAATTCCAAGTATCAGTTTTTCGAATATGAATCAAATAATATTCAAATCGTATTCAAAATTTCGAATATCCGCACAACCCTACTTTTTATTTTTGCCTGTATCAATTTATCGGTACAAATGTGTGTAAGGGCAGCACCCATGTATGGGTGCGATCCATACACGGGTGCGGCCATATTTCCCAAAGTAAATAAAAAAAAAGAAAATGGACAAGTGCCTCCCTTAAACTTTGTATGAACCTTGCGGGAATAGCCTACAAAATGCACGTGCACAGGAACTTCCAGATGCCGCCCATGGATGGCGCCGGAAGTCGCGGGTCATCATGACCATATTTTCCCTCTGCCGCGAGCTTCCGCAATCCATATCAACATCGGTATCGCCAGCCCCTGTCACCTCGGCTTTGTTTTGCGACTGTCAAAGGCACATGAGTGGTGGTAGCGTGGTTGGCATGGTCGCATGCCATAGTTGCGGCTCTTGTGTGCTCTCTGCTCTATTTTTCGTGAATTGGTGTCTAGCGTTGCCATCCTAGCACGATGGGCAAGTATATTGGTAGCTACACGGAAAGCTTTAAACTGAAAGTAGTGGAGTTTGCCTTCTAATGCGGCAAGGGTGCAGCGGGCAAAAACTTTGACGTGCACGAGAAGTGCATCTGAAGGTGGTGCAACAGGAAGGATGTGTGGAAGAACACCAGCTAAAAAAAAAAAAAAAAAGGCGTGCCTTTCGAGGCAAGCCGTGCAAGTATCCCAAGCTGGAAGAGGAGCTGTTCCGTTATGCAGTGGAAGTACGGAACAATGGCTATGCGTTGACAACAGACATGCTGCACCCGAAGACACAAGCCTTGGCAAGTGTGAGAAACATACCACGCGAGGGCTTCAAAGCTAGCGTCGGCTGGTTAAAAAGATTTCTAGAGAAGAAGGGCCTATCCTTTCGGCGAAGGGCCACGTTGTGCCAGCGGCTGCCCCCCGACTATGCTGATAAGCTGCTCAGCTTTCAGAAGTATGTCATCGGTCTGCGCCATGAGCACAACTATATATTGTCTCAAATAGCAAACACCGACCAGACTCCCGTGTGATTCGAATGCCCTGAGAACTGCACAGTTAATATGAAAGTGAAAAAAAGTGTTTCCGTCCGGACAACTAGCACAAAGCACCAATGGTAGAGTGTACTGGAATGTTTTGAGTGGGAGGAACGGAGGCTGATTCTATTGGCAGGAGCGAGCCCCGCTTGCGTAGAAAGTTGCGGCGACGCTGCTGTCGCCCGCACTTGAACAGCGTCTGCTTGCTCGCTGCGGATGGTAGTCGTGCTTGTTTCTGGTAATGCTTGCAATAGAGAAATCTCTGTATACCTGCTTTTCGATTGTTATGCCTCCCAAGCGGGGGCTAAACAACTGCTATGCGCCAGCTGATGAAAAGCGACAACAGAATCTACACAAACTTGACAAACCAATAGACGTCGAGTGCACAGTATACGAGTTGTATTTCAAGCCGCGTTTTATAACAAAGCGACTACGTGCTTATATTGTGAACAGGGCTGAAGTGCGAATTCTGAGCGATACTTTAAATCTTTCCTCCGAGGTGGTCCTTGACAATCTTACTGAACTTTCCAACGTACCTCAGTGCGAAAACACCGGCACCGAGGCCAGAAAGGAGAAGCCGGCAAATAGGCATGCCGGAAAAGAAGACAAAGCGTCGCCGTAGAGATGATTTATCTCTTATACTCATTCAATGCTGGCAATAAATGTTTTCCAATCAAAAATCCATCAGACAACGGTGATCGCGGTGCAGTTGGTCACGAACTAGGAATTGGGGTTAGTGCCGACTGCGTTGGTCTAGCTGATCTTTGCAACTTTGCGCTTACTTCGAGGTCATGGGCAGCACAGGTATTTCCGAACTTTTCTGGAGTGTCATACGTGGCCTGCACACTGGACTCCCGCTCAGATGAACTCGTAATTGCGAGAGCCATTTTTTCTTTCTTAACCAAGAACAGCGTACAAGTGTAAGAATTTGTGCCAGAAAAATTGGTAGCATCGTTTGAGAAGCTTACAAGAAGCAACATAGCTCTTGCAAAGTTATTAAAAAAAAAAAAAATCAATGGGTCCAATTGGGATGACCAGTCACATTTAATTGGTTCTGGCGGTCCGAAATGGTTTGTCCAATGGTTCGTGTCCAACCCATCTGGTTTCTTCACTCCTAATTGGGACGCTCAGTTGGTTTCCACTTGCAAATGGGAGTTACGAAACCAATGGGCTTCCCAATTAGGAGTGAAGAAACCAATTGGGCCTCCAACTGGACTTCCCATTGGTTCTAACTGGTCTAAAGGAAACATTCCCAATTGGGAAAGTCCAAGCATGATATCCTTGACTGAGATATGCACATATATACATATCTATATAAAAAGAAAACAGTAGAAAAATTATAAGTTAATTCTTATAAAAAGTATTTGCAGCTTAATCTTCGTAACTGATCTCATCGTGTCCACTGCCAGTGCGGAAATAACTAAGTAAGTTACCTCTGAATAATGAAGGAGTATGACTGGCCTCAGCAAGACTGTTTAACAAATGAAGTATATAAGTTTCTGCATTGAACCCTGCATATCCCCCAAAAAAAGTCAAAACTGAATTTCTGTTCTATTTTTTTAAGCTATCTGTGTTCAAACCATTTGGGCTCAATTGGTATGCCATTTGAGTTCAGTTGGTGCTTCCATCTGGAATTAATTGGTCACCCATCAGAATGAAATGGTTCTCCAATTCATGTCAAAAGGTCAGGCCCAATAGGTGACGAAAACACAATTGGTTGACCAATTCATTTCAATTGGAAAATTTCCAATTGAGATTTTTTTCTTTTGACTGGGAAGATCTGCAAGCATCCCTCTGTACTGTGGAGGGGTGGAAGCGTCGTTTGTGGCTGCGTCTGAGTTCGCAAAGGCTCTTCATGCACTTATGCAGTCAATAAAAGGAGCCGTTACCGCATCTGTCTAGATCATAGAAAGTGGCTATTAGATCGATTTTTTTACTAGCTACAGCCTTTGTGAAACGTTAGAGCTCACGGTGTTCTTTTCTGAGCCATGTAGTGGGGTATTTGTGGATATTTTACTCATTGGAGGTGACAGGACCAAACATTTTACCTTCAGGAGATCTGGAACATTGGGAATTCATTACAAGCTATGCAGTGTGCCTGAAAAGCAAACTCCCTTGATGGGCTAAAAAAAGATAACGAAAGCGTTCCCTAGCGACCACGGCATGCATCGCAATCACTGTAATATACGTAGGTTTTTACATAACTGAGTCAGGGGAGTCTTCGGGGTCTCAGACCCCCCTCGCGACGATGTAGGGGTGGTATTAATCCAAAGCAGGCAATCATCTTTTTCTTTTCTTCTTTTTTTGTCAGTGATGGTCGGAAAATTTTTGCACTGTCGATTAGAAAATTTCAGTGTGATTTTCAGCAAGATTCATTGCATGATTTCCAAAATTTAAGACAGAAAAAAAAAAAAAAAAAAAAAAAAATGGCACAGTGCATATAGGCTGAAGAAAATTTAACTGTGGCTTAGCTCTGGTTAAACTTGGATGGAAGCGGAAGCTTTGTTTTGCCTGCTACATTATTCCCCTATCACATCCTATCACTAGAGATCTCCCTTCGATGAAGCCAGACTTTAATCTTTGATTGCGTCACGGCGTCCAGCAAACTACACAAGATCGCTGCTGTATGTATGCACGGGAGGAGGCTAACTACACAAGATCGCTGCTGTATGTATGCACGGGAGGGGGCTTCCTGTATAAATTTCAAGGCATCTCACTTACCGCTGCGCAATGTTCTGGATTTTTTAGGGGGGCGCGTTTGGTCACAGAGCATTCGCATAAATCATGTAACTAAGAAGCAACAATTTGCGAAACTGAGTATCACGCGAGCAATACAAAGGCGCTTCCGCGTGTGGCAGCAAACGACGGTCTGACCGCGAAGACGCACTCAAGTGCGGATGACTGCAGCGCCACCGCCAACGTTCCGTGCTCACCGGCCCCCTCCGCGGCAGCCGGTCGCGCTACTCAAAGCATTCTAGTACACTCCACCAACGGTGCACCATTATGCCGTGAATCACCGCAGACGGGCAGAATCTGCCCCCCATGTTAGGCCCCATGTTAGGCAAATGATCGCTCCTCATCTTGGACAGTTTCTGCGGTCACTTGACGGATAAGGTTGAAGAACCCCTGCACAGTATCCACACAGACATGGCCCATATTACGGGTGGCCTGACCGGCATGCTGCAACCCCTGGACGTCAGCATCAGTCAGCCTTTTAATGGTACTTAGCTGGAATTGGTTCACGTGTAACACCGTATCTACAGACATTGTATCCCGTAGTTTCAAAGTGACCAGGATTTCAAACAGTTTAGACGGGACTGAAGGCGACGACTTGTGGGGTAAACGTGCACCACAGCACAGCACCGGCTCAGAGTCAGGAGACTCCATGAGTGACAACTGAATGGTAAATAAACACCACACATTCACCGATTGGCCTGCTTTTACTTGAAAAAAAAAAGAAAAAAATTGTATGTCGCGTGTATGGGCCGCACAACAAAAATTGGCCCTCGAATCTGTAAAAAAAAAAATGTGTGGCTCTTACACACATTTAAACGGTATATTTTCATATTGTTTACATCGAACAGTCACACCATCCCTTTGAATATCTCATGCAGGAGTATGCGACTTCTGCTGTTTGTGTTTATCAAACTCTTACTCAGAGGAGCATTCAATGCACAGTAGGCTTCCTTTAAGACCAACTCTATTGGATAAATTCTGACAATATGAACAATGCCTACCCATTGGTTGCTTCTCTAAAGCAGGTGTTCTCAAACTGAGTTCCGCAGATTCCGTGAGCTTCCACTGACATTGTGGAACTACAGTGCGGTTAGGAAAATTTCAGCTAACTCACTCTAGCAAAAAAATATGTGTAGCAAGTTCCGTCATATCAAGGTCAACCACAACACTTTTGGTACGTAAGTTCTCAAATAGATACGCTTTAATAGAAGTGAGATTGGCCAATTGAGAAACTTATAATATTGGAGAAGTCACCAGGTGAAGGTTCGTTGCACTCAAATTTAACTGTATTAGCAATTATCCTCTCCCTCCAAGAGAATTTTATTATTTCCAAGTACTAAATATTTAGACACACCTGGTGTGCTCGCATATCTTTTTCAGGGACAATTCTGTTAAAGGGACACTGCAGCGGTTTTCCGAAGGTAAATTGAAGCACAAACGAAAGACGGTCCACAAAGAAGAGGCAACCACAAAACCATAACCAGTGGTTTTCGAATGTGCCAATACTACAGATTTTTGAAGTGGATTATTTTTTTATCATGTCTGTGAAGTTATTTTTTCGATTATGCATAAAATACCTGCGCAGTCGCCGACTGAAAGCGCGCAATTCAAATTTCCCATGCCCCGCGCGCCTGCTACAGAGGAGGAAAGCGGGGAGAGAAATCTCGCTTCTCCGTCCGTTGTGATGTCACTGTGAGGAGCCGGAGGCATTCAGAGCTAACGGAAGGGGCTTTCAGCGTGCGGTGTTCCCCGTCTTGCGTGCGTTGTGGGCGTACAAAACACGTCAACTAGTGCTGTGCACCTAATACAACACAACTGCATGTGTTTGGATGCACGAACAGCTGTGGACGCGATGATGCAACTTCTATTGTGTTAAAAGCTCTCAGCGTTGCTGAGAAGAGAGTTAAATTCAAGCCGACCAAAGAAAACATTCTACTTGAAGCATTTTCGTGAACTACATGCAGTTTGTTCCTAATGCGATTTCTATAGAGCTTGACAAAAAGGCATGGCTGAACCATGATGCGGCTCCTTGTATTTCCTTGCACAAAAGAGTCGAGACAGTCGCCATTTCCTAGAACCGCAGTTATTAATGAAAGAAAAGGGAGGTAAGGCTTGTACTTCGTAGTTACATTACTTTCTGGCTATTCAGGTCTTATTTGTATGTGAACCGTTGCGTTTAGCTTTGATTGCGACCTGTTAATGGAGTGCAATCTCGTGATGGGACGAGCAGACAGCATCGGTGCATGGTTGTATTCGCGTGTCTCTCTCTTTTTTTTTCTTCGCAAAAGCTACGTGCAACGGCTTCTGTGCTAAACATGGACAACTCATCAGCAGAACACGCTGATTTTTACGAACTAGCAGATGATTAAGATGAGCCCGCTGCTGTGTCGCAAGAAGGCTTTGCGAGATCCTTTCCAGCAGGGCACGTGCCTGATGTTTTCGTGGAACCCTTACGGGAGCATTATTAGGAAATAAGTAGTGTACCGCTCAGCTGAGTATAGGCGCACAGAGCGACGTTTTCTTCAATGCATCCAAGTAAGTAATCACCGAAGTAGTTCATGTATGGCCTTGTGATTTTGCACCCGTAGCTGCATCGTCATTTTACATAGTCCTGTCCTGTTTGGGGATGCAACTTAAGTTAGAAATGAAAACGACGAGGCTCTTGTAAGAAAACACATTTCGGAACATGGTTTTCTCATGAAGGTATAGGTGCGAAGGAGCTGCAGCTTAGCTTTCAACATACGTCAGCTGTCAATTCACTAATCATGCATTGTGAGAGTTGGATAAAAGGGAAAGGTCCTCTAACGTCTCCTAAATGTACTATGACTCAAGCAGCATTCTGCGCGCATTTGACTTGGTCTCCAGCACAATGGCCCCGTCAGTGCCTCGCATGCATTGCAGAGCTCGGCAACCGCGCTTCGCTTATTGTTCGTTTGTCTGGTGGCAGCTGTGTACTGCTTCACCCTTTCTATAAAATTCTTCGTTTCCCCAAGGTACGACAACTAACACTCAAAGCAGGATTTGGTACACCAAGCCCTGAGTCCATTTTTTACAACAATGACCTTTCTAGCGGCACAAGACCTGAGACAGAGGTAGTCCGCTAGGGCATTGTTTGCTTCCCTTCCTTCCCAGGAATATGCGGGCCAAGGTTTGGCTGAGGGCCATGTAGTTTCTGCCATTAATGAAACACACTACTTTTCAAACTGCCTTACTACAACCAAAACAAGTTTTCCTGTCAACCTACGCTCCCCACAACGAAAGTGTTGCATCGTTTGCAGGCGCGTCTGGTACGGATACATAAGGTGAAAATCCCAAAGGTCATTCGTGTGGGAATGGCATGCCATAATGACATTCACAAAGCTGCAGAGAGCTGCGATCAGCACACAGCGCATCGAAGGAGTCGCATCGGCAGTTTCCCCGATCCTCAAAATGTCGTCACGCGACATCTTGGAAAATCACAGGCAGCGACGCGACCCGCGGTGAGCTCAGTCGCGCGGACTGCGTATTTCTGCTGAAAAAAGACAATTTCTGGTTTCTTCTGCCTAATTTAAATCTGATATTCGAGTTCGCAGCATGAAAAACTGTGGGTTTCTGCTGAAAGCCCAATTTTTGCAAAAAGTGCTGCAGTGTCCCTTTAAGCCAAATTTCTGAGAATAGAGTCAAACCCCAATAACAGTTTTAATAATATATCGGATATAACAATGGGCAGCTGCTGCACCGTCAAGTTTGCCATGTGTTCTAAGGTAAAATAAACCGCTTATTACAATGGTGTCATATTATATTATCGGTTATAACAATCAAATATGGTCACTGAAAGTCAACAAAAATGCAGAAACGCGGCAACCACAAAAGTGTGTGTGTATGTGGAGACGGCGACAACGCCGATGCAGCGACATTAAAAAAAAAAAAAAATAAGGAGAAGAAATCGGAACAGAGCGCGTCGAGCCAATGCGTTGGTCGGGTGCGCCGGGGAAGCTTGCATGCCGCGGAGACGCGGGGGGAGGACGGAGCGCTTCCTTATGCGGGGGAGGAGAGAAGGCGTAAGGCGCTGCTACGCACGGCCATTCTGAGGGAGAGCTTTGAGTGCTCCCCCTAGAGACCGCCCGTGGCCTAGATTAGCATCTTCTCTGCCTCTGCATGGTGGAGCAGTCCATTCTAAGGGCGCACTGACCATGGTGTGCTGCACAATTCTCCCCCATTCGCTTTGTCCAGGCCCCTGCTTTGCGGTTGCACGTTTCGTGGCAGGCATGCAGCAGCGTTCGTGCATGTCTTTTTAGCATGGTTCTCCCAGTTTGGCATCATCGTTGCCACAACCTTGCTGGCCCTGGATTTTCCGTGAACAGCAATAGAGGAGCCTCCTTCAGGTAGCGCGACACAACCAGTGCAGAAAAGGAAGCGAACGACAATACCGTTAGAAGTTAAGCTGAACATCGTACGTGAGCACAAGGACGGCATAAAAGTGCGCAAATTGTGCTCAAGTACGGCCTGACACAACCGACAGTCTCGACAATCATCCGCAACGCGCTCTAGATTGAGAACGAAAGCAATGCCAGTGCTGCCCATGCAATGGACAACGGCCGGGAAAGGGTTCGACACAGGGCCTACAAAGACACAGAACAGGTGCTCTACCAGTGATTCCTGAACGCCCGTGCAGCGAACCTGCCGATTAGTGGCCCAATTTTAGCAGAGAAGGCGAAGCACTTCGCATACCTCCTGCACAAGACCGATTTTCCACCCTGGTAGTGGCTGGATTCAACGGTTCAAGGAGAGACATGGAATCGTCTACAATGCAGTCATGGGCGAGGCAGGATCGCTCGATGTCGACGCTAGGCAGAAGTGGTTTGAGGAAACACTGCCCTGCATCTGAAGAGCATACGCGGACCGGGACTTGTACAATGGGGCTGTATTTACAGATGCTACTGTCAAGGATACACGCTGTCAAAGGCGATCCCTGTAAGGGCGGCAAGAAAAGCAAATTGCACGTGACCGTCTTCTTGTGTGCCAACATGGACGGCAGCGACAAGTGCCCCGCCTTCGTCATAGAAAAACTCAAGAATCCCCGCTGTTTTCATAGTGCCGCGAGGATCCCGGTTTGCTACCGTCATAACAGAAAAGCATGGATGACGCGCAAACTTTTCCGTGAGTGGTTGGTCGAGTTTGATCAGGGGATGCAGCGCGAAGGCAGGAAGGTGTCACAGGTTCTCGATACAGTAAAACCTTGTTAATTCGAACTCGGTTAATTCGAACTTACGGTTAATTCGAACTGACGCTCGGGTCCCGGCATGGCCCTATGTATTTCAATAAGAGAAAACGCCCAATAATTCGAACATGCCAGTATCCACAACGGTTAATTCGAACTAGGAGCCCGTGGCTTACACAGCTCCTCGCAGACAGAAGTCGGCCCATACCGTGTACAATGCGCAGAAAGATTACTAAAGACGCAAAAAACAAAATCTTTCAAATCTGCCCGCGCGAGCACGAGACGAGGTGCGCCCTCGACAGCCACAGCGAGCATTCCGGTGCATGCCGTAGCAGGTTTTCGCTGCCAGGTGCCGCCAGGCTCCATCACACCAACGGTCCGGCGCAAGCCGTTGCAGGTTTTGGCTGCACCGCTGTTGCTGGGTGCGCTTTTGACAAGCCTTTTTTCTTTTTGTCCTGCGGTCACGTTGTGTGCACAACGCAGTTGTCGGTGTCGTGCATTTGTTCGTGCCGCGGTGGTCCAAGTTTTACCGTTTTCGTTGCCTCACCGCTTTGCCAGCGACGACTCATCGATTGTGACAGCCATGGCAAACCGCGGTAAATACACAGCAAAGGACCTCAAGACGAAAATGGAGATTTTGAGTGAGGTGGGACGTGGTGTCCTATCCAAGACGAATATAGCCAAAAAGTACGACATCAAGAAGAGCACGCTGTCAACGTATCTCAGGAACAAGGAATCGATCAGTGCTGCCTTTCGTAAAGATGTTATGGAGCCCTCTCGCAAAAGGCTACGGACGTCGGCCCATCCCGAAGTGGAGAGTGCCGTAATGGCATGGATAAAAGAAGTTCGCAGCCGGAACATTCCATTAAGCGGGCCCATAATTGCTGCGAAGGTTGCAGTCTTTGCCAGCCAAATGGGCATCGAGTTCGGCGCGTCGGAAGGCTGGCTGTCGCGTTTCAAGGCGCGTCACGGGCTGAGGGGAGTCAGCTGAAGTCGACAAGGAAACGTGTGAACAGTGGGTCTCCAGTGAACTGAAGGAACTCCTCGCTGATTATGCGCTCAGCGATGTATTTAATGCTGACGAGACGGCGCTGTATTTCAAATTGCTCCCCAACAAGACCGTCACTTACAAAGGCGACACTTGTGCTGGCGGAAAGAGAAGCAAAGAAAGAATCCCCGTCATGATGTGCTAAATGCGACGGACACGGAACGATGCCGCTTGCTGGTGATCGGCAAGGCAAAGAAGCCTCGCTGTTTTAAGGGGGGAGGCTACTCTTAGAGAAATTTTTTTTGTTTCTGCACCAAACTTAATCAAAATGCACACCCTTTACTATTTTTTCGAGCCGATTTCGAAAATGTGATTGCTTTTAAGATACGTTAACTAGTTCTCAGGATACACTTAATTAGCTCCTTATAATTACCATGAACAATGGGGGAAAAAGGACCTTATAAAGGGTTACAAATGGCACATGGTTAGATTCTAGAAAGAAAGAGGGATGCAATGTTGGAAGCAGTTTTTTCCTTTTATCATTATAAGAGATTTTAAAAGACACTGAAACTCAAGGTACAAATCGTGCCTAACATGCAATCAAGAACTAGAGCATTTAAAAAAAATTCTGAAACATAATTAAAAATTATGCTTCCAACATTGCATAGCCTACACAACTAGCTACGTGCTAAAAAAAGAATTATGGTTCTATCTGCCATAGATGTCGAGATATGCTAGTTTGGGATCTGCTGAGTGTCCAAAATTTTCATTTTGAGAAAAACAACAAAAACAAAGAAAGTGCTGTTTATGGAAAAATGCATCAAATTTATTCACATATTGGTATTGCCGGGTGCTTAATACCCCCCTGGGATATAGTCAGTCTGACTACAGTCATTGAAATGGCGCTTTCTCAGCGTGCGCTGCAGAGTTTCCGCCGACTTGCGCTTCTGTATAGATGCAGTTTTCCGTTGATCATCTTTCTCGTGCATCCGCTTGCGTGTCTGGGGGCTAGGCATTAGGCTGAGCTCTTGCAGTATACGAGCAGCAGTCCTTTCACTACCGGCATTGAATTTCATCACAGCTTCAGCCACAGCAGCCTGAACGGTGAAGAGAGAAGCATGCCGTTCCTTTCGGGCAAGTGCCCATATCATTGCATGCAAACTCTCATTGTTGTTTTGAGTCTTGCCTCGTTGGCAGCGTTCCAGCAGCCTCCTGTCTGAAAGCCTTTCGTATATAGGCAGTAAGGCACTGCAGACATAGGATGGCAAATTGTATCGGTGATGTGGCATAGCTTCACCTCTAGCCTCTGCCGCATTTTGCCGGCACCAAGAATCAGGCCCTGTTGGACATAGGCTGTGGTTGTAAGTAGAGTCGTTCGATGTCACATGATGGTAGGTAGCCATCACAGCTTTGTGAGTGGCCTCCACATCACCTATGTGTGATTTGAGCGCCCATGAATAATAGGAGCTCATTCTGGTGATCAAATCTTGGGTGAGTTTGCCTCTTCCACCAAATGGTTCTCCAGCAGGACCCTTCTGCCTGGTGACCAGATTGCGCAGCGCAGTGCCCATGCGTTTTTGCACGTGATTTACGCAATCTTCTTTCTGAATATCAATGTAACCGTACACTTCCGCTTCTTTCAAAGCAGGGAACGTGCGGCTGTCCCCGTCCGAGAGCATTGTGGTATAACGGAGGTTATGCTGCTGTAGTGACCGCTGGAATAGGATCAGGGCAGCCTCAACCTCCATTTCACCAGCCTTTTTGCTCGTATTTTTTTGGCAGATATGGCTCTGCTTCCAGGCTGGGTATGTGGGGTCGTCTTCTTTCGGGCCCCGTTCACACGCGGCGCAGAAGTTGCTCAGCACAACGAAGTCGAGAACAAGTCCCGTGAACAGTTCAATGACAGTTCCGATGCCAACGTGCGAGGAGTGTCCACGTGTCATCCAGGAACCGTCGAATGAGACCGCGATGTTGCGTGGATGCCCAATATTTAGCTCTGCGTAAACTTCCTGAACTGCTCGCGCACAGTCGGAAGTCAACTTATGGGCTGCGCGATCCACTGCTGGCGTCAACTTCGTCTTGACGTACTTTTGCCAAGTTCTTGCGTGCAGACCGCGGTGCGATATATTCATTGTCGAAAATATATCATTCAGCGCCGCACGTTGATTTCCGGTCGACGGTTCACGCGCGGCGAGCTCCATCGCGATGAAATGTCTCCACAGTTCGTGCACACCAGATTCAGTTTGGCGGCAAGGCCGTATTCCCTTTCGGATTTGTCGATGTTTACGTCGCCGTCGCACACTTTGCACTTCACAGACGCCAGCATTTCGTTCACTAACTTCAAGCTTACAATCGTGAAGGTTGTGTCGCTAAGAGGGGCGATCGTGGCGTCAATTCTGTCGATGATCTCAGTCTTGCGCTCCGTTGCTGCAGCCGCTGCCATCTGTTGAATCTTCTCTTGGGCCTTCCTGTCCCTTTCTTGTATGTCACAAGTTTCTAGCATCGGAGTATCGCGACGAACGCGACCGCTGTCCGAAGAGGTTTCCGCAGTCGGCGCCGCCGTTAGGCCTATCCGGGTCGGCACTTCCCGATCCGCTGGCGGAGGCATATCCAGGGCGGTCGAGGTTTCCACAGCTCTCGGGGTGTCCACGGCTCTCTTCATGTTGCTAATCAGCGATTTTTTTCGCTTCTTTCCGTACTTGTGAGAAACACGGAATTTCGGAGCCGACGTCGTTATCGTTGCAGGCCGCTCCACTCCGACGAACGCACTTTGGCAAGATGGCTACCGCTTGTGCGTCGCTGACGCTCCCAGCAGACGACGCGGGGCGCGTCAACCAATAGGATAGCGGGCTTCAGTCACGTGCACTGCCTAGCGAATAGCGTCGCGTGTTTCGGCTGGTCTTTGCCGGCATTTTCTCCCTCATCCAATACGCGCAAAAGAACAGCAATGGCGCGAAATTGAAAACGAAAAGCAGCTCTTTCAAATGAGACCAAGATGGCGCCGATCGCTTCAGTAGACGACGATAGCGTGCCGCGGAAAAAGAACTGTCCTTGCGCGAAAATTTCCTCAAAGCGAGCGCGGATATATGTTTTTCTACTCATTTTACAGTGTAAATATTGACTCTAGAGGTTAGAAAATTCACAGACTGGTAGTAAAACAGTTGCAGATTTCGAAAATTTTATTTCTGAGAAATCGATTTTTTCGCAATTTTTTCGTCCTAAAGAGCCGCCTCCCCCCTTAAAGGCATCAAGACGCTTCCTGTTGATTACACCACAAACAAAAAGTCGTGGATGACACGGGAAATTTTCACCGACTGGCTGCGCAAGCTAGACAGGAAATTCGCTGCACAGAACAGGAATGTTCTCATGTTCGTGGACAACTGTACAGCTCATTGTGACGTGAGTGGACTGACAGCAATCCGCTTGGCATTTTTGCCTAAAAACACGACTTCTGTGCTCCAGCCTATGGATCTTGGAGTTATTCAGAACTTAAAAACGCTTTACAGGCGCCACCTCCTAGAGAGACTTCTTCTTTGTTTGGACAGTGGCAAGTCGTACGACATCGATTTGCTTGGAGCTGTCCACATGCTGGCATCATCGTGGAATACCGTCAAGCCGGAAACTATCAAAAATTGTTTCCGCAAGTGTGGCTTCGGTGACGCCCCGGAAGCATGCAGAGCGGAGGTAGCGGAGGCTTCGTTTGATGATGACTCCGTCGTGCTCGACCGTGGCTACGCGGCTTTGTCGGAGGGTGTCACCTTTGAAGCCTACGTTGACGTTGACAATGGTGTGGAGACGTCTGGGCCCTTGAGTGATGAGGATATAATCGCGGCTGCATGTGCTCCACAGGGCTCACGGGTGGCGAACCCGGCTGAAAGCGATGAAGAGTCCGACGAAGGCGGCGATCCGGTGCCACCCCCTAGTGCATGTGAAGTAGCGTCGGCGCTTGATCTCGCTGCACGATACTTCTCCGCCGATGAGAATTCGGATCCTGCGCTGGAACTTTTGGGCAAGCTGCAGTCGATGCTTGTGGAGTCGCGGCACAAGAAACGCAAGCAAACGCACATTACCGATTATTTTTCCGTGTAAATAAACATGTTTTGAAGCTCGCTACTCACACGAATGCATTCCGGTTCTTGTTTGCGGCGCATGACTGACCGATTAGTCCCGTTCATTCGCCGTTGCGGCTCGATTGCAAAAATTATCGGAATCGCCCTCCGTAAACGTGCAGTAGCGCCTAGCCCTCTTTACTCATGGTAAGAGTCAACATGTGAGCTCGGCCAGCATAGTGGGCCACGATGGCGCTCATTCCAGTGCTCGACTGTTAATTCGAACTCCACTTAATTCGAACAATTTTCTCGGCCCCTTCGAGTTTGAATTAACGAGCTTTTACTGTAATTGCACTGTGCACCAAACAGCTCAGAAGCTCTCGCATGTGGAAGTTTTTTTCTCCCACCTAACACCTCTGCAGGCTTGCAGCCTATGAAATCAGGCGTGACTGCTTGTTTCAAGGCACTCTATCGCCGATGTGTTTTGAGCAGGCTCGCCCTGAACCTTGACATTTCTGCCTGAGAACGCCGACCGGCGCCAGACTTGAAGATCTTGCTCCTGATGGCAGTGCAGTTCATTTTTGGAGCATAGGCAGAAGTAAGCTCCTTCCCCACCATGAACTGCTTCAGGAAGACGAGCTTCGTTGGGGATGACGGCGACACGGAAGGTCGCGAAGCTCCTGCCAACACAGTGATGACCAAACTTTGTTCAACAGTGAGCGGTACTGATGAACTCATCGGGACTTGAATTTTTACATGCCGACGACACAGTCGCGACAGATGAAGAGCTGACAGACTAGGCTATCGTCGCAGCAGTCACTGGTGCGGAGGACGGCGATAGTAGTAACGACGAACAGGAATCTGTGCAGGTTACGTTTCACCTGAAGGCTTTGAGAATGATCGACTCCCTGTGGGACTTCGTTTTTGCTAAGAACCTTCCATAGCACTATGTTCAGCAGTTGAATGCCCTGCGGAAAGATGTCGGCCAGATTGCCACGAAACAGACAATGCTAACGAATAAAAAGCCTAAGCTACCTTGTCCTCATTAAATGTGTAGTTTATAATGTTTTCTTTGTTTTTTAGGCCTAACCCGGTTATAATGATATTTCCGTGACACTTCAATATTGTTATAAGTAGGTTTGACTGCATGAACAAACTCCTGCTCCCTTTAGGTTAGTTTTCAAGGGAGTCTATTGTAACTAGGGATTTAAACCAATAAACACTAATAAAAGTTTGATATTTACATTTCCTGAAATTCGGTTTTAACTGAAGATGGACGGCATTTCTCATACATGTCACAACTAGCTGTCTAGTGAGTACCAATTAGTGTTCACAGGGGAAAATAAAGTGCTGGAACCAGAATTATAGTGAGACTGCAGTACCTTGGGAATTTATACTGTGGTTACAAGTGTTCATCCACAACCACAAACTCGGCGCCTCATACACAAGCACTGTTGACTTGAGCACGTTTTACCGCTGCATGAATGATTATTAACAACTTGTGGAGTTGCAACAAGAAGCTATCAATTCGAGATCAGGCAAAACCGGCATAAAACTTTAGATGTTCTGGCTTTCGCAACAGTCAAGCGGCAGTTTTATCAGTGCCGTCCACCTGAGGACAGTAGTCTCACTTGGCACATAATAACTGAGATTTTAGAAGTACACTTTCATTTAGGTTTCTGACTTCATCTTTTGCTGTGATTTCCTTCTCACATGACAGCTCTTAGTACAGTCATTTGCATGTTAACTGCTGCTCAATCAGCTGCTCATATAAAAACAAATGCCACGGTAACCTAAGTAACTTTTGCCTGCTGAAGATCATCATATATATATTACAAAAAAAAAAAAAATCTCACACAGCAGGTCAGTGGCAACGTTACCCTGGAATGCTTCATTCACTTTATTGCCAAAGGCATTGTATCTTAATTTTTTATGAAATTAATCTAGTTGTATTCGTAACAAGATAAGACATGTTTGGTTTGTAAGGTTTAACGGCGACTCAGGCTGTGAGAGACGCCGTAGTAGAGGACTTAGGAAATTTCGACCACCTGGGGTTCTTCAACATGCGCCGATATCGCACAGCACACGGGCGCCTTGCTTTTTGCCTCCATCGAAAAGCGGCCGCCGCGACCGGGATTCGACCCCGCATCCTTGAGAACAGTAGTCGAGCGTCTTAGCCCCTGCGCCATCCCAGTGGGCCAGACATGTTATGATATGAGAGGCAGTAACTAGGTGTTACCAATGCACGATTTGCAGTGGCTTTGCTATGAGGCCGGTCAGGACTAGCAATGCCTAGCGAGCTCTGTGTTGCCACTACCCTAGCAGGTAACGCTGCTGCAAGAAGGATGCCATCAGTGGGGGTAAAATGTATTTTTGCTTTTACTTTGCTATTAATCCAGGATGTAACTGACCTTCATGCAGCAATTCCTTGATATTACAAAGTTCCTCAATTACCAAACGTCCCCCCCATGGAAGCACGTGTATTTGATAACTTCATGTAACGAAGCTGCTACTGCAGTTGACCGTGACATTACGAACTCTCTATGCCAATCAACTGTTAGCTAGTGCCGAGTTACTAGAAATTTGGCAGACCCATACAAAAAAATTCACAATAAAATTATTAAATTCACGTCTGCAATCTCAACGAGGGGTCACAGTTGACAACACCCGGTGCACCAGCACTATTGGCACCTTTAAGTAATGCAGCAGTATCCACTGCTTTCACTTTCAGAATGTTGCACTATGCGGCATTACTATTACAGTTTATGCTCAAAACAAGCAAAAAGTAAATAATAAAGCACAAAAAAAAGGGGGGGTGAGCAGCGCGCTCCCATTGCCACTGCGTGCTTGCTTGCAAGATTCCAGCACCAATAGCTCATGTGCATGGAAAACAGGACGGCTGATAGCGATGATGACACAAGGCGAAGTGTTTGAGAGGCAACAGTGGGGGGCAGACCGAATGGAAACATGCATGAAGAAGCAGGCGCCTCCACGGCTGGTTTAGCTCTAGCAACAGTGGAGCGGCCGTGGGCACTTTTCTTGACAACCCGTGGTGCTTCTGCCTTCCTCACTCTGCCCGCCTCACCCACAGACTCACTGCGAGAGCACACAGAGGAGGTGGTGGCGGATGCTGTGGCAGTAACAGCATCAGCATGGTCACAAAACATTTCTCCCCATTTATGACTTCGATGAACAGGAATCATTTTCATTTACATTTTGCACTGTCGTTGCAATCTTCGCACAAACTGTGCATATAACAAAAACCTAAATGTAACAATAACTGCGGACTTTTCTCAATTTTGTTATAACCAGGCATAACTATACTTGGACTATAGATATGCTAGACTACTTAGTACTATCCTTTGACTGTCATACTACTGTAGTTGCACTGTAAAGGTTACTGAAAAGTGAGAATGTGATAGCACCTGCTTCGCATGCCACTCAGTCACCTGAACGAAGCATTCATGCACAAAACATTGGGAAGTACTAGCCAGGCACAAGTTCGCATGGTTGTTCACGCTCTCCCTACACAGTGAAGGTGCTGCTAGCATGAAGAATAATCAACTGTGCTTCATATCATAACTGCGCAGCAATAGTGCAACTAAAGGCCCATTGGAAAGGCAGGAAAAGCGGTTCTGTAGTCATTGACTGCATCTGAATCACTGAGAGATATGCAGTTTTACACAAAATAGAGGCAATGATGCCTATGCAGCTTTAAAGAGAGGAGAAAATTGCGAACCTCTTTTCTGTTCTGTTCTGTTGATTTATGTTCAGTGTTCCTTTAAATTTGGTGCAAACCTAAAGATAAATGTTTTAACTGCAATGTCCCCTCATAAACATCACCTTAATTAGCTTCCAATTCTGCCCATGTAAAACAGCTTTCCTTCATTGCAGTAAAATGCTGCTCACGCTATTTTAAAACTAAACCCATGTTGCACCATGAGAACTAAACAGAATTTTAAAAACCTTACATCTGCGTCATCAACATCCAAGGCTGAAAAATTTCCAAACGACGTGAGGTCCTTCAGGCTTGACATGGTGCCAAACTGCTTCCCCAAGTTCTGCAAATCCAGAAAGAAAAGAATAAACACAAATACTGTACAATACATTGCATAATATTTGGCAAAGATTTTCGTGTGTTTTAAGTATACTACTGAAGAAGAAATGACAAGAACTGAGTTAAACGAACTAAATTTTGGTGCCCCGTTTTCCCATTAATAAACCAACAATGGGTGTTAGCAGTAAGTGAACAAGTGCCGCTCATGTACTGTGCAAGGAAAGCAATAATCAGCTATTCGAAGATGTAAATGTGTATTTATGAAAACAAGTCTTCCTAGGTGGTCATGCTTTTAGTGGTGGATTGTCTCTTCATCGCTTGCGCACTGTGTACCAACCCACGCAAAGGAGCATGACCACTTGGCGTGCATTCTCTCAAAACACAAGCCAGCTGGAAGGCGGTGCAGTGCCATAGTGCCTGCGTTAGTCTGCGTGACCAGATTAGAGCTCAGGTGTATAAAACTCCGTTAGCTGATGCCACACTGCTGATACGATCAAAAGATTTTGCCACTTTGGCCTTATGTTGACTTTTTTTCTTCTTCTTCGTAACGGTTACAAAAGCTTTACCTGCCTCATTTAACTAAACATACTACAGTAGCCGACCGACTTTTCGGACTCCAATAATTTGGACTTGCGTGATATTGCGGACTTCAGTCAGGAACCTCAACGTGCCCCATAGGAACGTGTACATTTTCATGACCGATATTTCAGACGCTATGGTGTTCAAAAGTTCTATTTTTTAGACCAAATTTGGCACCAGCAATACTGTGAAGATTGTTTTTGTGCAGATTTTTGCCTCTGCAGATGTGCAGCCTCCAGCACAACAAAGGACAAGAGACGAGAGCACCTCAAAGACAACTTTGCATCACTGTTAACTTCCGATGATGCAAACCGCCCTAAAATTGTTGCAACAGAAAATTCCACAAAAGCTGCCGTTAACAGTCGCAGACTTTGGAGCTTCGATCAAAAGTGTTATGCACTCACTCACAGTCAGACTAATTTAGTTGATGTGAATTAACTGCTCTGCTCAACTGTTTCGGGGAAGAGAAAAGAAAAAAATATGCGCATAATTGAAAAATATGCCAAAGCGCTACTTCTGATGAGCATGTTTCATCTGAAACCCAATCCCCATATGTTTAACAGTGCTTGTAACCTTCTTGGAGCCAAAGATGGTGACATCCTGTGCACACTGAGACTGTAAGAGCACCGCAGCACCGAAATTCGCAAGCAGACACTCCTGCCAGCCGCACTTAATGTATTCTTTAAATACCTTGTTCATGAACTTTTTACAAGACCCTGAACAAGGTTCATATTAGTGGTTCAACAGCGCTACACAGAAAGAGAAAAAGATGAGACACACAGACAGGTGCTGTCCTGTCCATGCGTCGTCTTATTCTCAGTTCGTGCTATGTAGCGCTGTTGGTTGAGCCACTAATGTGAATCAACACCAACTAGCCCAATCTGCCGTCCTTCTACTGAACAAGGCTACTGTTATAAAAATGGTATGGTAAAGTATACAGGGTTCAATGCCCTAAAGTGACATTGGCTATGAGGGATGCTGTAATTTAACCACCTGAGGTTCTTTATGTGCACTGGCACCTCACGCTACGTATACGGGCAACGCTGCTGCCGGGGCTGGGATCAATCCCCGTAGTCAGGATCAGCAGGCTGGCATATACCCATACCTGCCAGGTTCACAGAAAAGGCATTAGGGAGATCTCATCAAAACGGGGAGGGGGGTGGAATGAAGGAGTTACTAGGCATTTATATTGAATGAGTTGTTTTTATTTGGTTCAAAAGAGTGGGAATTAGGTGGTTTTTGTTTGAAAACCACTGACGTGCCACATCACTGCTCACTATTGGGGAATCTTCGATGTGGCAGATGCTACCCTTTTCAGAAATTCCTTTGAGTACTGCTGAGCGTAACAGTGACTGCGACACTTAGCCAAAAGAATGTGACTGAGGGTTGTGTCGGACATGGATGATCTGAACTGCCTCTCACATTCAGCATTGCTGTGTGGTATACAGAGGATTCCAAGCATTACTGCTGAGATATAACTAAATTTCTTTTGCCCATCTGCGCCTTTCAGCTGGGAGATGGCGCTCCACTGCCTGTCAGCACGTTCCTCTTGCAGCACATCTTGGGGAATGTCAAACACCTGAAGTTTGACAAATTCCATTTCCAGAGAATTCAAAGCTTGGTCTTTCGACTCTTGCTGCTTTAGTGGCAGTAAGACCGGAAACCGCTCCACAAAGAAAAGCACATTCTGAAAGGACATAGTGTCGATGGATTTCAGCTCTGCGACTTTAGAATTAATTACAGCATTGTCAGCCAAAGGGAATATGAGGCGAATATAATCGCAGGCAGCGATCATGTACTTCCGAACAGCTTCATAAAATTGTTCTTGCTCACTTGGCTTGAGTTTCTGAACAATGCGTTTGGCTTCCAGTCCCACCACAATCTCTTCATCATCCTTCTGTCCATCTTTGTCATCGTAATCAACTGTAAGTAGGTCCTTGTGTTCCTTTAGATGGCGTGGCTGCATAAACCTTGAAAGGAGGTCTTCAAGAAGCCCAAAAAGTAAAGATTGCTGTGCGTGTATTTGAGGAGCTAGAGACTGCAGCCGACAGTTCAATGCCTCAAAAACAGGAATGGTATTATTCAAAAAAAGACAGCACGCTTTGTTGAGGTCCGAGCTCAAAAACTGAAACCACCTCTCTTCACGTGTTATGCATGGTGGCCTACTCTGGTCCACCATATCAGTGGCCTTAGCCTTTTTCACTGCCACTGGTGCAGCACCTGCTGCCTTTTTTCTCTTCAATTTGCACAGCATGTGTTGCAGTTCTGTACTTTGCGCCGACACCACTGGAGTCTGGAATTTGGTAGTATGACAGAAATTGCGCATTTGCGGCTTCTTTTTTCACCTCATGAAGGAAAAAACTCAACAGAGGTCCCCACTGATTCATTAACCTTTCCAGGCATTTCCCAAGCGACAGCCATTGAGTTGGCACGTGCTTCAGAATTTTTCGGTACTCAACGCTATGCATTTCTTGGAAATGCTTAAGGGCAGCTTTTCTTTTTGCACTTTTTTCCAAATAAAAAACAATATCTACGAGGACTTCGTCCACCTTCGCTGGGAGCATCACGCCGCTTTTTCTGCAGCAATGTTGATTAAATGGCACGGACAGCCAATTATAATAACGTTTTCATGGGCTTCAGACAGCACTGCCGCTACGCCATTTTTCTTTCCCAGCATGACGCTGGCGTTGTCAGAGCCAAAAGCTATGCAGTTAGACAACGGTATGTCCAAGGAATTCAGAGTATCTATCAGCAATTTGGCGATATTGCACCCAGTTGACTGGCCCTCTAGGGTGCTCAACGCAAGACGTTTGCTATCGATCACGCCAAATTCTTCAACAAAATACGTAACCACGATCGGGTACAGCTGCGCTTGGCTGTCGTTACTGCCATCCACGGCAACTGAAAACAGACTCTTTTTCAGGACACTCACCATGCTCTCTTGTGCGTGACGCGCCATTTCACCGACAATAGCTGTCGTCTTGGTTCTAGAACATGCGTAGCGCTTCGCAATGTCAGACTTTGGGAACAATTTGCGCAACAGAGGTCCCACGTGCTCAGAGGCGCTCAGCGGGACGTTATGCTCCAACAAGAAATCGGTAAACAAGCACTCCGCACGGATGACACCGCTGTCGTCTTGTGCACCGAAAAATCTTGGAGACGCTGTTGTTTGTCTTGGCACTGAAGGTTGCTTAAGTGCTTCTTCGACGAAATGTGTGTAGCCAAGACGAAATGTGCGTTCTGCCGCTGTGCGAGATGCTGATGTCACAATTGCAAACTGTGCAAAAACGCATGATGCTCGCCTTTCCGAGACGGCACAATACATCCAAACTCAGCAGTATACTGCCTTAGGAAGACCTGAAGATATTTCTTGCGCTCTTTGCTCAGCGCCATGGCCGAAGACTACGTTAACGCGGCACTAAACAACACACAACGCACGCCTCTTGGAAATCGCACTAGACCATGCAACTGAGCTGCTGAAGGTAACAAAGAACACAAGTAAACACGGAAGTTGCCTAAGCAAAAACCGGTGTTAGTGTAGAAACATTATAGACAAGCGTCAGCCCGTGACGTCAGTGGAGATGCGGCGGCGCTGGCGACAGCATTGACTTTCGTGGTGTAGGCAAAAGCGTGAGCAGTCTGCATTGGAAGCGCGGCGCTTGCTGCGTTTTCGGGCATAATTCCCGATATTTCTGAAAGCTGTGGTGCGGTTGATTTCGCCACGAGGCACAAGAAACAAAATAGCACTTGTTTTAACATGTTTCTTGTGGTCGGATAAAGATGAGAGCGAAGGGCAGCGGCGTTGAGAGCGACAAGTAGACACTTCGGTGACGGATTGCCTTCGCGGCTAACGTGCGTTGCACTTTTGCAGACACGATATTCCGTGTGCGTATGATCCCGCAGGGAAGCTGCACTGTGAGTTCCATTCACCTACAGAATTGCCCGTGCATATGTTCACAGAGAAAAGGACACAAAAGCTGCTGTGAAGGTAACTGCAATTACCTTGAGCGGTCACTCCAGCGCGATATTGCCGAAATAACAGGCCCGCAGACTTGTAAAGTAGCTTTTCTCTGTTTTTACTTTCACGAGTTTCAACGAGTGACTCTTCATCACCGGTTCTATAGTAACATCGTTATGATCCGGGCAGTCTCGCAGCGTTATTTCTCATATTCTTAAATTTTCTTTTGGAAAGTCATTAAGATCCTGACGAACGAATTAAATATCCACGTACAACCTAGCTCTGATCGAGCAGGATATTTAAGTATATATGGTACATGGAGTTTAATGTCCCAAAGTGGAATCAGCTATGAGGGGAGTAAAATAAGCATAATAAGGTGACGCGCATTCGAATAAAAAATTTTCAATTACAGTGAAACCTCGTTATAACGAACAGTTAAAAAATCTGAAAATAGTTCACTCTATCCATAATTCATAATATAAAATTTCGTAGAAAATACATGCAAGAGCAGCAAAATTCAATCAGAGAAGGCACAGCAACTCTGAGGGTGCCTACTTGGGTCACGTCCATTTGGGTCACGTCCATTTATTTACGCGCAAATAACTGAGTTATCGCGGCCTGCTTTTTTGTGTTGATCGCGTTCCGTATCACGCCCTGTTCCACAGTTTGCAAACGCTCAACAAGGGCAAACCCACTGCTCTCAATAGCACTGCAGTGGCGGCGCAGTAAATTCAATGCAGCAAGCGCGAATGTTCTCATCGTCTCCAGGGTCAGCCTGAGGTTCATCTGCGGGATGTTCAGAAACTTCCACAGCGATTTCGGCGTCAGTCAGTACAGCCGTGGTCGCCCGATGCCGTCGTCGCCTACAAAGTCCTCTACAGTCATTGTTGCGGCCATGTCACCAACAAAACGAGAAAAATCGTTCCAGGCCTCATCGAGCTCGCGGAGCTCTGCTTTGTGGGAATCGTCCCCTTCGTCATTTGATGCACGGGCCTCTGCTGGAACAAAACCTGCGTGCCGAAAGCAGTTGGCAATCGTTTCGCCTTTCACGCTGTCCCATGCTTCATAAGAAGCTTCACGAGAAGAGTGTCAATCAGTCTCCTCTTGTAAACTGCCCTGAAGGCCCTGATTTTATCTTGAGCTTGGTTTTTAACGTCAGTGCTGCTCTTTTTTTCACGTTCACTGCCATCACAGCACTACACACACCCGCGCACCCCACTTGATACGACGACCGATGGCCACCTCCGCCGAACGCTACGACGCCGCTGCTAACACTAAAACGAAAAAACACGAAAGACGCAAAAACCAAAAAGGCAAAAGCAACATTTGATCGCGCCGCAGCCGCTGAAGCGGTGCTGTCAGTGATTGTGAGATGCGAACGATTTCTCACGGCCTCTGAGATAACCTCCGCACGCACAAACAGGCGCGCGGGGGTGATCTCGGAGGCCATGGATTTCTTTGGCTGTCAACTCCCAATGCCGTCATGGCATCTGTGGCACTGTCAGCGCCTGCGGTAGTCCTGAACGTTTGCTGCGCCGCACAACACACGTGTAGTGCAACGAAGCCTACCTCCTGCTATTAAAGTGAGGTAGTGCTTGGCGTCTCGTAACATCCGTTTTATGCCGAACCGCGTTCGCTATGGGAAGTTAAAAATACATGTGTTTGACAAAAATATTTCGGAAGAGTTCAATATATTCAATAATTTGTTATGTGCGTGTTCGTTATATCGAGGTTTGACTGTACATTCAAAAACCTCAACAGGTCGCTGAGGTTTTTGAATATAATTTTTTTAATATATAGGTTTTTGAGAAAATTCGCTGCAAGCACAGCGCCACCTTTGTTTACAAACATGACGCCTGTCTATAGGCAGAAATTAAGCAACTGGAACTTTAAACAAAACCCGACCTTAGGGCCACGCCTGAACCGCCCCAAGCGGTGGTGGCACTACAGTCTCAAAGAGCAAAGTGAAAGTAGTTCTGGCAGTTTTAGCTACTGCACTTGGCCGACTATGCTTTTTAGACCTTTCACTGATCACAGTGTCAATCGGTGTCAAGCGGTAGATAGCATGGAGGAAGGAAAAAGTTTTTCCTTCCTCCATGGTAGATAGCCTTGGAGCTATGTGGCCAGACTAGAAAAAGGATTTGGCCAAATGTGGGAGCGTTTCCAGGAGATTTCTGTTTTGGTCGTACAATCGTACAAAAACATCAAGATTCGGGAGTCTCCCAAACCTGGCAGGTATGTACAGTGAAAGCTTGTTAATTCGAACCTCGATAATTCGAATTTTCGGATAATTCGAACTAGACTACATGGTCCGGCCAAGCTCCATAGAAATCTGTGTATAAAAAAGCCCATTAATTCGAACGCCAGTCGGTTCCGCTACGGATAATTCGAACTGCGCACTGCCGCGTCTGGGCGGCTTGGTGCACATCACGCGGCAAAAAAAAAAAAAAAAAAAAAAAAGGAAAGAAACACTTCCGCGATCGGAAGGCATAGTTAAAGGCTGCACACGTCCATAACAGGGACAGAAGATGGAACCAGGTAAAACCATGGAAAAGTGGGTAAAACTTAAAGGCGCCATGACCGGCGCGGCGGCCGGCGGCGTTGGAGGGCGGGGACGGCAGCCACGGCAAGGTCAGGCCGCGACGGCGGCGGCTGCCTGCTCTCTCTTCTGCGCAACGTAGCTCGGAACTAAGTACTCGTTAATTCCAACCCTGTTAATTTGGAAATAGGGATAAGTACTGTCGGCGCGGTCCCAGCCAACGCCCATGAAAGGCTATGATCTCGGACGGGCACTACGGGTTAAACTTTTTTTTTTTTTTTTGCGATAGCCATCCGCCCTTCCAACTATCAGTTGTCAATGGAAGCACGCGAGTCAGCCACGATCATGACGCCGCTTTTAGCACCGGTCGCTTCAAAAGCCGCTTGCTACTATCGCGCGTTCCGATTATTGGAGTGGCGGTAGACACGCCCGCCCCAGTCGCTCATAAAGTGAACATACTGAAAAGGAGGCTTACACAACCGGACAAGCGCTGGCACTTTGCCAAGTTTGCTTCCCCCCACCCTGCTGGAGCTAAAGTCAAAAGATAAACACGCTGTTATCGCTGCGCAGCATCTTGGCCCACTGCCAAGAAATGTGTTGCGGACCGGGCGCGACGACTGACGCCTTTATTATTATTTTTTTTTTTTAGATTCGGTGGCACAAATTGGGGCTGGGTGGGTTCATTATGCGAGCGGGTTCGTTACGCGACTAAATACGGTACATTTACAGTAATACAAATCGTTCTCGTCAGTTTTTTCGAGGCCATTCGATAATTCGAACATCGGATAATTCGAACTTTTTTCCCGGTCCCGTGAAGTTTGAATTAACGAGCTTTTACTGTATATCATATTTGCACAATTCTTACGCGCACCTTTTTTTCAGAAATTAAGCATTTAAAAATATATGCACGTTACAATTGGACTCAATACTGAAAAACCTAAATAACGAAACCGAAACCTCAAAACACGAAACAAAGCAGCTCAATAAACCATGGCCAGTGACATTGCCATTGATATCAGCAAAGCCGGTGAGCTTCCGGTGAGCCGCCTCTATTTATTTATTTATTTTTTTGGTTGAGTGTTTGTCCAGGTATTCCAGCCGCACGATGTGTGCTTAAATCATGGTATCATGGCTCAAATAAGCCCGTAAAGTATCACGTGCGCGCCGAGGGCACAGCGTAGAGCGACTGGCTCTGTGAGCAGGCCACCAAGCGATCTCAAGACAGCGACGCTTGGGACATTGCGAGATGGATTCACGGCACGTGGAAGGCCCTCCCGCTAGCAATGGTCATGTGTGCATTTAAAAATGTTGGTGAACAGTGAGAAAGTGCTGTCTTTCGATTCTGACTGCGAGTAGCCTATGACGTCCACATCTCGTGGTTGTGTTTGTGTGTGACGATTTTGTTCTATTAAATGTTTCAAGCAATTTTTAGATGCCTGTTCTCTGCATTATTTCTTGTGTGCGCTAGAATCGGGCACCAAGTTATTTTCGTGGTTTCCAGGAGTTAAGTATTACTGCGCATTAGAATCGTGTAAATTCCGTAACCACCGGATTAACACATGCTGCACAGTACTGTCCTCTTAAAATGGCAAGGGCCCTGTTTGCACACTCTTGTGCGAAAACTGTCCTCGGCGAGTGTAGCCAGTGCACTCAGCCACTGTGACATGTCACAGGCATGCCCACTGGTAGTATTCACTTCCAGTACTAGGCTGGAAAGCTTGAAGAAACCAATATTGGTGTGCAAATGTTGAATAGTAGCGATTCTGGAATCAAACCAAGAAAACACTCAAACACTACATAGTAACAAGCTTACCTAAATATGCACTCAAGATGAGCAAAGATTATTTGGCTGCGCCCCAACAGTGGTATCAGGAATGTGCCCCCCTGTGCCATGGCTATGTAATCAAAATGTGTGTGGCATCATGCAAGAACTAACAACTGCACTAAGAAGTGGCAGAAACATGGGGAGGGGGTAGGGAAGGATGGAGGACCCCTCATTGGCACACCAGTGCCGAACCTGCCACAAAACACTGTATATACCATGATTATCTGTGCACATTCCATTACAGTCACACATATATAGCTGTAACCTAAAGTTCCCTTGGCTGATCGACTAAGTAGTGCACTAATGCTTAGCAGCACGACACTGGTTCAATAAACAGGACTGCATGAAACTGCTGACATAATGACACAGTCACCACTACCTGGATTCACTTGATGCTCCTTGCTCAACGATGGCACAACCATCTCTAAAACTGGCCACACTGACCGCCGTATTCACAAACACACCTTCACACGAACTTCTACTCCAAGCGGCCCTCGAGGCCTGTTTTTCGTTTCAGAAAGCAATCTCCACTCGAATCACTCCTCCAGCAACGGAGAAAACTTGAGTTTTCTCGAGAATCTCGAGTCTGCGACGACGCTACCTTGGCCACTCCTCGACCGCCCCTCCGCGTGTAAACATGGCCGACATCGCATCACTCGCCCGCAGTGTGGAATTCATTCTACCAAACTTTTCACGAAAGAAGATACGACGAGGATGCACCGAACCTTTCTCGAAAGCATCAGCTGAGAGTGACAGTGACCCGGGAGTTCTGGCACACTATCGTTTTACGAATGCTGCCATGGCTAGCCTCCGTCCGTCCCTGCCGCTCACGCCGAACATGGATAACCGTGATCAGCCACCAATGTCTGTGCTGTGTTGATCGTCGCATCATCGCATTGCGCTTGTGTGGCACGGGCACATTTCAAGTCGTCACTGGATAAACGGACAATTTTTCGGAGCCCACCGAGTGCAGAGTTGAGGCGCGATTTGATCGTAAATGGTGAGCTCGCCCGCGGCAGGACTCTAGAGTCGAGCAGCGGCGGCGCAACTCTCCATGGCTTGCGCTTCTGCAGACGGCGGCGAATTTGTGATGGGAAAAGCGTGTTGCATGCAGTAAGCTGGGAGGCACCGTAGGTGCGGTGGGACTGTGCGAACATCTGTGCTGTACCCCGGCTTGCCCGTCGCTCGGGGGGACGTAGTACGTCTTCGGACGCGCGGTGCTGTCGAGGGAGCGCATTGGTGTGCCCGTTCTATGGAGGTATATTCACGGCCGACGAAGGGCATGGCTTTTCAGGAATGTTTTCAATTAGGGCTCTCAACTTGTTTGGAAACCGAATGCGGCATTTGCTTCTGGAGAGTCGAATTCAGTGTTACATGAGCTGCAACACTCTGCGAAGCAGCATGCGTGTTTTCACCGCTTGCCCCCGAGCCGTCCGAGTCCTATGAAGGAGCCATGCTCGTAGGAGTTGGCGGCTTTTACTTTTTTTTTTTCCTGCATTATATTTTCATGTCTGTCAAAGTCTGGCAATAACAAAAAGGCACAGCGGCAAAGGCCGAGAGTAGATCTCACACCAAAAAATAAACCGAAGTATTCACACCATTTCTCGAAGCCTACGTCATGTTCTGCGTAACCTCTACGTCACCACAGCGACTGTTGCCAGATGCAAAAGCATTTTCGGCCATTTTTCACAGCCGCCATTTGCATCCAGCTCATAAAACAAGTCCACTGCGCTGTTAACGTCGAGGTCGCTTGCGAAAGTTGTTTAGAAGACTTGGCATGAAAAACTGTGCATGTTACACACTTCAGCACGCAGTTTTCAGGCCAACAGTTCAGCTTAATCTCGTTCCCATATGCCACTTGCGCGGCTTCGAGTGGAGGAGGTATTCTCGAGGAGAACTTGTAGGAGGAAACGCCGAGGGGCGTTCATGAATCTGAATCGGCCCTGGAGTGGAGGAGCGGCTATATTCTCCGCTCCAAGGAGTGGAGGTGGAAGCGTCAAGTCGAGGCGCGTTCGCGAATACGGGCGTGAATGACTAGGAACCGCACCACTCTCCCAGCATGGCATTTCTGAGCTGCTTTATTGCAAGCCCAAGACTGCACGCACATCATAAAGATTTCTTTTTGATTGCAATGTTAGTGACAGTATTAACCAAAGATTTTGGATTGCCTCTTTAAAGCCATATTTGGCAAAGGTCTGACACTATCTGGCGTTACTTTGGCATATAATGGCATAGAGTCTATATGATGCAAATGACAGTGAAAATCTAAGTGATGGTGCTACAGAACACTGTTTCCATCAGCTCCTTCAGTCAGAGCTGCTCTCTCTAGCCCCCTTGCATTAGTTTATTTTGTTATAATTAAAGAACAACGAAATAGTCAGTGCTATAAGAAACACTACATTACCAGATGTCAGTGCAGGAAACAAAAATTCTAGAGGGCGCTTTGGACCACTTAAGAAGTGCGATGAGGCGAAAGCCATTATAGTGCGGTGGATCGTAGCCCTCCACTAAGGTACCTCTATCTTCCTCTCTTCTTTCACTCACCCCTTCCTCCCTTCCTTTTTGCGTGGTATGTGTGTCTGCGGAGAATTGTGACAGATACTGCGCCTTTCCTATCCTGAAAATCAATTTCAAACACCGCTGATGCCTGCTGTACTAACGCCTTCTTGACATCTGGCTCTGCTTCTGTTTGCTGTGTGGTGTGGCGCTCGAGGAATCACCAAATGAAAAGCGGCACACGGATGCCTGGATCAGACGCCTGGCAGGGTCAGCTTTGTATATGCATGAATCGCCTGGTGACGTCATGACCTGTCGTGACGGTACATCGCACGCCCCTTTTCGGACACAACCAGCATTCCATTGAACGCATAAAAGTTCACCGGCGTTCTATAATTCGTTTACAGAAAATTAAAGGTGCAGTATCTGTCACTCGTGGAATCCTGTTATCCTCACAGTAGACAAGGGGAATTGCGATGAACGTTTCACGATTCGGGGCGTGACACAGTTGGTAAAGCGCTCGGCTGGGGATTCAAGGGATGGAGGTTCGATTCCCGGTGGAGACAAGGCTTATCTATATATATTTTTTTAACTATCTCCCTCAAAAGTGTGACACCCTCTGCCGACAGCTCCTGCTGACAACGATGAGGCATTAAAGGCTTTCGCCTAAATACAGCCCGAAACAATGGCACATTATGACAAGCAAAGAGCAGCTTACCTTTTCCTTTTTGCTCAGTGAAAGCCGCAACATGTTGTCTTCTTCATACCTTTGAAATAAAACAAAAGATGCAAATTACTATAGGAAGGAGTTTCCACGCACTAGGCAGCAATATTTGTGGAGGAAAATACATATAGACCATTTCACGACCCTCGGAGAAACCGGTTTGACTGGGGTGTTAAGGTGGGAAGTCGTCAACTCTTTCCTGTGCTACGGCAGCAGCCCACTGCAAAATATGGCAGCGTCCTTCAACCATTTGTGAATTTGTGTATACTGCAGTGGACAAACTTTCGGGACTCGAGTGATCCAGATTTGCGATACTTCTGACACCACTGAGAAACCATCGTGCACTTCAAAGACTTGTACATATTGACCACGAATATTTTGACTGCAAAAGACGCCTGCGATACTGTGGGGATCATTTTTCCAACTTATACTACCGTATAAACCGGAATATAAGTCGAGATTTTTTCTTAAAAAAAGCAAGCTAAGGTCGCCCCTCGTCTTATATAGCGGTCTTTAGCAGAATGTGAGTCACAGTCTGGCAACGTCTAGCGTGCCTGCACGCGAACGGACAGCCAAAGCCGTATCGACATCCAAACGTGGTTGCATCAGTTGGATTTTTGTTTTCAGTCACTGGCGTGTTAGTCTTCGCGTGTGCAGTTTCGTTCAACCACGTGCGTTAGCAATGAATAGCGGCACGCGGAGGCAGTTTACTGCGGCTTTCAAGAAGAAAGTTATAGAGTTCGCCGAAGCGAACGGCAACATGGCCGCTCAGCGCCAGTTTGGCGTCTCGGAAAAGAGCGTGCGGTATTGGCGCGGACAAAAAGGTGAGCTGTTCGCGTGCAAACCGAGCAAAATGTCCTTTCGTGGACGTCGTGCAGTGCACCCACAACTTGAGGACGCACTTGCGGACTTTGTGCGGCAGCTTCGTGCGCGCTCACTACCCGTGACTGTAGATTCAATTCGCTGCAAAGCTCTGGAGCTCGCGCGTGAAGCCGGACTACATCGAGAAGAGTTCAGCGCACCGAAGTCATGGGTGCGCCGTTTCATGAGGCGCAAGGGATTTTCCCTCCGCCGGCGCACATCAATATGCCAGAAGCTGCCGGAGGAGTTCGCCGATAAGCTCGTTAGCTTCCAGCGATTTGTAATTCGCCTTCGAGAAGAGCACGGCTACATGCTGGGACAAATTGCAAACGCCGACGAGACCCCAGTGTGGTTCGACATGCCTTCGTCTACAACGGTCAACGAACGCGGCGCCAAAGAGGTGAAACTTCTGTCGACAGGAAGTGAGCACTCGCGCTTCACTGTCATGCTTGCATGCACAGCTGATGGCAGAAAGCTGCCGCCTTTTGTAATTTTCAAAAGGAAGACTATGCCGAAGGAAGCTTTCCCGCCAGGTGTTGTGGTGCGCGTCAATGAAAAAGGCTACATGGACGAGGCCATGATGGTTGATTGGATCCGTGTGGTGTGGAATCGCCGGCCCGGTGCACTGCTGAGTCGTCGGAGCATGCTGGTTCTGGACGCATTTCGCGGTCACCTGACCGAATCAGTAAAGCGTGCGCTCAGCGAAGCTAGGACGGACCTCGTTGTCATTCCTGGTGGAATGACGTCCACCCTTCAGCCACTCGACGTCGTACTCAACAAACCGTTTAAGGACAGAGTGCGGCAGGAATACAATGCGTGGATGTCCGGCTTCAATCCGAAAACGCCGACAGGTCGCCTGCGAAGGCCTCCGCTTGCGACCGTTTGCAGCTGGGTGTTGTCGGCCTGGTCTTCTTTGCCGGATGCTATGGTGCAGAAAGCATTTAAGAAGTGCTGCTTAAGCAACAAGCTTGACGGAACTGAGGACGACGCACTGTGGGAGACGGCGAGCGACAAAGAGTTATCTTCCGACGACGCTGCTGAAATTTCGGAGTGAGACCGTAGCTCCGCTAATGCAGGGACGCAGCCGATGTTTTAAATAAATGCGTTTCGGCAATTTTTGGTTGTTTTCTTTTTTTTTTCTTTTTTTCACTTCAAGGTAAGGGGGTCGACCTATATTCCCACTCGACTTATATTCCAGTTTATACGGTATGTCTCACAAGCTAAGAGGTGGAAGCAGCATTTTGGAGCAGCTTTGAAGCAATCAAATAAGTTTTGGAGCATATGATTTAGGTTTCGGAGTATGTTTCAAGGCTTAAATGTTGTTTGATTCCTTCATATTGAAAATTCAATGCTTTGCTAACTATGCACACATCTGTGATAACATTAACAACCAAAACACGTACAGATGTTTAAATAACAAAGGTGACCTGAGCTGCGCAACGATTCAGAACAGCAGCAGCAAATGGAATGCTTGATTCTGCACTCCATAACTGAACATCAAGCTTGACTAAGCCTTTTGCCTATACTGACTTGACAGACCTAAATTTCATTTCACATCAGTGAGTAGCACATTTCCGTCCCCTATCTTGAACATATTCTTTTTGATCATAGGTGTGTGCAGAAAAATTTTTCCCTTTTCTCTTCTTTCAGCTTCTTCGTTTCACTCCCACTTGCTTCCTCATGTTCTTTCTTGACCTATGCTGCCGAGGCTCCCTCGATTTCAGCATGTTGGCGATAGGTCCTGTATAGCTTTCCAGCACCCTTAAAAAGGTTTATACAGAGTGGCACCTTCAGCGCATCACCTCAGTAATGTTTCCAATATGCTTTTGTATGACGTAGGCTTGACACACTTGTTAATGACAAAGAGTCTTGATGGCACAGTACCTGCTTGTTTTCATAGCAGAAGCATTAGAACAACTCATGTAGTTCTTTGGAAATGGACAAGTTTTCCAGTGGCCTGCGGTAGTTTGCGATATTTGCTCTGCTCGGTGCCCTTATTTCTCGCTTTAATGGAAATTCAAAAGGCTGTGCTATGTCAAGTGCACAGGGCATTTTTTCACAACTGATCCCCTCCAACCGCTTGTAGCGTATTTTAAATTTGCTTCCCAAAAAAGGTTTATTAAGCCTTATGCTTCTCTAGTTTATAACTTCATATGTATCAGGCCCCGTGCAATAAGCATAACTCTGCTGTCAGTGTACTACCATCGTTTCGACTGCAGGGGGCCCTATGGCATGTACGCGCAACTCACAGCTGGCCACCCCCCTGCTGTGCTTCTCTCACTGTTGCTTACTCAAATTGCATTACATCACATTTCTCTTTACAGGCAATATCATTATTGCCCCGCTGTACGGCAAAAACCAGTATTATGCTAAATTTAGTGGCAGAACATAAAGATAGCCAATGTGGAGTAGTTTTGGAGTAATACAGTAAAAGCTCGTTAATTCAACTTCACGAGACCGGAAAAATAGTTCGAATTATCGAATGGCCTCGAAAAAAACTGACCAAAGCCAATTTGTATTACGGTAAATGTACCGTATTTAGTCGCGTAACGAACTCTTCCCATAATGAACCCACCACGCCCCGATTTGTGCTTACGAATCTGAAAAAAAAAACTAATAATAAAGGCGTCAGTCGTTAGCGCGTCCCTCCGTTTTGGGCCATTACGGTCCACAACATATTTCTTGGCAGTGTGCCAGATGCTGCGCAGCGATGGCGGCCTGTTTATCTTTTGACTTTAGCTCCGGCAGGAGGAAGAAAAGCAAACTTGGCAAAGTGCCAGCGCTTGTCCGGTTGTGCAAGCCTCCTTTTCAAAGCGTTCCTTTATCATGCTTTGAGCGACTGGGGCGGGCGGCACTGTCTACTGCCACTTCAATCATCGGAACGAACGGTGCTAAAAGCTGGCGTCATGATTGCGGCTGACTCGCGTGCTTCCGTTGACGACTGATGAGTGAAAGGATGGATGGCCATCGCAAAAGAAAAAATTTAACCCATAGTGCCCGTCCGAGATCATAGCCTTTCATGGGCGTTGGCTGGAACCGCGCCGACAGTACTTATCCCTATTTCCAAATTAACAGGGTTGGAATTAACGAGTATTTAGTTGCGAGCTATGGAGGTTGCGCAGAAGAGAGAGCAGGCAGCCACCGCCGCGCGGCTATGCGCTGACCTTGCCGCGGCCGCCGTCCCCTCCCTTCAACGCCGCCGGCCGCCACGCCGGTCATGGCGCCATTTAAGTTTTACCCACTCTTCCATGGTTTTACCTGGTTCCATCTTCCGTCCCCGTTTTGGACGTGCGCAGCCTCTAATTATGCCTACCGATCGCGAAGGTTTCTTTTTTTTTTATTTTATTTTTTTTTTTTTGCCGCGTGATGTGCGCCTAATCGCCCAGACGCGGCGGCGCGTAGTTCGAATTATCCGTAGCGGAACCGACTCGCGTACGAATTAACGGGCTTTTTTATACACAGATCTCTATGGAGCTTGGCCGGATTAAGTAGTGTAGTTCCAATTATCCGAAAATTCGAATTATCGAGGTTCGAATTAACGAGCTTTCACTGTACTGCACTCTGCAGCAGGATGGAGCAGGGAAAGCAGTGTGAAGCAGAACGGAGCAGCGCTTCCACACCATCACATTGTTCACAGCACTACGGAAAGTAGAGCTCTCCTGTTCAATCAGTTAAACAAAGAAAATACACTGGAGTCCAAACCAAGCAAGCCCACTTACTGCACTCGTTCCTGCAAAGCCTTGTTCTGTTTTGCCTTGTGGCTGTCATAAGCATCCTGAAAAACAACAATTAGTGCACTCCATTAACATAACATCTGGATGGAAAGCTATGTGAACAGTCTGATTTCTCTATAATAATATATAGCCGATTATATAGAGATGACTTCAGATCTGCTGAACACAGATAGTAAGTGCAGTTTACAAAAACCCTAGCCTCTGGCGCCAATAGCAACACATTGCGTGGTGGCACACCAGCCGAACTGTGACGAAATCATAAAAGGATGCCTAGAATTTCAATCCCGGAAATCAGCAGCATAGAAAAAGCTAGTTACTGGTGGTCCACTGACGGCCAAACACAATACAGCCATGCATTGAACAGTTAGCGGCAGTCATGCTAGTTTTGCACCATCTCTGCCTTACATCTAAAACAAAGTTTTAGCACCACTACAAAGAGGGCCTTGCTCGCATGAAAACAAGGCTTAGCTCACATCAGCAAGTCAAAATTTTGTCTGCAACAACTGGTTGGCACTAGAAATCTTTCTATTAATACAGTCGAACCTCGATGTAATGACCCTAAATATAATGATTTTTTTGTTTATTTCCCGATCTCTGCTCCATTGATAACCATGTATGTTTTTTTTTGCGATTTAACCAAGTAATTCATGCCGCACTTTCGATTTAACGAAGTCCTCGCACATCGCATGCATGTACCAGCAGCCACCTTGACAATCGGATGAGAACTAAAACTTCAGTCCTGAAACACCGCATTTTGCAACCGCCTTTTTAAGCACCAAGTTTGCCGGCAGTCTGGAATTTGCCAGCAAGATAAAATCCGTTGTGTGCATACAAAACCCGTGGTGTGGAAGTTTTAGGACGCGTCATGACATGGCGTAACTGGCCAGTCAGGACAAAAAAGCGCTAACCGGAATACCGCATTTACTTGCGTAATGAACCCACTTTGTTTAAAAAAAAATCCACATGAGTTTGAGGAGAGGGTTCAATAAGCAGGAAAAGTTGATTCTTTTTTTTTTTTTTTTTACGAGTCGTCTATCCCAGCCATCAATCAAAGAAAGCATGCGGTCAGCCGCGATCATGACGCTGGCTCTTAACATCCTTCCCTTCAAAAGGTGCTTGCTGCTATCACATGTTCCAGTTCCCAATAATTTTGTGGTAGCTGATGACGCCAACCCCATCGCTACGTGATAAAGCAAATGTACTGAAAACCAGCCTTACACAATGGGACGAGCCAAACAGGCCACCGCAGGCACTCTGCCAAGTCCCTTACCCCACCACTAAAGCTAATGCCAAGAGACACAGTGTGATATTCTCGCTAGAAATGTGCACGAGCACGGGCCGGCCCGAAAACCCGTACCCAGTCCGGCCCGCGGGACGGGCCGGGACGGGCCGGACACCCTGATCTAACACATGCAACTTTTGCGAAAGCGCAATTACGGCTATAGTGCGATAAGCATCTTGAATGTACGGTATTTTCCCGGCTCCTCCCCACGCAATAGCTTCAGAGTTTATCTTCAGGTATTGACCTGCCCTTCCTCACCACTTCCTCGCCATGAAAGGATCTTTGGTAGCCATAACAGATTGAGCAAAAAAGCCTCTTGTACATGGGCTATTAGTTTCACATCTTCGTTTTGGTAACACCGGCGCTGGTGTTAAGGTGAAATGCACACGGTGAGCTACAGGTGAGCTCACCTAGTACTTTGCCAAAAAATCAACCATCTGTTTAGGTTCAGAGCTACCGCACTCCGAGTCATTCCAGCCAAAGGTTGTAGCACCGAAAGAAACTTCTGCACTACCGGGTTCATTACCCAGGAGCACTGCCAATGCCTCAATTCAATGCATAACTTGTTGTTTTTGCACAATAACTTAATTGTACGTATGTGCTGTGCCTCATTTCAGCAAATTTGTCCCTTCAAACGTGAGAACTCGACATTTCAAAACCTTCGATAAACTTGTCATCCTAATATTATTTTCTTCTTTTTCATCTCTTCAACTGCAATTATAGCATGATGGACCGGGACAGGTCAGGGCCTTAAATATGAGCGCCGGGCCGGGCCAGACCGGGCTCAGTCACTTTCAGAGTCTGGCCGGACCAAGATCGGGTCTGCAACGTCGGGCCCGGGTCGGCCTTGGGCTCAAAATTTCGGCCCGTGCACACCTCTAATTCTCGCTGCATAGCACCTTGGCACACTGCCAAGAAATACAGTGGACTGCAACGGCGCGAAATGGAGGGACGTGCTAACGGCTAGTTTTTTCTTTTTTTTTTTCAAGTTCTCAGTGGCAAAGTGGGAGGTAGGCTCTTATGCAAGTAAATGTGGTACGTGTATATGAAGCCTGAGCAAAGACTACCGCACTCAAGGTAGCCATGCTGGCGTGGGCGATATAGACATATGACTACAGTTAAACCTCAGTATAACAAACTTCAGTATAACGAAATCCTCGATATAACTAAGTTACAAGGAATATATCACATAATGCCCATTAGAAACCATGTATATTTTACCTCAACAGAACGAAGTAAATGTTTCTGTAATTTCATTACAACGAAATCTTCAGACAAATTTTACCCGGAAGAACAAAAATTTCACAGAGGAGACGACGGCCTAAGGGAAAGCAATGCCAGCGCATGAGACTTGGGTAATTCACGCGGACAGGCCTCCCGAGGCACGCGGCATTCGCTCCCTACAAGCAAGAGATAAGCGATAAACCGCTTGAGTACCCGTGCCCCCGCCCGCTTTTTTTCTCTCCCTGTCTTTTTGCTTCGTCACAAGAGCGGCGGCTCCGTATCCCCCCCCCCCCCCCCCCCCCCTCCTTTCCTGCTCTGCTCACTCCTTTGCTGCAATCCAAAGAAATTCTTCCCCGTGCCTGCGATGTGTCAGCGTGCATGCCAGTCTGTCATTATCCCTTTCTCGCACGGCCACCACATCCGCAGGAGTCGTTTGTACGCTGCTTGCTGCTCCGTTTTCCGATTCCGACTCTCCTTCGCTTTGGTTTTCCGCGTGCGTTACCGCAGCAGCTGTTTGTACGCTATTTTCTGCTTTATTCGTCGATTCTCCTCTACGATTCTCCTTCACTTTGTCACTGCCTGGGTTACTGCCTTGCAGTGACACTGACGCCGAAGGCGGCGAAGCCCCAAGTGCTTGACGCAATAGACGTGCTGCAGCGCTACGCGAGTTTAGCAGGACTGCAAGAAGCGATGCAATCCCTCTGGGCCTATGAACGCAGCGTGGCCATCTCTGATAGCTAAGCAGACGCAAAAGGTCTCGGATTACTTTCAGAAGAAATAAAAACGAAGTCCTTACAATTCGAAAGTGCTTTGGTAATGTTTCCGCATGCTAGGCACGGAATTTCGATACAACGAAATTTCATTATAACGAAGTAAACTACCGATTTTTACGACTTCGTTATCTCGAGGTTTAACTATATATCTAGTTCACTATAATACGGCAGTGTCCCCGTTAAAGTCCCTCGATCATCTTATCTAGAGACTCGTATTAACTCTCTCTCTTGTCTCCGTTTGCAAACGCTGGATGATGATGATACCAATGACGACATCTGGCGGCGGCTTTGAGTACTGGCCACTGCGCTCGCACTTTGAGCCCGTGGAGAAAAACTATGCGTTTGCGTCCATTTGTTATCACTCATTATGTGCTCCTGATATAGAAAATAACTTCCAGTGCGCTTGTCAGTGCTATTATTGCTAGAATTTCTTGCCTATTTCCTGAATTCGTAACTTACATGTTCCCAGCAGTGTTCCACAAACCTGTTATTTCATTTGAGCAGCTAAAACATAGCAACCTCGACGTAACAAAATTCACAATTTAACGAAATTTTTGGCTGCAAGTAGGTCTTCGTTACATCGAGGTTCGACTATATTCCAGACTGGAACGGCGTCCATCAAGCCCAGATTTCATGAGCCAATCACATTCTCTCTGGAGCAGTGCTCCTCCCATGCATGCGTTGCATGCTGATAAAACACCACACACATATCAAGTGCACAAGAGAAGCATCTGACCAACTTCCAAATTTCCACAAAATCCACAATATTAAAAGGCCGCTACTGCATTTACTAATCTTAAGGGGGGAGACGGGTCTTTCGGACCAAAAAATCGCGAAAAAATCACTTTTTAGAAAATGTGATTGGCTAAATCAGTAGCTCTTTATCTACCTATCTGCTAAGTTTTTCATCTCTAGGGTCGGTATTTTAGTCACAATGCCAATTTATATAATCGATGTCGCCCAAATTTGGGCCGAAAACGACCCCCGAAACAACCATTTTCCGCGAAGCGTAGCTCCCATTTTGTGCGCGGCACCGTAGCCATTTTGGTCTCATTCGAAAGAGCCGCCTTTCGTCTTCAAATTGCCGCCTCTGCTGTTTACATTCGCCCATTGGTCGCATAAAAAATAGCAAAAAAGAAAACGTGGCATTTGCAATCCAATTGGCTTTCGGGGTGCACGTGACGATAAGGCGTCCCCGCATTGGTGGAGCTGGCTGACGGCGTCTGCTCGGCGCGCCCGAGCCGCGGGGAGACGGCGGAGACGTGACGCCGGCCGCGCTTGGTTCCGAACCGCGAGGTGCGTTGATGGCAAGAATTTGTGAAAAAAGTGAAAAAAATAGTTGAAGAATCATCTTAAGTGATGCCCTGCCCCGGCTGTGCACGCTCAGGCCGACGAAAATTGTGCGCCGAACGATCGTGTGTATGAGCCTGAAGTAGGCCTAGCGTGTTCCCCAGCACGGGGGACTGCTACTGCCAGCGGTCGCACCCGCCGCGACAGTGATAACGCAGGCCGCAGATGAGCAGAAAGATAAGCTCAAAACAGGAAAAGCTTGAACTCGCGCCAACTCCAGCAACGAAGCGGTAAACGGATTGTGTTCGTAACGATGACGGCAGCGCGGCGGACAGTCCGCTTGGCGATGCGGAGTTCACGATCGTCAGATCTAAACAGTTTGCAGAGATTGGCAAAGCGTAAAACATACGGCGGCGATATTGGCATTTAAAAAAGTGAACGGGGATAAGGAATCGCCGTCAAACTTATTCTCCAATGCGTAAACTGCGGGACACGTCGTCTTCGTAGAGCTCGCCGCGCGTTTGCGCCGATCGGACCTCGTTCATTGTCCTTAGGGAATTCACTTGCTTCCAGTGCAATGCAGAGCACTGCGAAGCAGCAAACAGCTCCAAATTACATTTCTTTTCCGCAATAAACGTTCCTCACCGCGGTCTTGATGCGAGGACGTAGCAAAACGACGTACGTAAAAAAAAAAAAAAAAAAACAGAAAAAACGAAAAAGTGACAACTGAGTGTGCTGCAACTGCAAATCAAAATGAAAGAGGCGACACTTGGACGTTGGAAAGCAAAGAGACTACATTCCTGGAGGTTTATAGCCATTTTAAATTGTAAACGTGTGCATTGCACCAGTGAATGTCTGAGAGCAGAGAGGAAGCGTGCTTCCTCTGCAGCTTTTCAGACTGCAGCAAAACGAAAGCAGAAGGGCAAACCCAATGCAGATTACTGTCCAGGAGCCTTCTAGGCCACAGTGGCCTGCATTTCTACAGTTTTTGTTTGATTAAATTAGTGTTTGACATTGCAATTCGTTTTTTCCATTTTTCTCAAAATGAAAATTTTGCCTACCCTTCTATTTTGCGGGTGGCATTGTGGCTCTCCTACTCGTTAGATTGTAATGATTTTTTTTTTTACTGGCTCGTGAGTGTTAAAGGAACACAATAAAGCTATTATACAAGGTCTCAACTGCATGAAAAATTTTTAAACATAAGAAGATGTAGAAAGGGGGTGGTTGCACTTGTGAAGCTGAAACTTAAAACTTCCATAACTTTGGCTTGTAGTAAGGCAGGAGCACAAAACTTGTTTTATTGTGTTCCTTAGACATTCAGGAACAGATCCATGTGCATTTTAGCAATTTCCCTTCAGTAGATATTTTTACAAGCTTCCCGCAAGTCTGGAACAGCAAAGTTGCTGTAACTACTCAGCAAATTTATGTAGAAGAAAACTAACAACATATTTGAAACCAGCACAAGAATTTACATAAACCCTGCAAATTTCATACTGACAGGACAAATATTAAGAAAATTTTGCTCAAGACCCATGTCCCCCCTTAATGCCCCAACTTCAAAAGGGCACATGAACCTACAGACCCTTACTTTATATGAAATTAAATGTCATTTTGACAGGTTACGTTTCACACGTCCAGAATGGTGATGGCAGACTGGCCAAAGCAGGACCCTAGAGACCATTGCGCTTGGCTGTCACCATGTTTGTGGCATCTGAAGCGTTGCATGTATGCCAGCACCGAGCATGCTTACGGGTGGCACGAACATTTGTTGTGCCTCGGTTACTGGAGCAGTTTCATTGTCTCTGTGGCGCAAATGCAAATGACTAAAGACAAAAAAAAAAAAAAAATCTATGCCACAATAACCACCATAAAAAAGCAGTGCTGCATAAGACACAGTTGCCATCAGAGTTTTGCTTGCTGCATTGCTGTGTCCTAATAGATGCTTGTGTGGAATTCAAGCGCTAACATGAAAACAGAAGAGAACCATGCACAAATGTCCGGACTTCACCAGCACCGTGCACCCTCCCCTGCTTTGCTGTTGCTTTCTTTATATTAGCAGCTGCTCACGCACAGACACACCACAGGGCATTTAGGACATTCTGTGCAAGCACATGACTGCAAGAGTAACAAGGGCTCGAAAATTCTACAGCAACATGTCGTGCTAGCAAGAAAAAAAGGAAAATAGAGAAACAGACAATGACATAGATTCGGCTGGTTTTGTTTTGTTATCACGGTCCTGTCAGAAATACAAAAGTGGGGCTCTACTGTGCTTATGTGACATTCCTCTATTCTTTATTTCTGTTCCTTCTTGAAGCATCATGCTAGCTAAAGCCCTGTGTGGCATGCGGCAACAAATTACATCTGATTAGCTAGGTTGATGTGCCCACGAGAGGAACCCTGAGGAAGCCCAGGCATCTCCGCCCCCCTTCCCCTCCCACCTTCAGTTCATCTCGTCCTCTCATGGTACCGCCAGTGCTCTTATTGGAAATATCCCTCAAATGCCTCTTTCCCCGAGCTCAGGAGGGCAAAAATTAGATCCCCCCCCCCCTCTTGAAAAAAATAAAAATAAATAAATATAAACAAAAATAACATTGTCGACAATGTGTCTGCGTCTTATACTTTCCCAAAAAGACAAATGAATGGAAGGATGACCTCCCAAGCAATTCTTTTCCAAACGTGTTGTTAAGAGAGCACTGCTCATAGCTGTGAGGTTTACAGTGAGGTTCGTGGTTTTGTGCGTAGTGCACGTTATCGAGTAGCTACCAAAGGCAGCAGCACTGACCTTAATTTCGATGGGGCCATCATAAAACTCATTTCGCAGTTCTTCCATGACACTAGTGCTCAAGGCCTTCCTCTTTGCTCGTTCAAGGAGGCGTTCCTGACGTTCCTTTTCTGTCTCGTCACCATCTGCAATTTACAATTCACACTGGTGATCAGGATTCTCAGGATGAAAGCAATCACTGAATGCGAAACAGAAAGACTGCACAAAGAGTAATTCCAAGAGAACGAAACAGCTTTAGCTAACATCGAGATTGATTATGGTGTCAAAGTATGACCAAATACTGCATTCACAGCATTCTAATGCCCTCCTTTTTTTTTTTTCTCCTAGAAGAATTTGCTTAAGACGACATGCGTGTTAGAAGTGGGTTTGAAAATGAAACGACACCAGGAAAAACTACTGTCACCGGCATCACAAGTTAGCTGCGTGGTATTTTCTTCAAGGCTCCTAGACCATGCTAGTAAGAAAATTCTGCTTCAAAAGCAACTGGTTTTGGTGGCCACTTCTTGGATGCTTCCGAATGGAGGCGCCATCTAGAAGCAGTCAATAAAAACTGTCACCTAACGTCACCTCAAAAATATGCCATCAAGTGGGCCACTTGGCCTGGGCAAGTGGTCACATGCCATGCTGCCCTGAATGAGCCCCAAGCAATAGCACTCGCACAAGCACCAGCCCTGAATAAGATCCTCTGCTTTACTACCTCGTGAAATAACACAACTTCAAATTTCCTCTGCCCTTGTTAAAAGCTACAATGCCTCCCTCAAACTCCCAGACCCACATCTAACCAAAGACTTTATGACACTGGTTTTTTTTCCTTCCCCTTGAGTCTCTCACTATTCACCATTGAGAACAGGTCACCCACCCGTATGGAAACCACCAGGGAAGCTGGACACTACAGCAGGACTACTCCTTCCATATTTTCACCTCCACTGCCATTCAACCTGCGCATGCACCCATACCTTGCAACATGCAGCTTGACCTCACAGCGGTAGCCTTCAAGTGCAGGCTGCTCACCCAAACTCGCCCTTCTCAGAGTAGTGCTCACACCACAGCATTGGATCGTCTAACTTGGCTGATCCCACAATCAGGATGTGTGGGCCTTTTTCCAACCTTCAGAACATCATCTCACTCGAGATCACCTCTCTCGTGCATGCCACCTTTACAAAATTATACAATATACCCTGACTCTCAGTAAGCCCTTAGTTACATTCAAAACTGCATCATCCCCCAATCTTCTGTGACTGTCTCTATGACTTCTTGGTTCATCAGCCTGCAATTTCCACAACTGGGCACCGAAGGATAATGAGGCAACTATACACAAGCACCTCTTCTATTTCCGTCCGATCCGTCTTGTCCAAACGTGCTTGGTTTATGGGATTTGACATCCCAAAGTGACTCAGGCTACGAGGCGCTGTAGCGGAGGGCTCCGGGAATTTCAACCTCCCGAGGCTCTTTAATATGCAGTAACATCGATGTGCACAGCATATGGACGCCTTGCTTTTCACCTCCATCGAAAAGCGGCCACCATGGCCGGGATTTGACCCTGCATCGTTGGCCACAGTAGTCGAGTACCCTAACCACTGCCCCACCACGCCTGGCTGTCTCGTCCAAACTGTCCCCTCATTTGTGGTAACCTCATACACTGCCTTTTAGAGCGCAGCTCTTTGGCGCCCGTTCCTAGGTTTCGCGTCGGCCGCATCGGCCTCGTAACCAGCTCCGGTGCCCTTTCATCCCCCCAGTTCGAGCTGCCGCTTCGGCAACCGGAGCCTCGCAGGAAGGGGGGGGTACATTCAGTGGCGAACGATGGGGGCAAGAGCGCGTGCAACAACCCGAGAACACGAGGAAAGGAGGGGGGGTTGCCGGAGGTAGCGCTAGCAGCGACTGACTAATGCCGATGCCGCCGCCGCTGTTAGAGAGTCAAGACGTCACTGCGTAGAACACCATCGCCGCCATGCAGAAAGGGGGTCCCCCCCTCTTCCTGCGTGGCGGCGAGGGTGCTCTCCGGCCGGCTCGCTATCAGCGGATCACGGTGCGTGCATCCCGTTCTCACTCGCTTTACTCATCGGCATCAGTCAGGTCGCGCAACACTCAACATTCATATGGGCACACGCGCTGCTTCCCGCAACCTTCCGATAACTCAATTGCTCTCTTCATTTCTCCGACCACAAAGCTTCTTTCATGACCGCCAAGAACTGTTAGTGGAGTGTTTCTTGAAGGAATATGTGTGAAAAATTTAAAAAAAAGTTGTCTTTAATTATACATATGTGTCTTGCTCGAAATCTTTGCCTCAATATTTTCGAAAAGGTGAAACAGGTGATGAGCTGCGCTCAAATTTCGCATTAGGAAGTAACGTAATCATGGGTAATTTTTTCTTTGAACTGCTGTCATTCAGTCCACCCATTATCCTGACCTTTCTCTTTAGCCATGGCATGCCTGGCTGGAGTCCTCTGCACCGGAGTATAGCTGGCCTTAATTTGGCAAGCCATCGGCCTCCTGAATGCTCAATTCTTGAGCCAAGTGTTTATCAATATCACCACGTGTCACCACTATCTTCTGAAAAGCAGTTTCTTTTTTTCTTACTTTTTTTTTTTTTTTACTGAATTTATCTGGGGGACTGTTATCTCGATAACTTTTTATAATTAAATTGATTTTGTTAACAGGTGGTTGTGCGCTTCTCAGGAATCCCATAATTTGAATTGAAATGACCAATGGCCTTGCAAGAATCCATAAACGGCAAAATTGTGGGCAACTCAGACCCCTGTTTTCTGATACATGAAAACTATGGTTTTACAACTAGTAGTAACATCAGAGAACTCAGATTTACCCCGCACTACTACTCACATATATTACCGACACTGCCTACCTAATCTACTGCACTTGAGGATACAGACAGGCGATGATCGGGCAGCCTCATATGCGTTCGGAGTTGCTGTAGCTGGCAAGGCAGAAAGGCCTAGCACAGTCGGGGTTCAAAGCCAAGCAGGTGCTTGAATATGAAACTTTGTGAAAAGGTGCAGGCTTTCGCTGCAAAGGCAAACAAGCATCTGGGATGGAGGCAACTAAAATGGTGTTGCAGTTTTTTGTTTTTTTTACCACTTTGCTTCATTAGAGTGGTTACAATTAAGGTTACCTGTTCTAAATAAAAAGAAGATTCATTTATTTATCTAAGCATTTATCTAAGATTCATTTATTTATCTAAGTAAGGCATTGAAATCTCCTGACCTTGAAAAGCAGGTGCACATTACAATCAAGAATGCATTAGAATCTACAATAATTGATATGATGCCACACCAACTCATTACAACTACTCAAATGCAGACCACCCTTCGAAAAATGCTACATAAAATGGGCCTCTCTGTTTTCCAAATTCAAATTATTTTATGACCTTGTTAGGTCACTGGCAGTATATACTGTACCTGACCCACATATTTGCAATCTGTTTTACTGAGGGCTGTTTGGCTTTTAATGCCTGACGTCACATATGTAAGCACATGTGCAACAGAGCAGAAGATTGCCAATGAATTTCATTTTTGCTCGCATAACTATGTGCACAGCACAATGCCAGTCCTGAGTAAGTGCAGCCCCCCCAATATGACAGTAGAAGGTATGGCCCACAGTACATCCACACCATTTTTTTTTTTACTCTTGACTGGTTCCAAATTTAGGCATTTAACCTACATCAGATCACAAATTATATTCCACTGTCTTTGACAAAACAAATGGTTAATTGAGAAGGCTTCAAATTATGCAGCTGTATCCTAAACTGGAAGCAGATTGTGAAAGACAGATTACCGTAGTGCACCGGAGCCAGTTTTGGAGGTCTGTACACCTTTGTTGCTTTCTTGTCTTGCTCTCCTTTTTCATCATCAACAGTCCCAGTGGACTCGTCACCACTCTGAAATAACAATAAAGGTGACGAAATAATGTTACTTAGACACTCACAAAAAGCCTTACGAGTTACAATGATTGTCAGAGCAAGGTTTGAAGCCACAAAAGCAAAACATTTACGCAATAAGCCAACAAAAAACATTACTGGCAGTATGTGTGTGTGTGTGTTTGGGTATGCATGTACATATGTATGCATGCATGTATGAATGCATGCATGCATGCATGCGCAATAAAACCTCGTTGCTTAAAAGAGTTCCAGAAAAAAAAAAACATTATCCAGGAAAATGTATGATCCGAACTGATATATTAAAAAAATTATCTGCTGAATGAGGTACAAATGCATTAAGAATTGAGAATTCCACTGCATAAAGGTGCAGATCAGCATTTATAGACATGAAGTATGCACAGCTTCTTTTTTAGCTCTCGCAAAGTTCAGTTCGTATTTGCATCGTCCTAAGCACGGAAGAGATTTAGCAACAGATCTGAAGGAATGACGAGGCGAGATCGCTTCCTTGGTTTTTTTCCAGATGCTCCACCCCCTTATACTGGTGACATGTGGAGAAGTCATCGCGACAGTTTAAATTCGCAGTGCTCTTGCTCATGCCCCTCACATAATGAACCCACCCGCCACTTTTGCCACTGACAATTTAAAATAAGAAAAAAGCATTCGTTAGCGCATCCCTCCCTTTCGTGTCGTCACCTCGCATATCTTGGCAGTGCGGTAAGATGCTGTGGCACGATAACATCACGGTATGTTTACCTTTTCATGTTAGCTGTAGTGGAAAAAAGAAAGCGGGCAGATGGGACTGGGCAGAGTGCCAGCGCTCGTCTGGTTGTGCAGGTCTCATTTTCACTTTATCACGTCCCGTTTGGGGCGGGCACCGTCCAATGTCACACAACCCCTCGAACGCCTTGAAACGAATAGGGCTAAAAGCCGGCGTAATGACTGCAACTGACCGCGTGCTTTTGTTGATGACTCGTGGGTAGAAGGATAGACTACTGTCGGAAAAAAAAAAAAAGTTTCCACCATGATTTGGTTTTTCATTTCGAAATGAGGCACCCATCTGACATCACAACCTCTCATGGGCGTTGGCTGGGACTGTGCCCACAGAAATACTTATCCATACTTCCAAATTAACGATGGTCGAATTAGTGAGTATTTAGTTGCAAGCTTCGGAGGTTTTGCGTGGCAGAGGAGAGCAGGCAACCGCCATTGCGGCCGCCAGCCCCTACCATCCAGTGCCGCCGGCCACCGCGCCGGTCATGGCACCATTTCGGCTTCATCCACTCTTCCATGGTTTAACCTGGTTTCATCTCCTGCCCCTGTTTTGGACATGCGCAGCCTATATATGCCTCCCTATCACGGAGGCGTTTCTTTGGCCATTTGCTAGGCACCAGGCTGCCCAGACGCAGCAGCGCGTAGTTCGAATTATCCGTAGTGGAGGTGACGCATTCGAATTGAAGGTCTTTTTTATATAGACCTCTATGGAGCTTGACCAGACCAAGTGGTGTAGTTCGAATGAATGACCTTTCACTGTAGCTTTAGTTATCAAATAGTTCGTCCCTATGCACCTAAAGCTACGCAAAAGAAGCGTGTTTCTCCTAATGAAGTCATGTTTCCTCGGGAATGGGCACCTCGTATGTTGGCTCGTTGGCTTTGATACTTTGCCCCGCACCACCTATGCACTGTGAGAAAGCAACTGTGGCGGGGGAGCGCCGCTGCGCTGATCAGTTCATGACATCATGAGCGCTCGTTAGGCTATGCCCGGTTGATCGCAAAATGTATTATACGACCATAGTTTGTCCAATTTTCGAACGTAGTAACTGGGAAATCGTGTTATCCAGGAACTTATAAACCGGGAGAAAGTTAGTGTAGCTCTATGGGATATGTTTTACTGCCCGCGATTTTGAACGTATGAAATGGGAAATTGTATAAATCAGGAACGCGCGCGCATGTGTGTGTGCATGTGTGCGCGCGTGCATGCAGCTATCATTCAGAAAAGTGAGGTTGCTTACTTCAGCTTCAAGGGCAGCTGGATTGGCTCTGAACCTCAGAGGATCATCAGCATCTGAAAAACAAAAAACAGCAATAATGACTTTTAATCAAAGCCCACGAATATTTTTACGACAAAGCATGGCTATGTGCCTCTTTCATCACAAAATTTTCATTCAAATGCACCGCAGAGAAGAGCAGATGGCATGAACTAAGAGAAAAGGGAGTGCAAATGGAATCACTCAAGTTCTAAGTTAAAAGCAACATATGGTCAAAGATAATTCAATCAGTTAGGTAACATGCTTTGAGTTGCTGTCTGAAACACTAATATTTTCTTTAGTTTGAAGAAGCAAGACGAGCAGTGGGGTGCTTCCAATCTATTTAATTAGCAAATGCAGCTGGGCATCTCATCAGGCAAGTGGCATCGATGGCAGCAAAAGCTGGACTGGTGTATTAAACAGGTCCTGAACCACTTGCTAGACATGACAAGTAAAACCATTTAGCCAGCAGGGTACACTGACTGCCCTGCACATCTCTGACAATCTGCAGACTGGGTTGCTCTCCACCTCTCTGCACAGCTATGACCACACAAACCATTATCCTGTTTAAGGCACGGCGTTACACTTGAAAGCTTCAAACATTTCACTTAGTCTCCAATGGTATGCCGTACGCTTTCTTTTCATTGGCAGCAGCGGTACGCATTCCTGTAGAAAATGCTCCATAGGTAGATATGCCACTGTTCTCATCAGCCACAGCAAGTGCATATGCACAAGTGACGCGTTTAAACCCTCGTCGTTCGCTGCCTTTATGCCACACTGCACATGCTGGGATGGCCAAGATGACAGAATATGAAGGAGGGAGAAAAAAAAAAAAAGAAAACGAATCTGAGTGTTGTCTAACAGTGAACACAGTCTACTCATAACGAAGGAAGGAAGGTCTCACGCGAAGCGAAATGTGCATGGCATGTGGTCAGTTGCGAGCACTCAGGTTTCTCTCTCTTCATAACTCTTTCCCTACCGCGCCCACTGAGCATCGTTAGCATGCTAACGATGACTTCGCGTGCTAATTTTGAACCCTTCCGCGTCGTTCACGGACACGCTATGCTATCTAGTGTGTAGTCGGATAACTGAATTTTCAATTTTGATGCTACTTACATTTTTCCCGTGATGCGAATATTTTTGAGCGCGCTCCGAACTAGTGGCAGCTTCTCAGTCGCATGCGAGAATGACGGCATCCGCGACGACGACGCGCGCTTCTAAACGTCGCAAATCTGACGACTACGCACTATCTACGATTGATGTTATCGATGACCCAAGCAGAAACGACTCTGAAGATGCTGTCAATTATCGTCAGAATTCAGTTCCGACCCCGCTGACGACGGAAACCAGCCCGGAACACTGGCGGCCCCACTTTGGCCCGCTAACGATAACTTCGCACGCAAATTTTGACCCTTTCCATGTCGCTCACGGACGCGCTACACCATTTAGCGTGTAGTTAGGTAACTGAAGTTTAGATTTTATTGATGTGTAATTTTTCCTCGCGAGGTGGCTGTTTTTCAACGCGCTCCGAGCACGCGGCAGCATTGAAGTCGCATGCAAGAATGGCGGCATCCGCATTGACGACGCGCGCTTCGCAACGTTGCAAATCTGACGATTCCGCACTGTCTACGACCGATTTTGTGGATGAACCACGCAGAAGTGACTCTGAAGATGCTGCCTTATCGTCAGCATTCAGTTCCGACCCCAATGACAATGGAAACCAGCCTGGAACATCAGCAGTCACACTTTGTGAGCCTGTTTTGTATGCGTCTGGAACCACTCTGAATGGGATTTTTTTTTTTTTTTTTTCAACATCATTTGGGTACCATATCTTGCCTCCCGCAAAACAGGGAGTAGCGTCCTGCCCTAGAAGGGAACCGGGCAACCGTTTCAGCATGGCGCTCTGCAGTGGCACTTGTTGATTGTTCAATATGCAGCAAGAACACTATTCAATACTGCACTTTTATTTTTTCACAGGGAGTGGCCAATATAATGCTCTGCATTTTGTATATCTCGAAAATTTTTAAAAATTTTTGTTGTTTCATTTACAAAAGCATTTCGTCAAGTTTTGTTCAATTTTGTTTTCTAAAATCTGGTTTTTGGGAAATTATATTTTGTGTTACCACCCACAACTTCATATTCAAAGTTGTATGCCTAAAAAGTGAATCTATTTAGCTTTCTTTTCGTGTATTGCATAAAATTTTAGACATGATAGCTTTTACAGAAAAGAAAATCTACTGAAACCTACAGAAAACAGCCATTTTGGCCACGGTAGGAAAAGAGTTAAACTGGTTAACAGGAGCAGGTTTTAATTGTTACAACCAACAAAATGGCAACGAAACATTGTAGTAGCGGATATTTTACCGCAGCACATATAATATGCGGATGTCCATTGTTACAGCTGATTTCAATATAACTAGTATTGGTATATTGTAAAATCCCGAGTATAATATAAACCCACATATATTACGAGGTGTAGTTTTGAGATAGGAAAAGTGGAAAAAAAAAAAAAAATTCATCTGTGTATAATATGAGCGAGGAAACATCGGCAAGAGTACTTATTTGCACTAAAATTTGTAATTGCCCCGCGAATCGTATGCGCCCTACGCTTTCGCATCCAATGCAACCCTGCACCAGGCATCGAATAGTGCCACGAACCTTCATGTGCTGGTGCCAGTTCACTTCCCTTCTCGCAGCGAAGTGCTTGATCGGAAAATTTTGCGCACTGTGAGGAAAAGAGCAGCTCACATTCACCCTGGAAATCGCGGAAGGTACATGTTCTCCCAACTGTTCTAAAACCAGTAGGCCGTTTCCAGATTTGACGCGGAAAGGCAGCGCACAAGCTGCCGACCATCATGCGCCGCGCTCGCACCTCTCTGCGGATAGCACTGCGTGCGGGCGTGCGGCTTGTGCACCAAAAAAGTGCCCTCGGGTTTGGAGTTTTTTGCGGTAGTCATCATCCAGTATGCGTCGTCAGCTGAGAGTCCTTGGCTAGAGACATCGTTCTGTAGTAACTTATTTTCGGCACCTCGAAACGTGTTCGGTATCCTGCATTTCTCGAAAGTGCGACTGACGCGCTTCTTGGAAATGCTGGTCAAGCGTCTGCGATTCGACTGTAGGGTGTGGCCAGCATGGCTGCAGTGGAGAGGCCCATGAGACCCGTGCAAGGTGTGATCGACCTCCATAGTGATGCCTGTGCGTTATGGGCACCGTGGTCACGAGGATCGCAGGGTCAGCGTGGTGAAACTGAAACCAACTTAGTAACAATCGGCCACTGCCACGGTTAGCTATAGCACCTCCTCTCGCTGGAAGGCTGATGCTGATAGCATTGATTAATGATGAGGCCGGAGCTGCAAATTGTTCGGATCCGCATACAATACAAAGCGGAAATCTGACATGATCAAATCAGGAAAAAAAGCCCCTCATGTTATACGTGGGGTTTTTACGGTTGGTAGACTCCATTGCATCTATAAAAATTATCCTGGGACTATGTCACTCATAAGAGGGGATTCACACCACAGATAAGTCCTCAATTCAGCCAGTAGACAGTGTATTATAATATGCTGAACCACAAAGTGACATGTTTTTGGTCAAAGCAAATAAAGAAAAAGAGCACTTTTTCCTTCTGCAACCTTCAACAAAGAAATATACAATAGAAATTAAAAAAAAACTGTAACAAGCATCAACACGCTTTGTTTCATTTTTGATGTAGGTGGATCATAACTGACAAACATTCCGAAAACAGAGGATGGTTTACATATTCTCTTTTGCAGTAATGTAGCTGACAGCATGCACACACGCGGGCCCACAAACACAAACACACTGTTGTCTGTAATGTGAACTGTCCGGCTAATTATCAAGTTTACTTGCTAACTCACCAGCTATTTACCTATTCCAACTCCCCCTCCTTTCTTTTTAAGATGGACAGGGAGGTGTTTCAGAGCCCTTTTGCACTCGTCAATATCACAAATTCACAATATACTGCAGACTTGTAACTAGATTGTGAACTCTATAATATTGTTAAGATTTCAAAACACTAATGGTAGCCATCATATCTCATTACAAAATTATTTCTTCAGCATGCATCACAAGTCTGAAATAAAAAATGACATGAGTGAGTGACATGTTTCACAGTGTTAGAAAGTGACACTTTCTAATAGGAATCAGCTGCTAGAGCTGCGGCATCAATACGAGACAGGAGCAGGTAAACTTACCAACGTTTCCTGTGGTAGCTGCTTTAATTATTTTCTCAATTTGGTACTTCAGTTTCTGGTTTATAGGACGAATTCTTTCCAGGACCTACAAGAAGTTTAATGAAGCATATTTCCATATTTTGTAGCAAACACACAACTCAAAACACTCGTCTCAAAATCATGCGAGATAAGCCTGGCATTCGCTGCACAAAAATACTATTATTAGCACTGGAAGGAGAATCGAACTAATACCAGCACAAGGCTATTCTACCGTATTTACTTGCATAACAACCCCCCCCCCCCCTTTTTTTTTCCTAAAAAAGTCTCTAAAAACTTGAGAGGTTAATATATATTATGCTGGCTCCCATAATTTGGCCTTACCTTCGCAGTGGAAGATGCCATTGTATTGTGTCATTTTAGTGGATTACAATTCAGTTAAAAATATTCCTGACACTGCAATCATCAGATATGATCCGAAGAACTTGCACATCATGAGAACTGATGGAATAGTTTGACAGCTGTTGCATATGGTGACGTATGCAATAAAGACACATGTGCCAAGCATTTTCGAATCTTATTTTTACAGAAATATGAATAGTTCTAACAAGTAAACAAAAATTTGAAGGTAAATTGTGGAAGTGCAAATCTTGAGATCACCCCATAGGCCATAAACTGCATATGATAAGCTCTATGGTTCTGCACGCACAACCAAAACTCAAACTTCCAAATGTTGGGACACGCCACCTCATCGGAGAGACACTACCAAGGTTTGACAACTGCAGCAGCGTCTGTTTCCATTTTCTTTTTTCCACTTCTTTTTGAAAGGCGGCGACGTTGAAGACATTTGGAGCACAGTACCCTCAAATGTCAACAAAAGGCTTTAAGCTCGCAACAGGACATGTTAAGCAATCTGTGCCAATCGAGCAATTCCCCTGCTTCTGCTGAGGATTTTTCTTTTACGACAGCAGTAGCAAAAGGTCTGAAGACTTTACGAGGCCAGATTTCCCCTTAGATGACTATTCAGGAGATGACTAGCATGGAAATTCTACTAGTGGTCCAAGGCAGGCATATTTTCAGTTTCTGCTCGCTCATAAGCAGTCACGCACGCTCACTGTGTGTTGCTGCTGTTTTGTCTCTACTCGGTAGGGTTTCAACAACCTATGACAGTGATCAACTGCCGCCGATGCGGAAGTGGATAGCTTTTACTGCGATGGAGACGTGGTGTGCACCTTGGTGACAATAGGGTAAAAAAGAACCAAATGTCAGCCACTGACTTCTTTTGTTTTTCTCAACTAAACTCTGTAGGGTTCTAGGGATTTTAAGAAAATGTCAACAGCTACTGCCATCATCACTAATGCGCATGTTGTACAACTCACAATTTCAATCACAAGTCCAATATTATCACCTAGTTTGGGGTAATGGTACAAAACAATCGCTACATAAGTTGCAGATTTTGCAGAAGAATGCCCTGCGCGCCGTAGCAAATTTGCCAAATGATGCTCACAGTGCCGTTTTATTTTAAAACTACAAGGTTATAAAAATAGATCAGCTCTATGAATATCAGCTTATAGCGTCATTTAACCATGAACTGCGCAAGCAAATTACCAACTTAAATAACATTGCCAATTTGAAGGACAGCACTTCATCTCACTCCACAAGGTTTCAGAAAATCTGGCACGCACCTCTCCCCCATACTAATTATGGTCTACAGATGCTGCAATCTAGCCTTCCGCGTGCACTAATAAGTTTAACCTCACATTAGAACAACTTCGTCTATTATCGAAGAATGGTTTGCATGCAATGTTTAGTTGAAGAAAAAGTGTTTTCTTTCATCCATTTTCATAATGGTTTTGTTTTGCCTTTCTTTGTTTCTAGTTTTCCCCATATCTTGAACTTACATTCAACCTTTCATGTTCTTGAGCTGTTTTTGCTGTCCTGCTTGCCAACTTTAAGGGGAGGCGGGGCCAGTCAAGCTGCATCGCATGCAGCCTTTTTCCCGCTTTCCTCGCTACTTGTAGTTTTTAAATTTTTCTGTACATGTGTGGTGAAAATAAACTGAAACTGAAACTCTGACTGCCGAAACCATATTAGCAAACACCACTGAATGCACAGAGACATGCATTTTCAAAAAATCGACTCATGCTTGTTTAGACGGATACTAGAAGGAATTCACCCTCAGTGAAAGAAATGCTCAAGACGATTAGCCTAGTTGACATGCATGACCATCATGAGGGCGCTGCAACTGAAACTGGACCATAATGTGGGAAGTCTCTAAAGTGGCCCCCCTCCTACCACAGATCACGCCACGAAGCCGGCGCTCTTAATTGGTAGATTTGGATGATACAAGTCAACAGTCAAAAGGAAAGCCCTGGTTTGTGTGGCGGCTTCTCCAGCACATTGACCAATGGTCAGTGAACTAATCTGAGCTGAGAACAAATATGTTTAGCTGCTTTTTCTTCTTGCTGCTTTTTAAAGCAAGTTTGCACTGAGAAATTCATTTTTCCTCTTAAAGTTGAATATGGATATAGATTTTATTTTCTTTTTCCTTTTGGAAATTAAATATATTTTTCATATGATTTCAAACAAGATTTGCATAATTTTAGGAAAAAAAGTTGGCCGGTATGGGTGTGCTAAACTGCTTGCCTCTCACAATATGTTTTGCGTGCCGTCGCCTTCAACTTCCATCCGTGTCCAACAATACCAGAAACTAAAACTGAAGTGAAGAACCAAGTGCTTTCATACCGGATTTACTTTTGGACTGAAAAAAGTTGTCCTGTTTGGGGATAAAGCCTCAGCGAAGGGGTTAACTGACAGAAGAGCTACCTGCCACATCTGACAGCAAAAAAACAGGAGATATCTTGTAGGGAAGAGGAGGGAGAGATGAAAGACTCTGATATAACAAAAGACATGGATATGTAGCGAAGGTCTTTAATATACATATATATTTTCTTTTACTGCTAAAGGGGAGTTGAAAGGGCAGATTCTTTCAATTTCAACCACATTAGTCAAATTGATTGCCCTAAATTTATCCTTCAACTTAACCTCGGCAGCCAGCTCACCAACATTAACAAAGACACCCAAAGTTAAGTTTGTGATCGCGCCAATGCACCTAGGTCACATTCAGTTTAGCGAAGTAAATCGAGGTTTAATTCTTTTTACCTGTTATGCGCTCTACCTATGCAGGTTGGCCCGTTCACCTTTTGAGCTCATAGTAAATTTTCCCTCAACTGGCAACAATGAAATTTTGTTATGTTGAAGCTAAAAATACATGGCGTTCCCTGGTCCGGCAGTTTTCAAAACCAAAGTATCACATCAATCGAAGATTTCTTTATGCCACTACACTGAGGTTTAACTGTGCAAAGAAACAGCTCTGACTAGGTAATAAAAAAAAATAACACTGAATGCAAATTAGGATACTTAAAAATTGTAACCAGTTGCTAACTTAAACACCATGCAGATGTTAGGAAGGCAGAAAAACTAGAAATATACATACAGTTCGAGCTTGCACAAGCCGTCTTATGGAGAGGTCACCACTGATGCTCTTGCCAGATACTTTGCACCCAATAACACGTGTAAGATCCAGCAGGTAGGTGAGCATGACATGATTCTTCACTTCAAGGAAACTCAAACCCTGCATTATAAACGAATGCAACACGATGAGATGTCAAAATACAGGTTAAACGAGTCTATAAAAAAACAATACTGATGACAGATTGACCATAGTAACTGTACTCACAAATAACTGGAGGGTCTATCATTAAGTCGGGTCTTTTATCACGGTCACTTTTAATGACTCACTAATCATCCCACAAATTACAAAATATGAAATTGCCGCACGCAGAGCTGCAAATAGGCTCACAACTTCGTCTCACAGCAAGTGAACTATTAAAACAAATAACTGTTTCGAAGCCAGCCTACAAAAAAAAATTATCAAGCCCCACAAAAAGTCAAGTGTGCATCGTGCAACCTGCCACTCAAATTTCAAACACTGGCCAAATAGACATGAAATAGTATGCTATTACCTTGTCTATAATTCAGGATTCAAGCAGCACGCAGCCGACCACAATATGATGTGGCTACGCTAAAACGTAAAATCCAGTTAGCACAACTTTAACCCACTAGCGACAAGCAGATTGTCACTTCTGGCACCTGTCAAGTCCTGCTTGTCATTTGTTTTTGTTACTCTCTGTTCAGTTTCAGCTAGTAATACTCTTCCAAAACCAATATTTGTTTAGCCAAGAGATGGCTGTATGGGTGCTAAAAGGCCATCCTGGCTAGAATTTCATATAGAAAAAAAAAAAAAAAAAAAAAGTTTATTGGGGGGTTAACATAGCCACCTGCATCCATATGCATAAGAATACAATGTAGTGGCGTCAAATTCACTCGGAACAAAGCTTCAGTTTTAATAAGACTGATAACAAGGCTATTTTGCTTCTGCTCACATTCAACCTGACGAACATGCACAAAATGCGGTAGAGTCAAGGTCACCAAGTCGGATTACAACATGATGACAACTGGTCGACGCCAGTGGCTGGAGAGCCTTCCTTTAGGTGGCACATGTAGCAGCCAGTGACAGCATATTAGAAAAACATTCAGTCCTTCACAGTGGTCAGGGTCCACCAACATAGCACAAGTCATTCACACAAAAGCCACTTTGCAGAGTCCCAGATTCCTCTTGCTAATCAGTGACCAAATGGCACATCGTGCTCATACCAAAGGCAGAGTAATCATACATAAAAGCTAACTTTTCACTACTGCACTCTGTGTGACCAAGTTCCTGCCCTTCCCACTTTGTTGCAGATGACTAACGTGACAAGCCCAAAACGAAGGACAACATAGGAGAGAGGCAGAAGACAGCACTGCCTACCTACTTGTACTACAACACAACTATAGCCAACAAAGAAAACAAAAAACAGCCAGATAAGCTTCTGCAACGCAGTCAAAACGCAAATAGCAAAAGCTTGTTAATTCAAAGTTTGAGAGGTTAGGAGAAATGTTAAAATTATTCCAATTATCGAACAAAAACGGCTATTTTTTTCACACTTTCAGCGGTGCTTTGTTGCGTGCATATTGTGGGAAGTATCGAAGCACAAATGTTCCAAGACCGTAGGGCCTCCACCGCTAAACATAAACAGCGAATGAGATCACAGTTGCAGTATAGGCATGCAGAGCGAAGGAACCAATTGGACCATGAGGTGACAGTTCAAATTATCGGGACTTCCAAATTAGTGTTGTTGAATGATGGTCTAGTTTATGTAGTTTAACGTCACAAAGCAAGTCAGGCTACGACGGACACCACGGTGGGAGGCTCCAGAAATTTTTATCACTTGGGGTTCTTTAACGTGCACTGATATTGCACAGCAAATGGGCACCTTGCTTTTCTCCTCCACAGAAAAGTGGCCGCTGCGGTCAAGATTCGATCCAGCATCCTCCGGCGCAGCAGTTGATCACCTTAACCACTGCAGCACCACGGCGGGTAGGTTGAATTAATGAGCCTTTACTGTACCTATTCAGCAAGTGCCATGAATGGAGCGCAATGAGAAAAAGAACCTTCTGTATACAGTCGAGACCACTTATAATGAGGCCATGTACTTTCTCATGTTTATTTTTCGAAATTCGGCAGTTGCATGGTGCAAACTGTAAAACATGGGGACTGTCAGTGAAAAAAATTCTCAAAGCAAACAAGATTATAGATGGAAAACGGCACAAATTTTAGTGACATTGGAGAAAATGCTATTCAGAGTTGCTTGTAGCTGATATAAGCATACTTAGACTGTCATCAGCCATGCCAGCGTGCTCCGCTGCATTCCCAGCAAGCAGTTTTAAGAATGGTCGCTCAACAATAGTGCCTGACAAAGGAAAACCTAAAATGTCCAAAGGCACCCGGGCTAATAGTATTGGCCTGTCACACGCACACAATTTCCAAAATAAAGGAGGCTCAACAACAGTGCTCACCGTGTGCTGACAGTAACTGTGGAACTCTGATTCAGGCTCTTCAATACTGCACTCGTCTCGCACTACGTCTGTAGATCCGCTCATAATGACTGAATTCATTCAGCAGCTCTCCTAGCAGGTCTCGAACCACAACTCCCACGAACAATGCAAGAGTGTTGTCTGGGAATGAGTTCTTTCGGTTGAAACACAAGCCTCGGAAAGAAACTCACTCACAGATTTCGGCAAATGGTCTATTGCTACAGTAACGGATATGCTAGTGGGTGTGATTCGGTGGCCAGCGCGGCACAGCCTCGAGCATCTCCCCTCCTCCCTTGGATTAATTATTTTTAGTGCTTGCTAGACCATTTCTGTACTCTAAAGGGAAGAAAATTAAGTTTTCCATCAAAGATGGTTTCTAGGCTAGCATGAACATGCCAAAAACCGGTAATTTTTGATTATAACCAGTTATATAATTTTTTTTTCTTACTGGCAGATGTTTATCGGTGTTCTTCGGTTAAAACCGGAATGTACACGACCTACTTATAGTGAAATTAATGGTCATGGAGATTTTCTTCTTTGTATCCAAAGTTCATAAGTAGATTATTCATATTAAAGCTAAAATATGATGAATTATAAGTTTGGTTTACACGGCTTAACGCCCCAAAGTGACTCAGGGCTATGAGGAACGCAATAATAGATGGCTGGAAATTTTCACCATCCAGGATTCTTTAAAGCAGTCTGACATCGTACAGTGACCCCACAGTACCCTTATTCAAGATAATACATGCCACAGTGCAATGAAAAAGGCCTCTTTCGCTCGTTTCCATGCCTAGCTTTCATTGCGAGGCCACAAGAAGCTGTCCGCAAGTGTAGTCAGCTCTAGAGCACCTGAGTGGAGTGCTACAGTGCGAATTAAGTCAAATCTCAGTGCAGATGCTTTGTTAGGGGCAACGCACTTTTGCCTGTGATACTTGCATGACTTCGCAACTGCAGTTGAGTGCAAGTATTATCAGTAAAAGTCAACAGTCGCTTTGGAATTTCACTTTACTTCCTCTGCACAGCACAACTCAGTACTCCAGACATGTGTCATCGACTCTGTACACCACAATCAATGAGTTGCAGAAAGTGCCCTGCCATTTAGTTGGCTTCACTGAACAGAACCCATCAAACAAAGTGTTGATGCCAATTTAACAGATAAAAACATTCTGCATGACGGATCATCGTCAATCTGGCTGCAACTGTCACGCCCACTCGGAACCGACAAGCTGTTTTATTGTCTTCATAAGTCAGTTTTCAGTCCTTGCCAATGGTTGCAGACCCATCACAACATTACAAAACAATGTGTGTGCGTCAATCAGTGCTACTTCCAGTGCACGTAAACAATCCAAGTCACAAAAGCAAAGGCAGAAAGGTAGCCAGAGCCTTGTATGATGGAACATGTTCATCTTGTCACACTTTGCGCAAGTGCACTGCTGTTTCCACACTTCACAATGTAAAGAAATGAACTTAAAACCTCTGTGCCACCACTCTCCTCTCCAGTGCCTGCTTCTTCTGTACTTCATTTTCACTTTATTTACAATGTTTACTATCAGCTAGCACATGATCCATGGGTACAGAAGCTAACGTATATTACAACCGCTCTGCAGTTTATGTGCGCACCTGGCGTGATGATGGTCAACACGCTGAACCATCAGCAGGTAAAATTTCCGATGAATTCACCGGAAGAACCTAATAATAAACGAGTTTAAAGGAACCTCAGAACTTGCTTTAATTGATTCCCCAGTAATTTAACTCGCTGCACAAAGCCACAAAAAATTAAGGAAAGGTTTAACAAGCAAGCGAAAGCACACAATTCTTCCATGGATCCTCAAGGAGATCACAACGGGGTATAGACACAAAGGTGTCAAGGAAATTTCGAAAACGGAGGTTATGCGTAGTTATTAACCGTTCAGCGACATTGCTCAGAACCGGCACTCTAGGCGGTAACGGCAGATACTTATAGCTATTGCTAACACTGTATAGTGGGACTTCAGCGTTGAGTAAACTGTCCTTCGACGACACGAAGGTGTCGAGAGCATTTTGAAGGAAGAGGTCCCAAGAGGCGGGCCAGATAGGCAGCTGTGGCGGGAAACAGCGGGAAGGTGGGCAGCGGTGGCTGGGGACTGGAAGGCTGTGTGGCACTGTGTCAGGCAATGTTGTATATTTGTCTTGTAATGCCATGAAAGGTTATGCGCAAAGAATTAAAGAGCACTGCAGAATCTGCATTGGAGTAATGCGAAAGCATGGATGCTGCTGTTAATTGCTTCTAGTTGCTTAATTCATTTCTTGTTTACCCATTTCAGTGTTTGGTACTTTCAAACTGCGTGTCAATCCCTTCCTATGCCCTTTTTCGGCTCTACTTCCGGTTGCGTGACGCCACATCCTTGAAGTCACAGCCACTATGGCACTCCTTTCTTTCTTTCTACTTTCACTCCCACCTTCCTCCCTTCCCTTACGGCATGGCCCAGATGTCCACAGAACAAGTGTGACAGATACTGTGACTTTCCTTTCCGGTGAACCAGTTATTCTAATTAATTACCTAAAACTTATTGGCCTAATTATTTTTTTTTTGTCACTACGTCACCCTCTATCGATTGACACCACTCATTAACCTCTACCACTTCTCAATTACAACTGCTGCGAACACGATTTGCGGACACGATTCGAGGTCAGAAATCTGTGAACATAGAGAATTTAAAAGACGACACGAAGAAATATAACCACAACAGGACGAGCACAAACTAACAACTAGTTTACTCAGAAGTTGACACTTCTAAATATAGCACATGTAGGCGCATGAGCGTCGGATACACCCACAGCATGCCTGGGAAACAAGACACATCATCATACCCTACAAGAGGGATTACAACAAGGCAGAATGGCTTCCTTGGGGATCTTTCATGGCATTACAAGATTCAAGCCAACCAGCCCAACAACAACTCTTGTTGTATAGAGTTGTTGTATATTTGTGGAGATATGTACTGGTTATAATTATGTTTGCCAAGTGTGTGAAGAAGAATCAGCAGCAGGTGCGCGATGTATAAGAAGCGAAGCAGCAGATGATGAAGCGCGCGCCACTAGGGCACTAGGGGCATTGAAGCCATAGAAACACACGCGACCAAGCTACGGAAGGGTTTAGTAAAGACTACGCTTTAAAAGTCGCTGTGGCGACCCGTGAAGAAAAATGTAGAGCTTCTTATATGCTTCGTTCAACAACTTACCGCCTCTGTGCACAGTTCTTTGCTGCCGGCACGAGATGCAAGGTTTTCTACTGCGATAGACACAGTAGACGCCCTCGCTTTCACTTCTGTCAAGAGGGCAAGGAAGTCTGGAATCTTCACATGCTCGTCAGAACTCGCTTTCTGGAGAAGCAAAACGACATGATCAGGACAATTAAAAGGGAACACTCGCATAATACAAAACAATCGCCGTATGACACAAGTCTCCAAAGCCAACACCGGCACAATAACTTGTCTTATCGTGCTAGGCATTACATTTACTGCATTTTAAGAAGTGACAGATGGGCTGTACCTGCGACATGGTAACACTGCAACAAATACGTGCGGTATTTTTTGCCGCACCGCACGCATACACCACACGAAAGAGCCCCACACGTGGTTAATGTTGACTGGACGGGGTTACCAGATGGGTTCTAGCACTCACCGCCAAAGGTATTTCAAAAATTATCCCAATTGTAGCCAAATGTAAAAATGTCATGCAGTTTAAAAATAGCCCGAAATAAATGTTAAAAATAAGCACAAAAATTATTACGAACAACATCGCTCTCTTTCCGCTTCCTTCTTAATCGCTTGGTTAGTTCACTATAGCTTGTTTCCTTGCATGGAGGAAGGATGCTTTTTTGGTTCCGCCCCCATGGTAGAAGGCGCCCCAGCGGAGTGTCAGGAGTATTCTAGGCACTATATCAGGAGTGTGTCGCAAGTGGTGGTCGCGAGAACTAGCGGCGCTGCTGTTTACTCTTGCTGAGCCTTACTCTTGCTTAGGGTGTCTCGATGTCAGCGCCGCCGACATCGAGGCACCCTACTCTTGCTCGTCGCGCCGCGTCGTCTGCTAGACGCGGCGCGAAAGCATGGAGCGGCCAGCACTCACGTATCTTTTGCGTGCTGCCGTTGCACTGTACGTGGCTGCAGTATAACTATGACTACATTACGACCACTTTGGTTTTGAAGCGACGCATCACCATGAATAACGCGTTCGTGTTATGCGAAATTAACTTGTTAATGCTGTGAAACAAGTGTGAGCGCTGTCGGCTTGCTCATAAGCACTGCTTCTTGCTTTACTCCCTGGCCTGTGTTTTGCAGTATGTTCTTTCAGGGCATAGATCCTGTCGTGCAAACAAATTAGTCAAATTTTCAGTGCACAGTGTATGTCACTGAAGGTAACACAGTGGATGTCACGTTTACTGCTGCGTTGCGCAGATTGCTTCCATTATATGTAGAAATCTGCTAGCCTTGGCAGCCTGTTCATGCAGTGCATGAAGTCTGGCTACTCGCGTCAAACCATATAGTGAACACAGATTACGAATAAATCGCCTCCGTCGTCGCCTAATCAGAGAGTTTTTCTTAATGTCTCACTCGAGGTATGGCGTGGAACATAGCTCCGGATCGGCACTCTCGCACTCCCGTATATAACAATGTAAATATATATATATTCTTTTGTCGTCTAAAACAACGTCATATATGAAGAGTTATTTAATGAGTTTACTAAAAGAGGAATCAGAGAGAATGGGCGTATGCACTGCGAAAGGAAATTACTGAATAAGTGCATGAATCTATTGAAAAAATTTATATTGCGGGTAATCAAGTCGCGCCCTTGAGATATTCTTTACATAAACACAGAGAAAAGAAAAACGACATAATTTTACTGTTTGTAGAGGAATTGTTAATGTAATTTCAAACTAGCACTGGATTGCGGTTTTAAAACACGATATTCAAGGTATCTACAGAGCCGAAAAGACAATAAAAGTGAATTGCAGGAACCTCAGTGTTTTATTAACTCAACAAGAAAAATGAGCAAACATTCAATATTGCCAACAACACTCATGTCGAATGCTAATGAAATGCAGCAAACAACCAGAACTTGACTTTATCAACATAGACAAACATTGCAAAGTTACAAGCAAATAAGAGGAAAACATTATGCTTCTTTTAGGAAATGTTTGAGTGGGCAGCATAATCCTTTTTGTGTCTAGTGGGAAATGAGCGTTAGTGTTCCTAACTCCCCCTGATCATTTTTTTTTTTTGCATGTGATTTGTATTGCGCTTCAACAGCAAAAACCATATTTGCAGCAAATTCACTTCAATGCATGCATTAAGGAGCTCATATGCTTTGTTGGTAGCATATCTTGAGTTCATTCAGAAGCTTATAAGCTTTCGTGCTTGCCAGCCTCACAAAAATGCAGCTGTTCGACATATCATTAACGTACCAGCCATTGCAAGTCTGGAAGTCCTAGCTTGTAGATGCCGATCTAGATCCTCTTCTGGGCTTTTTAGACGCTTATCTTTTAACTATGAGAAAAAGCTTGAAGAACCGTGAAGAAGCGATAGGCTGCACTCCCATCCCTCCTAACTCCCTAATTACCCAAACAGCGGCAGAGAGTCATCCCATCAATCAAATAAAGGTTTTATTCCTTCATTATTTTTTTTTCTTGTCAGCTGCTGCAGCTCGCTGCGTTTTCTACGCCGCATGCTCAGTTTTTTTTAAAGAAATTTTAGTTTTTGTGATTATCATGCTTGTCAAATTTTTCTGCAGTTTTTATGATGTCTCCTCCCTTCGCATTAGCTCTCAGTTGGAAGCCCCGTGCAAAATTTCGCTTCACTAACATGCTTCAGAAGAGCTGTAATCAACGCTCAATTCACATATGAGAACTTTATGCGCAACATATCATTGCCGTGACAATTAACCGCTCAATGACAGAAGTCTTCTAAACAAGCAAATTTCCTCCCCCTCATGGCTCGTCTATTTCTTCGTCGCGAAAATACTCAAATTTCCTTCGAATTGCTGGTACTGCTACGAACTCAAAATGATCCAAATCAAAATCCGTTTGTGCGACTAGCTCAGCTGGGCCGATTTGCGCTATGTACAGTCGTGAGCAAAAGTGGTATACAACACTCAGCTGGTGGCGGTGCTCGAGAAAACTGCATCCCAAGTTTATCTAGCACCAGCTATCTAAGATCGAGACAATAGTGATGGTGCCCGAATTGGTCGACGTGCATATGTTAATGTCGCTGTCCCTTACGCTGTAGCTAGATGGCATTTCTGTGCAATTTTCCCGCGCTCTGTCAATGGCTAAGATACTACTTCTGATCACAACTGTAAATACACTGATAGGCTCTTGGAATCTTGCAAGTTCTCTATTGGCATTGCTGTCGAAACATACGGGGCAGCGCGATTATTCTTTCTCTTCAGCATATAATGCCTTTTACGTTCGAAATATGTGCCAGCAAGAAAATAAACAGCCTTGCTACACGAACTATCACGAGAGTACTTGAATATAGTTCTTTTCTAAATGCAGATCAGAAATTGTTCACTTCGGAGTAAGTTATCCCTTATGTGCAGAGCTTGTGCCCACATTTTAATCTCGATGAAGTCTATCAGGGACACGAACAAATGACGTTTCAATGGGCTTCGTTGCCCCCGGTGCAAATTTGAATCTAGGCCAGCATGAAGAGGCCTATTGTTAAAAAAAAAACAAAAACATAAAGATTCGTCTTAAAAGAGGACGCGATAAGAGCTCCTTTAACTCCGTTTCTTCATTCCGCCAATTTTAGGCATCTAGAGGCTGGCATGCTGTTGGCAAAGCATACGTCTATTTGTTTTTGATTTTAGGGTAAAGACGCAGCATCTTCTCGGCGGAAACCTTACGTTTACAGTTAACGGCATAGAATTGGAGGCACACATGTCGGCGGCTTGAATCCCTGTCACAAATTGGACTGAAACCGAAAAGGTAGATGCTAAATAAGAAGCGAAAAATTTCATGACAGCGCGCTGAACGCTGCGCAATGAAAGACTACGCCATAATTTATTACGAAATGACTTGCGCGTCAGGATATCGCGTAATAAAAATAAATGAAACCGAAGAGCAGACAACGTTACTAGAACGCTGGTTCTGGCGAGCAAGACGACAACGCTGTCACACTTGTTTCACAGCATTAAATTTCGCATCACACAAACGCGTTCTCTGTAGAAATGCATGCCTTCGAAGCCAAAACTGTCATAATGAGTCATAACTGCACTGCAGCCGTGCAGAGTGCAACGGCAGCATGTAACTGCTACGTGTATGCCGGCCACGCGTCGTCTGCTACACGCGGCGCGAAAGCATGGAGCGGCCAGCACACACGTAGCTTTTGCGTGCTGCCGTTGCACTGTACATGGCTGCAGTATAACTATGACTACATTACGACAGCTTTGGCTTCGAAGCGATGCATTACCACGGAGAACGCGTTTGTGTTATGCGAAATTCACTTGTTAATGCTCTGAAACAAGTGTGAGCACCATTGGCTTCCTCACAAGCATTGTTTCTTGCTTTACTCCCTGTCCTGTGTTTTGTAGTCTGTTCTTTCAGGACATAGATCCTGTCATGCAAACAAATTAGTCAAAGTTTCAGTGCCTAGGAGCACTCTAACCTTAGGAGGTAACATAGTGGGTATCATGTACTACTGCACTGCGCAGATTGCCTCCATTACATGCAGAAATCTGCGAACCTGTGGGCAGCCTGTTCATGCAGTGCATGAAGTCTGGCTACTTGCTTTAAGCAATATAGTGAACACAGATTACAAATAAACGGCCTCCGTCGTCACCTAGTCAGAAGCGCTATTCTTAATGTCTCACTTATGGCGTAGAACATAGCTCCGAATCGGCACTCTCGCTCTCCCGTATATATCAATGTAAAAATATATATATATATATTCCTTTGTCGTCTAAAACAACGTCAGATTTGAAGAGTTGTTTAATGAGTTTACTAAAAGAGGAATCTGTGCAAATTGGCGTGTGAAGTGCAAAAACTTACATTTCGAGTAATCAAGTCGCGCCCATGAGAGATTCCTCTCCCCCTTTACACACACACAGAGAAAAGAAAAACGAAATAATTTTACTGCTCGTAGGGAAAGTTAATGTAATTTCAAACTAGCCTTGGACTGTTTAAAACAAGATATTGAAGGTATCTACAGTGCCTGAAAGGGAACTATAAGTGAATTGCATGAATCTCAGCGTTTTATTAGCGCAACAAGAAAAATGAGCAAACATGCAATATTGTTAACAACACTAATGTCGGATGCTAATGAAATGCAGCAAACAACCGCAACATGACTTCATCAACATAGACAAACATTGCAAGGTTACAATTGTAATTAAGAGGAGACCATTATGCTTCTTTTGGGAAATGTTTGAGTGGGCATCATAATCCTTTTTTGTGTCTTGCGGGAAATCAGCGTTAGCGTTCCTAACTTCCCCTGACCATCTTTTGCTTTGCATTTGATTTTGCATTGCAACAGCAAAAGCCACATTTGCAGCGAATTCACTTCGATGCATGCATTAAGGAGCACATATGCTTGGTTGGTAGCATATCTTGAGTTCATTCAGACGCTTGCAAGCTTTTGTGCTTGCCCGCTTCACAAAACTGCAGTTACGAAGCCGTTCGACATATCATACCTCAGTCCAGGCAGGAGCTTGACGTACCAGCCATTGCAAGTCTGGAAGTCCTAGCTTTTAGAGGCCGATCTAGATCCTCTTCTGAGCTTTTTAGATGCTTATCTTTTAACTACAAGAAACAGCTTGAAGAACCGTGAAGAAGCGATAAGCTGCACTCCCATCCCTCCTAACTCCCTAATTACCCAAACAGCGGCCGAGTCATCTCTTCAATAAAATAAAGGCTTAATTCATTCATTATCTTTTTTTTTTTCTTGTCAGCTGCCACAGCTCGCTGCGTTTTCTACGCCGCATACTCAGTTATTTATAAGATAATTTAATTTTTTTATCGTCTTGCTTGTCGAATTTCTCTGAAGTTTTTATGATGTCTCCTCCCTTCGCAATAGCTCGGAGTTGGAAGCCCCGAGCACAATTTCGCTTCATTGACATGCTTCAAAGAGCTGTAATCAACGCTCAATTCACATGATATGAGAACTTTATGCGCAACATATCATTGCCGTGACAATTAACCGCTCAATGACAGAAGTCTTCTAAACAAGCAAATTTCCTCGCCCTCATGGCTCGTCTATTTCCTCGTCGCGAAAGTACTAAAATTTTTTTTTTAATTGCCGGTACTGCGACGAACTCAAGATGATCCAAATCAAAATCCATTTATGCAGCTAACTCAGCTGTACGATTTGCGCCTTGTACACTGATAGGCTCTTAGAATCTTGCAAGTTCTCTACTGGCATTGCTGTCGAAACACACGGGGCAGCCCTATTATTAGAGTGCTACTCTTCGGTATTTAATGCCTTTTGCGTTCGAAATATGTGCCAGCAAGAAAACAAAGAGCCTTACTACAGGATTTATCATGAGAGTACTTGAATATGGTTCCTTTTCTAAATGCAGATCAGAAAGTTTTCACTTCGGAGTTAGTTATCTCTTATGTGCGAAGCTTATGCCCACCTTTTAATCTCGAGGAAGTCTATCAGTGGCACGAACAAATGACGGACTTCCAAGTAATCGTTTCAATAGACTTCGTTGTCCCCGGTGCAAAACATGCAGGCCAGAATAAAGAGGCCTCGTGGTAAAAAAAAAAATACAGCAAAAAACTTCGTCTTAAGAGAGGATGCGATAGCGCCTTTCACGCCGTCTCTCCATTCCGCCAATTTTAGGCGAGGCTGGCACGTAGTTGGCAAAGCGTACGTGTATTTGTTTTTGATTTTAGGGTAAAGACGCGGCATCGTCTCGGCGCACGCCCTACGTTTACAGTGAACGGTATAGAATTGGAGGCACACATATCGGCGGCTTGATTCCCTGTCACAAATTGGACTGAAACCGAAAAGGTAGATGCTAAATAAGAAGCGAAAAATTTCATGACCGCACGCTGAACGCTGCGCAATGAACTGCTATGTCCTAATTTAATAAGAAATGACTTGCGCGTCAGATAATCGTGTTATAAAAAGAAATGAAGCCTTAACAGCAGACAACGTTACTAGAACGCTGGTTCTGGCGAACACGTCGACAACGCTGCCACACTTGTTTCCCAGCATTAAATTTCGCATCACACAAACGCGTTCTCTGAAGAAATGCATGCCTTCGAAGCCAAAACTGTCGTAATCTAGTCATAACTTCACTGCAGCCGTGTAGAGTGCAACGGCATCGCGTAACAGCTACGTGTATGCCGGCCGCTCCATGCTTCCGCGCCGCGTGTAGCAGACGACGCGAGCAAGTCAACTGCAGCCACGGAGGGAGAGCGCCTCGAGGGAGAGCGCGCGCTTTCTCAATCGCCGCGGGAACAATGGGAACTTTTCTCCTTGAGTTACGCTCTCCGCCGCCGCGAGGGCCGCGACCTGCTCACTCTCACTGTTCGCTCCGCATCTGCTTCAGCGGCGGCGAGTGGCTTTTGCATGATTTTGCGCTGTCGCTCGCTTGTTTCGTGGTGAGTGCAGCCCCGAAATGAAAGAACACGGAAGGTAGATACTGCAGCGGCATGTCGTCAGCGTACTACCCACGTGAACCGAGTCTTTATATAAAAACACTGTCGCTCAGCAAACGTTCGACAAGCATATGACATGCATTGCGGCATGGCAGCTACTTTTGTCCATTTTAATGCGAATGGTTCCCAAGCCTGCACAAGAATAGCAAAAAAAGAAGAAAAAAAACTGAATGAGCAGTGATCACATCGAAGCTTCTTCAAGGCTAGCATTACAGCAACTCGTCTGCAACAGCAAAACAGTATTTCAGTACTAGATGCAAACCCATCCATATATAGCACCAAAGATGAAAATAATTTCATAAAAATGTAATGTAAATAGCATAATGCTTGCATGATACAAAGTATTAGTATAACAGTCAGAGTAAAGACTGTAAGGTTGAGTTTTCAATGTTATTATAATTTATATATTAGCCAATGTGTTGTATTTAAACATTATATTTTATTTTGCAAATGAATGTTGTTTTAATGAAATTTTACATGATATTATGTTTATTATGACGACAATAAAGAAATTGTTTGATATTCATGACACCACTTGTGCTGGAAGCGGTAAAAAGAGGCTAATAAATGGCGCAGCTGGTGATACTCGATTGCAGTGGCTGACAAACGAGTTTACTTGCTATATCGAAAGCATTCAAAAAACTTCTAAACGTTAAAGAAGGAAACTTTCACTGAAAAAACATTTCAAGAAATGCTGTTCATCCCGAGTCTACTGTACAAGTGGTAGAATACCTCCTGGGGAAAGGTGTCAGCTCCGTCCTCACCAGGAAGCTAGCTCAATAGTGGCCCCATTGAGGCTCTCTTAGGGAAAGTAAGGCTAATGTGCGGAGAGAACGACATGCTAGATGCGAGGGCCTTAACAGCGGCACTTGACCACATTGTAAAGACGGACGTTTCATCTTGGAGCAAAATCAAAGCAGTTTTCGTCGATGCCAAAGAAATCATTTCTGCTCGGCAACAATTAGTAACCGAGAAAATGAAGGAATTGTGGTGGCATCTCCTGTCATCCCATTGCTGTCACATATTCCGGTTTAGCTTACGTCGATGGATACATTGATAAGTTAATCAGTGACCTCGGGTGTGACGCTGCGCTATCTTTCTTGAAACTAGCGAAAGAAGCAGCCCCATGTACACTCTTCTACGAGGACAAGAATTCTAGTGGACTGTATTATCCGAAACCAGAGTTTATTACCCTATTGGACAAGGTTCTCTCTCAAAAAAAAGAAAAAAAAAAATAAATGTGCATCTATCACACACAAATGCTCTCGAAGTACTTCAAATCCTGATTCAAGCAGCACAACTGAGAATTCGTCATTGCTGAGTTGCCCTGAAGGAATTAACAACAGCCTATAAGGTCCACTTCTTTGATATCTGAAAAATTTATCAGAATCCTTCTTGTCAATTATGCCAAGAAAATGACAGACAGGAATTACAGGCCAGCTCCCTATGTGAACAAACCGGCCAGGAAGATTGAGACTGAACTTTCTAGCCGCAGGTCACGTTTTAATGAATTGGTAAATATGTAGTACAATGTATAACTTTGAAGGACAATTTTTTATTGTTTGCCGCTATTTTCAATTAGGCATAACTGCTAATTCCCATTTCCCTGATTAAAAGTTGTTGTTTATTTAAACCGACTACGTCTGTATTATACACGTACGTGCGTCAAGGGAAGAGAAGCACGCTCTCCCTCGAGACCGGCCGTGCTGCAGCGTTGTTAGTTCACGCGACCGCCACCGAAGACACCTCTGGAAACCTTGGCGGTCGCGAGAACTAGCGGCGCTGCAGTCAACTCTTCTCCTTGCCGGGCGCGTCGTCTGCTACTCGCGGCGCGAAAGCATAGAGCGGCCAGCACACACGTAGCTTTTGCGTGCTGCCGTTGCACTGTACATGGCTGCAGTGTAACTATAACTACATTACGACAGCTTTGGCTTCGAAGCGACGCATTATCTTGGAGAACGCGTTAGCGTTATGTAAAATTCACTTGAATTAATGCTGTGAAACAATTGAGAACGTCATCGGCTTGCTCACAAGCACTGTTTCTTGCTTTACTCCCTGGCCTGTGTTTTGTGGTATGTTCCTTCAGGGCATAGATCCTATCATGCAAACAAATTAGTCAAATGTTCAGTGCATATGAGCACTCTAACCTTAGAAGCTAACGTAGTGGGTGTCATGTACTACTGCGCTGCGCAAATTGCCTCCATTACATGCAGAAATCTGCTAACCTGGGCAGCCTGATCACGCAGTGCATGATGCCTGGCTACTCGCTTTAAACAATATAGTGAACACAGGTTACGAATAAATCGCCTCCGACATCGCCTAGTCAGAAGCGCTTTTCTTAATGTCTCACTTATGGCGTAGAACACAGCTCCGAATCGGCACTCTCGCTCTCCCGTGTATAGCAATGTAAAAAAATAATAATAATAATATAAATAAATAAATAAAACAGAAAAAAATTCTTTTGTCGTTTAAAACAACGTCAGATGTGAAGAGGTATTTAATAAGTTTACTAAAAGAGGAATCAGTGAGGATGGGCGTGTGCACTGCGAGAGGAAATAACTGAACAAGCCCAAGAGTCTATTAAAAAAACATATACTGTGAGTAATTAAGTCGCGCCCTTGAGAGATTCCCCTCCCCTTTACACCCCCCCCCCACACACACACACGCGCGCGCGCGCACACACACATACAGAGAGAGAGAGAAAAAGAAAAGAAAAACGACATATTTACTGCTTGTAGGGGAAGTTAATGTAGTTTTCAACTAGCACGGGACTGCACTTCTAAACTACAATATTCAAGGATCTACAACGCCAGAAAGGGCGTTAGAAGTTAACTTCATATACCTAAGGTATTTATTAGCGCAAAAAAAGAGAACAAAAATACAATATTGTCAACAACACTATAAGGTCTAATGCTAATGAAATGCGGCAAACAACCAGAACTTGACTTCATCAACGTAGACAAACATTGCAAGGTTACAATTGTAATTAAGAGGAGACCATTATGCTTCTTTTGGGAAATGTTTGAGTGGGCATCATAATCCGTTTTTATGTGTTGAGTGGGAAATGAGCGTTAGCGTTCCTAACTTCCCCTGACCATCTTTTTTTTTTTTTTTTGCGTGTGATTTTGTATTGCTTCAACAGCAAAAATCATATTTGCAGCGAATGTACTTCAATTGCTTGGTTGGCAGCATATCGTGAGCTCATTCAGAAGCTTATAAGCTTTTGTGCTTGCCTGCCTCACAAAAATGCAGTTACGAAGCCGTTCGACATATCGTACCTCAGTCCAGGCAGAAACTTGACGTACCAGCCATTGCAAATGTCTGGAAGGCCTAGCTTGTAGGTGCTGATCAAGATCCTCTTCTGAGCATTTCAGATACCTATCTTTTAACGAGAAACCGCTTGAAGAACCGTGATGAAGCGAGAAGCTACACTCCCATCCCTCCTAACTCCCTAATTACCCAAACAGCTGCCGAGAGTCATCCTTTCAATCAAATAGAGGCTTTATTCGTTCATTATTTGTTTTTACTTTTTTTTTTGTGAGCTGCCACAGCCTGCTGCGTTTTTTACACCGCATGCTCATTTATTTTGAACATATTTTAATTTTTGTGATCATCTTGCTTGTCGAATTTCTCAGCAGTTCTTATGATGTCGCATTACCTATTCGCATTAGCTCGGAGTTGGAAGCCCCGTGCACAATTTCGCTTCATCATTGACATGCTTCATAAGAGCTTCTACGTAAGCAACGCTCAATTCACATGATATGAGAACTTTAAGCGCAACATATTGCCGCGACAACTAACCGCTCGATGACAAAAGTCTTCTCAACAAGCAAAATTCCTCCTCACTCTCATGGCTCGTCTGTTTACTCGTCGCGAAAATACTCAATTTTCCTTCGAATTGCTGGTACTGCGAAGAACTCAAAGTAATCTAAATCAAAATTCGTTTGTGCAGCTCAGCTGTCCGATTTGCGCTATGTACACTGATAGGCTCTTGGGATCTTGCAAGTTCTCTATTGGCATTGCTGTCGAAACACACGCGGCAGCGCGATTATTAGGGTGCTATCCCTTCGGTATATAATCCCTTTTGCGTTCGAAATATCTGCCAGCAAGAAAATAAAGAGCCTTGCTACACAAACTATCACGAGAGCACCTGAATATAGTTCCTTTTCTAAATGCAGATCAGAAATTGTTCCCTTCGTAGTAAGTTATCTCTTATGTACAGAGCTTGTGTCCACCTTAATCTCGAGGAAGTAACGGACTTAGTGATCGTTTCAATAGGCTTCGTTGCCCCCGGTGCAAAGCATGCAGGCCAGCATGAAAAGGTGTGATGTTAAATATATATATATATATATATATATATATATATATATATATATATATATATATATATATATATATATATAGCCGAAAGCTTGTAGGGCTCGTGGCGCGCCGCGCTTTCGAAGGCCGCGCCACTTCCCAATGCTCCCTGCGCGCGTGCCTGTTTCCCTCTCCCCGCTCGCGCGGGGATAACCGGTCCCGCGCGAGGGGGCTATAAAAGAAGGCACGCGCCGCCGCCTCGCCCTCTTCTTGGTCCCTGGCGCTTCCTGGTCCCTGGCTCGTCGCTCCCGCTTCCCTCCCGGCTCTCCACGGAAACGACCCGCAGCCACCCGGACGACAAGATCCCTGTGAGATTAAATATGTTTGTTATACGGCCCACTGTGTGTTTGTCGTGCGCATCCCTCGGGCAGAGGAATCGCCCACAAGCTTCATCTTAAGAGATTAAGAGAGAACGCGACAGCGCCTTTAACGCCGTCTCTTCATTTTAGACATCTAGAGGTTGGCACGTAGTTGGCAATGCGTATGTCTATTTGTTTTTTATTTTAAGGTAAGGACGCAGCGCACACCCTATGTTTACAGTGAACGGCATAGAATTGGAGGTACACGTGTCGGCGGCTTGATTCCCTGTCACAAATTGGACTGAAACTGGAAAAGACGGTGGATGCTAAATAAGAAGCGAAAAATATATGACAGCACGCTGAATGCTGCGCAATGAACGGCTACGTCATAATTTAATACGCAATGACTTGCGCGTCACGATATTGCGTAATAAAAAAAAATGAAACCGAAGTGCAGACAACGTTACTAGAACGCTGGTTCTGGCGAGCAAGTCGACAACGCTGTCACAGTTGTTTCACCGCATTAAATTTCGCGGCCCACAAACGCGTGCTCTGGGGTATAATGCAGGCCTTCGAGGCCAAAACTGTCATAATGTAGTCATAACTGCACTGTAGCCGTGTAGAGTGCAATGGCAGCACGTAACAGCTACGTATATGCCGGCCGCTCCATGCTTCCGCGCCGCGTGTATAGCAGACGAAGAACCCGGCAAGGAGCAAGAGTAGGGTGCCTCGATGTCTTTCCCTTCGTCTTTCGCCTCCGAAACACCCTAAGCAAGAGCACGGCCGGTCTCGAGGGAGAGCTCTCCCTCGAGACCGGCCATGGCAAGAGTAGGAAGCCTACGCAAGAGTAAAACATGACCGCCACCTGGGACACCTCTCAGGGCGGAGCTGTGTAACGTTGAGCCAGCCTGTATCCGCAGTGTACGCGCAGAAGCCGGTTGGCGATAAACGGATTTCGCTGCCCTTACATGACCCGGTGAAAACATTGGTGAAAACTCCGTATCTATTGAGAATTTTCCACACTGTGAAAGGCTAGGAAGAGGAGTTTTCATAAAATCAGCCCTTCCAAAGGGCAAGACACGAGGTATCAGAATCTACTCGGCTCCTCCATCTGCGGCTGCATTTCGTTCCGTTGGTTTTGTTGCTTGTTTCGAAGTGTTTATCACAGTGTTTTCCCTTGCGAGAACAATATGCATTTACTGGATGCCTTCAGCTGGCATCCAAGGAGTGGGAGTTTGGGGGCCTAGCTTTTATATCATCGGTATTGTTTTACATCGTCAAGGCCCTTGAAAACAAACTTTTGCTTTCTGTCTGCTGCACTTGTATGCAAAAGTTGTGGCAGAGATTCTGCAGTCATTTGGCGATGGGCCACAGATTAGTTTATCACCATAGCGCAAAGAGGAAAGAAGTTTTAGCTGTCACGATAAGTAATTAAGTGTGTCAGTTTAGGAAAACTATCATTTAAAAAATCATGAGGATGTACTAACCATTCGTGCTTAGATAACTTCTATGTACTTCATTGTGCAGGATAAGATAAATGGCGGGTTGTTTACGACATTCTTGTAAAAATCGGAGCGCTTTATAAATAAACTTCTTTTTTTTTTTCTGTTGTCAATGCATGTCGCATATTTATTTATTTTTCTTACGGAATAACTAGAGAAGTCCAAAAAGTACCTTATCTTCTTCCCAACAAAATTTTACTTCAGAAACCACCTCGAAAGCAGCCTTTTGCGGAAGAGTTTAGATATGGTAGTTTTCCTGACTAAAGTGCTCTTGCAAAAAGTTTAAACTGAGAAAAATGAGTTCAAAGATTTAAGAACGCTAATGAAGTTTAGGGCCTAAATTAATATATCAAAGTGCCTGGCTGGAGCGTATAGTTTACTGCCCCGAGGCGATTGCTTCAAGTTGCATTTTTTTTTTTTTTATTAGCTAGCAGCTGTCTAGTGCCCTTGCCTGCACTCGTGAATTTCTTTCCTTGGTCGGTTGCTGGGCGTGCGGTCTAGGCTCCTTATTCTGTCTCCAGCTTGTCAAGTACTTTGGTTACCCAGGCTCTCAGTGGTGCCAGAGCAGTGTTTGAGGATTACAGGCTTCACTTTAGTAAAAAAAAAAAAAAAAGATTCCATTTCAGTTTACCAGACAAACAAGTGTTGCCACGGCCCAAAATTTGCCTTTTCTTTCTGTTTTTCCCTTTAGCTATCTGCTGTACCCTTAATAGCAGGCTTTTTTTTTTTTTGCTATAAGGTGGGAAAATTGACCATTCCAACTTGGCGATTACTCTGCGTTCAGCTTCTTGCCCACTATGCGGGTGCATCTTTAAATCAACGTTCTTAGATGCTTTCAGTGGCAAGTGCACCTCACCTTGCAAAAATATTAATTTTAATTTTTTCACTGCGCAGGTGATAACCAAACTTGGTTGACAAGTTTCTTTATTACGTGAATAATCTAAATCATCAAAAGATTAAAGAAAGAAAAACGTTTTTCTTTCTTTTTTTTTTTTGGGGGGGGGGGGGATTATGATCTCAGCCCGCATCACCCTTAAGGGTATCAATCGGGAGGACAGCGAGCAAAAACGGAAAATACGAAAATCTGGCTATTGTAGATCAATTTGTTTTTCCATTTATCTGGCTAGTAAGTAAAATATTCCCTGACCGGATAATATATGTTTCTTTACTGTCTACAATCGTAGAAATATGTGTCATGATGGTATGCATGCTACAGGTTTGGTTTTTTTTTTTTTTTTTTTTTTGCCTTCAGAAGCCTTCATGTAATGCGAATTCAGTTTCGAGGTCCTACGTCGCGCATTAGAACCTGCTCTGCCCGTCGTGGTGGTTCAGCGGCTGATTTTCGATGGAGGCGAAACGCAAGGCACCTGTGTACAGTGCCATGTCGGCGTGCTCAAAGGAACTCCTCGTAGTCAAAATTATTCCGAAGCTCTCCACTTCGGCGTCCCTCCGATCCTGAACCGTTTCACGAAATGTGCTCTCACAAAACGCTCTTGGATCCAGCTAGTTCTCGCGGGCTGGGGCCCGTAAAACAGTGCCTTTCTAAGAAGCAATGATGTGGGCTAATGAAACATTGCTTTATGATAAAAATTCATTCTTCGAGACGCAAAGAAAGTCAGTAATCTGGAAATGTGCACATTTTCTCCTCGGGTGTATCAATGCAGCCGACTGCATCGATACATTTCGGCTGCGCGTCTTACTACGCCTGTCCAGTGACTCTACCGCGCCTTAGAGTAACTATATAGCCTATATAATAACTTCACCTCTCTATATAATAACTCTACAAAGCCTAATAGTAATTTTACGGCGCCTCTAACATCAGCGCCGCCACGCGTCATCGGCGCACTGTGGGGCCAAGCTTCAGCAGCCGGTTTTCACACTTGCCCATTCTAGCCACCCTAGTATACTGCTGCAGGCTGCTCCCTTTGTTACGGGGCAGAGATCTCGCCAGGCAATTATGCCTTTTGTCTCTGCCACCCGCAGGAAGGTGCGATTTCCTAAAAATAAAGAACTGACCGAATTCAGACAGCTTTTTCCTAGCGTGCTAGGCAGCCGGCGAAAAATCTTCGATAACATAAATGTCCGAATCTTTCCACTTTTATCCCTTTTGTAAAACTCTGTCTCCTTAATTTGGCTAATGCTAACAATTACCAGTCGTTCCTGCTTTCAAAGTGTAGGCCACCAAGACGGCAGGCAATCTCAGTTGTTTCTTCGTTGATACCGGAATCAATGTGTATGGTTTAGCAAGTTGAACATTTTTTCTTAAATCTCACCGTGACCGGCACGCCGTGAAAAAGGAGATTGTTGCGACAAGACCTGTCTTCGAGGTGTAAAGTTGCGACCTTAGCTCATCAGTTTGTTGCAGTATGTTGGTAAGTATTTGGTCATTTTACCCACTCCTAGCCTCAAGTTTCGAAAAACGTGTGTACATTTCAATAAACTTTGCTTCCATAGATAGCTGTGCCATCTTGATGTCCTGAACGTTGTCAATCAAGTGAGCTTGCTGTTTAGTAAGAGTTTCAGTCTCACGCTTAAATATTTTAGGCGCTGCAGGTTTTGTTGTTGCCAATGCGCGTCATTTGATGAACCATACCTCATTATCCGAGTTGCTAGGTCTGCTTCCTACATCCCCACAACATAACAAACGTGTCGCAACATAAATACATTCATTGACTGCATCGCACAAAATAAGTGGGCGTAGCAACAGCCGGACGTTGTCCGCCATGCGGTGCTTGTTTTGCCAATATTCCTATAAATATTTCGAATCAACCGTTGGTCACACAGCGTTCTGAGCAGTGTCATAGGATTTCTCGAGGCATGCATACATGCTCTACTCAAGTCGAGGCTATATGCTACAGGTATTCGAAACAATATCATGTACGGTATCTAGTGCAAGTTCTGCTAGCGTAATAAGGTTTTTTTTTTGTTTTGTTTTGTTTTTTAAAACACCGAGAGGTGCCGTATTGTAGCCGCTTTACGCGGGCCAAAAGCCACTGGAATTTGCCAAACTCATTACCGGAAAAAACTTCGCAGTGAATCTCGATGACTGGCTGTCCTTCCAAAGACATGCGCAATTCTGCAGCTCCATTTTTTTTCTAAGCAATGCAAGAAAGCAGCTGTAAGGTATACGGCTACACAGTACATATTCATTTCTTAACTGTATCTCATTCGTTAACTGCGCACAGAATTGCAGAGACCTAAATTGTAATACTAATGAAGACAAAATCGTGAGACCCTGGGGAAGGGGTAAAACGCGACAGTCCGCTCAGAAAAAGCAACTGTAATGTTCACTCGTGCATTGCTTCGTCCTGAGTTTCGTTTTATGTGCTATTTTCTTGAGTGGTCTGCACAAGCAAAAAAGGAAAGCGTTCAAGGCTGTTCGGAGTAAGAGTGGCATGAAGACAGCGCTGCAATGTGTGCGTCAGCGAAAGCGTTCATTTCGCGTTTCTGCGAAATCCTTCGATCACAGGGATGCTCTGCAAAGGTGAGAAAAAACGAAATGAAAACTAGCGGCGAGATCTATAGACGTGCTTTACCAGAATAAATTAGGATGCAAGAACTCGTGGTTCTTGCTCAAACATCTCCTAGACCCTGCCCAAACCAAATCCGCTACACAAAAGTATTTACCCGCGTCACACACGCTTTTCAGGGCACAAATGACGAATTTCGCGATACTCTGCGGGAGAAATATGTCAGTACCTCCACCGATATCCCTCTCCCCTTTGGCTACATGGGCACCGAGAACCCGGACATGGACTGTGACATCACAGTAGCAGAGGTTCGCGCTGCTCTGAATCACATTAAGACCACCGCGGCCGCAGGTGTCGACCGCATTACCAATAAAATGCTCCGTAACCTCGATGATCACTTAGTCGAGGCAATTGCGGACCTTTTCAATCGCCACTGGCATGTCGGTAATCTACCACACACATGGAAACATGCCAAAGTCATTTTCATACCCAAACCAGGGAAGTAGCTGGAACTGGGCAATCTGCGGCCCATATCACTGCTTGGGCAAGGTTATGGAACATGTCATTCTTAATCGCCTCCACGCACACACTGATAAACACAACCTCTTTCCTCCCACTATGATCGGCTTCCGCGCTGGCCTTTCCACCCAAGACGTAATGTGGCAACTCCAACATGAAATACTCAACCAGGTCCCATCCGGGTTACACACACCATCTTAAGTCTCGACGTCAGCAAAGCGTTTGACAACTTGTCGCATGCATCCATCTTAACCAACCTCTCACAAATGAATGTCGGCATCCGCATCTATATGATTACATTGCCAATTTTCTCCACAATCGCACTGCTGAGCTTCATATTGGAGACCTCCATAGCGATAAAATCACGCTAGGCCCTCGTGGCACACCGCAGGGATACAGTATTATCCCCGTTCCTCTTCAATACAACAATGCGAGGCCTCTCGCCGCGTCTCGACGCCATACCACAAGTCAAACACTCGCTGTATGCAGACGACATTACCATCTGGACAAACTCCGGCTCGGACGAGGACATCGAGACCTCCCTTCACGTGGCAACTGACACTGTCCAGGCCTTTGTCCAAATGGTCTTTCTTGCTCTTCAACGAAATCATAGTTACTGATCATCACAGACGCCGGCCCATCCAAGACTTACCTGAACCGATTGCGCTCCAGCTGGATAAGATTCCCATACCTTCCGTCCCGGCATTCGTGTCCTCGGTATGATGGTGCAGAATAACACCCAAAACATGGAGGCTATGAAACGTCTCCTGGCTACAGACCATCAGATTAACGGCCTCATTCGGCGCATTGCCACTCGTCGCCGAGGCATGAAAGAGGAGGACCTTTGTAGGACAATCCAGGTTTTTCTAATAAGCCGCATTGGCTATGTCTACCCTTATTACCACCTACGCCAGAAGGATATTGAAGCAGTGGACAGCGTAATCCGTTCCGTGTATAAGGCGGCGCTAGGACTGCCTGATGTGCCGAGTGCTGACTTAAAGGAGTATAGACACCAATTTTTGAAGCGTCGGAAGGAATACGGTTGCTTTCCTGGTTATACAGAGTTGCTCCCCAAGCAATCCCAACGTCTCATTTTGCTGCGAGCATATTTTAATTTGATTTTAAATACACGCCAGGCAAAGACTCCGTGTTTCAAAACTTATCGACATTGACATTATCTGTGACGAAAACGCGTACAGAGGTAAACAACATGACGTCATCAAACAATTGTGACGTGGAGTCAGCAGAACAAAGAGCCGGGACGACACGGGAAAGCTCACCGCGTCGGCCCTGTCGACTGGCCACCCCAGGGAAAGCTCTGCGCTTCTTCTCGCGTGACTCGATGGCTGAAACACTGCTCAACGACGATATTTTCTGGCACGTGCGATCGCAAGCAGACGAAAAACGCTACCCGTATGCGTCATTAGATTGTGTGTGTAGTGTCGCCAGTCTTGCCAGCAGGAGGTGCTCGTGTGGCGCGCTCGCTAAAATCCCTTGATAATATGAAAGTAGCGACTTTCTGTGAACTTTGCCGCCGCTCCGCGCACCATCGCAGATCCTCCTCTCTCAACTCTCCCATCGGCGCTCTTCTCAACGGTGATTGGCTCTGCGGGCCGTCGCCAGGAAAAGCGCGCGAAAAGTTCGCTCTTTTTGTGTTTTCAGTTTTAGCCGGCGCCATTTTTTAGGCAGCTGCCGTTGCTAGTAGCGAGCTCCCTAGCATTCCGCGCTTGCACTTCGCGCTGTTTTAGCGCAGCGCTAGCCGAGTTGCTGTGTATTTCATTGCACAAGCTGTCGTGAAAAAGGCTTCATTCTTTTCGCAATTCCGAGAGGAAAGAAGGACACCATTCGAATAAAAAAGGGGTTCAACAACATCGGCCGCAAGAACTTTACCCCGACGAAGACTAGTCACCTCTGCTGCCTCTGCGACGTACTGTGCATTGGTTCCAAGCGACATGAAACTGCTTTCAAGCGCATCACAAAGCTGACAGGTAGGTAGGTAGGTAGCAACTTTAATGATTCAAAAAAGAAATAAAGTAAGGGGGGGGGGGAGGGTAAAGGGAAGTGAGGGAGCAGGACGACAATGGGCCCTCAGGCCGCTCTAGATGGCTGGGCACTTTTGAGCTTCGGCGACCCCTCGGGCCCAGCTCACTGTCAGAAGCTGTACCTCCGGCAGCGAGCTGCGCAGAGCAGCCTCCCATCGCTCCTGATGTCTTGGCTCTTGCCACGGGGGCCTGGGTTTGTTCGGGCAGTTCAGTGACAATCTCACTTAATTCACTGATCATTTTGCGCCTTTATGCGCGTTATTTCTTTTACTTCATGGTTCCGCTCAACGTGCTATATAATAGCGACTGCTGATGCATACAATGCGCACACAATAGCCGCCCTAATTTCTGAACTAAAGGCCTCGCTTTTCAACGCTAACGCGTGCAATTTTGGAGATTGTTATTTCATTAATAGGCTTATGTCGCAGGAGCGTGTCGAGAGCTCTTCCGCAGAACTTGTCCACAGAGTGTATATATATCCGCACATCAAAATTTTGTCTCTTTAGATTATCGAAATTAGACCTCATTCTAATCTGGCAAAAATTGGTGTCCAACCTAATTTGAATATGGCGAATTTACTGGTTACATCGAAATTTCGGTGGGCCTCCCTCAGAATGTAGCCCCAGGAACCCCCTAAATTTGACCTTATCCGAAGGTGGCAAAATTGGTGAACAACCTAATTTGCGTATGGCGAATTCAGTGGTGACATCCAAACCTAGGTGGCCTATTCCCAAAATTTAGCTCTCTGGACCCTCAAAATTTGACCTCGTCCGAATTTGAGCAAAATTGGTGTCCGACCTATTTGAGTATGAGGAATTCGGTGGTAATCTCCAAATTTAGGAGGGCCACCCCAAAATTTGGCCCTCTGAATCCCCAAAATTTGATCTGGTCCGAGTATGACCAGAAATTGGTGTCTATAACCTAATTTGGGTATGGCCAACTCAGTCTTGACTTCCAAATTTAGGTGGGCCTCCTTAATTGTTTGCCTAGCTAATGGGCGCCATGTCCATTTTCGTAGCGTAGAGCAGCCGTCGGCCGTGGACCCGAGATGTCTAGTGTGTACAAAGAAAACAATGCTGTTTGGTCTTGAATTGATATAGGAGTATTTCGTACGTGCGCACCCTGTCGCAGTTATCGACATAAGGCCTGTACTTCCTCCACATTTTGCCACTAAAAGAGTTGAAAGTGTTCTGGGCCACGTTTCTTTAGTCTAGTCAAAGCAAAAGAAAAAAAAATATTGGTCATACTAAAATTAGGGTTGACACCAATGTGATGTAATTGACACCAATGTTGACACCCTGATCTTGGCTCTCGGTTTCGGCTCGACGTCACTTCAAGGCCGCCGACAGCAGGAGCTAGATCCGTTTCATGCTTAACAGAAAAAAGTTGATATTCGATCGTTTTCAAGCAACCGCGAAAATTCTTAACTACGAAAACAATTAAGCAGCTGCCTGTTCACTGCGCGGTACCAAACTCAGTCTAAACCTTATTGAAAAATTTTAGGATGACCATCAAAGCAAATGTTCCAGCCTGTTGCTAGCAACCATCGCATTTCTGAAACACCGCTCGTTAACAACTGCATAAAGTTTACTTCCGCTAAAATTAGTTTGAGGTGAATCTACATTTAACTGAGCATCGGCATGCTGAGAATATTCAGGAGTGTTCAAATATATAGTAAATATTATGCTTAATATATTATGCCGTGTTGAGACACACGGTAATGAAAAGTCAAAAGGAATGTGAGGTGTATGTAGCAAGCGGTTTTTGTTTAGGTCACAAGCGGTCGTAATTTGCACTTTCATTGTGCGTACGAGACGCAAATTTATGTGGCTCGCGGTACAGTCAAACGAGTCGCATGTCTTACTTATGTCTTTATTCGATAACAGAGCATGGAAAATGCGCAAACTAAAGAGCGCGCGCGCGTGCCAGCCAATTTCCCGGACGGCGAGGGAGCGCTGCCCCAAAAAGCGTGCCGTGTGCAGCGCGCGCAGCCGGCGGGCGAGGATATTCGAGGAGGAAAGTGCTGGAGTGGAGGAGAGTGTCGCTACTTTCAATTTTCAAATTATCGAGGGGTTTTAGCGCTCGCATCTTTTACGTCATCGCGCGCTCGTGCTCGGAGGGCTCGAAACCGAAACTGGTCCTGATAAATGCCCTGATAATTAATTTATTGAGGCGTGTTGGAGTTTTTTGGGTAGCAGTCTCTGTGTTTTGGATCTTCGTGGATCGTTTAAAGCAAAAATCCTGAAACAGAAAATTTACGTGTTACTCCTTTGAGATATTTGCGATCGGGCCTCAATCAAACTACTATATTGTGCCATAGTGTGTATACTTTATTTTTATTTTTACCTACCATGTCCTTTCTCCCTGTCGCTCACCTCTGATTTCCTCTACCACTTCTTCACTATCCCTTTATTTCCGCCGCCCCAGTTCAGGTGCTTCAGATAGATAGCAGATACTGGGGCCGGCAAATATCTCTTCCTTCCTTTTGAATATATAATAATAAAATAACCACATATTACTACTACTACTACTACTGCTACTACTAGCTACTACTACTACTACTACTACTACTACTACTACTACTACTACTACTACTACTACTACTACTACTACTAGTACTACTACTACTACTACTACTACGTCTATGCAAGTAGAACGTCCCACTAAACTCTTTGCAAGTAATAGATGTCACTGTGAGTGCCTCATTTGCAATAACTGCGCGGCAACACAGTGCCTCTTTCTGGGCGGATCTAACACATGACGTGTGACGAGTGGGCTCACCAAGAGTACTCAAGGGCCCATGGAATGCACTTATATAGCTCTCCAAGCGCAAGAACCGAATTTTTTGTTTCGGTAGAACGTACGTCTTGTTTCCCCCCACCTGATGTCTCATTTTGCTCCAGGGTATCCAGGGGTTGGGGCAAATGAGACACTTGCGACTTTTTTTTTTTTTTTTACATCTATTGATATGAAGTTTCAGTGATACTAAACGTATCAGTTTTAATAACAGCCTAGCCAAGGTGCTAAGGAAGGCTTCTGTACTCCTCGTTCTCGATTTGCAACGAAAGAGGAGAAGAAATAGCGTCAACTGGCAAATCTTTGTCTCGTTTCGCCCTGCAACACCTCCTAGACAAGTTTTCAGGCCTGCCGGTCTCGTCGACGACGTCACGGCGAGACAATCGGCTGTGTTTGCCGGTGCAGTTGCCCTCGGTACGAACACATGAGAATTCAGTACTGCGTGCTACGCATAAAAATAGGAAATTTCCAGATATAAACTAACGCATGATGCTGACGCGCCAGCTTAACATTACTTTAGTGTTCGTTTAGTGAAGAAAGGGGCAGTTAAAACAGAAACGATTTTGGCAAGGAGGGCGCACATTTATCGCGGATTCAGATTCGAGCGATCCATACAAACAACCAGAAATCACCAAGCAGGAGTATCCCTGTTTATTTTGACCATCGCTGATCTGTGTCGAGCGATCCATAAAAACAACCGGAAATCACCAAGCAGGAGTATTCCTGTTTATTTTGACCATCGCTGATACACAGAAACGGTCAGCGAACTAGTTTACATGCCACCGTTACATATATTTTCACATAAATGAAAATATAAGCATCTGCAAAGTATGCATGAGATTAGACATTCAGAATATATGAGAGTGAAAATGACAATAAGAATACATGAATTCCCTGTGAATCGCAACTACAGCCAAATAAACTGTGCGCCGAGTGATAGCACTCGGCGCACATGTACACGAAATGTAAGACAGATAAAAAATTTCAACATGTTCTACTCAGTGAATCCAAAACATACAAAATTAAAAAACAGCAAATATTTACACATTCGGCGCAGAAGCACACAGGCTGCAAGACAGGCAAAAAATATCGCCTGCCCCCCCCCCCCCCCCCCCCTTTTTTTTTTTCAATTTATATTGACGCTTAGCGTGATCAGGATCATTTTCTGGTTACACAGAACATTGAGCAAAATATTTGCGGAGAAGCTTGTCGCTAACGTTGGCACAAAAATTGGTGTGACCTTTTTCATAAGTAGACACATGGGAGTGATTTCGCTGTAAGGTACCTTGCAAGCATTATTATTTTTTATTATTTCCGACTTGTAGAAAGTGCGTGTAATAAGTGCTTTTTGCTACAAGTTTCGTGACAACGGCCTCTGCGTGCGCCACCATGATGACCAGAAAAGCTGGTGTGAATATTCACGCCATCGCGATTAAGGTGAGCATTAATAAATCGGCACCATCCCCAGGCTGTTTCGACAACTTTTGTGTTTCATGGCTTTCAATCCAGCATGCGCACAATAGTCCCCAACATAATCAATGACCGTCATATGCGACTTAAGAACATCAAGGTCAGCGTTGGTCCAGGGAACAAATTTGGCACAGATCTAGGACGTAAACGAGGCACTGGCGGGTCAATCTCAAGTACCTTCCTGTGCTCGCATCGGTATACGTTGTTTTTGCCTCGAACATCAAAAGTAAACACGATCGGCGCGCGCCTGCTCAAATTCGGAGTACTAGAAGTTCACCTTATAAACATTATAAACAGTCACCTTATAAACATTACCGATACGGACTATGCTGCCACGTCGTTGCATTCACAATGAACGCTTTCGTCAGAGCAGTATTCTATGCAGATGAAGTGGCACTAGACAAGCTGCAAATAGGCTTGCAAAAATGTTTTATTGCCACATGCGTCATGTAACCAGAAAGTGTGAGCAGAGGGCGTGACCAGAAAGTGTCGCCAGAGAACGTCCTACGTACCTCTCAATCTCCCAGAGATCGATAATAATGAAATCAATCACTGATAATGAATCAGGATAAAAGAATAGAAAGGTCTCTCAACCGCAGGTGGCACAAAAAACGCGCGCAGGGGTGATCTCGGAGGCCATGCTATAGTGCTCTAGAAGATTGGGCAGTGTGTCGACCGCGCCGCAAAATGCATGGGAGCGGGGGGCCGCTTTTGCGATGACGGAGGCGCCGCAGCGCAGAGGGCGCCACCAGCAACTGGTGTGTCAGCCGTCCGGGCGCCCACGTATGCGCGCTGTGCGGCGGGGCGGATACCGCGCGGACTGTACGTTCTTGTTTGCTTGTGCGCCGTCTCGAGCTGTTCGCGACAAGATTTTATAAATATGCCGGTAAATGGGGCTCAGTACTGTTAGCAATCACCTAATTTATTTTCCCTTTTGGCCGTCGGCAACACCTCGCGGAAGCAACATGTACAGGAGCTGGGCTCCGAAGAAAACAGCTTGGAGAGGACGTACAAATTCAGACTCGCACACCACATTTCACTCGCCGTACAGCTTGCTTTAGCATTCCTGAAGCACCTAACTGACGTCCAGAAATGCACTCGTTTTGAAAAGAGGGCAGTGTGGAGACAGGATGTATGAAGAAGTCAAACATGCAACATGTGCGTTCGAGCGCTGACTAAAGCTGGCCACAGTAACCCCATTATCAAAACAGTCAAAAATTGTATATTCCGTTGTTTCACGCGCAGACTATGCCGACTACCGTAAGTTACCTGAAGCGACAAAAAAAGTCGACATTCAGTTCGAATGAATTAAATATGGACTACCGCGCATAGAGGTACAGACATGAAAAACGAACGACACTAGGTAAACGGCTACTAAATAACTAAACACAGTGGGTCAGGAAAGATGGAAGAAGTGGGAAGGATGCACAGAAAAAAAGAAAAGAGACGTATCGCCTACAAGGGATGGAGAAAGGAGGCACGCAGCGCCGTGAAAAGAGCGACCGCGAATGTGAACAAACGTTTGGAATTGCCTTGCGGCGCAGCAAACGCACGACGGAGAAGAAAGCAGGCAGCTAAAGACGAAGAAAAATTGAGAAATATGACAGGCAATAAAAAAAGGGAAACAATCGAGCTTATGAACCAAATGGAGGCCTGGGAATCAAAAAGAAAGCACACAAAAAGGCTGCAATCGAACGCGTAGATATAAGCGACGAAATTTAAGTCAACAGCTTCGTAAAACTGTACACTAATATAAGAACAAACCATTTTATTTTCTTTCCATAAATTGGAACATTGCTGTAACGGGTAGCTTCAAGTACCCAGAGATGCGCGCTATACTTAAGACATTTAATCTCAATGCATTATAGTTTGACAATGACTTAATTGTTCCATAAAATGTTTTCATCCTAGGTAGTTTTTATTCTGCGTGCTCAAGCAACCGGCAATATGTAAGTCATTGACCCCAGAAGATCGCTCTAGTCCTGTTTTGGGCCTGCACATAAAAATGAAAAAAAAAAAAAGAATAGCTTTGAAAAAAGACAAAAGAACGATGGAAAATAGAGGACGCAGAGGCTATAGTGTACGCCTAATGCGCTTCCGCTACATAATTCTTCAGCGAAAGAGAAGTTGGGAGGTCGGCACGGTTTTTCGCCACGAACAAAAACTGCGCCATAGGCTCCAAGCTATAGTCGCAATTTACCCAAAAAGTTGGCTCGGGTGTACGATCCTTTTGGACGCCTTTGCACTTGAGATTTTGCAACCTTCATCTAAAATGTGGAGGTTCAAAAATGTTACCTATTACAGCACCAGAAAGCTCACACTTGAAATAATGAAAGTTCATGTGTTTTTGCTGCTTCGCTCTTTGCGAAGTAAGCGAACCACGACAAGAGTTCTTAAAGGGAAAATAATTGAATTCCCTTGGAGTATTCCACGTGTAATATCAACCTTGTTAACAATTATAGCCTGATTAGTTCTGCAAAGAGTACCCGCGGCAAGTAGCCCGATTATAGTCCGGCAAGCAGTAGTTGGCGAGTGTATCCAGTCGATTACTCACATTTCATACCAAACACTCGAAGAATAAACACGCATTAGTGTCCGCATCTGAATTCGGCCTTATACTAATTGCATGTGCATTTATTTGGTGCCCGTCACCGTTTTCGCATTTTTCGTTTTCTTGCGGTGCGCGCCAAGAACTGCATCATATCTGCCAATACGACGCGCAATTATAAGTGTTTTTTTTTTTTTTTGCTCTGTACCATTTGATGCCAATGAAGCGTCCGCTCTCAAGTGCCCACTATGAACGTATTCCCTCATATACGCATGTGACAGGTTTAATTTTTCATATTTTATCTGAAGTATTGTCCTAGCTGTACTTGACATTTTTTAAATCTAAACAGCTGGTTCACCCTTTGGTCAGCGGCACGTAAACAAATGTCCGCGATATATGTATTTGTTAATCACGAACAAAGAATAAATGCTTGAGTCACGTATATTTCCCTTTTTGCCGCAAAATACCGCAGTGCTTTACATTAGAACGGTAATAAATAAATGTGTTTTGTTCGCACACTGTATTTGTAATTTATATAAGCGGTGATTATAGGGCACATAAAAGAACAACTATTAAAGAGATATATTAGAAATTACTGACGATTTAAGATAAACGTTGTTATGTATTAATAAGCACAAGCAGCAAAATGTAAGCAGGTATTCGTAAGTAAGGTTCGTAAAAAATAAGCTGTTCCCTAAGAGACCTTACGAAGGCACAAGCTTTTATTCGCATGTATACTGTTATTCTCCGCGTGTTAATAGCGCTCCTCGGCAGTAGTCTTTATTCCCTTACTGGAAGAACGAATGCAAAACATCACGCTTCGTTGAAAACATTAAGTACAAGCTCATCTGGACGATTTATGGCTGTCCGCAGGAAGAAACGTTGAAAGGAGTTTGAAATAGCGATTAAAACATCGCGCGCTGCTCCGTAGGACTGCCCAAGCGAGCACGGCGTCTCCAGATTAACGTAATGGAATGGCAGGGATGAGTTTAAGCAGTTGTAATAAGTAGCTTCTTTATTAAATATAGCACCATTTGCGTGGCGTGTCAAAATAGCTCCAAAGAGAACCGCGCCCCTCCTCTGTACCCCCGCTATCCCCGCGGCCGCTACGCGCCGAGCGGCGAACGTGGCACCCCTGTTGCACGTCGCGCCCTCTCGCGGTACTCGGTTCCTGTCATCGCAAAAGCGGCCCGCTCTCCGGCGCCGGTCGTCACACTGCCCAATATTCTAGAGCACTATAGCCATGCCATGCAAAACCCTCGCAGTTCCGGTGCTCCGACAGATGGCGCCACACGACTGGGGCTGGGGGCGAAGTCGGGGCTGATGATTTTCAACGGCTCAACTGATCAGGGTCTTAAAATACAAGGCCAGGAAATACCTAGAGTAGCTGAATATAAATATCTGGGGGTATGGGTAAACGAAGGATTGGCATACATTGGAAAGCATGAGCAATCACTTAAGGCCAAAGGGAGAAGGAATGCCGGGATAATGAAGCATAAGGCATTGTGGGGATACAATAGGTATGAGGTTTTGAGGGGTATTTGGAAAGGAATTATGGTGCCCGGACTTACTTTCGGAAATGCGGTTTTGTGCCTGAAATCAGAGGTACAGTCGACATTAGAAATAAATCAGAGATCCGTTGGACGATTAGCACTTGGTGCCCACGGCAAAACTACAAATGAGGCGGTACAGGGAGATATGGGCTGGGCATCTTTCGAAGTACGGGAAGGTCAGAGTAAAATATTATATGAGGAACGCCTGAGGAAATTGGACAGTAACAGATGGGCAGCTAAAGTATTTAAATACCTGCACTTAAAAAGCGTGGACTCACAATGGAGAAAAAGAACTAGGAAACTAACTAGTAAGTATGCTAGTCACAAGGACGGAGAAATAAAGAGCATTAAGCAACAGGTGAAAAACACAGAAGGTGAAAATTGGATAAATTCGATGGAAAAGAAACAGAGTGTGGAATTATACCGTAAGTGGAAAATGCAGATCAGGAAGGAAGATTTCTTTGATAACTCAAGAGGCAGTGCCCTACTTTTTGAAGCTAGATCAGCGTGCCTTAGAACACGCAGCTACAAAAAAAAATTAACAATGGAGATGACGCATGTGCTATATGTGGAAACTCCAGTGAAACAATTGACCATATTATACTCGAATGTAATGATATCCATCCGGAAGTTCATGCAAACGCAATCACTGTTCCTGAAGCTCTGGGTTTTAGAGATACCAGAGGCCGGGTGAATAAACCGGCGGTGGAAACTAGCAAAAAACGACTGGAAGATTGGTGGCTTAAAAGCAGAGAAGTGACATAATGTTAGTAATGTAGGAACAAAAATTTAATAAATAGAATGATGGTTTAGTTAACCATTCTAGATCAATAATTAAGATATATGGAGAAAAATGAGCATGATAGCTACTGCTACCACCCCGTTTCAAAGGGGACGCTCCAATATTCCATCCATCCATCCATGCAGTTAGAAACGGCGAAGTACATTGGACAGGTAGCACACTGAGAGGCAGTAAGAACAACTAGTTTGGATACAATGCTTAGCCAAAACCAAAATTAGTCAATAACTAAAAATAAGATAGATATTTTCCGATAATCCTCAGTGTTTATCGATCGTTCTCGTGACCTTCAGGTTATCTGGCGTTCGCGAAACGTTGGGAATTCCAACAAAGTGATTGCCATCAGGCCGATAAAACGTGGATGACTGTATTGAGCGGTGATCCGTAATTCATCCTCCCGTCGAACCGAAGAACGTTAATGGGATTTAGTCCGAGCCGACGTGCAGATTGTCTGAGCAATGGTGCTGACCGCGGTGAACGATCGTAATTATTTCGTCATGGCGGATGAGCTGAGCACAATTGATAGCTTCCATTTACTTTATTACTTACTTTAAATAAACGAAGCTTGAAATTCTTGCCATGGTGTGAAAATATCTCACGCACGCCAAAAGACCGCAGGCCTGACTGTGAATCGGTCCGCATACTGAAACTACATATATTGCGCTCGTAACTACACTAGGACCACATATAATGACTCATTAAAAATTGTCAGAGAAAAAGAGACCCTAAAATTGGTGTCACTGATGAGCGGAAGAGCACATGTACGACTTACAACACAAACAGCGCAGAAAAAATATACCTTGGTTTTCTCTCTTTATAAACGCTTAATCCGGGCTCCATCTAGTTTGAAGCAGTAAAAAAAAAAAAAAAAAAAAAAAAAAAAAAAAAAAAAAAAATTGGGTGAAAATGGAAATTTTGCAAACTGAAACGAATTGGCCAAAATCAATAGTGTTTTCGCCACCCATTGGGCATGACCATTTGATATGAATTGGTGCTGCCATTTGGAAATAATTGGTGACCCATCAGATCAAATAGTTCACCAACTGACCTCAAATGGAGATGCAGGGGTGCCAAGCTTTGTTCAAAAGGATTGAAATTACAAGTCTGTACAGAAATCATCAGATACAAGCATGCATCACACACACGGAACTAACACAGATTCAATCTATACCCACAGGGCACTTTTCAGAGTTTAATTACTACATTCGTTGGACAGTCATGCTGGGGCCCGTGACACTTCTCTGTTATTCAGAGTTAACTTATTGAATTATACCTTCACTAACAATAGACACGATAAAATCAATTAATAAGGTTCAACGGCAAATACGTTTTTTTAAGAACCTAAATTTCCCACTGTCATCTTTTTATAGAGACATATATGTATGTGCATATCTCAGTCAAGGGTATTACTGACTTATGCTTGCACTTTCCCAATTGGAGATGTTTTCTTTGGACCAATTGAACCAATGAGAATCCATTGGTTTTCACTCCCAATTGGGAAGCCCAATTGATTTCGTGACTTCCGATTGGGAGTGAAGAAACCAACTGGGCTTCCCAATTAGAAGTGAAGAACCCTGTTGGGTTGCACAGGACCCATTGGACAAACCATGTGGGATCGGCAGAACAAATTCAATCTGACTGGTCGTCCCAATTGGACCCATTAATTTTTTTTTCTCCTTTTTTTTTTTTTTTTTTTTTTTTTTTTTTTTTTTTTTTTTTTTTTACTGGGAGTCGATCGAAGGTAGCCCTAAGAGCTCGAAGGTAAAATGAATGTTTGGCGACATTTCAAACAAGCAGCTAAAGCTGCGCGATGATTTTTGCGGGCCCTCTTTCGTAGACGGGTCTTTATTTGCCACATTGAGATCATATGACCACGTTGAGTTGCTCGTGAAGGACACGGCGTTTCTTTGGCATCAGGACATTGGTCCTCTAAACAGGTCTTTTTCGTTCCTTCTTGACAGGTGTTAAAGGCAGTCAGAGAGCCTTGTAGACATCGCATCTTTCGCAAGGCACTGTCGTCGCCGTATACGCGGTATGTATCTAGTATACATGCATATGACCCTATAATTGTACGTGGCGTCCCACGTTTGCGACACCAGATGGGGCTCGAAATGCTTTTCGCATAAAGTCTGAAGGCAGCAAACGGTCCTTAGTGGTATGGCAATTCTCCATACTTTCAAACGTTCTCCGTCCTTTGGTATCGAAAACAGCAACTTAGCACGACTTGTAACCTGTCGTGTATCACGGGACAAAACCATTTCGTCCCGTCGTCGAAGCACCGGAGCACAGGCGACAGCACCATACACATCCACAACAAAAATCCAGTCACGTAACCCCTTCATGAATCACTGCCTTGTCGTGGCGGAGGGGCTTGTGAAACTCGATGAAGTCGTGAGCTCTGCTGTGTAGGACCACCCAAGATAGACAGGTCACGGCAGAGAGTTCTGACAAAATGTGATTCACTGGAGAAGGTAATGGCAACCCACTCCAGTATTTCCTTCCAAGAAAACCCTATGACCAGTCACAATAGCATTAATGATATGGCGCCGGAAGATGAGCCCCCAGGTTGGAAGGCGTCCCACATGTTACTGGGGATGAACAAAGGGCGATTCCTAGTAGCTCCAGGACGAATTAAGCGGCTGGGCTAAAGCCGAAAGAACGCTCAGTTGTGGATGTGTCGGGAAGCGACCGGAAAGTCCGATGTTGCAAGGAGATATATCACATAGCAACATGGAATGTAAGATCTATGACGCAAGGTAAACTGGATGTCGTCAAGCGAGAAATGGACAGATTGAACATTGATATCTTGGGTATCAGCGAGCTCAAGTGGACCGGAATGGGAGAATTTAATTCCGGAGGCCATTATGTATTTTATTGTGGGCACGAATCCAGAAGAAGAAATGGGGTCGCTCTCATAGTAAACAGAAGAATGAGCAAAGCGGTGCTAGGGTACAACCCCAAAAACGACCGAATGATTTCACTTCGGATCCAGGGTCACCCTTTCAACATAACAGTTATCCAAGTCTATGCACCAACCACTACTGCTGAAGACGCTGACGTTGAGAGATTTTATGCGGACTTGCAATGCCTTTTAGACCGCACTCCATCATCAGACGTCCTTTTTCTCATAGGAGACTGGAATGCTAAGGTGGGGAGTGAAGAAATATCCGGAATTACAGGCAAGCTCGGTCTTGGTGAGCCAAATGAAGCTGGGCAGAGGCTAGTAGAGTTTTGTCAAGAAAACAACCTGATCACAGCGAATACACATTTTCAACAGCACAAGAGGCGCCTGTACACATGGACTTCACCGGACGGTCTTTACAGGAATCAGACTGATTATATTGTCACGGACAACAGGGCTAGACGTGACAGACGACGGGACGAAGCTGTACCAGCAGGCAAAGTTCGGCGCACAGCACGCGAGTCAACTTCAGTGTCCTCTTCTTCCAGGCTCAGCAAGAACATGGGGACACCAGGTGGCATTACTCCCCCTCTTAAAAAAGAAATAAGGGACGGAGCGCGAGGTAAGGTGTCCTACGCGACAACGAAACAAGCGCATAGCGCACTACCGTGTGAAATAGGGCTTCATGCGGACAACGTGCACGACCTCGGAGCGTGGTTGCCGACGCGAGGGCCGCACAGTACCCACTGGAAGAACTTATGTTACTTCCGTGACTCGGCGCAGAACTTCGTAAGGTCCGAAGTAACGGGAAATCAGTTTATCACACAAGCCGGGCCGACGCACCGGGGTCCACACCCAAACTTTCTCTCCGGGATGGTAGGCGACGTGTCGATGACGGAGGTTGTAGCGGCGTGCATCCGTGCCCTGCTGTTGCTGAATGTGAATGCGGGCAAGTTGACGTGCTTCCTCAGCGCGCTGAGCAAACTGTTCGGCGTCTGGCATGAGTGGATGATCACCTGTGCAGCTCGGAAGCATAGCATCCAATATCGTCTGAACGTCACGTCCTTAGACTAGGCGAAATGGTGTAAAACGCGTCGTCTCTTGGGTGGCCGTGTTGTAGGCATATGTGATATAGGGGAGAATTTCATCCCAGGTTTTGTGCTGCGAGTCTATGTACATTGCGATCATGTCGGCGATGGTTTTGTTGAGTCTCTCCGTGAGGCCATTCGTCTGCGGGTGATATGCAGTAGTTTTTCGGTGGCTGGTATGACTAAGCTCGAGCACGTCGTGCATGAGCTGTGCCGTAAACGCGGTGCCTCGATCGGTTACGAGTCGACTAGGGACGGTGCGCCATGACGCAACACGATTTGCTGCACAAAGAATTGAGCAATCTCAATTGATGTGCCCCGCTGCACTGCCTTGGTTTCCGCATAACGTGTGAGATAGTCGGTCGCGACTATAATCCATTTGTTACCCATCGATGACAGCGGAAATGGGCCCAGTAGGTCGATGCCGACTTGGTCAAACGGCGTCCGAGGTGGAATAATAGGTTGGAGCAAACCCGCGGGTTTGAGAGGAGGTACCTTTCGACGTTGACACTCGCGGCAGCCTCTGACGTAGCGATGGACGGCGTCAGAAAGTTTAGGCCAATAATAGGCTTGACGAACTCGAGCGAGTGTGCGTGCAAAGCCCAAGTGGCCGGAGGTGGGCTCATCGTGGCAAGCAAAAAAGGATATCGTCGCGAAGGTCGGCCGGCACGACAAGGAGGTGCGCTCGATCAACAGTGCTGGAGTTTTTCTTGAATAAAACGCCATTCCGAAGACAGAATGCAGACAGGTGCCTTCCAAACTGGCGGGGGACGTCAGCAGCGCGACCCTCCAGATGGTCAATGACAGGTCGAAGGTCTGGGTCAGCTCGCTGTCGGATCATTATGTCTGAGGCGTTCAGTAGTCCAAGAAAACCTCTGTCATCCGTGACGTTATCGACAAATCCGACGGGTGCCCGCGAGAGCGTGTCAGCATCTTCGTGCTTCTGACCAGATTTGTACACAATGGAGTAATCAAATTCTTAAAGGCGAAGGCTCCATCGTGCTAGGCGCCCCGATGGATCACGGAGATTGGCCAGCCAGCACAAAGAATGGTGGTCAGTATAACGACTTTAAACGCGCGGCCATAGAGGTAAGGCCTCAATTTCATAGTTGCCCACACAACTGCAAGGCATTCCTTTTCCGTAGTGGAATAATTTGTTTCAGCGCGGGAGAGCGTGCGGCTGGCATACGCAATGACCCTTTCCACGCCAGCTTGGTGTTGAACGAGTGCAGCGCCAAGGCCGATGTTGCTGGCGTCGGTGTGGACTTCGGTGGCAGCGTCTTCATCAAAGTGCGCAAGAACAGGGGTAGTTTGCAGTCGTCTGCGTAGCTCCGCAAAAGCCTCCTGTTGCTCGGCGGCCCACACGAACTATGTATCATCCCGCGTGAGGCGGGTGAGGGGTGCGGCTATCTTGGAAAAATCGGCGATGAAGCGGCGGTAGTACGCACACAAACCCAGGAAACGTTTTAAACTCCTCTTCGTGGCAGGAACGAGAAGTTTTGCGACAGCGGCAGTTTTGTCGGGGTCTGGCCTAACGCCTGCGGCACTCACAAGATGACCAAGAAACTTCAACTCTTTGTAGCCAAAGTGGCACTTCTCGAGCTTGAGCGTCAAGCCAGCTGACCGGAGGGCATCTAATACTGCTCGAAGGCGTTCGAGGTGTTCTCCAAAGGTTTCAGAGAACACGACAACGTCGTCGAGATAAACTAAACAGATTTGCCATTTGAGGCCGGCGAGAACGGTGTCCATCATGCGCTGAAAAGTAGCCGGCGCTGAACATAGGCCGAATGGCAGCACTTTAAACTCATACAGTCCATCTCGGGTAACAAAAGCTGTTTTTTCGCAATCCCGCTCATCAATATTCTTTGCCGGCAGAGATGGAGAAGAGCTATACAAGCAGTAAAAACAAGGCCTGGGGCCGATTGTGGCACCGATCATCAGCTTCTTGTTGCCAAAATTAAGCTTCGATTGAGGAAAACGCCGAAAACTAGAAGGCCTTTCAGGTATGATCTGGATCAAATTCCATTAGAATATGCTGTGGAAGTGAGGAATCGATTTCAAGAATTAGATCTAGAAGACAGAGAGCCCGAAGAGATGTGGACCGATGTTCGTGATATAATACAAGAAGTTGCTACTAAGGTAGTTCCAAAGCAAAATAAATGCAAGAAAGCAAACTGGTTATCCGAAGAGGCTTTGCAAATAGCTGAGGAAAGGTGGATGGCAAAAGTTATGGGGGTAAGAGAAAGATACAAGGTTCTCAATGTGGATTTTCAGAAAATAGCAAGGAGAGACAAGAATGCCTTCCTGAACATACAGTGCCAAGCAGTTGAGGACAACAGCCAACTGAGGAACACAAGAGCTCTGTTGTGCTAAGCTGGGTGTGATAAAGGACAAATGAGGCAGGGACCTCACTGAAGCCTCAGAGATAAAGGAGAGGTGGCAGGAATACACAGAAGAACTGTACAAGAAGGACCCGGATGTGCAAACCCAACATAAGACGGTTGTGATTACTGATCTCGAGCCGGGCATCCTGAAGAGTGAAGTTGAATGGGCCTTCGCCAGCCTTGCTAAGAACAAAGCTAGTGGAATTGACGGCATTCCAGCTGAGTTGCTTCAAAACCTCAACCATGACGACGCTGTTAACGTTCTGTATACATTATGTTAGCAAATTTGGACAACCCTGCAGTGGCCACAGGATTGGAGGAGGTCAGTTTAAATTCCCATTCCAAAGAAAGGCAGTGCAAAAGATTGTTCCAACTACCGCACGATCGCGCTTATTTCGCATGCTAGCAAAGTGATGTTGAAAATCCTCCAGGGTAGGCTGCAGCAGTATGTGGATCGGGAGCTTCCGGATGTGCAAGCTGGGTTTCCCAAGAGCAGAGGAACTAGAGATCAGATTGCAAACCTACGTTGGATCATGGAAAAAGCAAGAGAGTTCCAGAAACCCATCTACTTCTGCTTTATTGATTTTGCGAAAGCATTTGACTGCGTAGATTACAGCAGATTGTGGGAAGCTCTCCAAGAGATAGGAGTTCCAATTCACCTCATCTGTCTCCTCAGGAACCTGTATGAAGGGCAAGAGGTCACAGTCAGAACTGGGCATGATCTTACTGATTGGTTTCCGATTGAGAAAGGAGTGAGACAAGGCTGCATACTGTCGCCCTGCCTATTTAACCTATATGCTGAGTGCATCATGAGGAAGGCCGGTCTGGACGAGTCTTCAGCTGGAGTGAAGATTGCTGGAAAACGTATTAACAACCTTAGATATGCGGATGATACCACTTTAATGGCAGAAAGTGAAGTGGAACTCAAGAGACTTCTGATGCGCGTACAAGAAGAGAGTGAGAAGTTTGGGCTTAAACTGAACATTAAAAAGACAAAGATCATGGCGTCTTGCCCTATCAAGTCCTGGAGCATCAATGGATAAGAAGTGGAAGGTGTGACAGATTTTTTGTTCTTGGGCTCCAAGATTACCCTGGAAGGAGACTGCAGCCATGAAATTAGGAGACGCCTGCTTCTGGGAAAGAGAGCCATGGCTAGCCTTGACAGCCTAGTAAAGAGCAGAGATATTAGTCTGCCAAACAAGATTTTCCAGTTGTGATGTATGGATGCAAGAGTTGGACTGTGAAGAAGACTGACCGCCGAAGAATCGTGGTGCTGGCGGAGACTCTTGAGAGTTCCTTGAACTGCCAGAAGATCAAATCAGTCGATATTGTCGACCATAAACCCTGACTGCTCATTGGAGGGTCAAATTCTAAAGTTAAAGCTCAGCTACTTAGTTTCATCTGATGAGAAGAGAGGAGTCGCTGGAGAAAGATTTGATGTTGGAAAAGGTTGAGGGTCACCGGAGAAAAGGTAGGCAGCGAACACGATGGTTAGATGGCATCCTCGAGGCGCTGCAGATGAAGTTATGTGATATTAGGAAGATAGTGAGAGACCGGAAAGCGTGGCGTGATATGGTCCATAGGGTCACGGAGAGTCGGGCACGACTGAACGACTGAACTGAACTGTTTTAAAGAATAACAATACAGACCGAATCGGAAGTCCGCAGCGAACAAAACTTACATTCACCTAGGGATGGGTCGCTCCGGAACATGCCGGATCTTCGGAGCCGCTCCTTTCAAAGAGAGGGTGAGCCATTTGGTTCCGCAAAGTCGGAGCCGGATCCGCCGGAGCCGTCGGATCCGGAGCGGTCGGAGCCATCGGAGCGGTAGGAGCCATCAGATCTTTCGGAGAGCTGGTTGCTTGCTGGTTCTCTCGTTCAGTGAACCTTTCCGTCAGAGGCGGGTGCAACTTCCGCGCCATCTATTCGCGATGGGAGAAAGCAACCTCCTGCCCTTTCTCGCAAGATTTGCAGTAATGTCCTCACCCTCGGCTCTCTTTTGAGCGGAGTGCGCCGTTCTTTTGGAGAGCGAGTGAGGTGGTTCTTTTGCTTTTGTTCTACGGATGGAGATCTGCTAGATGGCTGGAACGGCGGTTCTTTTGAAAAGCCAGTTCTCTCTCGTTCAGTGAGCCTCGTCTGTCGGAGCCGGGTGTGATTTTTCAAAACGCAAAGCGAAAAAGCAACTATACCGCCCTTTCTTGTCAGTGTCACAACCAACCCATTGCCTTCGGATCTTCCCTCGGGTACCGCGGGCGCACTGCTGCTGGTGCCCGCGCTTTTTTTTTTTTGTCTTTCAGTTTTGTCGTTTCGTTCCATTCGACGAGTGGGGACCGGTACTCGTACTCGTCCGCTGTCTAAAGTGGTCCGCGGCAATCCCTTTGGCTCTGTATGCGTAATATAGTGTGACACCCGATGCCACTGAAGGGGGAGTAAAGAAGCATTAATTGGCAAAGGATGGCGCCGTTCATTGCCATGCTGCTATTCGAACGATGTCTCACGACACTCATCGGTCGTGCATTGTCGCTGGTGCAACAACAGCATTTGAAGACGAAGTTTTTCATGTCTCAAAAGACAATCGAACGTGCAGTTTACTCTTCTGATGAAATAGCGCATAGGACGAGGACGAAGATGGAAGGGGACACAGAGAGCACTGACTACAACAATTATACATCTGATCGGAAGAGAAGTGAAATAAGTCAGTGGGAAGTAAGAAGAGGGAAATAATGACCATATGCCCGTCGCGCTCGTCGCACAACTGCCGTTCGCGCCAAACACAAAGGAGCATATCGCACCGGCAGAAACACGACAGTTGCCGTTCTGCCATCCAATGCCTACTGACGGCGCCGAGGCACGAGAAGCCAGCGTGCTGAAGCACAGTGAAAAGAGAGAGAGAGAGAAAACCCGAGCCAGCGTTAAAATGCTAAATGCCACCGCTTGCTGTGTCACGTGAGGGCCAAAATTTATTTTACTTTTTATTACTATTATATATATATATATATATATATATATATATATATATATATATATATATATATATATATATATATATATATATACCGACCCACTCACCTCTACAAATGTGAGCCTGTGAACCGTTCAAGTGAGCAGGCTCCATTTAGTGAGCGGAGCCCCTCCAAACTGCTCACTAAAGTGAGCCGTCTTGCCCATCTCTACATTCCCTTGCGCTTTCACTGCAAACAGACTACAACGACGCAAATGGCAGGGTGCGCCTGCTGCGCCTGCTAGGGTGCCTCGATGTCTTTCGCCTCCGTAAAGCGGAGGCGAAAGACATCGAGGCAGCCTAGCGCCTGCAAGCCGGGCGCCGCGGTGAAACATGTAGGCTCCCTAGCGCCTGCTTTTCTACGTCGCCATCTGTCTGCAGGCAGAGGAACTGCGAGACTTATTGTGCAGCCTTTCAAGCGGAGTTCAAGGGGCGCCGTTGCTACATCTCTCTATTCTTACACCGTGGTTTACAGCGCTTGTTTGCAGAGCCTATGAAGTGCCACAAGAAATTGGCGAAGAGAAGTTACTTAGATTTTCTCGCCTTTCAGACTGATATATTTCTAATAAGTTATTTGCATGCAAGAAAGCGCACCTGGAGAAGCGCAGCCGACCGCGCCATAAAAGATCGCGTGTGGTCCTAAAAAGGCCTTGCAAAACTGAGCCACTGCCGCCAAACCGATGCGCTATGCTGGGTGCATTCAACTGCCCTATACTATGTGCTGCCAGATGGCGCAGCAGTGAAAACGAAGGTTTCACTTTCAAAGAGCCGTTTTTTGTACGTGAAATTGAATATTTCTCACTATACAGAAAACTTTTCTTTTTGAGAAGTAGTGCACTACAGCATAATCGTGTGAAGCACATTATGATCATGAATATAGATTTATCGTTTTCTACAACATTGCGTTACCAAGAAGCAAAATATGTTACCGTGGTCCTGTACTCTGAGTATCTTTGACATGTCATGTCAACGCATGTAAATACAACTGTACAAAAGCTATGAGGACGCTGAAGAGAAACATAGTGTGCAGAGGTGTCACAACCATTACATTTTCTTTTTTTGCGTTTGGCTCCGAATAGATTGTCTGTTCATGATTTCTGCAATAATAATTTTCTCCCTTGGCAGACTTATGGTGTCTTCAGATGATATATCCTTATAGTGTTACAGTGTCATGCATGTAGGACATTGCTTTTCTGCTCAGTAGCTCTAAAGGTCTATTGTGTAAATGCTTCCACCTTAGAAGGCAGGTTCAAAACAGTGAGGTCGCCCTGCGCAAGCGTTTCATTGTATGCTTTCATACCGAGCCGCCATTCTTCTTCGGAAGCAGTCAGCATGAGTCGACTGCATTGTAAGTGCGCAAGAAAAGCAATTTGTGCATTTCCATGATAAAACCAGCCGGCGTGATGAAAAATGTAACTTTGGAGCCGATGTGAAATGCTTAAAGCTTTACGACGCGTGGTGTATGGCGTGTTCGCCTAGTATCCTAACACTATATGGGTCGGCGCTGAGAAAAATACTTTCGGCAATACAAATATTAGGCGTTAGAGAGATTTAGCACAGCGAAGAAGTACGCACGTAGCGTATTCGCCGTGAGATCGACCTAGAGGTGGCGCCACCGTCACTCCGGTAGTGTGGATCGGCAGCCGGCGGCGCTCGCAGAAACACACGCGGCGTCTGCTTCGAAGCTTACGGCGGGTTTGTTGGTGAAGAAAACGTCCCTTCTGCAACGCATTAGCGACTTACTGTTTTAAGTGTTTCAATATTTCATTAAAAACTCCGCGGATTTCGCCAATGCAGCAAAAGAAGCGCGGATTTTAGGAAAACAAGACACGCAACCACCCGTCTTTTAGATTTAACGGAATCGCTTTGCACGCGGCGTTGTACCGCGCTCACGGGCCCGATACATAGGCCTGGTATACCACTTGCCCAATTACAGCTTTGTTTTTCTGATCGCCACTTCAACAGTGTGCGCGTGTCTTACACGAGTATCAGACCGGCAAATTTAGTGTCAAGCCCACACATATGCAAGGTTCATGCTCTGACCTGCATGCAGAATTGAGTCGCAACACAGCCTAGTTCACTATACAGTACTTGACTCGAGGATTAAGCTGGTTAAATGTAGCACTGACAGCCTACTGCCAGGCGGGTTGCCGTAGACTGAGTGCACGTCAACTCTGGCTAGACAACCATACACAAGTAGTCTCCAAAAACAAGGAAATCTCGCCGCACAGAAAAGCTAACTGTTCGCTTGTAGAGCGCTAAGTGGACTGAGTTTAACGAGCTCACAACGAGGCGAATAACGTCAGAGAACCTGATAGTATAGCACTGTGCCAATAATTGGAAAATATTTCCTGAAACAGAGGAAAGTATAAGGAATTTCTCATGTGTGTGATATTGCTAAATGGTGAATTAGTAGTGTAAAGATTTTTTACAAGGCCAATAAATTTCACTCTGTAAGAGAAGTTTTACACACTTGACAAGATTTAGGACTATCAGTGATTACTTTTCAAAAGTGTTAAAGTGCATGCTACGAATCAGTGGTGCAAGACATCGCAAAAACACTGCGCATGGGTGCACTGTCATGTTTTGGCAAATAATTTTGAGAGGCTAAATACTTCTTTATTACTATACTCATTGAGCAGTGACTCAATCTTATACGAAGCAAAATATTAGGATTGCTTGCAAAACAGGTGCCGGATATAAAACTATTCCGAAAGAAATGGAGTTCATCTTATCACGCGACTATAAGGATGTATTTATTCCCGAACTAAACAGCGATAACTATATAGGCCCATATGAAGTTATTTTACTCCCCTTATCGAAAACAACGAGATTGCACGAGAGACAGCAGTGGCACTTAGACGAAAAGAGATTTTAATGGGCTGCCAGTGTGCATTATATATATTTAGTGTAAGAATTAGGTACTGGGAAGATGTTTCTCAAATGTTCGAGTTTTTCCTTAAAGCAGTTTGCTCACTGTTCCTGTCACGGATGCGCAGAAGCCTTCAACAGTAAAAAAAAAAAAAAAAAAAAAAAGGCAGCATAGCAACATCGGCTATGACGGACGACGTTCACCACCTGGGATTGTTTAACGTGTCAAATCCCACAGCAGAGGAGTGCTTTGCGAAACGACTGCGATTGGACCCCCCTTTTCGAATTCAGCAGTCGAGCGTCCTACCACTGAGACACAACGACAGAGGTTTAACAGCAAAAAACAACAACAAACAAACAAACAAATAATGATAAAATAATAATAATAAAGTACTCAACTCTATCGCGCATACAAAAGGCACAGATTAGCCTGTTCAAACTGTATTCTGTTATGGAGCAGTCTGCGGTCGCATGAGTCAGTAGCTGTGGTATTCCATACAGAAACGGGAATATACTATTTCTGAGCGTTTGGATTAAGTTGTTTTGACGGCAGTTACCTGTTTTGCTTTGACGTGGCGCCTAACGACAGCATCGCTTCGTTTGAGACGCCGCGCGTCAAATAATCTGAAGCGCCGAAAACCGACTGATGATGTCTTTATCCAGCATTAACTAGATATAGACAAGTATTTTTTTTTTTTTTTTTACGGAGCGCGGAATTATAGCTTGTTCACATTTCTTTTGCACGAGGTATGAGGTGATCAAAAGCGCACCGGAATTGTGAAACAAAAAAAAAATGCAGACGATTACGTTACTTCTTAATGCGAAATCTAAGCGCAGCTCATAAGCTGTTTCACCTTTTCGATAGATTTAGGCAAAGATTTCGAGCAAGACATGTATATACAATTACAGAAAACTTTTAATTTTTCACACATATTTCTTATAGAGACATCCAGTGACTCCACTAACAGTTCTTGACTGTCATGAAGGAAGCTTTGTGGTCGGAAAAAGGAAGAGAGCAATTAAGTTATCGGGAGGTTGCGGGAGGCAGCGTGTGGACCCATAGGAACGTTGCGCTGCGAAGAGATAGCAGCAACTGACTGATTCCGCTGACGCCGCTAGCGAGTCACCACAACGCGACTCTGCGTTTCAGCTTGGGATGCACGCACCGTGATCCGCTGATAGCGAGCCGGCGCTTCGGCAACCGGAGAACGCCGTTGCCGCCACGCAGGAAGAAGGGGGGAGGGGGGGGGGGTACACGCAGCGGCGAACGGTGGTGGCAGGGGCCGCCGCCACGAAGGGGGGGGGGGGGGGGGAGGAAGGGGCATGCGCTGCTAGCGCTGCCCCGGCTGTGGAGAACGCCCAGTGCGCATGTGCAGAAAGTGCTGAGTCTGCGTGAGTGTCAGGGATGTATACGTGGCGGGGGGTTGAAGCCATAAACGGGCGCCTAAAATACGTATTCTAAGAATTTTTGGGCTTTTAATGCTTGGGCACACATTGTTTAATCAAGGCTTGTGGAGGTCAGAGCAGTTACTCTCAAAGTCACAGCATATCCTATTAGGACGAACTTGGATGCCCTTGGATTGCACGTATTGATGCTTGCCAGCGGGTTTGCATAAAATAGTGCTTTTAAATTGGCTATTCTTTACGGCCAGTGTTACATCTAAAAAAAATGATGGTGATTGGCGAGTAACAATAAGAAAATGATATGAACTAATGTACGTTTTCAAAGCCTGGTATGAATGCGGTTCTCCATGCTGTCAAGTAAAGAAAATGTCATCTATAAACACCTTATAATGAAAAAAAAAATTGTTGCATTTTAGCGTAATTAAACCTATGCTACGTGCGAAAGATTTAGCGCACAGATAGAAGTTGATGGAGATTACGACGTTCAATGCTCAGCGCGAGAGTGTATTGCACAAACAAGTCTGAATAGGTTATCACGTCGAATTGGTTCAAAACTTGATGACCAAATAAACATTGCAAATATTCGGTGAAAACGCTGGATGTAATGTCTAGCACAGTGGAGTACCTGAAGCACGTAATAAATGTTTGTCGCCAGAAACATGTTGCAGGCCTGAGTCCGACCGAAGATTGAGAGCCGATAGAGGACAAACGTATTAGCATAACGCTAGACGACTGGAACTCGCTCTTTCCAGTAATGTGTAGGGGGGCTCGGCTTAGTGTACCTGCATGTGAGGCAGTTAGTTGCCGTTTCTTGTTCTTTCGTGATTGTTCACATCCGATTATTAGAGCATTCCGGCAAGTTAGTTTCATGAATTTGCTTCCCAGCTTAGTGGTTTCTTCAGATTTTACTGACCGCCCACATTTACTAGGATTTATGAAGGAAGTTTATGCTTCGGTGCGGTTTTTGACAGTACGGTTCTCAAATGAGTACTTATATTCTGTTTCGCGCAAGAGTCTATACAAGAAATTGATAACAAGGCTTTTTCCGTCGTCGTCGTATCGTTCTTTATACTTTGGTCTTAAGGGTCATGATATGCTAAAGAGGGTGCGCAAAATGCCGATTTCTTCTGGCACGAAAACATTTTTATTTAAATTACACACCGAATTTCTACCTGTTAACACATGGCTCCATAAGAAAAATATTTTTGTATCTTCTGAAAACTGCCGTCGGTGTGATGTGCCTGAAACAACTGACCACTGTTTCATTAATTGCAAAGACGCAATTCTCTTTTGGAACGTGCTTCAAAGAACTCTAAAGAAAGACTTTGTTCTAAATTCGTAGTGTCCGGTATATTGCTGTTACACAATCTGATTACGAACCATATGACATGTTTTTCCTTATTGGACTTCATAGCTTGTGGAAGACACGCATGTTGGATTGCAACACTGAACCTGTTGATCCATTTTAGCAAAATTATGCTGCAACTGAAGGACATTTATGAAGAAATTGACTTTCAACCTGACTGGTTTCTGCTGGTGACACGGTGTTTATCTTTGCCTGCCTTTTAGTTGTGTTTTGTTGTGCCGCTCAGCAAAGGCTGAGGGCTTTGTAAATAGTCTATGTACATAACCCTTTCTATACATAACCGCGTGTAATAAATACCATGTCTGGGAAACAAAAAAAAAGCGAGAGTGTATTGCAGTTTAACACGTGGGGTAATTCTCGGGTTCTGGTTCACTGCGCTCCGGCAGTACTTTTTTTTTTTTCTTTTTTCTTTTTTTTCACCCGAGTTCGGTGCACGTCATGAAAACAGTGTTGCCACGGCAACTAGGCTGAGCTACAAGATCGTTGAAGGCAATTTTCTTGCTCGGGGTAGGGTGGCTGGATGAGTTCTTACGCGCTAAAAGGTTTTAACGATAGATTAGCCAGAGATTGCCGCCCCAGTAAGCATATAACTTTGTAAGCGTAGTTCGTACCAGTCAATGCGCCCAACGATGTGCTGTTAATCTGGACGTAGTGCGTTCATCAGATTCGAAGTTATTAAATTGTGGTATTACTTTAGCAGGTAGTATTACCAGGTCAGTATCTGCACCAAAGTTCTGCCTCTCGTAAACCTTCAAAAATATCGGATGTGAAGTGTTGGCACACAGCGGCGCATTCAATTACAAGCAAGGCACGTAGGGCGTGATGTTCATGTTAGTTACCCACATATCGGCCAATAAGTGTCAGAGTCCTTCAATACCACTTTATGGTCGTGAAACTTCTCCGTCACTCGCTGAGAAAGTTTGGTACGCTGCCCAGAGCGGCCGCACGGCGGCACTGGCGTACATCGAGGGCCAGATCTTTTCTTCAAACTAAGGCCAGGGTACATTTTTGTGCCCACCTGATGCAAAGGGGAAAGTCACATCATCATAATCATCATCATCATCATCATCATCATGTTTCCGCATTGGGAGGCGCAGTGCTAGCGGGGCGTGCGGCAATCACTTTGAGCATGCGTACTCGTGCCCGGTTATTTCCCTGTTCAACGACGCGATCGCTTTTTGGCTGATGGGCTGCCTCTATTGCTGCGGGAACTACGACTAAAAGGTGTCTCCTTTTTGTTTCCCGTTTGATGCCGAACTGCGACACAAGCGGAGATGCGCCGTCCGCCGAAAAGAAGTTGGTGATCTCTGATTTGAATGCCCACTGCCGGAACGTGTGTGTGCTTGTGGGAAATATTTCGACATCATAGACATCGTCCGGCACAACGTCGCAGCAAATGGGAAAGCTGTGTCTTTAATAAGCTGCCCTTTCTGAAAATATTCTAAAGGTTCGCACGGTTTTTATTGACCACAAAACCACGTACTCGGCTCGAAAGTGTCGCCTATTTCATTCTTTGCGAAATGACGCGTACATTTTTTTTTTTTTTCACTCGGGCAATGATCAAGGCATTGAGAGCGACTGTGCATGTTAAATGTCCACCCAGTGCAGACAAAATGTCGACAGTTCATATTTATTTATATTGCCAATACTGAACTCCGCACCGACGCAAGTGGTCATGGAATAGGAGCTATACTTGCCCATGTGACAACACGGCCGCACAAGGGTGACTGCGTATGCCAGCCGCCTCTTATCTACGTCCGAACAAAATTACTATATCACAGAGCGAGAGTGCCTGGCACTTGTTTGGGCTATTACAAAATTCCGCCCTTATTTGTTTGGCCGGCATTTTACTGTTATAACAGACCATCATGCCTTGTATTGGCTTTCGAGCTCCCTCAAAGATCCTAGCCGTTTGGGGCGCTGGGCTCTTCGATTACAAGAGTATACATTTTCCGTCGTGTACAAGTCCGGCCGGCTTCACCAAGATGCAGACTGCTTGTCCCGTCATCCCGTCGACTCCCCTAGTCCTACCGACTCTGACGATGACGCATGTGTCTTGTCTGTGTCGGCCTTTTCTAACATTGCCGACGAACAACACTTAGATCCGTTGCTCCATTCCATTATCCTCCGTCTGACCTGCGATCGACCTGATCCATCTCTTGCCTTATATGTACTCCACGAGAACACCATATGCGACCAGACGGCGCAGACCTTTTGCTCGTCGTTCCTCAACATCTGCGTTCCACCATCCTTGACCAGTTTCATGATGCTCCAACGGCTGGCCACCTGGGTGCCTCTCGCACATACGACAGCCTGCGCCGACGCTTCTACTGGCCGGGGATCTACCGCTCCGTCCAGCAATACATTGCCGCATGTGAATTGTGTCAGCGTCGAAAGAAGCCCACAATTTTGCCTTCAGGCCATTTGCAGCCGATTCCCATACCCACTGATCCGTTTTCCCGTGTAGGTGTTGACCTTCTTGGGCCCTTTCCAGTTTCCGCCTCAGGGAACAAATGGATCGCCGTCGCCACCGATTATGCTACGCGGTATGCTATTACCAGAGCCATCCCGACCAGCTGCGCCACAGACGTCGCTGACATCCTCCTAGAAAACGTGATGCTACATCATGGTGCCCCTCGTGAAATACTAACTGACCGTGGCCGCTGCTTTCTGTCGTGAGTGATTGACGAAATTCTCCGTTCGTGCTCCGTCCGCCACAAATTCACCACAGCCTATCACCCCCAGACCAACGGCCTCACGGAACGCCTAAACCGTACCCTCACAGACATGCTGTCCATGTATGTGTCTGACGACCACCGGGATTGGGACGTTCATTTACCCTTTGTGACATTCGCCTACAATTCATCTGTCCATTCTGCCGCTGGATACTCCCCATTTTATCTGTTATTTGGCCGACACCCGTTACTGCCCTTCGACACCTGACTACCCGCGGCAGACGCCACCAGCACTTACGCCAGTGATGCAGTAGCCCGCGCTCATGATGCCCGCCGGATAGCTCATGCCAGGCTCTCTGCATCCCAAGACTCTCAAAAGTTCCGGTACGACAGTCGCCACCGTGATGTCCACTACACTCCTGGGTCACTCGTCTTGCTGTGGCTCCCGTGTCGTCGCGTGGGCTTGTGTGAAAAACTTTTGCCCCGTTACACAGGCACTTACCGAGTTTTGCGCCCCGTGACAGACGTCCCATACGAAGTTGAATCTGTGCCTCCGAAATCCTCGTCCAAAGCGCCATCCTCTGAAATAGTGCATGTGTCCCGCCTGAAGCCCTATTATGCACGTTCTGTTTCACAAACGTTGAACGCACCGGGACTGTGCTTTTCCCGAAGGGGGGGGGGGGGGGGGGTAGTGTTACTGAGCGGTATTCGCTGGTCAGCACTCGTGCTGACGAAAAAGAAGTGCGACAGACTCCCAGAAGAAGAAGACGCAGACGAGTGGCTGTGCGAGTGCTGTGCTGTAATCATCCTCAGTGGTGTGGACAACTGCCGTACTGTGAATATTTCCCGTAACAATATATTTAAATTGAGAGAAAATACATTGCTTAAGGGGGGAAGTAGGGGCCAGATCGCGAAAATCGTAAAAAAAGTTAATTTCAGAAAACTTAGATTTTCAGCACCTGCAACACTCATTCTGCGTTGTACTAAAATATTTCCCTGAAAAACAAATTTTAAGGGTTGCAAAAAATATTGTCACGTGGTGGTGACAAGGTCGATGACACAAATGAATAGTCTTGGAGTGCAGGGAAGAAACTCCAAGGGTATATCTACATTGGAAACTCTTTATTGGGCTGACTTGCGCCCGCAAAAGAACTAAGCAACTCGCTGGCGGCGATAGCAACAAACGTGCTCGTCGATCGTCGAACAAAGAATGCCCGTCACACTCGTCAACGCTCAATTTAAAGGCTGCTCAGAACAATTAAGATAACGTCGCAAACATAGCACAACCTGGAACATTGTAGAAACATATGTGAGTGATCGGAATCTTCGAGACAGATCTCGGTGCATCGTTCGCGACAAAGAAAATGATAACGCGTCGTATCGCGACAACGAGCATGAACAAACACGGGATACAGAATTTATAAGTGCGCCAGAATAACAATGATAAGGCCGCAGGCCAGCGGCTGTCGAGCAGGAACAAATAAAGATTTAAACAGTTCGCGGCAATATATAGACAGTGTAATGTAGTACATAGGCAATGTATGTAGTTGAGAACTTTCAGGCTTGTTTTCTCAAAAGCTTGTTTTGAGCTTACCACCTTGCTTTTGGAAAGCACAACGCAGCAATGGATGCACGGATTTGAATTATGTTTGCTTTGTTGTAATTGACATATGCCCTGTATCGAGACAGTTTCAGATTTACCGCCTATAAGCTCTCATTTTTTTATTTTATCCAGTAATTAGGTCATGATGCATTCTAAACATTCGGAGAAGGTGCATGCTATGTCATTTAAAAAAAAGAGCAGAGAAGTTAAAAAAAATAAGAATGTCTCGATTTAGACCACACTTAATTCTTAGTAAATATTCAAACTATTTACAGACCTATAGCCCATTTTGTTGTCGTCTAAGCTTTGCACGAGCAGGCAACATGTGAACAACATATAAGCAAAAATAAAACAAAAAATACTGAAGTTATCATTGTGAAACTTTATATCTGACTGTTTGATGTTACTTCAAGCCCGTGTACTAATTTTCATCGCTCTACGTCGAAAAATAAGGAAGTTCGCCTCCGATCCCCTCTTGGCCCCTTAGTCGAACAGCAAAAAGAAGATGCGAAAAAAAAAAAAAGAAGAAGCGTTTGTTGCGAAAAAAAAAAAAAAGGAACAGTTAAAGCAGATAAGTATTAGACAAGCAAAGTATCTATAGAAGGGAGATTACATACGGCAGCCTTAAAAGTACAACGTCGGTATGCCGACTACTTGCCTGGGAAGGTGGCTCCAATTATCAAAGATGTTGGAGACAAATGAGTAAAGACAATGTTTAGTGTGACATGAAGGTACGCCATATTTTGTAGAGGCAATCGATGCGGTCTGAAATATGTAGGGGTGATCTTATGAAACAGGGATAGGAGAATAATTCTTCAGTGGCATATGTTGTGACTTGCCCTTGTGCATATTATAGCATATTGCCGAGGACCGTTGCACAGTTTCCGCTCAAAATCCGCAGGTATACGAAGCTTCATCGGATTGCAATGCGAGATGCGACCAGGTTCCAGAATTATCTTTGTCAATCAAAGGCATGCCTCACTGCTTCTACATTGCTCAATATTGTTGTAGTTGCTTTTGGCATTTTGTTTGGATAATGCCAATTTTAAATTGAGCACTGCCGAGAGTGGCAAGCATTCAGTTCTTCAAGGACTGCCAAGCACTTTGTTGATATCGGCACCGCCGAGTGTGTGTTTCCTTGTGGGAGCTTGTCAGCCCCAATAAAGATTTTCTTTCGGAAACCATTCGCTGTTTCTCTGACATCTAAACTGCCGTCATCACTATGTATACGTGAGAGTACGTGAATACTGCGTTCATTCTGTTTGAGGCGTTCGCTTTTTTTTGTGCATGTACACAGCCTATGATAGGGGCGGCTAAGTTTGAGAAAATAGTTCACATTGCTACAATAAACACCGCGGTATAGTGCTTAATGCGTATACCAAATCACCGCGAAATTCAGAATGGTGTTATTCGATTCGGGTCGCAGAATTAAGCGACAAAGAGTCGCAGCATTTATAATTTAAGAAAGTGGACCCATGGCGGCAAAATGGTAAACCTATTTCCACATAATACACAAAAATAAATTCAAAAGATGAACAAGTGAAAAATCTCTCCGCTGTGCGCGTATTGCAAGTGAGATGGAATGCACTGTGCTTCCTGCAGGACAGCACCTGAATGCAGCGCGCATCAGCAACCAGAACGACATTTTTGCGCGTGCGAATGATGCAGTATCAAATGCTTAACCATGCAATAAACCATGTATTAAATTCGTCTAAGAAGGCTCGATCGAACATTGACATTTTATGTTCCGCGTGAAATTCCGCACCATCATGCATGCTTGCTATATAAACTGCCTTTAAACGTGGCTTTCACGCGCAGGTACTTGAATTTAATTAGACAGGTGAACTCCCCAGAATGTTCTTGTGGCATTCCCGAGACAGTGGACCATGCATTATTGGTGTTCACAGTGTATGCGCGTCTTTTTGTATGCGCGTTTTTGTGCGCCGTCGGACTTGATTCGCACTTGTAAAGCAAACTGCCATGCCCGTATATATTTTCATATGCCTTCTCCCACATCGTCACACATCATGATCCTCTTTCTTCTCCCCTTCCCCAGTGCAGAATAGCAGGCCAGATTTTAATCATTCCGGTCTGCCTTTCCTATCTATCTATCTATCTATCTATCTATCTATCTATCTATCTATCTATCTATCTATCTATCTATCTATCTATCTATCTATCTATCTATCTATCTATCTATCTATCTATCTATCTATCTATCTATCTATCTATCTATCTATCTATCTATCTATCTATCTATCTATCTATCTATCTATCTATCTATCTATCTATCTATCTATCTATCTATCTATCTATCTATCTATCTATCTATCTATCTATCTATCTATCTATCTATCTATCTATCTATCTATCTATCTATCTATCTATCTATCTATCTATCTATCTATCTATCTATCTATCTATCTATCTATCTATCTATCTATCTATCTATCTATCTATCTATCTATCTATCTATCTATCTATCTATCTATCTATCTATCTATCTATCTATCTATCTATCTATCTATCTATCTATCTATCTATCTATCTATCTATCTATCTATCTATCTATCTATCTATCTATCTATCTATCTATCTATCTATCTATCTATCTATCTATCTATCTATCTATCTATCTATCTATCTATCTATCTATCTATCTATCTATCTATCTATCTATCTATCTATCTATCTATCTATCTATCTATCTATCTATCTATCTATCTATCTATCTATCTATCTATCTATCTATCTATCTATCTATCTATCTATCTATCTATCTATCTATCTATCTATCTATCTATCTATCTATCTATCTATCTATCTATCTATCTATCTATCTATCTATCTATCTATCTATCTATCTATCTATCTATCTATCTATCTATCTATCTATCTATCTATCTATCTATCTATCTATCTATCTATCTATCTATCTATCTATCTACCTACCTACCTACCTACCTACCTTACCTTACCTTACCTTACCTACCTACCTACCTACCTACCTACCTACCTACCTACCTACCTACCTACCTACCTACCTACCTACCTACCTACCTACTGTTGTGCCCGGCCCAAAGCCGCCCAGAAATTCGCCGGACACCAAACTTCTCCGGCAAACGCCTCCTTCACAAACTCCAGATACTGCTCTGCAAAGCACCGGTGCACTGGAGGCGAGCCGTGCCAAGGGGAGAGAAGCGACGTTTTTGAAGATGAGCTGAGCGTCCAGACAGCTCGGCGCCGTGGCCCTGGCGGTGGACCCCTTCTCGCCCCGCGGCATATTTGAAGCAAGAGCGCAGCAAGCTCTCCCATTGGTCCTGCAAATGTGCTGCCGTCGGATTGGACCATTTCAGCGTCAACGGTTTCTCGGTTACGGAGACTCAAGTGCTTCCGTTCGAGACTCCGAGTGTGAGTTCGTCACTAGCGTCCATCGGGAGCAGTTCGCCCCCTGAGAGAGCGGACGCGGCGGAATCTCCGCGGCCGTCGCTGCGCGAGAACAGTCGCGTATGGCTATGTTAGCTTTCGGCCCCAGAGCCGATCTCGTTGTGTAAATGCCTGTAAATAGTGTATAAAGCTTTTTCTTCATCACACCAGCGCCGACGCGGATTCATCGCTACCGCCCAGGGAGCTGATAGCCCTCGTTCACGAAACGGGTGACGAGCGCTACGCAACCAACTCCTTGGCACAACCCTGTTGACGGTGGGCTACTGTGTGATAACCCCACCGGCACAACACTACCTACCTACCTACCTACCTACCTACCTACCTACCTACCTACCTCTACCTACCTACCTACCTACCTACCTACCTACCTACCTACCTCTACCTACCTACCTCTACCTACCTACCTACCTCTACCTACCTACCTACCTACCTACCTCTACCTACCTACCTACCTCTACCTACCTACCTACCTCTACCTACCTACCTACCTACCTACCTCTACCTACCTACCTCTACCTACCTACCTACCTACCTACCTCTACCTACCTACCTACCTACCTACCTACCTACCTACCTCTACCTACCTACCTCTACCTACCTACCTACCTCTACCTACCTACCTACCTACCTACCTACCTACCTACCTACCTACCTACCTACCTACCTACCTACCTACCTACCTACCTCTACCTACCTACCTACCTCTACCTACCTACCTACCTACCTACCTACCTACCTACCTACCTACCTACCTACCTACCTACCTACCTACCTACCTACCTCTACCTACCTCTACCTACCTACCTACCTACCTACCTACCTACCTACCTACCTACCTACCTACCTACCTACCTACCTACCTACCTCTACCTACCTACCTACCTACCTACCTACCTACCTCTACCTACCTACCTACCTACCTCTACCTACCTACCTACCTACCTACCTACCTACCTCTACCTACCTACCTACCTACCTACCTACCTCTACCTACCTACCTACCTACCTCTACCTACCTACCTACCTACCTACCTACCTACCTCTACCTACCTACCTACCTACCTACCTACCTACCTACCTACCTACCTACCTACCTACCTACCTACCTACCTACCTACCTCTACCTACCTACCTACCACCTACCTACCTACCTCTACCTACCTACCTACCTACCTACCTACCTACCTACCTACCTACCTACCTACCTACCTACCTACCTACCTCTACCTACCTACCTACCTACCTACCTCTACCTACCTACCTACCTAATAATAATAATAATAATAATAATAATAATAATGGTTTATTTGCGCCAAATGAATACATGGCGCGGGAGACCCGCAGTAAAAGCTGTCACAAGCGACAGCTTGACAAAGCCGGAGGCCCCCCTATACACTTGACAGCATCATAGGCGCAATGAAACGGCATGTCTCATCCAAAAAGAAAATAGAAACAAAACATGAAAACATCTGCAATTACAATCACTCATAAAAACTACATAAAATTATACAGAAAATGTGTTAGAATGAAGCTAGAAAGCACTTACAAAAGCAATGGAACATTCATGTGCGATGGCAATGAGTTTAGCGAAAGTAACAGATAAATTAAGCACATTTTTGCTTCAAATAAAATTCAAATCAAAGTGAATACAGACAAGCGGTACAGTCAGGGTAAACAACAATGTGACAGAGTAAACAGGAATGGCAAGCGAAGTGTCCTAGTACATGTTGAAATACCGGCGGAGTGTTTTGAACGTCACCTTTTCAAGTTGGATATGTTTATGATTTAAATCATTTAGTAACCGGGGTAGTTTATTCTGTAGTGTTTGTAGGCCGTATGTTGTGCGAAACGTCCTTACTTTCCAGAGCTCCGTGTAACGTGTCTGGCGTGTAGTAGCGTTTTGTTGTAACCTGGCTAGACGATGTAGAAATGAACTGTTGCTGGCGTTTTCATTCTTAATTGCCTTGCAAAGGATATAATCAAATAGCTTGGTAACAGGAATTATGTTGTATTTGGGAAAGAGATGGTACGTATGTGAATAAAACGGCAGATTTTCTATTACTCTTACAAACCTTTTCTGCAACTTGTGAAGCTTCTGCAAATTTCCATAAGTTGTCGTAGACCAAACTAAGTGACAATAATTGAGTCGGGAGGAGAATAGGGTATTATAAATTAACAGTAAGATTTTTGGTGGTAGTAAATTGCGATTGCGGTATACTAGCCCAATTACCTGTGCCAGCTTAATAAGCATACTGTCCACGTGGACATCCCATGACATATTCTGCTGAAAGATAACACCTAATGTCTTAATACTGGAAGTTATTTCGAGAGGAGTGGCATTTAAGTAGATAGACTTTTGTATTGTTAGGTTTTTGTTTTTACTTCGAAAAAATACGGCTTTTGTTTTGTTTGCATTAATCGTCAGGCTGTTTTTACGCGTCCATTCGTCTAGTTTTATTAATGTTAAATTAGCAGCATCAACAAGGTCGTCACTAGTTTTACCGGTTAATAATATGCTGGTATCATCCGCGTACATGATAAATTTCACGGTTGCATCAATATTCACAATATCATTCACGTACATATTAAATAAAAATGGTCCTAATATACTGCCCTGTGGGACGCCTGCTGAAATAGATAATGGGTTAGAACTGTGGTTGTTTATGACGACTATTTGTCTACGAAATTCCAAGTAGGAGCATAAAAGAGATGCGGCTTTACCACGAAAGCCATAGTGTTGGAGTTTCTTAATTAAAAGTTGATGACTAATGGAGTCAAATGCTTTTGACAGGTCAATAAAAATTCCTAACACAAGTCTTCCTTCTTCAAACTGATTTAGTATGTGTTCTTTTTGTTGTAGCAGTGCGAGTTGTGTGCCTAAACCCTTACGGAAGCCATACTGGCAATCAGTCAGCAGGCAATGTTTCTGCTCAAATTCGGATAGTCGCTTTAAAATAACTTTTTCGAAGACTTTTGAAAAGACGGGAAGGATTGATAACGGTCGATAGTTTCCTAAGTCGTTTTTATCGCCTTTTTTAAAGAGCGCAGCGACTCGCGCTATCTGCATCGTTCGAGGAAACGTGCCTTCGCTTATACAGATATTAAAGATATATGTAAGACAAGGAGAGAGAAGGTCAGCAACATATTTGATGGGTTTTATTTGGATACCATCAATATCTTTAGCGGTACTATTATTTAGACTGTGAATTGTGCTAATTATCTCTCCCTCATTTACTGGATACAAAAATATAGAGCTAGAGTTGTATGGAATACCATCAAGATCAATGTCTGGTGCGTTGTTACTTCCAATTTTAACAAAGTGTTCGTTAAAAGCGTCGGCAAGTGCTTTTCCCTCTAACTCAAGACCATTTATTTTTAAGCTCTGTATCCTTTCCTCAGGATTATTGCAATTCAACAAAGAGTTCAGTTTTTTCCACATTGTGGCCGTACGTGGAACCAGTGAATTAAAAGAAAGTGTATAGTACTCTCGCCTGGCCTTTTTTATATCTTTGTCTAAACGATTCCTAATTTTTTTAAAAGCCTGAAATATTTCGGGGTCTCTTGTCTTTATAAATTCACTGTATAATGCATTCTTTCTCCGTATTCTGGCAGATAGCTCTGCACTAATCCATGGTTTACGTATTTTCTTTTTTTGTTTAATGCACTTAAAAGGAAAGCTAATGTCATAACTTTCTTTCAATAGGCTGAAAAAAGCCTCGTAAGCCAAATTTGCGTCTTTAAGATCGTATACAGTATCCCAACATGTCTGAGCTATCTTCTCACGAAAAATAGAAAGAGTCTGATCTGTTATTAGTTGAATGAAATGGTTTGTCTTTGTTTCCTTGTTTCGTACGTGACCCTTGAAACATAAATATATCGGCAAGTGATCACTGAGATCCGATGCGAAGACGCCAGCATTAATGACTTCAGAACTTAAATTCGTAATAAATACGTCAATTAAAGATGACGAATTCTCGGTCACTCTGGTAGGAAGACTGATAGTATTCCAACACGCATTCATCTCCAAGAGAGTATCTAACCCAAGTTTTGGTGAATCATTCTTCATCATGTTAATGTTAATGTCTCCGCCATAAATTAAATTGAAATTGTTTTCATTTATAAAGACGAGAAAAGTTTCTAAGAACTCCAAAAATGATGCAACGGAACCATTCGGCGGGCGATAGCAAACAGCGAAAACAGTATTGTTTTGTATCACTGATAAAAATTCATAGTCATAAGTTATTACTGAAAACTGGTTCAATATTTCACATGCAGACGGCTTTTTAACCAAGGTGCATATTCCGCCACCACGACCTGTTGATCGATTCAGGTAGAAAGTATTGTACAATGGAAGCCGAAAGATGTTCACATCGTCAACACACCAAGTCTCTGTCAGCATAATGACGTCAAAGGATTGCTTTGTTTGCTCAAAAAAGAGTTGTAAGTCATGTTCCTTGCGAGTAAAAGAACGTATGTTTAAGTGAAAACATTTGAAAGCCTTCGAAAACGCTGTACCTAAGTGATGGTTGAAAGTGTGTGGCAATACATACGAGTGAGTAGGTGCCATAGTGTTCTTAGTGTTCAGCTGATCTGTTGTTTAAGTTTGTCGCGGTCACTAGAGCAGGAAATGACCACCGCGTTTTGCCCATCAGCTTTCCGGACCAAGACCTTGTTGTTGTTGTGCCATACGTATTTGTAGTTATTTGTCTTCGCCCAGAGCTTTGTTTCGGTAAGCAGAGTACGTGTCCTTTTTGTCAGGTTTTCTAACACAAAAATGCTGTCATTTCCTTGGCACAGTGTTTTCCTGTTTTGCCACCATTTGTCTCTTGCTGATTGTTTGGCGAAACGACAGATAATGCCAGGTATCTTATCTTGCTTTGAGGGCAGGCGATGAATGGACACTATGTCACTTTCCTGAAGCTGTGGCAGGTTGTTTAGAGTTGCCAGCTTATTTATCTCATCAATCAGGTTTTCATCCTTCATTGCTTTAATTCCATGGAATTCAAGGTTGAGCTTTCGGCTTCTCCATTCCAAACAGTCCATTTCGTTTTTCAGCTGCGTTATTTCATCGTCTTGCTTCTCAATCTTATCTACCCTGTGTTTCAGTTCCTTGACTTCACGTTCGTTCATTTCTATCCGAGTTAGAAGCTCATCGTACTGGTCACTCATGTACTGAACTGTGTCTTCGACGCTGTCAACTGTTTCTTTTAGCGGTAAAAGGTACTCCAGCTTTTCATTGATTGATTTCAGCAGTGCACGAACATCTTGGTCATCCGTATCAATGCTGGATCTATCGAGTTGTGGAGCACGACCTTTCGAGCGCCTGCAATTTGAGCAACGCCACGCACTGCGATACTGCTCCCCTTTTGACTTGATAGTAGCATCCGAAATTCCTGCACATTTTCCCGTGTGATAGACAGATTTACAGTCACTACAGTCGATTTTGGAATCAAGTTCCTCGAGTTGCATATCACATGACCCACACTGTTCATCAAGGGGCATAGCGACACTTCTGGCAGCAGCAGCAGCAGCAGCAGTAAAAGAAGACAGCGGGAAGGTATATTAACAGAGCAGCAACTAACCTGCAATTGCAGAGAAAAACTTCTTAAGATGGTGCCTTTCCCGTGCCGCTGCCGCTGCCAGTGTGACAGCCGCAGGTCTCTGGGCTTTCTTTATAGTCTCGTCCGATGGGTGGGCGTGTCCGCTGGCCGGTAGCGATGCAGTCCTGGATGACGTTATCTTCCGCAGCAACCAGCACACGTGCACGCAGACGGTTGTAGTCGATGTCAAAACTTCATATCTGCAATTGCAGAGAAAAACTTCTTAAGATGGTGCCTTTCCCGTGCCGCTGCCGCTGCCAGTGTGACAGCCGCAGGTCTCTGGGCTTTCTTTATAGTCTCGTCCGATGGGTGGGCGTGTCCGCTGGCCGGTAGCGATGCAGTCCTGGATGACGTTATCTTCCGCAGCAACCAGCACACGTGCACGCAGACGGTTGTAGTCGATGTCAAAACTTCATATCTGCAATTGCAGAGAAAAACTTCTTAAGATGGTGCCTTTCCCGTGCCGCTGCCGCTGCCAGTGTACCTACTACCTCTACCTACCTACCTACCTCTACCTACCTACCTACCTACCTCTACCTACCTACCTACCTCTACCTACCTACCTACCTACCTCTACCTACCTACCTACCTACCTTACCTACCTACCTACCTCTACCTACCTACCTACCTACCTACCTACCTACCTACCTCTACCTACCTACCTACCTACCTACTTACCTACCTCTACCTACCTACCTACCTACCTACCTCTACCTACCTACCTACCTACCTACCTACCTACCTACCTACCTACCTACCTACCTACCTACCTACCTACCTACCTACCTACCTACCTCTACCTACCTACCTACCTACCTACCTACCTACCTACCTACCTACCTACCTACCTACCTACCTACCTACCTACCTACCTACCTACCTACCTACCTACCTACCTACCTACCTACCTACCTACCTACCTACCTACCTACCTACCTACCTACCTACCTACCTACCTCTACCTACCTACCTACCTACCTACCTCTACCTACCTACCTACCTACCTACCTACCTACCTACCTACCTACCTACCTACCTACCTACCTACCTACCTACCTACCTACCTACCTACCTACCTACCTACCTACCTACCTATATATATATATATATATATATATATATATATATATATATATATATATATATATATATATATATTGAAAATAAACTTGTTTATTCCTCTCGGTCAGATTGACGTCATAGAGCAGGTGACATGGCCCCGTTGGTAGAGGCTGCCAAATCGCGCTTCGCCTTTGAGATGTGAGAGTGAGATCGAAATTCAACCCTCGAGAACCTTTCATCTCTAGTTAGAGACACTGCCCCTCCAGGCGCGTTCGTACGGTATGGTTAAAGCGGGGCTTAATATGTAGTACGTCATAGTAACGTATTACAACTGTATTCTAATGTGTTGTTGTGTTCGAAATGCTGTGTTCTCGTCCGTTCTCTGAATAGAGCAGTGCGCGTTAATGGACAGACCTTGGCACCCCTCTCCGCTCGTCGCCGCGAGAACTCGCCCCCTGGCTGAGCCCAGCGGGACGCCCCCCACGGCGGGCTCCCTCACCCTCCTGTTGTTCAGGGAAGCAAGTCCCATTTGCGGACGTGCGTTCCCTCCGTTCTTCGGCTGGCCAGTTCGCCTTTCCCCTCGGCCGACGCTGGTCGCACCCTCTTGTCTGGTTAATAAACAGTTAACAGTACCGCGTACGTCTTCGCTACATTGACGACGCGCGAACTCGACATGTGTATGTGTGGGATAATCAATTAATTATTAGGGATTAAACGACTAGCAAATCGCATGTACACAAACGAGGATCCGCGAGGCGAACCGGCAAGTGGGAGCCAGTACATTAACTCTGTGAAGTCATACATTTAAAAGCGGAGCTTAAGTGTTCCAGGAATTTTTATTGTTTGTACTGTTCGCTCTTCTCCGTTAGCTCGCGGATGTAAGGGACTGCTAGTGATATGGACAAAGCCGATCGTAACGACAAACAGCGCGTCAAGACAATCCAAGCTAAGCTTACTCCATGATGCGCTGGTTTTCTACCCTACCGAAGAAACGCGACCACTGCAGGGCGAAGGCCTCTCCCATTTTCTTCCAGTTAACCCGGTACTGTGCTAGCTGCATCCACTTGACCCCTGCGAATTTCTTAATTTCATCCACCCACCTAATTTTCTGCCGCGACCTGCTACGCTTTCCTTCCCTTGGAATTCAATTGGTTACTCTTATAGAGACCATCGGTTATCTTCTCTTCGAACTACATGTCCTGTCCAAGCTCATTTCTTCTTAATTTCGACTAGAATATTTGTAACTTAAGTTATTTCTCTGACCCACCCTGCACGCTTCCTATCTCTTGACGTTATCACCTACTGTTTTTCGTTCCATGACCCTTTGCGTTGTCCTCAACTTAAGTAGAACCCTCTTGGTTAGCCTCCACGTTTCAGCCCCATAGGTGAGTACAGGTAAGATGCAACTGTTATACCCTTTCCTCTTGAGTGATACCGGTAAGCTGCTACTGCTAGTTATATGTTTGAGTACCATCCAAATGCGCTCCATTCGAATCTTATTTTCCTAGTTATTTCCCTTCCGTGGTCCGGATCTGCGGTCACTACCTGTCATAAGTAGACTTATTCCCCTATACCACTTCCAACGCTTCGCTACCTACATTAAACTGCTGTTCCTCTCTCAGGCTGTTCAGCACTACCTTAGTCTTCTGCATAATAATATTTAAGCCTACCTTTCTGCTTCTTCTGTCTAGATCATTAATCATTAGTTGCAGTTGGTCCCCTGAGTTGCTTAACAAGGTAATGTCATCAGCAAATCGCAGATTACTGAGATATTCTCCATCGACCCTGATGCCTAACTGCTCCTATTCCATGTATTTGAATATGCCCTCTAAGAAAGCTGTAAATAGCACTAGGGAGATCGTGTCCGCTTGCCTAACACCTTTCTTAAATGTAATTTTATCACTTTCCTCATGCAGAACTATGGTTGGTTGCTGTGCAGCCACTATATGTAGATGTCTTCCAGTACTTTCACACACGGTTCACCTACACCCTGATCTCGAAATGCCTGCATAACCGCTGGGGTTTCGACCGAATCAAACACTTTCTCGCAGTCAATGAATGCTATATATAGGGGCTGGTTATATTCAGAGCACTTTTCTATCCCCTGGTTGATATGATAGATATGCGGATATGATAGATGAAGAGTACCCTTTCCGAAATCCTGCCTGATCCTTTGGTTGATTAAAGTCTAGGGTTGTCCTGATCCTATTAGCGATTACTTGGGTAAATACCTTGTACGTAACTGATAGTAAGCTGATTCATCTGTAAATTTGCAAGTCCTTAGCATCCCATTTCTTATGAATTAAGATAATGTTGACGTTCTTTCATGATTCCGGTACTTTTGATGTCGTCAGGTATTGCGTATACAGGGTGACCAGTGTTTTTAGCAAGATATCCCCTCCGTGCTTCAGCAAATATTTAGTTACCTGATCCTCCCCAGCTGCTTTCTCCCTCTTCATAGCTTCTAAGACTTTCTTAACCCCGTACCAATTTGAAGCTTGAGAGGCGATGCTGCTCTCCGCGGTGCCGGCCAGGGGTAGGGAACTTACACATAAGCCCTTGTCCTCCATTTAAGACACTAGCGCCAATTCCTTTCGTAGCGACAGAAATTAGCGAGAGTTTCCTCCCCTTGACCTGGCCAAGCAAGCCATAGCTTCAGGCCGGAATATCATCGACATGGACCGTCGGGACATGCAAGTTTGAGTGGAGTGGTGCCATGAGAGGACTTAGAGACTTGCATGGCCCAATCTCTCTTGTGTACAATAAAATGTTTTCACCACCTCCCCCTCAACCTCACGAAGTGAGGTGAGGTCAGCAAAAGCTCGAAATTATTGGAGTGAGGTCAGGAAATCAGACCGCAAACCTCACACGTAAGTTTGAGGTTGAGTGAGGTCTTCATTCAGTGATGTCGAGGTTGGGAGGTCCAGGCTCTTTGAAGTTTCTCTAGCTCATATATAGTGGCTTACACTGAGGAGCGCCTGTTCTAGCGCGGAATTCGAGCGTACCGTGTGCATGCTGTGGTATACATGGTGTTCGGTTACCCCCCGTTTGGAAGACCGGATGCTGCAGCCACGGGGCTAGCAGCGTGGCCGCAGCCCCCTCTCACCGTAACGTCCGTTCAGCCCGAGCCTGCAGGAGGACTCTTCCGTTTCCGTCTGCCCTCTGGCCTTCTTAGATGCCCCCCACCCCCCTCCTTTCGTCTTGTTGCATTTGTTTGCCACCTGCTCAAACACCCAGGAGCTCGAAAGCATGCAACTGACGTTGACTCGCGGTAGCTTTGTTTGATGTCGCGAACAAATGGTGTCAACCCAAAAAGTAGCGAAGAAATTCGTTATGAGCGGATGGCGCAAAGGAAAACTGCTTCGCCGTGTTCATGCCCGCTCCCAGACGCTGATCACATGGCTGTCGCCTTACATTCGATTAGAAAGGATCTCGCTGTGCATTACACTGCCACTTGACAGAAACTGTAGAGAAATTGAATTGTGAGACATTGTGATTATGGTAGGACGAAAAACGCCCGATCGACTAGGCCAGGGAAAACCTGCGTAACACCATCGGTGCTTTCTATCGTTGTTCTTCCTTCAAAATGATATGTGTGTGTGTATATATATATATATATATATATATATATATATATATATATATATATATATATATATATATATATATATATATATATAAGCAGATAAATGAAGGGGAAATGAGGGTGCCCGTTATAATACATGAATGAAAGAAGCCAACAGTCGGCGAGGCCAAGGAAAGCATTGGGGATTGTACATTGTCTTATTTTTTTTTAATTTTTACTTCGATAATCACGTAAATTAGTAACGTAATCTGTTCAGGGGAAAGATAATTAAACACAAAGTAGAAGAAAAAACAACGTGCCGATGGTGGGATCCGAACCCACGACCTCCGAATATCGCGTCCGGTGCTCTTCCAACTGAGCTACATCGGCCGCTGTCCCCCCTGCTACTTTCTTGGGTATTAATGTTGTCTGTATACGAACCTTGAGAGTGTTCACCAGCGCCACCCTCAACCAAAGCGGCGGACGTGGAACGCCCTGCGTTACCGCCAGCGTCACGTAGAACGTGATCAATAGCGAGGGCGAAAGCTGTGCTAGAACCCTCTTACGCTACCTATGGCTTCAAGACTGCCAGAACCGAGACCCCTGTAAGCTACAAGCAGATAAATGAAGGAGAAATGAGGGTGCCCGTTATAATACATGAATGAAAGAAGCCAACAGTCGGCGAGGCCAAGGAAAGCATTGGGGATTGTACTTTGTCTCTTTTTTTTTTTCGAAGTAAACATTTAAAAAAGGCAAAAGTATGAGATGGTAGAGCCTATAAGACACAGCTGCATAGTAAAAAAGTGATTGTTGACGAATATGAGAGCTGCCTGCGCATGTTATCCACTGAGAATCGTTTCTTAAAAGAGAAAGAGAGAAAAAATTTATTCCGTAGTTCTAAACTCCATGGAAGGATAAAGAGCTCCTGCTCCGCTTAGGCGATTTGCTAACTTGCCGAATGCGAGCTAAGCCGTGCAAAGCAGGAGAAAGGACAGAAGGGTAAATGATCCGTCAACTTCATAATGTCATTGCAGGTTTCTTAGCGGCTACATGAGTTTGGGCCTCATATTCGGGCGAGGAGAAAAATTGAAATTCGAGATGCTCCATTTTATTACCCCTTCATGGATCACTGCCTTGTCGTGGCGGAGGTGCTTGCGAAACTCGATGAAGTCGTGAGCTATGCTGTGTAGGGCCACCCAAGATAGACAGGTCACGGCAGAGAGTTCTGACAAAATGTGATTCACTGGAGAAGGTAATGGCAACCCACTCCAGTATTTCCTGCCAAGAAAACCCTATGGCCAGTCACAATACCATTAAAGATATGGCGCCGGAAGATGAGCCCCCCAGGTTGGAAGGCGTCCCACATGTTACTGGGGATGAACAAAGGGCGATTCCTAGTAGCTCCAGGACGAATGAAGCGGCTGGGCTAAAGCCAAAAGGACGCTCAGATGTGGATGTGTCGGGAAGCGACCGGAAAGTCCGATGTTGCAAGGAGATATATCACACAGCAACATGGAATGTAAGATCTATGACGCAAGGTAAACTGGATGTTGTCAAGCGAGAAATGGACAGATTGAACATTGATATCTTGGGTATCAGCGAGCTCAAGTGGACCGGAATGGGAGAAGTTAACTCCGGCGACCATTATGTCTTTTATTGTGGGCACGAATCCAAGAGAAGGAATGGGGTCGCTCTCATAGTAAACAGAAGAATGGGCAAAGCAGTGCTGGGGTACAACCCCAAAAAACGACCGAATGATTTCACTTCGGATCCAAGGTCACCCTTTCAACATAACAGTTATCCAAGTCTATGCACCGACTACTGCTGCTGAAGAAGCTGACGTTGAGAGATTTTATGCGGACCTACAATGCCTTTTAGACCGCACCCCATCATCAGACGTCGTTTTTCTCATAGGAGACTGGAATGCTAAGGTCGGGAGTGAAGAAATATCCGGAATTATAGGCAAGTTCGGTCTTGGCGAGCCAAATGAAGCTGGGCAGAGGCTAGTAGAGTTTTGTCAAGAAAACAACCTCACCATAGCGAATACTCATTTTCAACAGCACGAGAGGCGCCTGTACACTGGACTTCACCGGACGGTCTGTACAGGAATCAGATCGATTATATTCTTTGCCGGCAGAGATGGAGAAGCCCTATACAAGCAGTAAAAACAAGACCTGGGGCCGGTTGTGGCACCGACCATCAGCTTCTTGTTGCCAAAATTAAGCTTCGATTAAAGAAAACGCAGAAAACTAGAAGGCCTTTCAGGTATGATCTGAATCAAATTCCATTAGAATATGCTGTGGAAGTGAGGAATCGATTTCAAGAATTAGATCTAGAAGACAGAGAGCCCGAAGAGATGTGGACTGATGTTCGTGATATAATACAAGAAGTTGCTACTAAGGTAGTTCCAAAGCAAAAGAAATGTAAGAAAGCAAACTGGTTATCTGAAGAGGCTTTGCAAATAGCTGAGGAAAGGAGGATGGCAAAAGTTATGGGGGAAAGAGAAAGATACAAGGTTCTCAATGCGGATTTTCAGAAAATAGCATGGAGAGATAAGAATGCATTCCTGAACATACAGTGCCAAGCAGTTGAGGACAACAGCCAATTAAGAGCTCTGTATAAGACAATCAAAGATATCAAAGGAAGCTTCTGTGCTAAGCTGGGCGTGATAAAGGACAAACGAGGCAAGGACCTCACTGAAGCCTCAGAGATAAAGAAGAGGTGGCAGGAATAGACAGAAGAACTGTACAAGAAGGACCCGAATGTGCAAACCCGACATAAGACGGTTGTGATTACTGATCTCGAGCCGGGCATCCTGAAGAGTGAAGTTGAATGGACCTTAGCCAGCCTTGCTAAGAACAAAGCTAGCGGAATTGATGGCATTCCAGCTGAGTTGCTTCAAAACCTCAACCATGACGCTGTTAACATTCTGCATACATTATGTCAGAAGATTTGGACAACCCTGCAGTGGCCACAGGATTGGAGGAGGTCAGTTTACAACCCCATTCCAAAGAAAGGCAGTGCTAAAGATTGTTCCAACTACCGCACGATCGCGCTTATTTCGCATGCTAGCAAGGTGACGTTGAAAATCCTCCAAGGAAGGCTGCAGCAGTATGTGGATCGGGAGCTTCCGGACGTGCAAGCTGGGTTTCGCAAGGGCAGAGGAACTAGAGACCAAATTGCCAACCTTCGCTGGATCATGGAAAAAGCAAGAGAGTTCCAGAAACTCATCTACTTCTGCTTTATTGATTATGCGAAAGCGTTTGACTGCGTAGATCACAGCAGATTGTGGCAAGCTCTCCAAGAGATGGGAGTTCCAATTCACCTCATCTGTCTCCTCAGGAACCTGTATGAAGGACAAGAGGCCACAGTCAGAACTGGTCATGGTCTTACTGATTGGTTTCCGATTGAGAATGGAGTGAGACAAGGCTGCATACTGTCGCTCTGCCTATTTAACCTATATGCAGAGTGCATCATGAGGAAGGCCGGTCTGGAGGAGTCTTCAGCTGGAGTGAAGATTGCTGGAAAACGTATCAACAACCTTAGATATGCGGATGATACCACTTTAATGGCAGAAAGTGAAGTGGAACTCAAGAGACTTCTGATGCGTGTACAAGAAGAGAGTGAGAAGTTTGGGCTTAAACTGAACATTAAAAAGACAAAGATCATGGCGTCTTGCCCTATCAAGTCCTGGAGCATCAATGGACAAAAAGTGGAAGCTGTGACAGATGTTCTCTTCTTGGGCTCCAAGATTACCTCGGAAGGAGACTGCAGCCATGAAATTAGGAGACGCCTGCTTCTGGGAAAGAGAGCAATGGTTAGCCATGACCGCCTAGTAAAGAGCAGAGATATTAGTCTGCCAACCAAGATCCGTATAACTCGTGCTATGGTCTTTCCAGTTGTTATGTATGGATGCGAGAGCTGGACTGTGAAAAAGGCTGACCGCCGAAGAATTGACGCGTTTGAATTGTGGTGCTGGCGAAGACTCTTGAGAGTTCCTTGGACTGCCAGAAGATCAAATCAGTCGATATTGTCGACCATAAACCCTGACTGCTCATTGGAGGGTCAAATTCTAAAGGTAAAGCTCAGCTACTTTGGTCCTCTGATGAGAAGAGAGGAGTCGCTGGAGAAAGATTTGATGTTGGGAAAGGTTGCGGGTCGCCGGAGAAGGGGTAGGCAGCGAACGCGATGGTTAGATGGCATCCTCGAGGCACTGCAGATGAAGTTATGTGATGTTAGGAAGATAGTGAGAGACCGGAAAGCGTGGCGTGACATGGTCCATAGGGTCACGAAGAGTCCGACACGACTGAACGACTGAACTGAACTGAACCATTTTATTAGCATAAAATTAATTATGAGATATTTCTGGCTCTACATTTTGTATCCAAACGGAAAGATAAATGAGCCGTAAATTTTCGGTCTCAAATATAGGGCTAATATATTCGCGCATTTCATTGGCTTCATCAATCAAGAATTGTGAGTGGAGCCGATTGCTTGTTGGCGCTGTGCAAGGCAGTATACTAGAGATTAGAGCGTGGTAATCTGAGCCGTAATAGGGCGCGCAGTAGTCCTCTTCTGTTTGTATTACATTACATTTGATGGCGCCATCATCAGCGCTGTTTTTCATTTTTTCTTTTTCTGGCATGGTATCATTGTTACGTTCTCTTGCTGGTCGGCAGGCCAGAGGCCACATTCCTCACAGTTCGCTATTTCGTTTGCTGCTTTCCAGAGATGGCATCATGGTTTTTGAAGAAGACTGCTAATGTTTAGTTTCTGCATCCGCCGGCACACAGCCATTTCGTTCTCTTTTTTTTTTTTTTAGTCAACAGTAACTCACATACGGACGCCACAGTTTTTGGGGTGTACTGGTGAGAGTCCGGCAACACACCACATGAGCAAAACCAGATGCCTAGAGTGAGACTGCAAAGGGCGGAGCGCGTCCACAGCGGGGAGCTCAGTCCATCCAGGTTGCGTGTACGTATCCTTTCTGTTCTCCTTGTCTCTTTTTAACTATTTTAACTATATGACCCTAACGGCGTAAACTGCTTCACAAAATGTACGCGTGGTGTACGCATGCATATAAGAAACTTCGAAGGCGCGTAAAACTCATTATTTCAGTTTTTGAAGGAAGCAAGTCAATGCCTCAAGGAAGCTCATCTCTGACTCGTTGACGAAATGGTACTCAGAATTCCGTTGGGATGTACGGGTAGTTAAGCTGTCTTTTTGTTGTTGTTGTTCTGTGCCTAGATAGAATCCGGTTAAGCTGTCTTTTATTGTGAAAGCAATACTGCTCCAGATTTCGAGCCTTCAGCGTGGCGCGGCCGCACCCACGTGCCACTGACGTCACACCCCGCGTGACAAAAAAGCGAGAGATGGGCTCCCAACTCAAGCGGTCGGCGTAGCTCGGCTGTAGCCTCGTCTAACCCACGTGCCACTGACGTCACACCCCGCGTTACAAAAAAGCGAGAGATGGGCTCCCAACTCAAGCGGTCGGCGTGGCGCGGTCGGAGCCGCGGCTCATTTGGCAGGAGCTGCCAACTTGGGTCTCTCGTTTCACCTGGGACGGTTATATCAGAATCAGCCTGCTAGGACCCTGGAATTCAGTTTTCCCCTATAGGCCACTAAGGCACGTTCATGCGATATTAATAAGAACGAGTTGGTTCCCCATGTTCATACGGCTTGGTTATTGCGGGGCTTTATATGTGGGCTGAGGAAGAAGAAAAAGAGGAACGCTCGGTCACCCGCAGCTAGTGCTTTCGCTCAATATTTGGTTCAGCAGCGTTGAACCCTTGCAATGTTTTTGTTTTGTTTTTCACCCAGATGAGACCCGGATAACAATTCCATTCTGCTGAATTAACGGGTGAGAGATTTATTTATTTATTTATTTATTTTTATTTTATTTGTACATACTGCAGCCTCGATGAGACTATGGCAGGAGTGGGCAAACAAAGAAAAGTGTATCAAGAAAATACAAACATATAAAACAAAGAAAAAATAAAATAAAAATGGCGTAGGAAGCAATGGCGTGTATCAAGAAAATACAAACATATAAAATCAAGACTTTACGCCTGCGGTTAGAAAGGCACGTTTCAAGCTTTCACAATACGCTTGTGACCAGGCTTTTCCTTCGAAGTTGCGATTCGATAAGCTTTTCGTAAATAAAAAGTGCTTTGTCTATAATTGTGAACATTATCAGTTGTTGAGCTTAGGGAATAGCAAAAAGGGAGGCAACTGCCCGCTCAGCAGCATGGGCCTGATCTTCATTCTACCCCTTCGGCATCATGAAATTTTGAATTGACAATTCTCATTGTGAATTGCAGGAGTATAAAAAATAAAACTGATGAATTTGCTGCCCATGTTTCCTCCGCTAAGCCTCATGTTATAATTGGCACTGAATCGTGGCTGGATGATTCCGTTCTGAGCCCGGAAGTTTTCCCAACTGGTTATAACGTGTATCGTCGCGACCGACACTTGCATGGTGGAGGGGTATTTCTACTTGTTGAGGAATGCTTTCGCTCTTCAGCAACAACAGCGCCCCTAGTTGGCTACGAATCAGTGTGGTGCAACCTCGCCTAAGCAATGGAAGGGACCTGACAATTGGTTCCGTCTACCGTCCCCCTTCCGCTACCAACACTGACGTTTTCAGGTCACTGTCTAAATTCTTGCTTGGCTTAAAAAATGACTTTCTGCTTGGCGGGGATTTCAATATGCCTGATTTCAAATGGGTTGACTACAAACCAATCTTCATTGTCTTTGGCTTTTTGTGAATTAATCGCTACTAATGATCTATATCAGTACGTCACTGAGCCTACTCAGGAAGCTCAGCACTCATCTTCAGTGTTAGATTTACTCTTCTGTAACCGGCCATCGGTAGTGCGCGGCACGGTTATCATACCAGGATAAGTGATCACAGTTGTGTTGTTGCTAATGTTAGGCATTTTCCTTTGTCGTGACGCTGGGGCTACGTCGACCCGGCCTTCACTTGGTAGCGTGCAGAGACTCGGGGTTGAAGTAGGATTGAATCTTCGAAGTTGGTGAAATATGTACAAGCAGGTTTAATGGCACTTTGAGAAACTTATTTACAAGATTATTTACACGAAAAAGAAGGGTACATCAGCAAAATGGCAAGCGTTAAGAGTTCATAGCGAGAAGCGACTGGATGAGCCGTTTACCAAGGGCCCAGAGCGACATTTCGTGCTCTGCAGCGTCCTTAAAACCCCCTATGTCCAGCCCCTCCCTGAAGATGCTGACCAACCAAATCCAGGGCACGCCCCTCAGATATCGGCATCCAATCGAACACATCACTGCACTGATGGTCTGAAGCACTGACTGGCCCGGCATTGTTTCGTTGAGCCTGGTCACTTGTTGGCGGGAAAAGCTTGGGAACGGCGAGGAGGTACATTTCTATTCTTCAGCCAAGAATCGATAGGCAGCTGGTTCCGGCAAGTGGATTTACTTCTCAGAAACCCAAGTGCACGTGGGCGCCGCATACGCTCCCAGCATTGTCCGTTTTCGACAATTGCAAATCTTTCCTGCATTCCCGGGAAATCATTTAATGGCCGTATGCGTCATGCTCCTTTCTTGTCCTGCACGTCAGCGGACATGTCACTCTGTCGTCTCCTTTGGATAGGAGGCATTCATCACTGGAGGATAGCACTTCTCGACTGGAAGGGTGAACAAAAGAAAGAAAACACTTCCTGCTATTTCCCGCAGGGGGACGTTTCTTTGTGTTTTTCCAGACGTTCTCTTGACAGGGTCAATTTGGCATTTGCAGGTTGTCCACAAAGCAAAACAGGCTTACAAAACAGGATTCCTGGAAACAGGCTCACTTAGAGCCATTGGACCATCACCACATATCCACAGCACTTATCCATGCCCACAGGCGAACAATAGAGCGCGCAAATGCGGATGCATGGTCGTAACAGCCTCCTCCCCCGTCAGAAGAGTCTCGGAGGGCAGCAGTCGCAGCTGCTGCATGAAGAGACGACTTAATGGCCTGCACGTGAACGCTTGAAGCTCGCTGTTGCTTGTCGCGTTGTCTTGATTGTCGTAGGCCAAATTGCTCGAGCTGTCTGAAACTCAACCACATGTCGAAGCAAGCACTCGGCTCCCGTCTGAAGAGACCAGGTCAAAAGAAAACTGCCATTGTTGTTCGAGAAAAGCCCACTCTCAAGACGTTCAGGACCCACGTATTCCTAGAAAACCAAACGTGCTGCTTTACATAGTCACACATATACAAGCGCACGAGAAAAAAAAAAAAAAACCTGATTATCAATTTGGATACATGGTGAGGAACACCTCGGACTGCTTAGAAACAGCGGCTAAGCGCGTCCGCATTCCCATTTAACTTCCCCTTTTTGTATATTATTTCAAAATTGTACTGCTGTAAAATCAAGCTCCACCTAAGAAGGCGACTGTTCTTCGATGTCGCAGTTTGCAGCCAAGCCAGGGGACAATGGTCCGTCTCTACGGTGAATTTGGCCCCTCCAAGATAGCACTTCAATTTTTGAATGGCCCATACAATGCAAGCGCACTCTTTCTCTGACGCGCTATAAGCCCTCTCTCTAGAACTCAGTTTTCTGCTCAAGTAGAGCACGGGGTGCTCATTACCGTCGTCATCTCTCTGGCAGAGAACAGCACCTAGCCCTCGATCACTGGCATCACACTGGACCGTGAATTCTCGGTCATAGTCTGGAGCTCGCAATACCGGACGGCTAATCAGCACAGCCTTCAGGTTTACGAAGGAGGCTTCCTTTTGTTCGTCCCAGACTACATTTGTCGGTTCTGTCTTGCGGAGAGCGTCGGTCAGAGGGCTAGCCAAAGCTGAATAGTTAGGGATGTAGTGATTGTAGTACCCAGTCAGACCCAGGAATGCTCGAATTTCCGTCTTCGTGCTCGGCCACGGGTAGTCTGCTACCGCAGAAATCTTAATCTCGCTGGGTTTCCTGAAACCTTGACCTACATTGTGACCCAAGTAGTCCACGGTCGCCCTTGCCAGGCAACATTTCTCGGCCTTTACGGTTAGTCCAGCTTGACGCAAAAGGCTCAGTACAGCTCTTAGATGTACCATATGGTCCGCCCATGAGTCGGAAAAAACCGCAATGTCGTCTAAATAAGGCACCGCGAATGTTTCACACCCCTTTAAAACCCTATCCATGAGTCGGGAAAAACAAAATGGAGCATTTTTGAGCCCGAAACTCATCATTGTTGGCTGGTAGCTGCCCGTCGGAGTGACGAAAGCCGCGTATCTGCTGGCGCGTTCAGTGAGCGGTACTTGCCAGTATCCTCGAGTAATGTCCAGCGTAGTCACATATGCCGCTCTACTGACCTGTTCTACTCTCTCCTCAATATTCGGAATAGGATACACTTGATCCCTGGTGAGAGAATTTAGCTTTCGGTAGTCTACCACAGGCCTAGGGTCTTTACCTGGAGCTTCTACTAAGATCATAGGCGAAGCATAATCGCTTTCCGAGGGTTTTATTACTCCCAATTCCAGCATGCGAGTTACTTCCCTATCCAGAATTTCTCTTTGCCTTGGAGAAAATCGGTAGCACCTTGATCGCACTGGCACGTCTGAAGTCAGCTCAATATCGTGCTCAGTCAAATCAGTTCTGCCTGGCCTGTCCACGAAGCAGGCCTCAAACTCTGTTATTATCTCGCCCAGATCGGACAGCTGGGATTTTTTTAGTTATCCTCTCTGCTCCGTCTTTTTGAGAAGCTCCTGAGCGTTGCTTCCCTTTCCGCTGAGGCAAATCAAGTTGTCCCCCATCTCCTCGGGAAGGTTTAACGTTAGATTTACCTCGGCTTGCTCCATAGCTAAGTCCTCTCGGGTTCCACTTAAAAGTCTCGGGAGATTACTAGACACTGGCGGCAAGAGGTTATTCTCAAGAACGTCCTCATTCCGCGTCTCATCAAGCTCACTTTCAAGTTGATTTATCTGAGATGCCTCGCTCTCAAAGTTTTCTGACCCGCTATCTTCCACATAGACCACTGTTTTAACTGCCGTTTCCTCCGCTGTGGAATTTTCTGGTATGAGCAGTGTAGCTAGTTCTCGCGCCTTTGAACGTGTTAATGCTTGCACAACACTGTCTCCGAAAAGGATGCCCCTCTTTCGCAGTAGCATGTCCGATTTGTTGGAGAACAAATACGGATAGCACTTAGGAAGCTTTCCTGAAACGGCAGCCTCGGTTGTTAATTCGCCGAAAGGGCCCTCGATGACCACGTTCGCGATCGGCAAGCACACACTCTGTTCCTCAACTACCTGTCGGATCCATGCACACTGTCCTGTATAGTCGGAAGGTGATACATACGCCGGATGGACAACATCCATCGTTGCGGCCGAATCGCGAAGTACCTTGCAAGGCTTCCCGTTGACTACTAGGTCATGCAGGTAGGGTTCTAAAAGCTGCATATTTTTATCGCAGTCCCTGACATACGAGAAAGCAATCTTTTCTTTCCGGCAGTTGACGGCAATGTGACCCTGCTCATTACACCTAAAGCATGTGAGCGGCTTCCTAGCCCCAAGCTTGTTCTTTGTGTTCTGCGCGGTGGTCACTTCCCCACTTATCTCACTGCCGTCCTTTCTAGGGCGTTTGCCTGAAGAAGCCTTCCTTTCTTCGTTTGCAAATCTAGCAAAGTGCCTTTTCTGACGGTTATTCACACTCAACTTGGGATTGCGGGGCCTATACACTGCTGGGTTGCTGAATTGTCGGCGCGAAGCGTACTCCTCAATGAGTTCGGCAGCTTCAGTTGCCGACTTAATTTCGCCTCGGTCCTGTAACCAATTTCTTTCTTTTTCTGGGAGGCAGTTATAAAACTGCTCCAAAAGAATTCGCTCGACTACAGCGTCCCTATCACTGTAGGAATCTGTGCTCTTTAGCCACTCGCCCAAATTTACTCTTAAATTGTACAGGAATTCAGGGTAACTCTCGTCCCTGGACTTAGTAGCGTTCCGAAAACGTTGTCTGAACGCCTCGGCGCTAAGCCTATACTTTCTCAGAAGGCAAGCTTTGACCTTCTCGTAGTTGTCCGCGTCCTCCTTGCTTAGCCGCGCGACAACCTCCGCTGCCTCGCAGGGCAGAACCGTCAATAATCTCTGAGACCAAGTGTCTCGCTGGAAGGACAGTTTTTCGCAAGTTCGCTCAAAGTTAGCCAGATACAGACCGATATCCCCTGATATCACATATGGCTGCATGTACTTTGACATCTTGAAATCTGTCTCCTTGTTGAGAAGAGGTACCGCTAGCTGGGGACAATCGCCCGACCTCTTGCTCAACTCTAGTTCTAATTTCCGGAGCTCAATTTCTAGCTTCTTTTCCTCTTTTTCCCGCTCTTTCTGCTGTCTGAGCTGCTCCTTTTTTTGACCGATAAGGTTCCATGCTTCACTGAGCTCCTCATCATCGGTTCCCAGATCAGTGATTGCCTTTATAATCAAGGGTTTTCGTGCCAAACCACTTGTATCAATTCCCAATTCCTCACACAATAGCAACAGTTCCGGTTTCTGCAGCTTTTGTAGGTCCATGATCGCTCCGAGTGTCGGCTACTTCCAAAACAACTGTGCAAACTACCAAACCTAAAGGCGTTTCAACACTTTACCAGTTCTAAAATCTAACCCTGTTCTAGAACCTGGTCCACATCAGAAGAAAAGCCAAGCACTCACCCACACATGCGATCGATGTTCCGAGCTGCTCTCTTGTTGGCCGATTGTTGCGCCTGCTTGTTGCTTGAGATGCCACCTCCGATCACAAGATGTGGCTTGTAGATTCTGATCCACCTCGAATCACCAGATGTTGTAGCTTGTAGATCCAGATCCCACCTCCAGTCATCAGATGTTGTGGCTTGTAGATTCAGATCCCACCGCTGGTCACCAGTAGTCGTGACGCTGGGGCTACGTCGACCCGGCCTTCACTTGGTAGCGTGCAGAGACTCGGGGTTGAAGTAGGATTGAATCTTCGAAGTTGGTGAAATATGTACAAGCAGGTTTAATGGCACTTTGAGAAACTTATTTACAAGATTATTTACACGAAAAAGAAGGGTACATCAGCAAAATGGCAAGCGTTAAGAGTTCATAGCGAGAAGCGACTGGATGAGCCGTTTACCCAGGGCCCAGAGCGACATTTCGTGCTCTGCAGCGTCCTTAAAACCCCCTATGTCCAGCCCCTCTCTGAAGATGCTGACCAACCAAATCCAGGGCACGCCCCTCAGATATCGGCATCCAATCGAACACATCACTGCACTGATGGTCTGAAGCACTGACTGGCCCGGCATTGTTTCGTTGAGCCTGGTCACTTGTTGGCGGGAAAAGCTTGGGAACGGCGAGGAGGTACATTTCTATTCTTCAGCCAAGAATCGATAGGCAGCTGGTTCCGGCAAGTGGATTTACTTCTCAGAAACCCAAGTGCACGTGGGCGCCGCATACGCTCCCAGCATTGTCCGTTTTCGACAATTGCAAATCTTTCCTGCATTCCCGGGAAATCATTTAATGGCCGTATGCGTCATGCTCCTTTCTTGTCCTGCACGTCAGCGGACATGTCACTCTGTCGTCTCCTTTGGATAGGAGGCATTCATCACTGGAGGATAGCACTTCTCGACTGGAAGGGTGAACAAAAGAAAGAAAACACTTCCTGCTATTTCCCGCAGGGGGACGTTTCTTTGTGTTTTTCCAGACGTTCTCTTGACAGGGTCAATTTGGCATTTGCAGGTTGTCCACAAAGCAAAACAGGCTTACAAAACAGGATTCCTGGAAACAGGCTCACTTAGAGCCATTGGACCATCACCACATATCCACAGCACTTATCCATGCCCACAGGCGAACAATAGAGCGCGCAAATGCGGATGCATGGTCGTAACACCTTATTTAATTCCAAAAGGTCTTCCTAGGAAAGTTTTTGGTTTTACCAGGGGCGATTATACATCAATGAATAACGCAACTTGCTTCCTTCCTTCTCAATTTTATTACTCTAAGCCAGAGTTTAGACTGCAGTTCACTCTAGGAGGTATTCAAAAAAAAAAAAAAAATGGGCAGCCTAACTGATAAATACATCCCAACAAAACTTCTTTCTGGTAGCGGCGCCGCGACAAACCATGGATCACGCGACAAATCAGACGACTTGTCAGGAAGAAACATCGCCTTCTTCAATCGTATAAAAAGAATCGATGCCCTGCTGTATTGCAGTCAATTCGGGCCCTTGGCAGTACACTAAAAACTGAAATTAAAGCTCATAAGGATAACTTCTTTAATAATCTGGGTTCTAAACTGCGTAGTAACCCCAAGGAATTGTGGACGTTTCTGAAACACAACGGACGCGAACCAGTCGGAATCCCAAACTTAGACGTCGATGGCGACCTTGTTACTACTTGATAAAGCTTGCCGCTTTAATGCATATTTTGAGTCTGCCTTTGCGCCAGCCTACATCGGAGAACTTCCGAACACTCGTGAATCTATTACCGAAACCATGCCTGAATTAGTTTTTACTTACCAGGGTGCTTTAAAACTGCTTAGTAACATCAGGGCCGCCTCCGCCAGCGGCCCTGATGGTGTACCTACCTTTGTTATAAAATCATGTGCGAATGAAATTGTTCATTATTTAGTCACCTTGTTCCAAACATTGCTTAACTCGGCATGTTTGCCAAACGACTGGAAAAATGCTAATGTTGTCCCAGTGCATAAAAGCGGCTCGAAAACGTCTGTTGTTAATTACCGACCCATTTCTCTGACTAGCGTGTGTTGTAAAACATTGTAACATATAATTTACAGCGCAGTCATGAAACACATTGACTCTCATGACTTCTTTACGCCAGTTCAACATGGCTTTAGAATGGGTTTTTCCTGTACCACCCAGTTACTTGAGTTCAGTAATGATCTGTTTTTCCCTTTTGACCAAGGATATCAAACTTGATTGTGTATTTCTGGATTTTAAAAAAAGCCTTTGATTCTGTACCTCATGTGCTATTATTACATTAGTTACGTTGTCTTGGTCTGCATCCAAATATCATCGACTGGCTTCATTCATATCTCCAGGACCGCATGCAGCGTGTTGTAATTAATGGTTGTAACTCCGATTCCGTAAACGTGTCCTTAGGTGTGCCCCAGGGGTCTGTCCTTGGACCCTTTCTTTTTCTCATTTTTATTAATGATATTGTTCTTGACCTCACCTGCCAAGTTCGGCTATATGCTGACGTTCGTGTGCTTTACCATGTTGTGGAAAGTTCTTCTGACGCAATAAAGCTTCAGCGAGACTTAAATTTTATCCAGTACTGATGCTGAAAATGGCAAATGTCTTTGAACATTTCAAAATGCAAACTTGTCTCGTTCACTCGTAAGCGTTCCCCTCTACAGACCTGTTACTCATTAAATAATGTTCCCCTGCAAAAAGTTTCTGAATATAAGTATCTCGGCGTATATTTCACATCGAACCTTACGGGGACAAGACAAGTTGAGCATATTACATCGAAAGCCTGCAGAATGCTTATTTTTTTAAAGCGCAATTTGAACAAAGTGCAGTCAAATGTCAAGCAGCTCCTGTATTTCACTTACATAAGGCCAATTCTTGAATATGCATGCCCTGTATGGGATCCCCAGTTTATTTACTTATCTGACATGCTCGAACGCGTCCAAAATAATGCTGCCAGATTTGTGTCTAACAATTACAACTTTTCATCTAGTGTCACGTCTATTAAACATCATCTTGGTTGGGAATCTTTAGCTCACCGCAGAAAACATTTCAGATTGCAGATCATGTATCGCATTTATTTTGAAAAGCTCAGCATTGATAAAGACCGCTACCTGCTTCAACCTCACTTTTTATCTAGACAACTTGATCATCAGTGGAATATTCGAGAAATAAAATGCCACACAAATGTATATAAAACCTCGTTCTTTCCACTGGCGATCAATGAGTGGAACCGACTGCCAGCTGGCATCACTGAGTGCCGCACGGAAAATTTATTTCAGGCTTTTTTATCAGATGTGTGACGTAGCGCTCAGTTCTCTTGCGTGTGTTTCCTTCATCACTTTGTTTTTTGAGTGTTTTCATCACTTTGTACGTCACGCAGTTGCCCCCTTTAGATGCATGTTTCTCATTCTGCATTATCACTTGTGTCGTGTTATTTTCTTCACTTTTATGTATTTTTATTGTACTACTGGCGTTTTCTACCAATGTTATTTGTCAATTCCCCCCCCCCTGCAATAATGCCTTCGGGCGCTGCAGGAATCTGTAATAAATAAATAAATAAATAAATAAATAAATAAATAAATAAATAAATAAATAAATAAATAAATAAATAAATAAATAAATAAATAAATAAATAAATAAATAAATAAATAAATAAATAAATAAATAAATAAATAAATAAATAAATAAATAAAAAATGGCACTATGAAGCAATGGCTGTCAAAAATTCTTCAATTGGTAGCGAGCGGACTTTTCCAGGCAGCGAATTCCAGAGTTCAATGGTCAGAGGAAAGAAGCTGTGTTTGAATGATTCAGGCTATGGGAACTTCTAGTTATGATAGGCTTGCTAATGTTCAAATAATTATTTAGTGATGGAAGGCGCTGAGATTGAACCAGTGTGTGCAAAAACTTCAAACATTCTATTTGACGGCGAGATGATAGGGCTGTGAGACCTAAATCTGTATAATGGGAAGAAGGGGGAAAATCTCGGCCGTAGTTGTGAAAGATGAAGCGTACTGATTTCTTTCGAACTGATTCTAATTTTTTTGATATTGAATTTCGTATAAGGGTTCCATACAATACAGCTGGGAAGAGTTGTTCGCGTTTAGGGCCCTGACCGAGTTATTCTGACCTGTGTTTTGTAAATAAAGTCCTGGTGTTCGAGTGCGACACTCTATAGTCCATTTCTGCGACGCTACACGGGATCACCGCCGGGTTCTCGAAGAACACGACTTTAAGTCACCACCACTGCCGCTCGGAGAAAGTAGAGTAAATGGGGAGAGCATTGACCTATTGGGGCTTCACAACATCAACATCCTCTTCAAAGTTTTGAAGGCATTTTTGTTTTCCCTTCCATTTAATGTCTTCTGTTTACGGACACTGAAAAAAATAATTATTAAAGAAACTTGGAAACCATAGATTTTCTTTCTTTCCAGGGCTCAAAAGATGCAAAATTATCGTCATCGTCATTATCTCGCGGGTCAGGTCACTGCAGCATGTGTATTTACACACAAGCCGTGAGCCTCAGAATATGAGGCTAACCCCAATGGACGGGGAGGGGGTGTGGGCTCTTTTTTTTTTTTTTTTTTTTCAATTTACCGAAGAGTTGCGCATAAAGCTTGAGAGATTTTTTTTAAAACCATGCCTATGTTTCCTGCTGTATTTAATTAGTATAGTCCACTACAACTCTCAAATGAGAAAGCTATTTGACTTCCCATTATCACACAGTTATTCATCAATGCACTTATGGTTGTAGTTTAATTGAATAACTCACTTTTTTTTTTTTTTTAATCGAGCACCTGACTTCTGCTTCGCAAATTGAGATTGAGGTGGGGTTGAGTGAGGTGAACCGTGGCTATTGGAAAAGGGGGTGAGGTCGTTGGAGTAAACCTCCACCTCAGTCTTTGAAGTTGAGTGGAGGTCGAGATTTTTTAGGCCAAATGCCCACCTCTGGCGCGAAAAATATTGAAATGTTTCGAGAGGTTTCGGCTTAGGTTCTACTTCCGGTTGGGGCGCTGTAATGCATGCCGAAATTCATTGAAAAAAAAAAAAAGAAAACAATTGAAGGCCCTCAGTGTCTTAGAAAACCACTGCTCGCGTCGAAGGAAACGGCTACTAAATATGCCACAGCCTACATGGCCATACATATATACGTATTGCCTGGCATACCGCCGACGGACGTAAACCCGTTTCTCGTTCACCATTTCGCTCTTGCATTGTCCGAAAATATGCAAATTGCCTGCCCTCGTCGCTTTAATATGAGCATATTTCGGCACACATCTTTCATCAAATTTGTAATCGCATTGTTAGGATTGCAACGTCTCCTCGTCTGCATATTCAACCTATGGCGAGGAACCTCCACCGGAAAGAACATGCGAAGTGACATCTGACGAGCTGAGCTGAAGACCCGACCCCTCCCACGCAGGCGCAGGGGCTACAATTGCCTCCATCTCTGTCAATGCGCATGCGCAGGAGGCATCCTGTAAGCCAGTATACGCCAACGTTAGTACGCCTCCGGCAAGTTAAGTCTCTCTATTAACGCGGTATTATTAGGCGTCGGCGTTGTAATTGTCGGCGCAAGAGGAAAATCACGAGCACACCCCTGGCATGTGGTCGGATGGGTGATATGGACGGGATCTGATTGGTTGACGTGTTGTGTGACGTCACGAGATCATATGAGCTGTCCACTCGGGTATATAGCTCCTTTGAGAAATGGGGGGATGAAATGGGAACCGAACCCGCAGGACCCTTAGATCCCGAGTCAGACACTATACGGCCGGCACTTTCTCATGGCTGGGTCAAAGCGGAGCTTTACGTCTACGTCGGGTGGTCTTTCGCGTAATATGGTAGTTAACAACTGTCTACTAACCAGTGCGTCAAATAGTAGAGACACGTGATTGAGCAAGTAGCAAAGTGCATGTACGCGAACTCCGCAAGGAAGGATGCATGCAAACTGGGGCCATTAAATTCTGTCGCCTCATAAATATATTGTTAGGCCCTTAGCGTCGCGACCGAGACGTTCTAGCCGGTTCAGTACGCCAGGTACACACGGCCAGCAGGGAGCAACACAGATGCCACAATACAAAGGTCGAACGGGCGCGCACACTTCTTCTTCCTCTTCCTTCTTCCCTCCTCCGTGCTCTGCTTGAGAACAATCCGTAACAATATATACACCTAAAGGCCCAGCTTAGTCGCCCCCCCCCCCCCTTTTTTTTTTTTTTTGCATTTCACCTCCCAGCAGAACATACTATGCGTCATTGCATATGAGAACCCAATGACGGCGCAAGTCAGTGACACCAGTCGTCAAATATGATCTGTCATTGAGTTTTATGTCCAACACATGCGCACGCATGCAGCATCAACCTGGTCGATGCGCGTTAGCTGGGTAGTCGCCATCAGTACGTACACCCAGTACACCCATTCACGTGCATATATGGGCAAGAAGTCTTTTAAGTTTTTATTGTGACTCGATCTATTTTAACTCATTTTGTCATATTCATTTCAAAACGTATAATTCAACTAGAATCATTGCGCGTGTCATCTATTTTATTTATCTGATTCCACCGAAATCTGTTAGATACGGTGTTTATCTTTTTACCGCATTTGTTAGGAGCTTTCAGGCTTTGCGTGGTCATCGACGGAGTCACGGTACTTATACCGCGTACTTTCTAGCCCTCACGCAATCCGCTGCTAAGACGGTAGGGGTGAAATGCAACGAGGAAGGCGAGCGCGACTACTACTCGCAAGAACTCACAGGCGTTCCTTTCGCGGTTCGTCTCAGTGTCCGTTACACTGTGTGTCGCAACTCATGTAGCGTTGTATTGCAATCGGCATGCCCCCACGACGCGTTGCGCATTTTGTTTCTACAGCGTGGCAAAAAAAAAAAAAAAAATCTAGAGGGCACTTTGGACCACTAAAGTGCGATGAGGAGAAAGCTATTACACTGCGGTGGATCGTAGCTCTCCACTACGGCATCTCTATCTCCCTCTCTTCTTTCACTCCCACATTCCCCTCTTCCTTTACACCGTGGTACATGAGACCGCGGAGAATTGTGACAGATACTGCGCCTTTTCTATCCTGAAAATCAATTTCAAACGCCGCTGATGCCTGCTGTACTACGCCTCCCAGACACCTGAATCTGCTTCTGTTTGCTGTGTGGTGCGGCGTTCGAGGAAGCGGCAAATGAAAGGCGCCGCACGGACGCCTGGATCGGACGCCCAGCGGGGTCAGTTTCGTATATGCATGAGTCGCCTGGTGACGTCATGACCTGTCGTGACGGTACATCGCGCGCCCCTTGTCGAACGCAACCAACATTTCATTGAACGCGTCAAAGTTCACCGACGTTCTATAATTTGTTTACAGGAAAGGAAAGGCGCAGTATATCTGTCACTAGCGGAATCCCGGTATCATCCTCACGGTAGACAAGGGGAATTATGAAGAGCGTTTCACGATCCGGGGCGAGGCGCAGTTGGTAAAGCGCTGGGCCGATCCAAGGGATGGAGGTTCTATTCCCGGTGGAGACAGGGTTATTAATTTATTTTTCAACCTCGCTTTCTAAAGCGTGACACCTCGGCTGACAACCTTCTGTCAACAACGATGAGGCATTAAAGGCTTTCGCCTTGAAAGACGATGCAATATTTCTCGCATCCAAGGATTGAGTTTCGCCTCACGGACATCGTAGTGGAGGTCTGAAGGTCACCGTCGAGCGAAGCTACGCGCCTATGCTGTTGCAGCGGCATCAAAATCACGTGCGACCTTCACCATCATTTCTGAATTACGGTTGCGCTGCGACTGGCCGGTACAACAGTATAGCGTCGCTAACATGCCCTGGACATAACTACTATTAACTATATTTCACGATCATTTGCTCGAAACCTTGTGCGACGAATCCAACCATGTCGATGTTGAGCATGCTGAGCATAGTGCTGTAAAGATTTTTATTGTTTGCTTTTTAACTCACACGTGTACTCTACACGTGCTGTCAGAAACAGGCTTCGAGTAAAAGCTGCATATACGATTTGCATAATACGTTGCAACGGTTCGACGGGCGGACGACATGGAGCGGTGCTTGTGAACTTAGGACAAAATGGCTTGAATGCTGAGCGGTCTAATTTAGTTAAAAATTCGTTGCGCGCAGTAAGAATCGTTAGATATCGCGAACCTTGCTGAGTCAGCGCCCGTAGAGCTCTCGAGCTAATGTACCAAGCATGGAGTCATATGACAAATGGGCCTAATTTTTCCTATGTATATGATATAAGGGGTGCGCCCAGCCCTAAATGGTCATTCTTGAAGAAAATGTTCGTCACTAACATCTCACACCTTTGTGAGAGATGCACTTTTTTGTGGTGACGATGCGTTCGGCATGATGTGCACGAGCAGGCGTGTGCGTGTCGCCAATGCACTATGCATGGTCTGGCAGCGCCAGGACATTCCTGCAATCTCACTCAGTCTTGTACATGTTAGAGAAAATAAGTAACCGCGATTGCAATTATAATTACATCCTCTCAAATGCAACTGATTGCAATGGTCAGTTTCAGCCCCAGAAAAGTAACCGAATAATTGCGCAACAGTAACCGATTACTATTGCGTTACTTTTCTAAGAACTCGTGAAGGGCATCAGCGGCTACACTTAACACTCGCTCAGTGTAAGTGCCAGAGGGTAGGGCATAGTGTTATACCGCATACGGACACCTTGCCCACCCGCTCTATATAGTTGCGCAATGATTCAATGCCAGTCTACGTCCTGTATAAAGCGCCATGCTTCGTTGCTGGTGCTCTAAAAAGGCGCTGCAGATAAGGCCTCTGAAAAGCAAAACTCGTCTGTATAGGTGTTTTCTTGGAAACATCAGAAGCGGTTTCCGGTGTGGAGCGATAGCAACGCGCTGGTTCACTTCTTCAGAGCAAAAGCTGGTGGAGCGCCCCGGACGCCAGCCAGCCGTGCGCACCGTCATGTGGCCGAAATATCTGACTCAGTTACATTGTCACGGATTCTTCACCTCGGTAGCATTTTTTTTTTTACAATGGAGCAATTTATTACCGGTAATAAATGCGGAAAAATTGAATTGAATTACCCAAAACGTTATGATTTGATTATGTAACTGATTAGTTTTCAAAATTACATAAAAATGCATTCAATTGCAAGTAATCGGTTACAGTCGGGTTAAGTGGGTTAAGTGGAGAGATATAGGAGAGGCCTTCGCCCTGCAGTGGGTATAATCAGGCTGATGATGATGATGATGATGATGAATCGGTTACAAGTAATCAGTTATAACACTGATACCCGACCCTGATTATATAGGACCGGCTGGCCGCTGCCGCCTACGGAACCCCGGACTTCACCAAGCAGCACGGCTGCCCATAAGCGTCCACACAATAAAATCGATCATACAGCTATTCTAACTGGCTTACGATTATTAACAGCGTCTCATGCAGCACGTATTCAAAAAAAGGCTTCCTTTTCACGTTAAAAACTATATAAGAACTTTCCAAGTATTCCACGCTGTAGGCTTAGATTATACCTGTAATGCATTTCATACCGCAGTACATTGCAATACGCATCAGACATCATTGTTGAGGTCCTCTTAACGGCGCTTCAATAAACGCTAATACGCCTTCTTCGACGGTCTTAGAGCGACGCTTGTGTGCACCTTCGTCATCCAGCTGAGCTAAGGCCAGTACAAGACAGGCGTGGGCTCTCTCAGAATCTCATTGATTACACAGCGCCAGCGGTGCAAGAGACACCGGCTCGTTTAGTGTCCGCAGCGGTGCCTCTGTGATTGGGATAAACCACTGGCCTCAGTATAGGGGCACCACAAAGGGAGGCCGGTCAGGGGGAAGTCTTAATTCACAAAATAAAACATTTCACCCGATAAAAATTCGCGGGTGTCATATCTTGAGGAAGATTTTCAGCTGTAGCAGTGAATGGCCTGGAGAAGGAACGAAGCGGCTCTGATTTAATTTGATATTACATGGCAAGTAAACTTGTTTCTTTGGCATTTGGTTCTCTTGAATGGGAAATTTGCAAAACAACATAACAATTTTCGTGGCAGTCATTGTGACAGTTGTTCTCTATCGTGTCAGTGAATGGCACGGCGGAGCGAATAGAATTGCACTGCAGCTTTTATTATTAGTAGTATTATTATTAAAATACAAGATTCCACAGGCGGAGGTTTAAGAGCCATGTAGTTGTTTTAGCTCATACGTGTATATGATTAAGGGCCAAGCGTAGATGCTGGCATACCTGCGGAGCCAATTTGTTTCACTTTGTGTCCCCCCCCCCCTACACACACGCACACGCGCGTAGTCCTCAAGTTAATTATCAGGAATATTTTTTTCTTTCATCTTCATATATATGGCGGGTTGCGTCAGGTCTCGCATTCTGGGACATCTAATTGTGAAGCAGCAGTGGGATGTTGTCAGATGCTGTTCTGTGCACTTTGATGGGAACGTGCTCTAAGATTCTGATGCACAAAAAAAAAAAAAAAATGCTTTTGATTTTTTCCTGCGCTTGAAGCGATTGGTTCAAGTTGCCATTCAAAGAAATGGGCTGCGATTTTGAAAATAAATTAGAGGCAACTGTAGAATATTCTGAGATACTTTTCTTGAACATGTAAATGGCTTAAGCTTCCGATGCGCACCAAAATTTTCCTTCTGAAGTTTGTCCGGCGCTTACGACAAACAAGTCAGACTGACATTTATAAAGCCAATAACGCGCTTTTAAAAATCAAAAGCAAAAAAAAAAAAAAAAAATCTAGAAGCTAGCCGAGAGAATTTCTGCGGACATATAGATTGTTATCATAGTGTTAAACAATACGTGAAAAGTCCCGTTCATGAACTCTTTTGCCGAAAATGTCCAAAATTTGTAGCTATAGTGAAGACCCGAGAACCGAAAAAAAAAAAAAAAAAAAGACTAATAGAAGGAAATGCCTCATAACTGCGCCCGTCAGGGATGAAAGTGAGCGTTTTTAAACGAACTGGCACACAGAACAACTCGACGAAAGTCCGATTTGCCACCGCTGCAATGGACATTTGTTTCCGTATAAAAGGAGCTCCACCGCGCTGCGCGACACTCGACACACATGGCGAGCTGCTGCCTTCACAGAGTAAAGCCAATAATTAGTTGCGCGGTAGGCAGTGCTCCAGAAGGCAGCGCGCTAAGTCGATGTGTCCGCCCAAACCGAGCCGGGGGGTCACCTCCGATTTTCCGTTCGTCATCACACCGGCTCCCTGAGCAGGGGTGGCCTTCCGTGTCATTACAGCTCCTTGGCACGTGTTGAGCGACACGGATGGCTTGCGCACGAGCGCGAGTGCATCGCACTCGAAATGCGCGCGCATTTCCCATTCAAATGAAGCCGCGCGTGCATTTGTTGGACCCGCGGCGGCGCGTTGCTTATCTAATGGCAGCACGGCAGCCGCCGATCGGCTTCGAGTCTGATGCCACCCATCGCAGAAATGTGGGCGTCGACGTCAACAAAAACTTCGCCGGCAAAGAGAAGCCACCACGCAAGACCTGCGGCCCGCTGTGGCGACCCCAAAAAATCGTGACGTCACGAGTGAGCTCGTAATTCCACTTTACTCCGCTGCCTCGACCGCCGCTCGATAATGATCTCTCGCTCAAAGGGAGAACGAAGCAAACCGGTTTGGCTCTGTTCTTTGTTTTCTCTTTGCCTACGCGCATCACGGCGTCCTCGCGGCGGTCCGAGCGCACCACAACAGGTTTTTTCGCTTCGGCGTTGGCCAGTTTCAAAATAACTTACGAGCTCGCCACGCACCTGACTCAGAGGCGCGCGCTGAGATGCGCGCTTGGGCCGGCCGCGCTGGCAGGCCGTGATCGGAGTGTGTTGTGTGCTCAGCCGGCCATGCAAGCAGAACCCGCCGTGGGACCCGGCGCCTAGCCAGTAATTCGTCGCCCAAGCTTGACCAGCGGCCAGTGCCCGCTGTCAGAGCCGCCCGCAGGCGCGCGCGAGCCGCGGCAGCGCTTTCGATCGGTGCTGCGACCTCGCGGCGACGCCGGGAGCTACTCAGTGCGCCATGCTAGCCGCCCTGGCCGGGTTGTGGCTCTGCGGCGTCTGGTCGGGTTTCGGATCCGCCGCCCTGACCAGCAATGAAGTCACCGACAACATGCTTACGGATACGCTGGGACTCGCCGGCATCGAGCCGTAAGTACCGCGCCCTTCTGCTCGCGCTTTGCAGCGAACGGGCGGACCCGTGGGCGCGGAGTCGCATGCCATCACGCATGCCGACGGAAGGGTTTCAGATGACAGCTGCATTCCCTGAGGTCTCCGTCATCGCCACTGGCACTGTTGTTGACTGATGCCCAGCGATCATTCAGCAACGGTCCTGTGGTGAGCCCAGCGCCTGTCAGTGTTCCGTGTGGGGAGTTTGGGGCGTGGACCCTCCTCGCGTAGCTCGAACGTGACCAGTGCACGCTGAAGGGTATCTCAAATCTAGGCTGTAGACACTTCTAAACGCCAAAAATGCTGAAATCGGAGTGGCTTCATAAAAACTCCGCTAGCACTGTCTGTTGCAAATCACGTTCTTAGCTGATGCCAGGTGGAAGCAGGTGTTTACGAGTCGCTAATAGTGAAGCGGTAATAAGGGCGCGCTCTGGCTACGCACTGATGGCGGTGTTAGGATAAGCACGCGTGATCGCGCGCACGAGGTAGTTTCTTACTGTAAACCGCCGCGTTTCTCTCAGCTCTACTATTAAATGTTGGGTGACTGAGATTCAGTGTCCAAGGCTGCGTAACATAGTCACGCTGCTTGCTCTCGCACAGTCCCAAGCGGTTATTGGTAGGGGCTCTGGCGTTATCAAATGAGTATTTTCCGCTTTTAGAACGTCCTGTGGATGTTACTTCTACCATGTGATCGACGTTCTTTGTTACCGCTTTACTGAAGATTTAACTTATCTATCGCATAAGGAGCCGGACATTATACGAGCGTCGACGACGCGTTTGGTTGATGGATACCTTGGAATCTCCAGCCATCGAGCGTTACATTCTGGCTCGTTGGCTGTTCTCTGGCATTGAGGGGAAGGCACGCTTGTTTTGAGCGTGTAGCGTGTCACCCACAAAGGGTGCTGCAGCTGCGGAGCCGGCACGCCGTAGCGAAGTCACCGATACCTGTCAGCGCTGTCACAATGGGCCGCTCGGGCGCGGAGTAGCGGCAGCGTTGAGGCCGCTGTTGTGCGCGTCCGCGAGAAGAATCCGTTGAGGAAACGGGCCAAGCGCGGCGGCGAGGCGTTTTATGGGCGGGCCCTTCGGCTGTTTCACTCGGTCGTTCATTACGGCCATTCGCGCACTCGAAGGACGCGTGCCACGGCGGCGAAAACAACGTTTTCTTCTCCTTTCTCCCCGTCGTTGGGCGCTGGCGTCCTCGGTGCTGTGGCGCTCATTAGAACAGACCTGGCTGACCGCTGACCCGCCGCACTGTTCACTGTGGTGGAACCTCTCCTCGAATGGCACGCGGAGGGAGGCCGGTCGACTCGTCTGGCGAGCGTCAGGAGATGCTCGGAGATGTCCGCTTCGCGCGGTTCGGGGCGTGTTTTGAACTCGGGCGCTTTCGCGCCAAACGGAGAGGGCAGGGGGCACGCCCGCGGCGGGACGCGTCGATGAAACGCCGCGCGGCACCTCCCGCGGGCCGCCTGGAGCGCGCGGCCGCAGATGGCTGCGAACGCATGCTGTGCTTGCCCCCGTCGACGAACAACGTGACGGGTGTTGCAAAAAAGGGGGGAGGGGCTGCACGATTTTGCTTTCTTCTCTCAGCTGTGGGGTCAGCGAGCGTTGCTATCAAGTGCAAGGTGTTCACGGTGGCGCAGCGGTGGCTAGCAATGCCGCACCGGTCAGTGCACAGACTACGCTGAGTCCCGCGAAGCGTGTGAAATGCGATGGAAAAAGTTCATTGGGGATGATAATTGCAGATTTTTAAGCAAGGGCAGCAGTGGCGAAAAAGCGCCAATAACGAAGAGCATATAAATGTGGTACTATTATCGATGAAAATGATGCGCAGACCTGTGCGGCCACGTTATAGACTAAACCCAGGCGCGTTTTTTTTTTTTTTTTTTTTTTTTCTATTATGTGTCAGCGGACCGCAGTTCTTGGTGGAATGAAACCTCTTGGTGTACCTGAGTTACTGCAATTTGTGCTTTGCATAATGCAGGCTAGGAAAAGAAAAAAGAACGTCAATTAAGTCTTGCTGGAATAAATTGTCTTAGGGGTTTGTCCCTGGTGGGTGTCCCTTGTGTGTCGTCTTCGTTTGTGTCTGTTATTAATCGCCAAGAAAATGGTTCTAGCAAGCCGTTATCAACTAGCCCAACTTTAAGTTTTAAACAATAAGTCGAAGTTTTGGTTGTGTTCCTCTTGGACCGTGTGCATAAAAAAAAAAGAAAAAAAAGCTTTCAAGGAGGTGACAGAGAACAGATCTCCTGAATTAAATATGAAGCTCGGCAAAACTAGCGGACATGATAAGTATGGTTCGTGGTCGATAAATAGCATGCATTATTATTTTTTTTTTCGGCTGTACCAGGAACGGAGTCGCGTTGTGCTGTACGCACGAAACACCGTGCGCGGCGTCAGAAAGAAAACTCCAGATAATAAGTGTCTCCCCGGCACTAACGTATTCATACTAGCACCATGTATGCTTAAATCACAAATAACTTGTCATTTCGTTCATTTTTGATCACAGTACCTTTACCAGCAGCATGGCTGGCTTATTCTGTATATAGCCGAACGTCATACGTTGTAGGCCTTGAACAACGTCGAGTTCCATGCATCGATACTAGCCAAGATATGCTTAGATTAATAGTAAATGAACTAACTACAATGCAGAAGGGCATGTACTGTCGTACTGATCTCACCAGTGCAATCTCGGTGTTAGCACAGCCCTTTCGGCATCCTGCCCAACATTATCTCTTGATATGGTCTTTTATGTTTCGGCAAAGGCCCTCTTCGTGAAAAACCACAACAAAAGCACTATTTCGCCATCAGATTACTTCCCTTGGTGCCACCTCCAGATTCTGAAATGATGTTTACCGTTCCCACCTGCAGCATCAGAACTGAAGAGGTAAGGTTGCGACCATTTCCACTGCTGCTTTTAAACCTTCCACACCAATCTGACGCTCAACACCGCGCTACAGAAAAAAAAAAATGTAATCAGGGTCAGGGCCAGAATCCTTGTTTTATTACGAATCATTTTCTAGTAAAGTCATTTCTTTTCCATTGGTCAACCCCTCCACTGAGACTGAGCCTGCGCGATATATCGCTTCCCAGCTGCCAGTTTTGATGTCAGAGACGACAGGAACCGATGGAAAAATGTCGTAAGAAAAAAATCGAGGATACTAATGGTTACAAATTACGGCCCCGTTGCAAGACCTATCTCACTCAAAAGCGCCGCTCGTGCCAATCATAATTGCCCAAAGGCACGATCATTAACGAAGCCATAGCCCAGTCATGCGCATGACAGCGGGCAAGAAAACCGCTGACCGATCAGTGAGAGCTCTGAATTGAGAGAAATCATGTAGTGCACCATAATTTGCCTTGTGTACTTTGTATACCGTCTTTGCCGCCATGCAGTAACCAGGCAACGGGGTTTGCTTCTCAGCCTTTTAATGCACCCATTACGGCACGCTTGAGGAACCAAGATGTCTCGAGAGGTGAAAGGCATACCTCACCCTAGTGTCCTTCTGGCCTTACACAGATTTAGAGCGTAAGTGGTGACATAAGGGCTCCATGCCGTAAGGTCGTGACATGGTAGAGCAACAAGAAAAACCCCATTTCGCTTTAAATCTAATCGAGAAAAAGTTTATTTTGTAAAAACGAGGTTTATATGACTTCTGGTCGTTCTGCTTCAAGCAGCCAATTGATAGGGATTTGAATATTTAGTACGCACAGGCTGGGTAGCCAGGTACAGAGGCGAGTCCGAAGGTGGCGATCTTTTAAGATTTATGTCGCAGTGGAAAAAGTATACCGTTCGAGAGGGGTTCGAGGTGGTTTCATCCGTTACTTGAAAGATCCCCACACACGCGCAAACACCGAGGAATTTAGGAATTCTACAAAAGACAGCTGCAAAACGCAGAACTGCCCTTCCACCCCCCCCCCCCCCCCCCTTCCTCTTTTTTTTTTTTTTGCTGAAAAAAATATCCAAGAAATACATGGGGATCCATTAATCGGGCCCAAAGGGGAGTCCAGGAGGATGGGAGTCGACTCTGAAGGCGACCGGGCTCGTGAAGCTCAGCGCGATCTGTTATACCACCACGCGGTCGGATGCGAAGTGGGACGTGATTTCCAGCCACTGCCCTTTTCCGGGGAAATAATCCGCGCACGGGGCCCAGACATGATGCCGTGTCGCCGGACTGGGCGCACAGTGTGAGCGACGTGGCTTGGCCGCTTCAAGCTTACCCCCGCGTAATACATTTCTGTGTGCTTCTCCCTGGGCGCTATGCCAAGTGATTATACGCGAGCGAGCCCTCGTCTGATGGCGGGTGAGATTTGTCGCTTGGGGAAGAGTCGTGCTTCTTGCCGCGTCACGTTGTATAAACGCTGTCGTATAACTTTTGCCGTACCCCGCTAAATGCTCCCCTTGCGCCACAATGTTGCACTTGAAGGCCAAATTGCCGTTCCCGTGACGACGGAGCTGTTTAACGTCTTTGTATTGACCAGAGGCGGATGATATACACACCATTTCCTGCCTCTGCGCGGCATTCGTCAGAGTACACGGACACTTCTGGCAAGCTTGCACCGAAAGGAGCTGTAAAGAAATAAGCGTCGTTGTGGTTCTGAGACAACAGGACGACACGGCAGCACACGCGTAGTGTAGTGGGTGTTTTGGTGGATACACGAACAGCTGAACTATATATCAGGTGCTCCTTGCGTTGGTCATTTTCTCGAACAGCGGACGCGGATGCATCGGCATCGAGGAAGAAAAAGAGCGCCCGTCGTGGTTCTGCGGGACGGGTTCCATCACATTCGACGCCGCTTCGCGTATCCAAGTTCACGTATCAACCGTGAGGGCGGTGATAAGCACGACTTCGTGTGAGATTCGATGCAAACACATAATGCGTGCATGCGGCATATGGCAGCTTGCGGAGCACTCCGCGCTGTCGGAGCCCGAAGCCGGACCAACCAAATGATACGCTTTAGTGCAGGTTTGGAGCAGGTCGCGGTTTCTGGTCGCATCGTTAAATCCCTGACTGGTCGACGCCCGGCCTTCGCAATCACTCCGAATATAGCATCCAACCAGCGCTCGTAACGTGCACAGACTTGCATAGGTTAAAAAGTTGGGAGCGTACACAGCGGCGTTTTTATATTATTAGGCCGCGCCACAAGTACACGCGCCCATCAAGGAAAGGGGGGGGGGGGGGGGGGGGGAAGGGGCTTTGAGGTCTCGCGAGGAATGCCGGGCGTCGTCCGCGAAAAACGGGAGCGCCGCTCGGGACGCTGGCCGCTTTCACAGGGCGTAATATGCCGCCGCGGTGCGGGGAAGGATGACTTTCAGGTTCCTCGAACTACTGCTGTCTGTTTTTGCAGTAACAAGGTGGCCACGGCTGCGCGGCTGTGCGTGGGTCACGCCGGCTGACCGGAAGTATATGTCTCGCACTGCCGTTGCTGCAGAGCTTTCTTTCTTTCTTTCTTTTTATGCGCCAAGGCCTTAAAAAGATCATACTCGAGAGTGTCGTTGATTTTCTATAACACTTTTGCGCAGGGAAAAAAGCCAGTGCAGCGAAACGCGAGCCCTTGTTGTGGTTGTTGTGTTGTTTTATAATGAAATTCATTCGTGGACCGCTTGATTTTTTTCTACCCCACTTTTGTGCTCGCACTGCTGAACTGACCTGCATAACAGTAAAAACCGTCCGTGTCTTTTTCGGCGGACGTAGAGCAATGCACGGTAACGCAGCATATCATGCACGGCTTCCGTCTTCGCGTTGGTTGAGGGAAGGCTATATCAACCTTACCCACGTGGGATTGGAAGAAGCGGAAGATGAAGACTAGGAAGACAGGAGTAGTGATAAACTTTTATTGAATGCGAAGGTTTCCATCGTGGCCTGTGCCCTCAGTTTGGGACTCTTTTGGATCTTGCTGCCTGCGTGGCCTTGGACATCAGCTCTCGCTGTGTTTGCAGGTCAGGGCTGGCCAGCGTGTCCTCTCGCTGCTTAGGTCTCGGATCGCCTATTTAAGCGATGCTCAGGTTCTCTTAGCACGCTATACCATGTCGTCATGTTCGTGACAGTACCTTGTTTTGGCTTAGTTTCGGTCCTGGTTGATTCTGCTTTTATGCAGGGGTGGGAAACATGAGGGTTTGGTTTGCAGACTATGTGCAGCTATTTTCCCTTTCTTGTCGAGTTGTTTGTCTCCAGGTAGATATGTTCTTCCCAGTCTGTAATACTCCAGGATATTTCTGTACATGATTAGGGGCCTCTAGCTTTGCTCTTTCGTTTGAAGGGGCACGATTCGCCAGCTCTCGGTTCGTGGTGTATGTTGCCGCATTCCTTCGGGTGGAGCAACGTGTGGCGGCCTTGTCCATACTATTTGTCCCTGTTTTTCAGTCTTCTAGGCTTGCTTGATCTTGCTTGCTACTTTCTACATTCTGCCGGCGTTACAATTCCTGGCTGTCAACCTACATTGTCTGCATCACTCTTCTGTATAATCGGTTGCTTTATGGTGTGTGTATATATATATATATATATATATATATATATATATATATATATATATATATATATATATATATATATATATATATATATATATATATATATTGAGAAAGAGAAGCTTTCTCGACTGCTGTTTAAAAAGTCGACCAGAAAGTGACCAGAAACAAGTGGCAGCTATATATATATATATACACACAGCTGCTACTTTGGTTGTGAACGTAGCTGTATAGAATACATGGTCTTCTATGGGTGATCACCGAACTGTATTTCGGCGGCAATCGCACCCAACGTTTCGTTTGTGTAAGTGGAAACTTTCTTTTTTTCTTCTTTTTTCTCTTTTAAGCCGTGGCGAGTGTACTGCGAAAGGGTGCGCTCACTTCAAGCACGTTCTGGTTAGTCCAATTAGATTTTTATAGTAATCAATTACTAGTAGTCAATTACATTCTATTCGAAAAGCTCTTACGTGTTTGAAGGCGTCTGGGCAGAATAACCAACATTTGGGGGTAGTTATGGTGTAGCTGCAATTCAAGTGCCATAACAAAGAATGATGGTGCGCTAACAAGTGAGGAAAGAACACTCACTTTTCAGCCACGCAGGGTCGCACTTCCCCCGCTTTATTTTCGCACCTCTCTCAGCACCTAAACATGAATATCATGCATAATGAACCAAGGATGCTTAACTCGTCAGCAAGGAGAAAATTTATCAAAATTTCCTTTGTATACTGTCATTTCGCCGTGGCTGCGCTTTCACGTTTTCTTTTTTTTTTTTTTTTTCTTTTCACTTGGTTACTATTCGGCGGATATATAGCGATGTTTTCGGATTACTTCGGCTTCAGGTTCACCGCGCTTCCCGGACAGTGCACGTTTGCCTAAATGGAAGGTAAGAGCATTTAATGCTGGCATACGATATGCAGGCCGCAGTGATACCGCAAAGTTAGTCAACCTGATCTGTTGCGTGTGTGTTGTCCTATTTTTGTATCGGAACAGGAGTCCTTTTATTTTCACAACTTAGTACCTGTTCTGTTTTCCGGTCATCTTTTTAATGACGCAGACGTACACATCGTAAATGTGCAGCTGAAATTTAGCACCTTATAATTAAAAAGAAAAAAAAATATCATAGACGATCAATGTTATTCATGTCGCATGTACGCTAGAACGTCATGTTTGTACAGCGGGCTACATGGTTATGTTGTCGCCTATTTAAATCAATGTGCTGTGGCATGTCACCTGCCAAATACCACCTTTCATAGGTATGCTCGGGAGTTTTTCAGGCTGCTAGGCTTAAAACTGCCGGGGCCGACGGCGCCGGACATTTTTTTTTTCTTTTTTTTTCTTTTTTTTTTTCCTCGGCATGGGGGTACTAACACTCTGGCGTTAAAAAAAGGAAAAAGAGGGGGAGCGGGATGCCTGAGACCAATTCTGTTGTATCGTCATTTTGGTTAAGCTTTGATGTATACACAGCTGTTTTGAAAACTGCCCACGCAGCCGTTGTGAGAACTGCCTCCCATGGGCTTTCCGTGATATAAGCAAGGTAGTCGGGCTCTCGCGGCACGTATATGGCACACCTCAAAGTCGAGAGCTCAAGGGAGCGAGAGCGTGTCTCACCCTTACCTTCTAAAGACTTTGAACACTGGCGGAGCCGCATAATGCATGACCTATGAAAAAGGGTATGCGCAAAAAAAAAAAAAAAAAAAAAAAGCTAAAACCAGCGCTCTTGCAGCTTTCCTTCGTTTACGATTCACTCTCAGTGTATAATACACTCAGATATGCCATGCATACTTATGCATGGAAAACTGCTCTGCTTTTAGCGTCCTTCATTACCCTCCACTGCGCAGCTTTTGAATATATGTTTCACGAAGGTTGAACATGGCTTGGTTAGAATTTCTACGTCAATTAAATATCTTGTTTGACTGTTCTGTATTAAGGTGTTCCGTTAATTGAAATTAGCGCAAACACCGTTGATGCAATGAACTGTTTACACTGCATTACACGCTCGCTTGTCCTGTGTACGCCACTTTTCCTGCTCCCCTGTGCGTTTGTTTATATCGTAGCGCGCAAATGTCTTGAAATGTTCAACCAACTAGCCCCCATTGCTGCTTTGCTTACACTGTAGGACTGAAATGTGCTCATTGGAAGGCGAAAGAAAAACGGAACAATTAATCACATTGACATCGCAAGTCATCTGGCTGCCTTTGGCGCAAAGGTCGCAAGCCATGCTAACCAGCTACCTCCCCACGTCGAGAGGGCGTTTCAACAGACGTCCGCGAAAGAGCGCGTCCGCCAAGGGAGTGCTTCCTTCCGGCGTGGTTCTCAATCCTCGCGATCGCGGAGCTCGATTCGCTATCTGTTCGTTTTTCTTGCCAGCCGGACCTACCTGGCTGCCTACACCGCGGAGCAAGCGACGGCGCGCAGGTTCTCATCGTGAGCTAACTGTTGGGGCATGTCCCCCTCGCCCCAAAACACGTTCCTGCCCGCTGCGCGCACATTTGCCCTCTTCGCATGCGATACCTGCCGTATTTGTTGCGCACGCTCTCTCCGCAGCTGTGGGGACGCCGCCTTCGCGGAAAAGCGTGGTGGTGCTCGTCGTTATGTCTACACGGCGTGTTTCGTTTGCGAGGTTATCGTAACTTAAGTTGCCGATTAAAAGGTCGGTCTTTGCCCGCAGCAGCTTTTAGGCTTAAGGCTCGCTCTGGATCGAGGCGCGAGATCTCACTTTCAGGACTTGTCGGTCGAAGCGCTAAGTGAGCGAGAGCAACATTATATAAGGGAGCCATTCCGTATTTCGGATCCGGGTTTGGCCCTGCGGCATTTGGTCGCTTTTTCTCGGTAATGCAGCTTTCAAGGGTTTGCGGGAAGCTACCCCACCACTAGCTCATTGGCGACCAGACCTCACCATTGGCTCCTTGTCAATGCCAATCTTGAGCCGGTGCATGTGGCGAGTGGCGAAGGTTTTTTATCGGAGACTTGAGGATCCGCTAGCTTGCGATTTTCGTGAGTGACCGCTCGCTGCTTTCATATATGATGCCGTCATTGATGGTGCTGCTGAAATGGAAAATAGATAAATGTTCTTTTACAATACGTCCCCACGTGCCCTGTTCATAACACGCGGCTAGACGACTGTTTTGTTGAGTTGACACCGGAGTTATACGTAACGTAATTGATTACTTATAATTAGTAATATTTTCTAGGCGGTTTGTAATGCACTTTTTACGACGAGTAATGTTCTCGTTAATCTAATTATATATATATATATATATATATATATATATATATATATATATATATATATATATATATATATATATATATATATATATATATATATATATATTGTTTCAGTAATCAGTTTGTAGTAGTCAGTTATTTTCTGTACTCGAAACATAAAAACCACTGGCATAACTGGGAACCCGAACTTGATGGCATGTACTATAACGTTGGTGCGTAATATTCGTTCACGACAGAGACAGTGTTTGTCGGGCTGCGTATAACAGCGGCGCGCGCATGTTGGTCCCGTGTTCCACGGTTCACGTTTCTTTACCACGGCACAACAGAGTGTCGCGCTTAGCGAACTCTGTCCCCTCAGAGCGCTAACAACGAAGCAGGCTGCTTTGCGTAACTGCGAGCTGCTGCGCAAGGTCTTCTTTACAGCTCCGTCCTCCCTTCCAGCGCCCACACTGGTAGAGCCGATGTTTTCGAATGGAAACGTGGAAAACAAATGCCAACGAAATCTTCGAAACCCAACTGCTCGTGACAATTAACAGCCCGTTAGTTACAACTGAGAAAAGCTACACATCAAAAAAGCCCCACCGGCTTGTATATTTGGGTTGTGGTAATAAAAGCTAGCGGAAGTAAAATGGCATAATAGTTATTCCATTCAGTTCAGTTCAGTCATTCAGTCGTGTCCGACTCTTCGTGACCCTATGGACCATGTCACGCCACGCTTTCCGGTCTCTCACTATCTTCCTAACATCACATAACTTCATCTGCAGTGCCTCGAGGATGCCATCTAACCACCGCGTTCGCTGCCTACCCCTTCTCCGGCGACCCTCAACCTTTCCCAACATCAAATCTTTCTCCAGCGACTCCTCTCTTCTTATCAGATGACCAAAGTAGCTGAGCTTTTAGAATTTGACCCTCCAATGAGCAGTCAGGGTTTATGGTCGACAATATCGACTGATTTGATCTTCTGGCAGTCCAAGGAACTCTCAAGAGTCTTCGCCAGCACCACAATTCAAACGCATCAATTCTTCGGCGGTCAGCCTTTTTCACAGTCCAACTCTCGCATCCATACATCACAACTGGAAAGACCATAGCACGAGTTATACGGATCTTGGTTGGCAGACTAATGTCTCTGCTCTTCACTAGGCGGTCAAGGCTAACCATTGCTCTCTTTCCCAGAAGCAGGCGTCTCCTAATTTCATGGCTGCAGTCTCCTTCCGAGGTAATCTTGGCGCCCAAGAAGAGAAAATCTGTCACAGCTTCCACTTCTTGTCCATTGATGCTCCAGGACTTGATAGGGCAAGACGCCATGATCTTCGTCTTTTTAATGTTCAGTTTAAGCCCAAACTTCTCACTCTCTTCTTGTACGCGCATCAGAAGTCTCTTGAGTTCCACTTCACTTTCTGCCATTAAAGTGGTATCATCCGCATATCTAAGGTTGTTGATACGTTTTCCAGCAATCTTCACTCCAGCTGAAGACTCGTCCAGACCGGCCTTCCTCATGATGCACTCTGCATTATAGGTTAAATAGGCAGGGCGACAGTATGCAGCCTTGCCTCACTCCTTTCTCAATCGGAAACCAATCAGTAAGACCATGCCCAGTTCTGACTGTGGCCTCTTGCCCTTCATACAGGTTCCTGAGGAGACAGATGAGGTGAACTGGAACTCCCATCTCTTGGAGAGCTTGCCACAATCTGCTGTGATCTACGCAGTCAAACGCTTTCGCATAATCAATAAAGCAGAAGTAGATGGGTTTCTGGAACTCTCTTGCTTTTTCCATGATCCAGCGAAGGTTGGCAATTTGGTCTCTAGTTCCTCTGCCCTTGCGAAACCCAGCTTGCACGTCCGGAAGCTCCCGATCCACATACTGTTGCAGCTTACCTTTTGTTGCAGCCTTATTCCATTACTCTTTTGTAATTGTTCAGGTACATTTAGAGGGCGGTAACTGACCATGGTCGCTGAAATAAGACTTCAGATTAAGTAATTCCAATCGGTTACTTGCTCTCTGTAACGTACATGTACGAAGCTGGATGGCACGCATCTGGGAACCTTTAGAAAGAGGTGTTGGTGTGACCCGATGGATCTATATATAAGCCCGAGTGGTTTTTTGGACGAAACGTCTGAGGAATTTTTGATCTTGTAAAATTAAAACCGCTGAAACGAGGGGACGGAGGCAAGAATGTCCCAGCAACTATCCTATACAGCCAAGCTCTTTCGAGTTTCAGATCGATCAGTACTTGTAAACTACTGCTGGCTTCCCGCTTATTCTGCGGTAGTTGGTCTTCCTTTTATTTTCGTTCGATGGGATTAAAGAAAGAAGGAGCATCCTGGAAGGCGCCTGCATTTTTCCGTTGAGACGAAAGCAATGTCACGTTTCAAGCTCTCGCATTAACCGAAACTCATGTTCCAATGCTGAAAAACTACGAATACTTGCCGATGGAAAGATTGCAGGTAGTATTGAAGGAGTAGCTATAATTCCCAGTCTCAAATCTTTGGCATGCGTCTAGCATAGATGTCCAGAAGAAAACGTTGGCTCCGGCTTCCAGATAACGGCATTTCGCGCTCGAAAGTAATGCCTGCCAGGTGGTGCGGTCAACTCACGTAAGCAAGGTATTCGCTTCCCAGCGCGTGCACAGAACACTTTTTTTTTTTTTAACGCATGTTTGCCATAAGGCATATTATAGAAACTCATGTAAATTATTTTCCGTAAGGAACCGGAGCAGGCTCTTATCGTTGTCGGTGAGCCATTTAGAGAAGTCCTCTTCCCTTGCACAGAACACTTGTAGCAAGGAATGTGAAAGTCACACGTTTCGAATGCGTTGTCCAGTTCGGTTCTTCGGTGAAGTGAACGCTGGCTGTGCTCAAGGGTAGGTGAAAATTTGCTTTTGAAATGCAACAGTGTAAGCTAAGTTTTGGATCCGCAGGTGAACTTCTAGAACAACAAAGTTTAGAATCCTCTCTGGAATGTGCAGTGTCGTCCAGGTCCCCTCCCGAGCTCAGTCAGGCCGATAAGTAGTGCTTGTGGTCATTAATGGAGAGCGCTTGTACCGTCGGTCTCGTTTCGTCGGTGCGTTATCGTCTCTGCTCAGATCAAACTGCGAAGAGAGAGAAATCGGTGTCGTCAGCTGGAGCTGCTTCCAAGTTCAAAAAATGATGTACCTCACCTATTTTGTAGGCGACCTTCACGCAAAAAAAAAAAAAAAAAAAAAAAAAAACGATATGTGAGCTTGTTAGTTGCTGAATGGCATTGAAGTGGAGGTTGTCTTGCTCGTTATCAGCTCGTTGCTATTGGCCTGCCATATACATACGTCTCGCTTGTATATGCTAACATGCTAGCACCTTTTTGTCCCATAAGAATGTGGTAATATTGTACTGGAGCTAAAATTAGATTCCATGCTCATTGTTTACCGCATTTGTGTCCAAATAAGGTACGAAAGCAAAAAGAAAAAAAAAAAGAAAAGGAGGAATCTGATCACAAGACAAGTCGCAAACCTTTGTAAGAGCGTTCTTACAAAGGTTTGCGACTTGTCTTGTGATCAGATTCCTCCTTTTCTTTTTTTTTCTTTTTGCTTTCGTACCTTATTTGGACACAAATGCGGTAAACAATGAGCATGGAATCTAATTTTAGCTCCAGTACAATATTACCACATTCTTATGGGACAAAAAGGTGCTAGCATGTTAGCATATACAAGCGAGACGTATGTATATGGCAGGCCAATAGCAACGAGCTGATAACGAGCAAGACAACCTCCACTTCAATGCCATTCAGCAACTAACAAGCTCACATATCGTTTTTTTTTTTTTTTTTTTTTTTTTTTTGCGTGAAGGTCGCCTACAAAATAGGTGAGGTACATCATTTTTTGAACTTGGAAGCAGCTCCAGCTGACGACACCGATTTCTCTCTCTTCGCAGTTTGATCTGAGCAGAGACGATAACGCACCGACGAAACGAGACCGACGGTACAAGCGCTCTCCATTAATGACCACAAGCACTACTTATCGGCCTGACTGAGCTCGGGAGGGGACCTGGACGACACTGCACATTCCAGAGAGGATTCTAAACTTTGTTGTTCTAGAAGTTCACCTGCGGATCCAAAACTTAGCTTACACTGTTGCATTTCAAAAGCAAATTTTCACCTACCCTTGAGCACAGCCAGCGTTCACTTCACCGAAGAACCGAACTAGACAACGCATTCGAAACGTGTGACAATATGCGCTCAAGCGCCCATGAGGCCAGAGTGTCCACCTTGGCAATAAACTTTTTTTTTTTTTTTTTATCATAATCACCTACTCTTTAAATGGAAGCGACGTGCTGTCTCTCGTTTTTTGCTCCGCGTGGTGCCGTCACGTGGGCCGTGAAAACATCCGGAGAGCGGTCCTTTATTATTTCAGCCAGCGAAGGAGAGGGGGAGAGAGCAGCCGTCGTTTTAAACGCTCGTCAGGATCCCCGGCCGTTCCGCGTGGTCGCGCGCGCAGTATGCGGCAGCCGTAATTGCCGCAGCTGTCTGAAGTAACGCGTCGCCGTCGGGAGCGGAGCTCCAGGTCTGTCATCGCGACTGACACCCGTGGTCTCACCTGTTGCAGCTTTCTCCGCCCCGCACCGGGCTCGACGCTGTATACTTACCGCGGCCGCGATGACGCGCGTATGCAGTGAAATGGGGGGAGTAATGTTTAGCACTGCACGGAGCCCGGTCACTTTCACTGCAACACCACTCGTCGCGAGGCCAGCCGCATCGGGTTCCCGTCGCGGTAGCGGTTCGCGCTGAAGCGGAGCCGTGCACTGTCTGCGCTGTCCCGTTGCCGGATACGCAGTGTGTGGGGGGTTCGGCTTTGGCGCCGATGCGGTGATGCGAAAACGTTTCCGGATTGGCTGCGGGACTTGTGGTGCGAGAAATCGGGCCTGAGCTTCGCTGCACGAGAGTGGCCTTGCATGTCGGCCGCGCAGCTGCTGGGCCCACTCACCTGTGGCAAGGTCGAAACTTGCTGTTTTGACGCGTGCTGCCTGGTGAGAGCGCACGTGGGGCGATCTTAGCAGTTGGAAATAAATCAATTGTTTTTTTTTTTCTTTTTTCAGTGCGTCGAAGACGTTCGCGGTCCGAATTTTCACTTTTTCCATGTCCGCGGCCCGTATGTTTGCCGTAGAGACGCAGTCAATGCCATCCGTCCGTCTTGTTTCTCCATTGTGTCCTTCCGAGTGCGCAATCCCCACTTGGATAACATTGCGGATCTATCATACCTTTTTACGCCTGTACGTATTCTGTGCATGACCACGCATAACATACACTGCATTCATTTGCCATGCAGGTAGAACGCTATGCCACGGCCGCTCAATGGAAGTGCGCCTCCTCCATTGAGCGGCCGTGGCTATGCTATCTAGTCTATGGACGCGCGCTTGTAAGAATGGAAGATGCAAAAGAACGCAGCTTGAAAGGACGCCTGGGCTTATATGGGTGCTCTCGGAAGATGTAGGTGCGCAAAGAAGACAGTGTACAGGGGTAGCCTGCGGCGCAAGGAAATACGTTTCTGAATTCCGTGCTTTAGTATACTCAGCGGACTAACCTGCGAATTGTTTCCCCCGGATACGCGAGCTGCGCCCTCTTAGAATGAACGGTAAGCTCTGACTCAATTTCAGGATTCGCGCTGGCACCGCTGGAGCAAGCGGCGCGCTACCTGCGCCAAGCAATCTGTCGCATGCAAGGCGTATGAGTCTCTAAATATTTCGCGTAACCACACTAACCAGCCTAAGTGTATACGCTGCTATAGAGTGTCGTTTTATTATCTCTCTTTCTCTATACCACATGGTGTGGGCCTTCCAGCAAAATACAAATATAAAAGTTATAAAACAGCCAACTTGGGAGGGCTGGGAGGCGGCCCTGTCCAGCTCGGACCTGCAGGCCCAGCGTGCCCTGGTCCAGAGAGCTCGGACAGCGGCGGCGGCCAATGGCGTCCCGGAATAGGGTTTGCCACCCAGCGCCACAACCATACGCACCTCCCTTATCCAATTCATTTCAGTGTAAATAAATGTTTACTCCTCCCCCACCCCCCCTCTCTGTCTCTCTCTCTCTCTCGGTATCCATGCTAAATGTATTATAAAATACGTGCGGGGGCACTACTCGGATTGAAGAGCTATTGGCCACCGTAGAGACCGGCGGTAAGCGTTGCTAGCGTTTCTCTTTCCGTTCATATGCGTCAATCAGCTTCAAGCTTTGGGAGACGCTGGTGAAATTCTCCGTTTGCATTGGGAACTCTGGCACTTTCATGTAACAAAAGAGGGAACCTTGGTGTAACTGTTTTATTTTTGAAGTCCGTCGGAGGGAAGCTATCATAGATTTCTAATAAGGCCACCTTTTTTCTCTAAATGGGACCTCTAGTGCACTTCCGACACTTCGAAAGGGCTTTTCGAGAGGTGCTCTCCTCGCGTGCGCACGCACATATCTAGTCATTAATGGAGGAAGGCAATCGTCCCACGATTTTATCCACGTCTGCGTTTTATGTGGTGCACGCAAATGGGCACCTTCCTTGGCGCTTACCTAATCGGAACGCGTGTACACCTCGGGCGCCGCAGTTGGCGATTATGCAGGACGGGCGCAGACACGGCGGCTCCCGCGAGCTGCCGTGTGCGCTCAAGCAGGAAACAGCGGTCCGTCTCGTTTCATCCGCGATGCGTTTAGGGCGAACGGTCGCAGCCACCCCTCGCCCCCTTCTTTATGTTCTGTTCGTCGGTAACCGCAGCCTCTTCTCGCGTCATAGGAAGCTCTGCGGGAACCAGACGAGAGAGAAAAAAAAAAAAAGCGAATGCGGTGAAATACGGAGACCGGCCGTGTAATGTACTTGTACCTGTCTCGTAACGCACTATATGCAAAGGACGAACGTGAACGCCCCTGAAGATGTCCTTCGCGCCCTGTTCAGCAACTCACCGTTTACATGGCGCCTGGTATCTGCGCATCTGTTCTACGCTTCGGAAGCGATGTCAAGCGGCCTGGGATATTGCCAGTCTGCTCGCTGGCTGCTGCTGCGACTTCAGGGCCCATTAATTTTCCAAACTCAGTAACGCGAACTCTTTGAAGGTGCTAATTTTCGTTTCAGTTACCGGAAGAGTTTAAATGCAAGGTACTGAATTGTATGCATCTTTATCTTACCGGTGTACGCATGTAAAGAGCCGAATTCTTTAAGGCTGCTAAAAGGCTAGAGCTAGGCTAAATGAGCAAGCGGCGAAATGGAATGTAATTGAGGCTCAGAGCCACAGAGAAGGAGAGAACCATATCGTTAGAGAGCAGACGCGTGTTAGGAACATTTTTTAGTTGATATTAACAGAATAAAGGAGAAGTAGGTATCGTCAGAGCATATAATGTTTAGATATCACAAATTGATGGTTTACGAGAGTGGACCACTGAAGGAATGGAAACAGAGCATAAGACGATGGGGATTTCGCTGTAATTTCGCGTTATAAGGAAACGTATTAGTTATTAGCAATTATATGGCGACACCTGAAAAACCATTTGCGATTCTCACTTGTCATCCAGCCGCAGACATAAAACTTTTTTTTTTTCTTCTGTATAGTTCCAGACAGATAAGAGCACTTTATTGATCTACTACCGGTCACGCGTCACGTTATGCAGGAGGTTCTACTAGGTCGTCGCAAAAGGCGTCACTTGAAAATAAGAGCACAGGCCGACGTGAGACGAAATGGAAAACAAGTCCCTCTATACCGTCGTGTTCCTGCCTCATTGGCATGCATATGTACTCGAAGCGGACTGGTTTCGTTGCAGTATAGTCTTGGGGGCAATCGTTGCTCAGAACTTGTGTGCAACTTGTTCGAGTAGAAAGACGTCCTGGCTCTGTATGTGCCGAGAATAGGATGCAGTTACAATAGGATCCATTGCAAACAGAAGTGGGCGAAACTGGGGAACAAGACATACCAAGTGGTCATAACACAGCACTTCGTCCACCTGAGTTAACTTCCGAATGGGCTTACGTGTCAACGTTGTGAAACTTCCGCACAAATAGGAGAAATAATAAAAACACGCAGAAATGGGCACATGCCAGTCAACGTTACAGAAAAGGTAGCGAAAATGCCCTGAATAGTCTAAAGCAGGGTTCCCAAACTCGTACTTCTATGCGGGGCGCAATGGGAAAATATCGCCCCACAAGGGCCGGAGGCCGGTAAATGATAAAAAAGACTGAAAACAATAATAAAAAAAAAACCTAAATAACATATTCAACTACAACTTCTCGTTCCTGTGTGCGTGCGTGCTTGATTCTGCCTCAACGCCGAACGGGCTCCACGTCAGGCTGGTTCGGCACTGGAAGGATACGAGGGTTAATTAATATTTATCTTCAATTATCCTCAAAACAAAATGTAGGCTTGGAAATGAACGCGAGGGCGAGTGTCTGGCGCCTAGCTCTTGAAGGCGCAGCTAATGCGCGTCCAAAGTTCACCGATGCTTTTTTTTTTTTTTTTTTTTTTTTTTTTGTCATTTCCAGGAAAAGCGCGTACCGTCTGGGGACTAGGTCACTAGTTGACTTTAGTCGGAGCAGGAGTTTGTTGGCAAAGCAGGTTCGAGAATCTGTCACATTATTCGGCAACAAAGGCTGAAGTTTTTGGAGCCGGCGGGCCGCATCGCACGCCTCGACAGGCTGCATGGGGCCCGCGTGTTTGCGATCCCTGGCCTAAAGCGACAGGAAAGTTATATGCCAGTCAAACCTGCAGGAGTGTTCGGTGCTCACAGATGCGTAGGCCGCCCACGCCCGTGTGGGTGACGTGCGTAGAAACCTTTCGCTGCCGCGGTGGCGCAGTGGTTAGGGGGCTCTCGACGGCTGTACCCGAGGATGCAGGATCGAATGTCGGCCGCTCCGATGGCCGCTTTTCGGTGGAGGCGAAAAGCAAGGCGGCTGTGCGCTGTGCGATGTGAGTGCACGTTAAAGAACCCCAGGTGGTCGAAATTTGCGGAGCCCTCCACTACGGCGCCTCACATAGCCTGAGTTGCTTAGGGATGTTGAATCCGGAAACAAAAGCAAACTAAACGTTTTGCGACCGAAGAGATATGTAGGCACTCTCGGTTTCGCGGCTGTCGGGAATGTTTGGTTTCTCCTTTCCCAACCCAGCTGTTCGCCAGAATGATCGTCAGGTTTCGTGGCCGGTAGTCGCTCAAGAATACTCTGACGTCTGCGAGCGCAGTCGGCCAAACGTCCGACGCAGGTGGGCTGCAGCAGGACCTGCACGCGGCGTCCGCCTGGGGTCGGCATCTGCATGGTGCTCATGCTGGTCGGCAAGTTGCCGGCAGAGAGGGACACGCGTCGCTACGCGACCAGCGCTCAAAACAGAGACGGAGCTGTTCAATACGGCACGTGGTAGCGGCCGCCGCTGCAGCGGGGACGTGCGCGGTCTCGACATGCACCGGCGGGCGACTCGACTTGCGCAAACTGTCGGCGAGCCGCGTGGAGCCGGAAAACGCCGCGGTAGTTGTGCCATGGCCGTGCTTTCGCCCGCCTGAGAAATGCGGCAGAAAGAAGGTGTGGTTCTAGCGTGCGCATAAATAGCCGCTGCATTTTGCATGCACGGAATGCGCTTCCCCCGATTGAGTCATCGGTCTTCTTGCTTTCTTCTAGCCGGTAGCACGCCGTGCTGCACGGGCAACCGACGACAAAACCCCTCTCCCCGCACTGTGTGCGCGCGCTTCGCGTTTTCCTGTTTGGTTTCGGTCAGCCTGTCCGCTGCCTGATGAGGGAGAAAAGGCGTCAACTGTCAGATGAAACGCCTCTTGGTACATGCGCCGCACAGCAGAACATCTATCTGCATCGCAACTTCGGGGCAGTACCACGATGTAGGAAATCGTGCTTTTTGCGATAGTAAACAAGCAGTGCCTGTTGGGCTTGATCTGCGGACTAAGTATGTCGGATGACCGGATAATATGTGGTTGGTCAATATTTAGGGGAATCCCCGAAGGTGGAGTAGATTTTTAATAAGGGAGAAAATTAATGACTGCAGTAAGGGAGTACTGAGTAATTACACTCTTATAATGAGTGAAGTTATATAAAAATCATTTTCAGTGTACAGGTCTACGCGAACTGTAGGCTTCGGCTTGATCATAGAATCCGCGAGTTCCTTTTGTCTGCACCCGTATACCGACACGCGCGGCAAGATTCCACGCAGCCGCAGAGAAAGATGCCGAGTCTGGCCATACGTTGTCTGCGGAGCTTGTCTGCTCGCGGCAAGCAAGGCCTGTCGGGTTTCGTCCCGTTCGCTCTCAGGATTACCGCCCTTTGTTCGGGCCGAGTTTGATGGATGGAATGCGCTGTAACACGTCGCGTTGACACGTTTCCTCCCCGATACCGGTCTAAGTGACCCCGTAAACAGTCACCTCGATGATGCACAACTACCGGCGACTGCATGCCCTCGTTTTTTTTTTTTATTTTGTTGCAGCCGCCCTGTCAACGCGCTCTTGTTGAAGTGCTTTCCGAGGCGAAATGAGTGGCTGCTTCTTTTGCTGCAGGATGTGGTTTCTATGTTAGCGGTAACTGGGCATGGTACCGTGAACTAATGTCGCGTGAAACGCGCAAACTGGAGCTTCGAAACCAGGCATTGAACCTTTGTAAAAACATGTTTGCTTTTGGGCCATGTAGTGCCAATTGTTTTGCTACTCCAGCGTTTCAAATCTGTTTACTGTGAGGAAACCATTGAACTTACTACTCCAGAGCTCGAGGATGCTACAAGAGCGTCCTATAAGCATTTTCTGTGGGCTGTATATTTTTTACATAAGGTGGACGAGCTGCGCGAGCACAGACATGCGAACTATAAACAGGCAGTAAAAATGTGTTTTGCTCGTGGCAGCATTTCTCTTTTTTGTGTGTCTGCAAATCAACCTAATTTGATCAGACAGCCGATCCGTGCATTGAAAAGGTTCCAGTTGTTTACCTTAATTCACTAAAATGCCAACTATTGTCGGCATGTCCCAAGAAGTTTATTATAAGCCTTGAATAGCTGAGGCAGAGCGTTGAAATAAGGCGGACAAAGTTCGCCCAAAACGCAGCCGCGTGTATAGGGCAGACGACGCAGCACATGGCTGCGCTCAGCTCGCCAGCTCTTGTCTTCCATGACAGAGGGCATGTGTGTTCGGCAAACAAAACTGAGTCAAAGCGCATCTGTGCGTTCTTTTTTTCGATGCTTATTTGGGCTGCGTTACTTGAGCTGTAGTTTCGCCGCCAGCAGGCGCCCAGGCAGCTTCGCAGGTGGCGACCCACGTGCCTCTCCGCAACTTGACACCCCATCTGTCAGTGGCGAGCTGTCTACGAGCTGACGACGGTATCCTTGCGGCGCGCCTCGCTCTTGTTCGCCTGTTTTCAGCTACCGGTGCTCGTCCATCTTGGCCCACAGCCTCAGATGATACGAGCTCTGCCGGAAGTGTTCCTTATGGATGTCATGAAATTGACGCATTTTGGGGGGTACTTTGCGCGCTATTTATTGCGCTTCGTTCCGCACCGTTTGCGTATACCGCGCGATCGAAATAGCTGCAGTTCTTGCGCAAAGTGGCAATGTAGACGCTGCCTTAGTGAAAGGCTGCCACGTTTTTGCGGAGACCATGCTGCACATAACGAACTGAAGGGGTGAAACAATTTAGAGATGTACACTTCGCAAGAATAAATGTAAAACAGTGGTGTTCGCAACGCCGGACATGTTTGGGCGCATCATCATCATCATCATCATCATCATCATCATCATTATTATTATTATTATTATTATTATTATTATTATTATTATTATTATTATTATTATTATTATTATTATTATTATTATTATTTCAGTCAGTAGCCCGCAGGGTATCCCTACGTGAAAAAAGTTACGGTTACCGAGTATATGGGTACGGTGAGGAACGTTTGAGTTTCTTGATAGTTTTCCGTTTAAGTCTGACCCGTGCTGGTCTCAGTGAGCCGGTGGTTCTGCTGTAAATTTGGCTGTGGACAAGTTGGAGACGCTGGATTGAGAGTATTTTGTTTGCACCGTTACCACTTTGCACCTTTTCCTGGGCTCTGTCACAGGCGCGAAATTTCAGAACCCAGAACTGCATAGGAATTTTCGCCAATTACGTTGGCGGAGGGAGCACATTTGCAGAGTTGTGGCTTTGCTGCTTGCGTGACCCCTCATCTTACATTGCTTGGACGCAGGGGCCTGATCGTAATTCCCTCTTGGACTTTATTAGAACTGCCAACCTTTTTTCTTTCATTTAAGGCCCCCTTTTTTATTTTATTTTTACATATTCTTTTATACCCTGAGGATAAACAACGTTAAGAAAAAAAAGTGCCTCTTTCTTTTTTCTTTGGAAGACAGAATAAAAACACTAAGGCCTCAGTCTTCCGACGTCAGAAAAAAAAAAAAAAAAAAAAGAAAAGGGGGTATTATCCCCGGCAGCTCTGCGCTCCATTAAATTATGAGATGACGACTCTATATAGGTCGCTTACATATTTATCATCGCATTCTGCGCATACAAATCGGCGCCCCGCTACTCTTTTACTCACCTAACCGACGGGGCGCTAAAACTCGCAAATATTTCATGACAGTCGTACAAACTCGTCGCAAATACTTCACGACATTCGTGCAGCTTCCGCCAAAAATATAAAGTACGCTGTCTTTTTCTTTTTTTTTTTTTCTGGGGGGAGGGGGGGGGGGGGGCAGTACGATGCAGCCGTTTCGCATTACCCGAACTCGAAACTTCGTGAAGCGAAGGCGTCAGCAGTTAGCGGAAACGCGTTCAAAACCAAAATATGGATCAAGACTTTTGGGAGGTTGGGTGGATCCGTTGAGCGTTGTTTTCCGGACTTTGCTGGCGCGCCTCGTCTCGGCCGTGTCTGTCGTCCGATGGAACCGGTTGAACCTTGTCTCCCCCTGCATCTCGCGCGTCTCTCGAACCTTCAAACCGTCAAGTTTAGACAGCGGCGGCTCAAGTCCGTGTGTTCCTCTCGTGGTGGGCCGCGTGGTCCGTATAGCCCTGAGAGTTGAAGGTGCGAAAGTGTGGGGGCGGGACATGACTCCGGCGGCGCTCGGGGGGCGTGCACAGTAAAGTGCTTCCTAGGCTGCGGCGGGTCCGTGCGAGCTGAATCGTAGGAGGACGAGAAATATAAACAAGGTGACTGGTGACAGAGAAAATCTAAGTCTGAGGAGAATCCCTATACCAACACGCAGCCACTACGTTATAAATATATATATATATATATATATATATATATATATATATATATATATATATATATATATATATATATATATATATATATATATATATATATATATATATCTATAGCTGCTCCAGATGGAAATTTTGTTACTGGGACCACTTGAATGGGTTATTGTATAGAGCCACTTTTGCAAGTGCAACCACTTAGCAGGTGGACAGCTCCAGCCTGCCTGCTCAGCAGAGGCACGGCTGGCTGCAAACTCAGCTGGGACGCCATCTAGGAAATCCCCTACCCTCTTCTGAATAAAGCGTTGCTCAGCGAAATCCATCCAGTGAACCCACTTCTGCTCTCATTTATACATAATCTGGATGAGACTTTCCAGTGACGGCCGCTCAGTGAGTGAAATTATTTCATGCACTTCTGTTTGCAGTGACTGCGTCAACTATGAATATATAGGTTGAGCTGCCAGTAACTCTCATCACAAGAACCATGTTAGTTTCGCCCTAATCGTCGAAAATGAAAACGTTCACGTTAATACATGTCACAAGTTGACCTTGATTGCCATCTGGTTTCAGGGGGGACCATTTGTAAAACGACTTGCTTTCGGTGGGACCATTTGAATTCGCACTTGCTTTCTTCAAGTAGGACCGCTTGAATTGCCACTTCATATTTTACCTGGGGTGAGAGGCGAGCAGAAAACCGACAGCCTGCACAGTTTTGGCAAAGGCTGTGCTCGTGGCTCAATAGCCGATTCCGTGCATCACCAGGTTAAACAGAATTGGAGACACATGCTGGCACCCCGGAGCCACGTCTCTCGCGCTTGGGAACACCTTGGGTTCTCGCGCTCGAATGGATAAGGAGTGCATGAATATGAAGTCGGTGTCATGTAGTGACAGTGTTGGCAGTGCTTGTCAGAATATTTGTTCTCTATCGTTTCGATAATTTCGTAGTGAGTTGTAATACGAGTCTTGGCATACTTTCTAAACCCCGAGGCGAGAAAGATAATCTCTCCCCTTTGGGTAAAATGATGTGCAAAAAAGGCCACCAGCCGCTTTCTCTCTTTCTGTCTTTATTTCCCTCTCTTTGTGTGCTTGAATCACTACTTCACTAGAGACCCCCTTCCGATGGAGCCAGACTTTAAGCACTGGTCTCCGCTAACATGCGGCAAAGTCATAAACTAGTGCTCAATTAGTCGCATGAAATACGCAACCCCCCACAAAGACCTCGCTCGTCAGGAAGCCAATAAAACGGGGCGAAACATGCAAGCCCGCGCAGACTACCAAACCTAGCTCGACACAGATTTGGCTTGCGCAATACTCCCACAAATGCATGTCCGGCATGCGGAGAGATTTCCGATATCCTCCACATGGTTTGGAGCTGAACTCAGTCATGAGCACACAGAGCCCCTCCCTCCCCCCTTTCAGCGCCAGCTTATCCCCTTGAGCGCCGGCAGATCGGTCAGGTCTGGAGGCCGTATTCGCCTATGGTTTTCCCGGACTTAGGTGAGCCACCCGCGTAATTACTTTGTATGAATAAATTTTATCTCTCTCCCTCTCTGTCTCGGCCTCCGGGGCAGTTACGCGAATTGTCAACTTCGTGGGATCTCTTTCAGCCTTGCGCGGAATCGGAGAGGGACTGTACCCGGACGGTGGAGCGGCCGAAGCGTGATATCGGAGATGACGGCGTGCGCAGGCGCCGGTTCCACGTCCGTCGAGAAGGGGAGTTCTCACGCCGTCCGTTCTCTTTTTATCTTTCTTCCCGGCGGCCGGCATGCATGCAGGAGAGTGCGGTGCGTGGTGCGGTGCCTTCCGCCCAGCCCACCGGGCGTCCCGATGTTGGATACATTCGCTCTTTCCGTGGCTCGCTCGCGGCGTCTGGGGAGCGCGTCCCTTCGCGACTCGTTCTTGCCGCCATCTGCGTGTATTTACGAGGCGCGTTGTTCTGTTCAGCCGCGCTGCGTGCCGGCGCCGCGCAGCAAACACGGCTTTTAACCTGCGGCTCGCAGCGCGCCGGAGTCTCCCGCTGGGCGGCTCCACCCCCTCGCTTCGACGCGCCAAAGGACGAGAGCTCCACTTGCTACTCGCTCGTGAGGAATGCGCCTCCGGTGCGGCGCGTCTCCTTATTCTTTGTTTTGTAATCGGAGCGGCGTGACGCTCGCAGGGATCGCACATGTCTCGCGGACGCGTATGCTTCCATTGTTCAGAGTTCGCTGCTCTCGAGTTGCACGCGACAGAGGCTCCCCGAAGCGTCCTCCCGTGCACCCTTGCATGGAAATAAACGATTTGTTTCGCCTATTCGACGCTCTTGCTTCCATGCACCGTTCGTCATGTCGGTTCAAGATAGAGCTGAGTTGAACATACTTTTCTCAAGTCAGAGCAACGTTTATCAGCTTTGATCACACCAACAAATCAATCGCAGTGCACAATCAATTTATTCAGGGCTAAAGGCTTCACTTGAAATGCGAAAAATTACTCAAAGTGCCTCGCAGTGCTAACTGCCGCCTATAATACAAGAATACAGCATAATGAACTAACAAACAAGTGTAATGAAGCTTAAAACCAGCACTCTGCGGCAACACAGACACTCGCACGCACGAAAAAGATAAACGTAGCCTCGCCAAAAGCCCTGCATAAAAGTGTTGGTAACGGACAGCTGGTTTGCATATTAGTATTAATTTGGCCTTAAAAAGCAGTCGCCCGGGCATACGCACTCACAAATGAAGTGACGCGGCATTACTGCTTATTTATCGCTAAAGGCGTCATCGTGATCTCGCACTGTATACAGCCTAAATGAAAACTGCCCACAAACGCCGCTAAGTGTTATTAGGATTGGATAGCAGAGCGAAGAACACGAAGCCCAAAAACATTGAGAAGCGGCACTCACACACAGAGCTGAAAGCGTGTCGTTTTTCCCGCCATGTTTCGTGTTGCTAATTTGAAGCGGAGCAAACTAGAAGAACCCCACTCTGCAGTGATACCTGTAGGTTGGAAGGGGGGGTGGGGGGGGGGGGAGGAGGAGGAGGAGTGCTGGTGCTCGTGTGGTGGTACTTCTGATGGCTAGAGGCTTGAGCCTCACTGAAGCTGTAGACACAGATCAACCGACTTCTACATTTGCACTTTGTGGCGCCGGTACTACTTTCGCAGGCAAAGAAGTTTCCTCAGAACTATCGGAAGCTGCGAAGAGTTAGAAATATTTCGTTTTGTTCGATAATTTCAATAAATATCCTAAAATCGATTATACTTCGTTTTTATTTCGAGCATGTTTAGTGTTCCGAAACCTCGCATCTGAATGCGTAGTTTTCGATTCTGGGGCTCTTTATGACGCTGTTTCTGCCGGAGCGTACAGAGAAAGTGCCGTGCTTATGCGCCGTGGAGGTCAGCGGAGACATAAACAGCTAGTGCAGCTGCTGCTGCGTGGTTGCTGTGGAAGATTGCTTCCTGCATCAGGTGGATGCAGCCTGGAAGGGGTGAAGGGCGCAAAAGACTCGCGAAGCTTCCTTCTTGCCACGGTCCTTGCCTTTTGGCAAGCAGGCCACGGCTACGGTGCGCTCCAGCCTCCGGAATCCTGCTGTCGTTCGCGCGATCTTTCCTGCGTGCTTGGCGCCACACTTGGACGAGGAATTGTTTACAAGACGTGCTCCCGGGACCGTGCATGCATAAACTGGGACGCGCCGTCTTGATTACTCGTTCCCGTCGAATCGCACCGGGACGCGCGCGAGCGAAATGGAGCGCAAAGCAGGCACGCTCCACACCGTGCATGCGTGCGCATTCCGGCTGTAAACTGATACCGCGCACAGCTGGGAGACGATGCGATATAGCTCTGGGCGTGCCAACGCTTTCAGGATATTTGGAATGCATGGGAACCAAATATATCGCGCGCGCTGGTCTCGGCTTGGTGCCGGTCACTGCTCTGGCGAGGGGCGTGGAAGGGGAATATAAGAGGAAGAACGGTGCAGGGTGAGGGTAGGTATAAGCAGCAAGCGTGCAAGACTATCATGCTTCCCCTTTCCAGCCAGTCACTTTTAAACAATGCTCATGCAGACATGGAAACTTGCCCTCGTACTTCACACTTATCAGAGGTCCGCGCGCATCGCCTCTGAAATTTAGGGCCTCGCCAGAGTGGGTGGCGCAGTGGTTAGGACGCTCGACTTCTGTGCCCAAGGATTCGGGATCGAATCCCGGCCGCAACGGCTGCTTTTCGATGGGGGCGAAAAGCAAGGCACCAGTGTGCTTTGCGATGTCAGTCCACGTTAGAACCCCGGGCGGTCGAAATTTCCGAAGTCCTCCACTACGGCGTCTCTCATAGCCTAAGTTTCTTTGGGACGTTAAACCCCATAAACCAAACCAAACCGAGACAAATTTAGAGACACTTAGTGGGATTGACGCGCAGGAACGCGATGACACTTTTCTTCACTCGCTAACTTATCCCAATCCTGATTCTGTATTAATTGTAATTTCATTTATTTTAATTGCCAGAAGGAACACGCAGTCCATCGCGAGACTGCGGATTTACTGCAACCACCTTGTGTATCTCCCACCTCTCCGACCTCGTGCTCTTTTGTTCTCCGACGGCGACGTGCAGCTCAGAGTGCGCCTACTACGTCCGCACTACAACTGAACCAACGGCACTGTCGCAGCCCTTTTCGCAGTTCGCATTCCTACGGCTATAGGATTGCCTACATCATGGCTTCGAGGTATACCGTGCCGTTTCCTCCGCTTTCACCAGCGTCTGCGTCTTAATAACTCTGCTTCGGCTGCTGGTGGCACGACTGCATGGCCTATTGGAAACGCAGGGGGGTTTAGGTCTCGCGTTCCTTTGGTATATTCTGATGCCGTTATCGCGTTTTTGAGCTCGGTCGCTGTGTGGAACGACTGCGCTCCAGCGTCTGCTCGGTCACAACAAAAGTTCGGTCACAACACCATCTTTTCTCATTCCTGATTCTGTTATGATTTCGATTCTACTGCAGTTCTAATTCTATTCCATTTATGATTCTGTTCCGATTCCTATTCTCTTCCCACTCCGTTTCTCTTCGTAAGCGTTTCGTTGATTATTTTTTCCGAGTCAGCCTCAGTCAGTTCCAGTTTAGGAAAGTAGGTGTATGCATTCACTGCCACCGTTTTAGAAAATAGAGACGTTTTCGCTGTAGCACTTGCGAAAGCTTTGCCACCTGAGTAGGTTGGTTGCTCCTATATACTGCTAGGTTTAGCCAACATTGCCGGCTTTCAGCATCTTTTTGGTTTGGTTTAACGTCCCAAAGTGACTCAGGCTCTGAGAGACGCCGTAGTGGAGGACTCCGGAAATTTCGACCACCTGGGGTTCTTTAACGTGCACTGACATCGCACAGCACACGGGCGCCTTGCTTTTAGCCTCCATCGAAAAGTGGCCGCCGAGGCCGGCATTCGATCCCGCATCCTGGGGCATAGTTGCTTGTTGTCTGCAGAGGCAAAGGACAGGTACAACCTCTTATCAGTGAAGTAATCGTCCTGATGTGTGTATCCTAGTTGAAAGACGCTGCGGTGAAAAAAAAAAAAAAAAAAAAAAAACCGTCTGGCAACAACTCTGGCTAGAAGTAGCTGCATGTTTAAAATCTTCAAAGACATTCTAGCGAGAAAAGGATATGACGTATGACTGATGCTACTGACGCGCCTGGAAGCTGACGCTGGATACCTTTGCCCATGACTAGCTGCGCATTTGGCCTCGTAGTTGAAAAATAGCCGTTTTCATAAGCTGCTAGCACGGCCGCACGAGTCTGCGATTGGGCTCATTCGAACGTCAAATTCTGGTGAATGAATTAAATGAACGGGTGGCGCCTGACTGCCCGGTATATATACACACGTAATCTTTTCCCGCCATCACTTTAGAATTGCTCCACTTCTCTGTCCAGTAGTTGAAGCTTAGAAGTTTTCACTCAATGAAGCAAGTCTGCGAATTATGTCTTTTTAGCTCAGCGAAAAGCCGCCATTGAGCGTTTTTTGAGCTCTAAGCTCAATACACCTGCGCACCTTACTTCTCGTTATTCGCTGGACTCACCCTCAGGGGGGGCTCTGTCTCGCTAATTTAACTTTCCAGCAGCTTCCCGACATGCGCCTGCTTGTTGCTTTGATGGGGACGTGCGCGTCAGTTGTCTTTATCACATTAATGCATTGTATTGGCTGCGATGTTGGACGACGCAGATGGCGGTTACATGATTAGGGGTTATCCCTGTCGCAGGTCGCGTGTGTATAATTCAAACGCAGGTGGTGATAGGGAACGATGTCGACTCCTTACGTGCTACAGTTATGTACTAAAGGAGGGGCTGCTTTGCGGTTACCGTAAAGCAGTCATGAAATAATATACCCTATAAATTGAAGTTGTCCTGCATCGATAGATTACCGTTTTTTAACGACAAGGGGGCGTCCCTTACTAAAGGCACCCTGCCACGGTGGCGCAGTGGTTAGCGCGCTTCACTTCTGTGCCCAAGGATGCGGGATCAAATCCCGGCCGCGGCGGCTGCTTTTCGGTGGAGGCGAAAAGCCAGGCGCCCGTGTGCTGTGCGAAATCAGTGCACGTTAAAGAACCTCAGGTGGTCGACATTTCCGGAGTCCTCCACTGCGGCGTCTCTCATAGCCTGTGTCGTTTTGGGACTTAAACCCCATTAACCAAACCATCTAAACTTACTGAAGGTTGTGTGTAAGCTAGAAGAAAGTCGAATGCAGGTATCGCCAGTACCGGCCATTCACGAATGCAAACTGCGGTGACCTGCAATACAGTTTTTGTTTGCGGATTCCTCAGGATAGGCTGCACCGAGATTCAATTTTAAATAGTGCTCATGGAGCCTTCACGGTTTTGACGCAACGAATGTGAATTGAATGATGGGATAAAGCTTTTCATTATTACGTCCAGTTGCTTAAAAAAAAAAAGAAAATAAAAGAAAACTTCCGAGAGCACTGCAGAATCTGCACTGCACTAGAGAATGCGAAAGCCTGAGCGTTACTGCCGGACACGGTAAATTGTGTGACCGAGGATGTTAGCCGAAGGGGCCACCCAGCTCCTTCGCGAAGTTGTAATGTGGTTTCTTGTCAGCGAAGAGGCCCTGACAGAGACCTCGTAAACAGACAGGCTTAGCTTTCAGTCAACAGCTCGATCTCGCGCCGTGCTCTCGCTGCGCGGCTGCTGCCGGTGCTCATCTTCCTGTACACATATTCTAAATTAATTAACTAATTGAATTAATTAAATTATACATTGCTGTTTCTCGTACGCTGCAGTTTTCTGTCCATGACCTTGAAAGCTGCATTATAATTACGTTACTTAACAAATGTTAGTTTCAATATCGCCACAGTATATTTTACGCACCAAGTAATCTTTTTACACACTATTTTTCAACATCATGTTCACACAAGACGCCGCTTAGAGCAAAATATTAAAAAATAAATCTATTTAATTAATTAACTAATTAAAATTGGTCAGCCTCACTGTTGCACATTACACACTCACTAATGTACTACCCAACACCGCTGGAACTTTTTCACATTCATCCATATGACGCGACGTTTCCATGCCGACACGTTTTACAGACGCTGTTTGCCGACCGGACATTGCCATATCGCATTAATAATCAATGCGTTTTTTGCCTCCGAACAAAATTTCTACCTCGGCAAGAAAAACCGCTGAATTTAGTTTTACTAAGAATAAGAATGATGGGATTGTCCTCTCAGTGCTTCATGAACAGCGAGACGAGGACCTCACACATGGATAGTCTTGCACTTCTGTCTGCAAGAAAGTTACGGGTTATTTACAAAGGGCACATTATTAGCCACCTCGGCTGAAGTCTCCTGTAATTTGAGGCGAAGACGTGCAGCGCGGAAACGAACACAATACGAGCAAGGAGACGTGGAGAGACACCTGTCTTCATTTGAGCGTCGTTTTCTTCTCAGATATGAATCACGAGTGTTCACCCAAACATATCACCCCCTTATTGATCGATTCACGATCCTTATTTTGGACTCTTTTGGTAGCGATGTAGCGCCGCTTACGAGAAGCGGTGGTTTACGTCATAAAGCCAGATACCAGCATGTCTAGCGAATGCTCTATAGTGCCTCCAAGGGGGAAGGTTCCGAACGCCGAAGCATCCTGGAATGCCCTAATGATCTCCTTTAGAGCACCGGCTTATGAAGAGTAAGCGAACAAACACGTGCTTGTCCTTTTTTCGTTGTAAGTCCCTAGTTACGGGGTGCTCTTTCCCTATTGCAGCATGAGTAGTAGGCACGAGGGCTAGCGAATGGGGCAGCGGATTTTAAGGTAATTTTTCAAGCCTGGCGGATCTGGCTGGCGTTGAAATCCAGGAGGTGTTGTTCCAACGAAGATCATGATGCGGAACGCTTTGGAAAAGCACGCCTGTTAGCGATTTTGTGGTTGCTTTCTCACGTTTCTTTTATTTTTTTTATTTTTTCTACGCTTGTGTGCAGGTGCGGAAACAAAGAGCAATCAAGCGCCCTGAAACATTTTTTTCACGCCTGTCGTTCGGCTTTCATGATGACCTGTCGCAAAATACGCAGGTGTGCCCACGCTGCATCGTGGTGGGTCGGTAACGAAGCCACGAAGCCGTTGCAGCCCAAGGTTGAAAGCGACCTTTCATTTAGGGATGCAATGCAAAACCGGGAAGCGTTTTTGCACTGTGTTTTCGGAGTGTGAGCCGAAGGATGCGTTGTCTGCGTACTGAAGTGAGTTCCGTGGACATCGACTGGGAAAAGCATGCGTAATTCTCGGACTAAGGTAGTCACGTACAGAGATTGTAGTGGAGAAGTTACGCAGTGAAGAAGTTATGTAGAGAGGTGGCTGAGAAAGAGAAAGACGAAGTAATTTGCGGACCAGCACACTACGAGCTAACTCACCACCGCTTCGGTCCTGACCGCTACCAGTGGCTGAATTCTCGCCTAACACTTCGTGGAAGCACTGGGTGTCATACAGAGTGTCATTTACACACGAAAGCACTTCTTGATGGTACATGCTAGTGCTTATACCTTCTCAGGCATTTGCGTTCACAAGTTGGCAGGCGTTCGTCCTGGCAACTGTTTTTGTGGGCGCATTTACATATTTTAAAGTCCGTACTTCTTTGGCCGTTTGCTATCGGCAGTGGCGTCCCGATAACGTAGGTCGTTGCAGATATGACAGAGGACGAAAGGGGAGGCTTTGTTTGGTTTGTGAACGTTTAGAGTAACGAAGCGGCTCAAGCTATGAGAGACGCCGTAGTGGAGGGTTCCGGGAATTTCGACTACCTGAGGTTCTTTAGCGTGAACTGATATCACACAGCACCATACATGGGAAAATTACCTTTTAAAGTGAATTAAATTACATCACTTGTTCCTTTGCTGAAAATCACAGAAATGCAATTAACTTACTTTACTAATTACTGTTCCCAAAAAGTAAATAAATTACGCTACAATTAGTCCTACTCAGTAATTAAATTACATTTAAATTTCTTGTTTTCATCCACAGACGCGACGCACACATTCTTTATTCTTCCCTCCAAATTCTGTCCCAGAAAGCTCTTCCCTTCCTCTTTCCTACAGCACGTGCCATTACAAAAATAAGGCGATGACAACAACACAACAAAGACAGAAGCATGGTCTAACGCTCGCGAAATGAGTGGCGAACCCAGCGTCTTGCTGGCCTGGAGCTCCGCCGTTTGAAAGCCCCGAAGAAGCTACGTTATTAATGCGTAAGCATTGTATGGCTATGAGGCAGATTTCGCGTGGGCATGACCTTGTCGGAAATAGTTGGTATTTACGAAAAAGAATGGTACCATAGAGCGTCAAAGAAAGGTTTGCAAGTGACAGTAGGGTCGATGTGGGTTAATTAGTTAAATAATTATAGCCAGTTAAGCTAATCAGGCATCGAAATAGCCGGGAGTGGTAATGTCGACGTCCTTAGGGGGTCACGCGGTACTCGGCTTTCGGTGACGTATGCCTTACTTCCGGTGGCGGGAAATTTGAAATATTTGAACGTAAACGACCGGGCAAGGGCGTGATTTGCGTGTACAAATAAGTGAGAATGGTTAGAAAGTGTGTGAAGAGAGGTAATCAACCAACTGCAGTCTGAAATATTCCGAGAGCACTGCAGAATCTGCAGTGCACAAATGCGAAAGCCTAAGCGTTGCCGCTGCGCACGGTAGATCGTGCGCCTCTCGCCGAACACAGCCAGTGTTTTGTTGTACGCATGAAATTTCACCGGCGTTCTATAATTGGTTTACAGGAAAAGAAATGCGCAGTGTCAGTCACTCACGGAATCCCGCTGACACATCTCGCGGACAACACGGCAACGCCCAGGCTTACGCACTTCTCCAGTGCAGATTCGGCAGTGAACTCGGAATTTTTTTATTGCTTCCGTGGTCCCAAGAATCTACCTCGGCTTCTTGCGCTCAGTAATGCTGACGCCATGGACCCTTCTGCCTTTCTCTCCCTCCTCGCACCTCCACCCTTCCTGGCCCCGTGGTGACGTGTATAACCAGGAGCCGACGCAACAGGGAGTGCCACTGCGCGCTCCCTGAACTCCTGCCGTCTTACTCCGTTTGTTACTTCGGCGGCTCCTTGACGCCTTACATCCTGCTGCTTGGGGAATGAGTGCAAGTGAGCCGGCTACACAGGACACAGGAGTTCTCAGAAGCAGAGTTCTGCTCATTTCTGTCTCCTTGGGCCGATGCGTTATACTGGCCAAGGCTCGCCGCACGTCCTTCCTGCTTTCGCGGCACTCTCCGTATCGCCTATCGAAAGAGCAATGGTGCACTTTGTTAAAAGTAATTGCAAAAGAAATTAATTACTTTTGTATCGAAATTACTGCCAAAAAGTGATGTATTACATTACTAAATTACCAGACGAGAAAATTAATCGCATTACAAATTACCGGAAAAAGTAATCAAATTACAGTAATTGCATTAGTGTAATTTAATTACCGCCATGTCTGCACAGCACACGGGCGCCTTGCGTTCTGCCTCCATCGAAAAGCGGGCGCCGCTGCCGGGATTCGATCCCGCTTGCTCGAGCAGAGCATTCAATCGTTCTAACCACTGCACCACCGCGGCGGGCGAAAAGGAAAAAAAGCGAACCAAAATCTTTACAAAGTACGGCTCCAAGCGCCACTTGCATTGATTTTTTTTTTTTTCCGGCAATATTGCACGTGAGAACATTCGCCACGATTTGCTGTATACATGCATTTTCTTTACGCCCTAACCTTTACATGCTAGCCACCCCTGGAAAGATGTGGCCAGTGTTTAGTTGTTTGCTGTTTTTAAAGAGAGACTGCCTGATTGACAGACTGTGACTTTCTCACCACCTCTCTCCTTCTACCCTCCCCATTTAATCCCCCATTCCCCTTCCCCAGTGCAGGGTAGCCAACCGGAATTCATTCATTCTGGTTAACATCCCTGCCTTCCGTCCTCCTTTTCTCCTCCTCCTCCGCCTTGGGGGGCACATTTTCTGACTTAAAATCGTCCAAAACAGGGTCAAAACAGCTTCTAGCAACTGCTTTATTTCGCACTTTGCATTGCATTTGCTCCAGATTGCTTATTTACTATTATTGTTTATTATTTCCTCTAATACATAACATTCGTTATATGCATGCGTGCATGTTCTAGCATTTGTATAGAGTGACGTGCATTCAAATATTTTTATTTATTTATTTTCCTGTGAGAAGTAAATGAGATAAGACTGCGTGTCGTTATAGCTCATCAGCTGTCTAGTCGGTCGGAGGTTGTAGCCCATATCGTCGACGACTGAGCGCGTCCTGTGTGTCCTGCAGGCGGTACCTGGTGCTGGCGCCCCGGGTGGTGCGACCCAACCAGGTGTACCGAGTGACGGTGACGCTGCTGTCGGCTAGCGCGCCCCACAAGATTCGCGCGTCGCTGCAGCGCGAGTCCGAGGAGGTGGCCGCAGTCAAGGAGCTCGTCGCCTCCGGGGAGACCGCCGTGATGCTCATGAAGGTGAGAGCGCGCTGCGGGGTTTATGCTGCTCCACGTCCGCACACCTGCAGCATCCGTGCAGCCCTGCTTTCGGGTAGCTGGCGCCTCGCTGGCAACGCAGTCAAAGAGTGCACTGGGAGTCATTCACTCGTGCTTCGCGCTCGTTCGGCTGAGTGGTGGGTGTGCTTGTCTATGTAGCGAGACATGCAATTGGCATCTATTGATGACAATTGCATGCCATCAATAGGCGTGTTTCGGAAAGCAGTGGTTGGGCTCGATCCTGGAAGACGCCATTTATTGGCACATAATATGGAGAGAAGCAGGTTAAGTAGGCATTAGGAAGGTGGTGGCGGGAATGAAGTTAGAATTACAGACCATGTGCACAGGCCAATCAGATATTCCTGTCTTCTCCAATCATTAGAAAAATCCCTGGTTGTTCCTTTCGGTGCCATATAGGTCACCCTCGATGTACAGTCTTTGTCAGAAATTCTGTGGTCAGAGGACTTGTCTGAGCCACACCGTGAGGCTCGTAATGCGTATGCCCAATGTTGTAAATCTCGTAATAGGTTAGAAGATTATTGGTTCTGCTCCCCTACGGTGAGTATGGCTTCCGCATATGCTGCAGGATCCCTGCCTTGGAAGCACATCCTCTGGGCTCTGAACTTTTCACAAAGGGTGCGAATATATATATGTAAAGAGCGGGCCTGCGTAAGGATCTTATACTGAAAAAAAAAAAAATGAAAGGGGCCTTATCTTTAGATGTCTCTTCACCGACTTTAGTAAAGCCTTGCTTTAACTCTCTCATGGAAGTGTAATTCATAGGTTGTCAGCGAACGGCTTTCGTGGTATGCTGCAACTTTGCTGAAAGCCTATTTGTGGCAGAGAAAACACGTGTACACCGAAGTCGCCGCTCTTATCGGTGCAAATTGCCGTGCTTCAGACAGGACAAACTTCAAACAGACAAACTTATCTGGAAAACTTAATTTGGTCAATCCAGCGATCGAGTGGTCAAGCTATTGCTGAAAATGTTGCAGGTATGTATTTTTTTTTCTTAACCCCCCCCCCCCTTCCCCCCCCGTTGCTAACCCGAACACTCAAATCAGTATTAGACTAGCAAGCCTCTCGAGTATCAGCTCATGCTTTGCACGCACGAACTGCCGCAGTCTACAATTAGTCAAGCTCCTTTGGTCCCATTGGAGAGTGTGTTTATTCATTAACATGCCGAGAGTATACCTATACGGCTATGAAGGATCGCTATCTTCCTCTGAGACTTTGCTATTAAAAACAAACAAATTCCTACTGGTCCAGGCTGTGGGAACGAGCGTCTTGGATCAGGACCCAGATTGAGAACTGCCGCAGTTTCTCGAATTTCGCTTTAACAACGTGGCGCCGCTCATACCGTATACGAGTGGAAGTTGTTCTGAAGGGGTGCCTCAGGTGTTGAACTCAACGCAGCTCACTCGATTCCCCCACCCTGTGATGTATACTCGTGGCCTCCGCCCGTGACGCGTTCTTACTCCCAGCGCATGCTTCTCGGCCGGTGACAACATCAGTTGCGTATGGAGACGACAGAAAACAATCTGTGATAATGACCCCCCCCCCCCCCACACACACACACACAAAAATCAAAGAACAGCGCGCCGTCACGCGCGTGCGGTGGCAACGGTGCAGCACCCGGCCCCACTGGAAGCCGCTGATGTTGTTGATCCAGTGACCGAGAGCGGCGACAGGGCTTCGCATCATTGCGCTGTCGTCCTTCGCGAGACCTGCACGTGCCTCGCATCGAGGAGGAAGATCGGCAGCCTTCTCGCATCGCGAGTTGTTGTCGAGAGCCCAAGAAAGTTCGGCTGTCGGGTTATCTCAGTCCTGGAGCAGGTCATTATGCATACAATACGCTATTGCGGCTCCTTTCATGCCACTTTAGGCGTAGGCGCACGCTGCACGGAACTGTCCGGCACGGAGGGCGAATCTTATATATACGCGTCGCAGCGCGTCACCACTCGCATTGTTCACGCCAGCCTTGCGAGTAATTGGTCCGCGCGAGGACGCCGCACAGCAGCCGCGCGATGCATGCAGCTCCTGAGCCGACGCTGCGTCGATCGGAGCCGTAAATCCAATCAGCCCCCCACGCTGTGCCCGCTGAGGCACCTTCCTGTTGCAGGGCGCGGGACAATTAGCGCTTCTTTCATTACTACGCCAGCGAAGCGGGAATCTTTCCCCCATCTTTGAGGGAGAACTTCTGCCGCAGCGAAGCAGGAAATAACAACAGCCGTACAAGAGGAGCGAGCAAAGCACGGGATAAAAAAAAAAAAAGAAAAAAAAAAGAGCGATCGTTCGGAGCGGAAACGCAGGAAAAAAGAATCAAGAATGAATGGGCGCAGTTAGCAGCGTGGCCAACTCGTAGAAACCTCTTGATTGATAACGCGTGCCTAGTAACGACGTAAGCCATGCAGCCATGCAGCCACGCGTTGTCACGAGAAGCGCGTATAAGGAAGAGAGCTTACTACAAGGAGTTCCTGACGGCGTAATTGTCTTTCTGTCAGGAGAGGAGTTGTTAATCTTTGGCCCGCTGCTTATGAGTAGTTGACGGTACCTTGCCTAGTTGTTGTGCTGTTAGCGTGCTTCAGAAGTCGATCTGCCAATGTAAGCCGAGTAACGAGCACTATAGCCGACCCGCATATTGTTATGCTTGTTGCGGAAATAGCAAGTGCATAATGTATACTCTGTGAGGGTGTATCGGCGTTCCAACTGGCCAGTATTTGTTTGTCACTAAAAACAACGTCTTGCAAACGTCAATACAACTGCGGTGACGTTGTGACGATATATAGCGTCGATAAGTCTCGCTCTGTGCCTCAGCCGCTTTCCTTTCACGCTGCACTTTTGTGTGCCTCGCACGATTACTTCACAACTTATAGTAGTGCCCAGTGCAGCACCCGCGCTCTTTATTTGGTATACGACGTCTTCTGTAGGCATAACAGGGCGCATTCTTGGAAGGCACATGGAATAGCGCTGAAGAAGCCGTACCAGCTCGAGGACCGAAAGGTACTGATGTTGGCAGGAGTCCTCCCATACGTGCTCTCGGAACCAGTAGCACATACTGTGGGAAATACACTCAGTTGGGCACCGAATGTCTTACGCGCGTGACGGGCGGCTTGCCGCCGAGCTGTCGATGCTTGGGGCCGCGCAACGTGCGTCCCTGCCGTCGTCCACTAGTTCTCGCATCCGGCCCGTTGCTGACGCCGCCGTCACGCGCCGACGACATCTGGCGCTGGCCGGCGTGACGGTGGCCATTGTCCGCTCTACCGGCTACTCGGCCCAGAGGTGCGCACGCAACTTCACCTCCTGCATGGTAGCAGGCCGCGCTCTCCTGTGCGTTTCCGCAGTCGCTCTTGCGTGCCTCGGGCATCGCTGCGCAGACCGCAGGAAGAGGAAAACGACGGAAGCCGCAAGTTTACAAAGAGAAAGCAAAAAGTCTAATAATCGAGAGGGCCCAGTGGCATCACAATGCGCTGTTACGTCCCGTCGGTAGAATGCGCCTCCTTGCAACTCTATGGCGAGCTTCACGTATATTGTCCGTTCGCTCCAAATGAAGTCCCCGCAGAAGACACAAAAGACAATGGTGAGTTTTCCTGGGATTAACATGATTTCGGCGTGAGTGGTACCCTCATCCGGTATCCGCCCGTTTGAGCAAATAACAACAGTAGAAATCTCAAATAATGCACACCGTGCTGGAGCGGGTGGCTTCAGATCAGGCTTTACGTTGGCTGAAAGATCATTTCGCGCTTCTCATGTACTGACAGAGCTCATCCGAGGGGCTTGCTGCAAGACCACGCAACTGCAACTGCGCTCTAAAAAAAGTTTTGAAAAAAAAAAGAAGAACATAAATTCCATGGCAAATTTAATGACATAACTGTTCTGTTCTCATTTGTTTCCGGTTTTCAATTTCTCCGTAATTTTTCCAATATTTTCTGTTAGCGCGTTTTCTGTAATTCAACAGTATTTTGTTTCCTAGTTTTTTGTTAATGAACAGGCTAGTTGTGATTTCACAAATTTTGATGTCAATTTTTTTCTGCAAATCACCAGAATTTTTATGTTCTTAGTAATTTGTTAAAAAAACAGGCTAGCTTGCAATTTCACATAATTTTGCTGTCAATGTATTTTTAGGCCTACAGATATGTTCGGTTCCTGGCATCTTGTTAAATAACAAGCTTACTGTAAAAAAAATTGTTGAAAAATAGAAATTTTCTGTTCTGCTGTGTTTTCTGTCTTTATTTTTTGTGTGATTTTAGTTTTTTTTTTGTGTGTGTGTACTACTAATAGATTTCTGTAAATTCACAAAAGTTTCTGTTATGCGGAGTTTTTTTTTTTTTTTTTTCTGCTGCAATTAAAATAATGATGCAAATATATCTTTTTTTACTCGCCTTTAATTTCACATGTTTTTCTGCCTGTAACAGCAATAAGATTGCGTTAAGTGCCAATTTCTCCAATGAACACCATTTTTAGGCCAAAGCTTTGCCAACTACATCTCACGAATATCTCAGCGCTGGCAATACTCGATGGCACCTATAACATTCGCCGCGCAACAGCCGTTGTCCAGCTGTCGAAAAGACAAATGGAAAAATGCACAACGGATACCGCTGTAGCAGTGAGCCAACCTTCCTTCTCGTTCGGCCTGCTAATATATGCTCATAGTTGCCTCAATATGGCGCCACTTGTTATCTTCTTTCAAATGAGATTGCTACGCAGCCGATCTTCGGACAGCGCCTTCGGGGTTATCATACCATTTCGCTTTTTATTCAGCATTTATCAGCTGTTCAATTAAAAACCAATTTGGGGTAGAAAATAGAACAGACGACAAAATATATTGAATTGTTTACCTTTCAATCAAGGTTGCGGCTGGAAAACAGAAATTTACAGTTTTTTTTTCGTGAACATATTTCGGTCAATGAAGTAGAACAGGTGCTCTCTGTAGTGGGACAAATTTTTCTTCAAAAATATCTGTATTTTCACGCACATTTTTTTTTTTTTTTTACAGTGTATTGTGTAGTACACAATTTTTCACTCAATGGTTTCCTGCAATTTTATAGAAATATTTGCTCTAACCTTCGAATGGTTTTTATTCCCTCCTAAACCCAGCACTGGGTTTAGACGGCAACGGAACCATTAATACTCCAATAAGTTTAGCGCAAACTATATTTCTGTAAAATAGCAGCAAACCAACAGTGCACTGAGCTTGGGAGGAAAACGAAGAGGGAAATTCGTTAACACAGGGAGTTCAAGACAATGGTATCATCTTCAACGTTTTGCATCTTATTAAAAATTCGGAATTTATGTTTTGCAGGGCATTTGCCAAGACAGTCATACACTTTTGGAGACAAAGAACATGTCTTCACATTTGTTGTGTTTCCGTGCTTCTTTCAGAGTTCATTGCAGAAACGTTCCTAAGGAAAAAGAAACAAGAACCTATAGATTAGTGTACCATAATGCTATTGGGATAATACCATACAATTTAAAAAGTTGGGTGTTAGAAGTGTCGACAGTTTCAATATTTCAGGGCTTTCCTAACCTTTGGCAACAATATTGTCACCAATACGCCATATATGCAGCTACAGCAGCCATACCTAACAATGATAATTTCAGCACACAGGACAGTGAAATTATCATTGCACTGAAACAAAATATATTGGCTGAACCTTATTCATCTCAGATGCCACTTGCCATTATTATTGTATTATCTGTCCAGGGTAAGCATGCCTTAAGGAGAAGCTCGAATGTCTGCTTAAGCAATACGGACTCAAGGGATCATGAAATTTCATCTTTCTTTGATTCACTGCTATCAATCGAGAATAAAAATGAATTAATACAAGAGACAAGAAATGTCTATGACACGGTGTAGTATCCTGAAAAATTTATTTCAACATCAAATATTCATTGTTTTTTCAAAATAGGCCCAGGAAACGAAGTTTTCCTTTATTTCAAAAAAGGTTTATAGCCGAGCAACAACAATTCCTCACTATGTTCTCAGCATAGTTATCTATGAAATAGCAAAAGCTTATATTTTTATAAGGTTTCAATAAATAGATACGATCGCGCTAATTTTAAGAAAACAGCAAACAGTGAAAATTTCTGAGCACAATTAAAGAAAATATACTATTTTTGATATTTTTAATCTCTGTCCACCTATTCTGCTCTACTTCAGCTTTCAAAATGATTAAAAACATGTTGCATAATTTTGTTGCACTATTAATTACGGTCACTTCAATAAGGCCCTTGAGCAAGGCATAGCTAGCGCACCACGCAGGTATGGAGATTTTACGGCATTTGTGAATCGCCCACGATTTTTAAATCTTGATATAATATTGTAACAGGCAGAAATATATTTACAAAACAGGATTGAATATGTACATTGAGAGACAGCCAAGCAGCCAGTCAATGAGCAGTTCTCTTCACCTTCCATTCACGCACTTCTCTTCACCTTCCACAAACGAGCGCGCCACTTCGTCATCATCATTCTCCATCCGTTCACTGCGCTCAAGCAGTATCAAAGTCTTCGTATAGATGGGATCCTTCTTATAGCTGCGCTTTGCCATGCAATCACGCTCAGTCCTTGTGTGCGCATTGCAAGGCGTAGCCTCAGCATATTGCATGTAAGAAAATACTGGCTACGTGGGAAGACAGGCGAAGAGTGCCCACGGAACATGCCGAATAACCAATAGCACCCACCTGCATACTGCATATATAAACTTGAAGGCGAATTCCGCGCAGTTCGTGGCAAGGAATTTACGCGATATCTTGTGCCAAATTAGACCTTTCTTTCTTGGGGGAAAGGGGGGGGGGGGAGCGAGTCTTCGTAATTTGCGTTCTCCGGCTTTAACAATAATTCGTAATTAGACCTGCATAAACCCAGTTCTCATCAGTATTATTTTTGTTCAATCACGCTGAAATAAACGTATCGGCTAAGTTCGGTAGCAAAGTACGATTAAGCATCCGCAGTTTTTAGGTACGAAAGCATAGTGCTATGCGAGCCGTAAACATGACACAGAAACAAGAGTAGACGCGAAGCGTCTTTAACACGCCGCCTTTTTATTCCGCGAATACTTTTAAATTCTCTTATTGTCTAAGTTGGTGGTAGGGGAAAAGAAAGCGCAGTGTCTCCATTTTCAGTGGGCGCTGCACAAAGTACTCGATCCCGCATACTTGGGCACAGTCATTAGTCGGGCGCCCTGACCACTGCGCCACCACTGCGGGGCACCAGTTGTTTGCAGCACTACAAAAGGTAAAGGCGACCTGAGAAATAATCGGGATCATACGTACTACATGATTGAGCTCGTGCTCTAGTGTATGAGTAGCAGCAACTGAGCCATTTTAAGATTTTAATAGCTTTGCGAGAGCAGTCAGTGGTGCACAGAAAAATAATTTCTGAGACTCATTACGGTAAGCTCACGACGTGTAGTGGATGGCAATAGTTTGCTTGCGCCTCGTTCCTTAGTGTCAACTTCCTTGGCAAGTGCCTATATAAGCTAGGAGCATGGCTTAGTGATCCAGCTTCACCGAGTAGCTGCTAGCCCAATACACTAGCCCTCCTCCTTGCTTAAGATTGCGGTACAATGCAGCGTATTAGCTTAACCGGACGCTTCGTACCGGTCACTAGTACCAGCTTGTCTAGAAGCACCCAGCATCCCGATCCAGTGGTAAGCCGCATCGTGCTCTCTCCCTCCCCCTGTGCCATCCGCCTCTGCACGTACTCCGACTGGCTCAGACCTTGGCACCTCGCCCGCGATCAACAGCGGCACAGACATAACATGCGCTATTCGAAGCAGACACGGTGCAAAATGACACATTTAGATCTAACGTGTCCTTTTAAGCCCGATGATAGTCCCCAATGCGTGCAGCCCTTCACACTGTCACGCCTTTTGTTTTTAATGGGAGGGGGCTGATCATTTTCTTATTTCGTGAGAGGTGCGGGATTCGACCCCTATTGACGCTGGATGCTCGCGCAAGTGATACAGTGGATACAATTTATTGGCCTGGTACTCGGTTTAACTGAAGTGAAAAGATTTCGAAAACGGATCTCTGAACCCGCCTTAAGTAAAGGAAAAAAAAACTTGTGCCACGGTGCTCTTTGGACAAAGCTGCCATTGCGCCAGAAGTATTAACTGCCATGTCCTTCTTTTATTCGTTGCTTTCAAACCATGTTTGAGAGTACGCGCTGCCTATACCGGGATGGACTCTACGCCTAAGCAGGCTTGTCTCTATTTTCTCTCTTCCCGCGTTCCCTCGCAGCTAAACAGAACGCGCGCGCATCGCGATCTTCCGAAAGACGCCGGCGTATGCTTCTGCAGTGCCATTGGTTGCGCTTTTTCGTTTCGTCGCTCACAAGGGACCGCCAGCCTTTTAGTGGGCTTGAAGATGTTCCTTCCGAGTAGCATGGAATAGAACGGAACTACCGCTGCACCGCAGAAGGCGCTTTGCGGGACAAGATCGATAGCGTGTTGTTTGGTAGCGACGTGCGCTATATAAGCAGCGCGCCTTGCCAGAGGACTGGAAGCACGCTTCTTGATCAGGAGCTGTTCTGAGGCTTGTTTACCTCTTCCAATCTCCCGGAGGGAAAGGGAGGGGAGAGGAGGGTGCTGCTTCCACGGCAGTGGATTCTGCCCACAGAAAAAGAAAAAAAAAAAAAAAAGAAAAGAGCGACAAGGGACACGAGTTGGATCGCTTGTATCCGCGGTGTGACTTGTTTTTGGTCATTGCAGCAGTCCCTAGCCATCTTCCGCATCTCTTATGTCTCAATTCCCTCTTCCACCTCTCTATGCGCCTTCTTTCCGTAAGGAACCTGTTTCACGCCTGCCTGAGGGCATATCACGCGCCTGTGGCGTTGTTTGTTGTGCTCCGTCGACACGGCCTGGCTCAACCTGCCACTAAAGCCTGAGTTTGCTTTTGCATCGTAACATACTGTTGTGGCGGAAAAGAGAAGACCCGCTGCTGAATTTTTTGGCCTGCGCTGTGCTTAAAAATCAATCCCCGAAAATTGTGCCCGCCTGAGAACACAAAATGCGCGTAAGTTTTCGACGCCTTACGCTTCCAGCTCAGCTGAGGACATTTATGGAAATCCGATGAACTTGGGATCATGGCCAGCGTGCAACGGCTCACAGAGCCCTTAGTTCTGTGAGAGATAAGGGCTCTGTGAGCTGATGGCTCACTGTACCCCTATACAGTCCTGAGGGATCGGGTACGGGCTCAGTGCGCGTTGATGTCTGTGCTTTTCTTCTCTGCGCCGCTTTATCCTTTGCAAATCGTCATGTCAGCCCTTTTCCTGGCTATGCTATGCTCCCTATGGGCTATGCTCCCTATGTTCCCCTCGTCTCTTTTCTCATGAGCTTTCGGTGCACAGCCAAGGGTCAGGCACCCATTACGTCTTTCGGATGTAAACAGTCATGTAGTTGGCGATTTTCACATGACGGTTCGAAATGTCGCAACGTCATTTAACCCACAAGCATGCAGCATGCCTTAACTCAGCCTTAAAGCACGGTGTGTAGGCTCTTCTTTCTAGCCTCGTTTAATAGCGGCGGCCTGTGCTAGTCGGATTAAAGTTTACCGTTTTTCTACCGTGTGTCATCTCCCCTTTACGTTTATGCTCTACCGGACCAATTTGAGCTTCAATCCACTCCCTATATATATATATATATATATATATATATATATATATATATATATATATATACATATATATATATATATATATATATATATATATATATATATATATATATATATATATATATATATATATATATATATATAGAGAGAGAGAGAGAGAGAGAGAGAGAGAGAGAGAGGCGTTGAACGATTTGATTTATGCATGACGCGACATACTGTTAGACTGATTTATAGCCCAAGATTGTACAGCACATGGGCCAATGTATGGATATCGTTTTCTCTCTCATCACTTACTGCTTGTTCGCTTCGACATACGCTGGCACACTGTCATAATCTCACCGTTGCTGCTTCTTGCCTGAAGTCGGACGCTAAGGACGGTGGCGGAATGATAAACGGTCATACTATTGTCGATATTATAGGGATCATCAGCCACGCTGAGAGGAATACAGCAATCAGCAGAACTCTGTAAGTATGATGATCGAGACCGATTCCTTTCTTGAACGGACAGAGTGCGCGCTGTTCTGTGGCGTGCTGTAGGCATGAGAAGTATTTTTTTTTTTTTTTTTTACATCAGAAGGAAACTTTAATATTTTCATTCGACGCAAATTTCGCGGTTCCACCGTAATGCTGCGTCAGCTGTGCGACGTCATCACTACATTCTTTCTTGCTTCCGATTGAACGGATGCAGGTTCCGCAGAACGCCAAGCCTGGAAAGTACAAGATGCGCGTCGAGGGAAATGTCAACGGCGTCCTCGGAGGCACTGGCTTCTTTCAAGAGCAGGACGTCGAGTTTCAGGCCCAGTTCCTCACCATCCTCATCCAGACAAACCAATTCGTCTTCAACTTCGAGCAGTCTAGTAAGTTGCACCGCGCCTCATATTCCATTATCTTGTATTCAGGGCTTAAAGTCAGGGTGTCTCGGGGTGCCTGGGACCCCTCACCAATAAGGGGTCTGAGGCCCCTCCGCTCTCGAATGTATAAGGATTGCATGAATACGAAGCAGGCTACCATATTTTATTCTTGTTAGTGTTTGTCAGAACATTTCTTCGCTATTGTCTCGTCAGTTTCACAGTCAGTAAGAACCATTATGATATTTTCTAAAGCCCGAAGAGCAGAAAAATAACTGCTGCTTTTTGTATAAAACGATATGCGAAGCAGGCGCCAGCCGCTTTCTCTCTCTTTTCCTCTTTATTTTCCTTTCCACCGTTGCTCGAATCACTAGAGACCCCCGTCACATGGCGTCACTGCTTGTATTTCGAGCAATTCGACGGAGTAGTACCGCTGGCTCCGTGCCTTTTTGTTGCAAGCATTTTTGTGCTGAATTTTCTTGTAACTTTCTCTGAGTTTTCATTTCGAGACGTTATCATAATTTTCAGTGTCATGTCTATTCTGCAGTGGTGCTGAAGATATACAGCAAACTGGCTGTAACAAACGAGTTCACTGCCTAATTAATGAATGGTTTATTCAAGAAAATGAGAATGCATATGAAGTGTGGCCCATGAAGACACAAATAATTCTAGCCATATTTTTTTTTTTTTTTAGCAGTGTGAAAGTGCGCTTTTCTGTGCAACCTCTTATTTTCTTTAATAACTTTTCGCTATTGATAATGTTCCTAAAGATTTGTTGAGTAGTTCGCATCATCGCTCAGGAGATCGTGCGAGATTTGAGCTACCGCTAGTTTGTGCGAGGACACAGTTTTGTGGCCTGCGCGAGGATTTTATTCGTATACCTATCTGATGCGATCTGTCAGCTTCATCTACGCTAGGCAACTTTCTAATCGTTCTCAACAATGTTTTACACGCGTGGATCATTTCATTCTGGTGGAAACGGCACAAAAGGGAGGACAGCGAGAATAGAAGGCGACACGGGCGCTAAAAAAAAAAAAAAAAAGAGAATGCGTCACCTTCTCTTCCGTCCGGAATTCTCGGCAAGCAGCAGCTCGCTATTGTAACTCAGGCGGATCCAGCAGGCCGTTTCCCGGCTGTGTGCTCGGACAATGTGCGAGGGGGCCAAGTGAATCACGCGTTTCAAATGGGCAAAAAAAAAAAAAAAAAAAAAAAAAAAAAAGCAGTGGGCGTCAGCGAATCTGTCACTAAATTCTTTCGTTGTATAATTAAACAGTGGTTATTTAAAATTGCATCATATTTCATCGCAGGTAAAACGCAAACGTATCGATATGGGCAAGTGGGCGAATGCGGGCAAGATTGTTTTTGATGGGCGCCGTCTGGTCGTCCAGGGCTGTCCATAGTGTAAGCAGCAGTTCTGCAAGCTGTTCTTCGTCGGCCATCTATATGTTAGTCTAAGTTGGACTAGGTTGCGAAAGGTACTTCACTCAAGTTACTGTCGGCATGAAATGTCAGAACCAGAAGTTCTTCTCGTATGATGGTTACTAACGATGGCTGTTTTATTTCCCAGTCAAGGCTAGGATCGTGCTCCTCACGACCGAGCTGAAGCCATACGCGGAGCCAGTGGATATCTACCTCACGGTGAGTCTTTGACTTCATTGGTATTACAAACGGACTATGCAAAGCGAAATGAAGAGCTAGATGGAGACTGATAAGATCGTGTGCTGGAAGTAGCCGCAAAGATATTCACTTCCAATGAGAGGCAAGACGACCCCGCTGTGGGCCACGACCCTTGGGAACAAAAAGCACAACACTATCTGTTGCTCCAGAACAGGAAAGCTGGTTACCAGATGTCAAAAAGCTCGTTCGACTTGCCACGTAGATTTCAAAGCAGGGATGAAGCACAGAAGATGGACATTTTTTACTTGAGTGACTGAAAGTAAGGGGAAGGAGGGGAGAAGCATGGGCCTGCCTATTGCTGGCGTAACCGACGCTCCCATTGCCAGCGTGCTGATAGATGGGGGAAGGGGAAAGACTGAAAGAGCGTAGGCATAGACGTGTGCCGCATTATGCCAGGGTTATGGCAATTTGTCGCACCCTCAGCCGTGAATTAAAGTTGGCCGTTGAGACCAGTGTTCTCCATGTAGGAGTGGAGGAAATCTATAGTGGCTTGATGGAAAAGATTCAGAGTCCGCGGGAAAAGAGTACGCCTTCCAGGCTGCTGAAGGCCAACCCTAGGGTTCGGTAGCCAGCCCTGAGGATGGCTGGACGTGCGCCGCTACTGTGGTCCATACCGCCACCGCCGTCTTGCACCGTTGAGCGAAAAGGAGAAGCGAGCGGGACGCGGACCAAAAACTGGAGAACCCGTTTTCTACGGGCGTACGCGCGGGATTTGCGCCGCTGGCGCCCTCTCGTAGTACCTAGCGTAACTGAGCCGCTTCATAAGAGCAGCTGCGCCTCATTGCTTGATAGCTATGCGGGAAAGCCGAACATTATTTAGGGGACAAGAGAACTGCTCTTTTCCTAGAATGTTGGACCGAGCTGAAGGAATTTCTAAGGACGAGAAAAACGTGGTCCCCACTGATGCGGGAGGTCTCGAATAACGTTATATTTTGCGATAGATGAAATCGCTCTTGCCAAAATTGCGACGAAATTAGACATCTTAGCAATGATATAACTCTTTCACAGTTGTAATCACTGGATAATCACGACCTACTTTTGTAACCGAATCAACTGTGAATGAAATTACTCTTGCCTGATTATCTGTTCATTTTTTTATTCTTCTTCTTCTTGTCGTTAGGATTCTCGGGGCATTGTGATGAAGCGGTGGCTATCACAGTACGCCTATCTCGGTAAGTTTTGCTTGAAATCCTTAATGCTCTTTTCCATAGAACTGTGCCATTAATGTTGCTATAGTATTCGTGAGTATTGACTTCGTATTGATTATCATGTTGTTGTTGCTGCTGCTGTTTTTTTTTTCTTTTGCGGTCCGCACAGCATCTAAGAGCTCCAAGTAATCCAAACCTCCTTGAATCGCCCGCGAGAAAAAATCATTTCTTGAAGTATTCATTGAAGGCTGAAACAACAGACCTACGGCGTTGCAAAAACCATTGAAATTTGTGTTCACCTTGATATTTAGTTAATATGCTAGGGGTCGGTAATAAAAAAAAAATAAACGTTTAAGCAGAGGCGATTTTTTTGTTGCCAGGTTAGAGGGGTGTACGCGCTAATGAGGACTCATTTTGCCCCCAATAACTGAAGCATTTTTAATGACGGATCAAATTACGCATTTCCTGTCGCTTTGCGATTATGTATTCCAAATTTTTCTACCTACATTCTATTCCTAACTTCGGCGCTACTGCCAGCGGATAACGATTTTATCATGCGAAAGCAGGGATATATCGTTTCTCAACACAAAGAATATGAGTGGAATGCTGGCAAGCCCACAGCCACAATAATAATAATAATAATAATAATAATAATAATAATAATAATAATAATAATAATAATAATAATAATAATAATAATAATAATAATAATAAAGAAGCTTGAGAGTAATTATGGCTCACTTTGTCAGCATTGTCAAGGGCAGGCATATGTTTTGATGGACAGATCGGTTCTCAAGAGCCAATAGAGATGAATTGGTCCCTATCCATTACACTTCCTGTTCGTTACTGGAGAGTTTGCAACTTGCGGCTTCAGCTGCCGCCTTTTAAACTTTACGAATTGAACGCTACGTGTTCACTTTATTGCAAACTTGTAGAAAACAACAGCCGAAGAACGACTCCTGTATATGTCACATTTAGTTTTTTTCACCTCAAACTAAGGGTTTTTTCCTGCGTAGCTGACTGTACCTCGCAATATATACTTCACTGTGGAACCCGTATACTTGCTAGTTCGATGCAGTGAGAACATCCCCCCCCCCCCCCCCCCCCCCTTAAAAAAAATAAGAAAAATGATTTAGCTATCGCGTTTTCTTACATGTTACGTTGTGCTTCTTCTGAATGGTTCTTGGGAGGAGGTGGCTGCAACCGGCATACCGCGTTTAGTGCAAAATGACGCTTTCCTCCTGACCTTGCTTTTGGTATGTATATATGCTGCTCACAGGTTTCATCAAGATAAATTTCGACCTCCCGTACGACTACGCCGTGGGCTTTTGGAGCATCAAGGTGGTGGTGCTAAGCCAGGTAGAGGAGCGCAAGATTCTCCTCGAACGCTGGTTCACCGAGCGATACGACGTGTACGTGACCGTGCCACCGTTCGTGCTGGACACGGACGAGTACCTGGAAGGCGACGTGTCCGCCAACTTCACCACCGTGGCTCCCGTCTTCGGCAACGCCACAATCCGCGCCTACGTTCGTCCCACTATGGTCAGGGATTACGAGCCGGGCCTGCAGATCGTCGACCGCTACCTGGAAGAATACGTGCACGACGTAAGCTCCACCGGTTGCGGCGCAGCCAAACATGACCGTACACCGGTCTGCAAATGCGCCATTGTTTGCGCTGAGCGTTGGGTTGCGTTGTGCAAGAGGTTTTCGTAAAGCGAGAGTTACGTTATGCGAAGCGGATGTGTGACTGTACTGCGCTCGGTGCAGCGTCTAGCCTTTTCACGTTTTTATTTCTGCCCTTCTTCCCTTACTCTCTGTCCATCTCTTTCTCCGCTCTGTCGTGAGAAAAGGCTAGCGTCCAGGAGAAAAAAAAATCGCAACCGCTTACCCGAAAGTTACGACGAGGTATCAGTAATCATGACGGTACGAAGATTGTGTGTATGTATGAGAGGGTTGAAATTAGCTCTTTGTGGTGTGATAAGTGGGTGGCCATGGACTTGATGACCTTGTTGCGCAGCGCGTTTGCGGCCATCATCATCATGAGAGCGTTCGGCCTCTTCTCGAACCGCCGCACGCTTGTGGTTCTGACCTCCTGCATGCTTGCAGCGTTCCGAGCACGGCGCACCACCTGAGCCGAGCGGAACGTGAGTGATATTCCACGTAGCCGCTGGTGGTTATTTCATAACTGCGGCGGCTATTACTGCAAGGGCGTGCGCGCCCAGCTGTTAATCAGACGCGGCGCAACCGAATTGCGTGACCCGGGGGGGGGGGGGGGGGGGGGCGATAAAGTCTCTCAGGAGAGAGAGGGAAGAATAGACTTTATTTAAGAGCAAAGTCAAACATTTTTTCTGGGGGGATTTTCAGTCCAAGTCGTCGTCTTCCCCTCCAGCCTGGTGCTCTAGATAGGCACACATGTGTTCGCGCAACCGCTTTCATTTTCCACGCGTTGTCACGTGTGCTCTCCTCGTACCCTTTCCCTTTTGCTGAGCTTCATCGCTTTTCCTCTCTCTTCCCCTTCCTGTCCGCAGAAAAAGTAGTTGTGTAGACATAACGTGAAATAGGCAATACAGCTAGCGCTGTAGCATACGCGCTTATCCACGCGTCGGTGTGCTTATGTAGCTCTGGAAGTAATACCGAAAGTGAAGTTCAGCCGGAAATTGCGCAGTGTGCAGTGCGCCTTGCATTCCGCTCACTGGACTTATAGTGCCGACCCGTGTGCATTTGAACGCATAAGGGTACGGACATCCTTTGTGAATGGATGTGGACTTTTTTTTTTTCTCGGTGAAATTTTGATGAAGGCGGTCGCATTGTTTGACACAGGCAAGTGGTTAATGGATTTTTCCGTGCCGAAACCGAGGGCGCTGAAGTCGATGCACGGATCGAATTGCATGTAATCGAGATTGTTAGTATTTCACCTCCACGAGGCCTCCGAGGTCGATGTTATGCCCGCAACGCCTTGATAAGTAGCAGAAAGCTCTAGACTCTGTACCACTGCGGCAGATTGTACAACATTGAGAAGTTACGCCTGAGGGGGCGCATTTTTGAGGGCTGACGTGGAACAGGGTCGAAAAACGTCTCTTACTGGCGCAAAAACAGCGATATTTCTTTCTAAAAGCATTACCATGGTTAGTAAATGGCTACTACAAGCTAATTTCCGCTCATTTTTCTTCTCTCTTAACTTTGTCTTGTATTTGCCTTACCAGAACGGACTTTTATCGAAAGAAAAAGAAGACTTATAGAAGACTTTGATAATGTCTTTATAAGAAGACTTATAAAGACATTATCAAACTAGAGTGCATCCAGCGTCTTTCAGCCAGATTTTTTTTTCTGATTACCGTTCAACATTTTCGGTCTCTAACATGCTGAGTCAGCTTAAGCTAGAACCCCTTAAAGTACGCCGTCAGGTTTCTAGGCTGAAATTCTTTCACATGCTGTATAACAACAAGTCTGGTTTGTCACGTGATGTCTATATTTTTGCTGCACCCCAGAGATCTAGTAGACTGAACCACTCCAAAGTAGTAAGCCCATATTTCGCCAGGACCAAACTTTACTAGAATTCATACTTTCCCCTCACAACACATCAGTGGAACTGTTTGCCTCAATTTATTGTTGAATGCACCAATGAAAATATGTTTGCTGAACTGTTATTGCAGAACATGTAACCCCTCTCCTGCTTGGGCAGCGCTGCTGTCTGCAGTATTTGGAAATAAATAAATAAATAAATAAATAAATAAATAAATAAATAAATAAATAAATAAATAAATAAATAAATAAATAAATAAATAAATAAATAAATAAATAAATAAAAGCAGACTCGGAAGCTTGTGTCTGCGCTTTTACGAATGTTCGTTGCTGTGTTGAACACGGTATAGACGGGAACAAATGGTACACGCTTCACGCGGAAAATGCACAACACGTACATTTTGGCAGTTTCTAGCGAGGGTACGCGCTACTCTTACGGCGTATTCCAAGCGGCGTTCCTGAGCAAGCTTTCTTGATCCGCGAAACCGAAGAGCGCGTTTCAGTGGCAGATTTGGCTTCAGGTCACATCCTTGGTTGCGATTGGAGCGCGACTGTTTGGTGCCCAGGCTGCTTAGACGTCTTGCACCTTAGCGGATTCAGGAAGCTACTCCGGTTAGGTGACTGGAATACGCCATTTCTGAATAAACTAGCTGGGCGCGGTGACCGCCGTGCTCAGCCGATATACGCATCAAATGAAACTCATTAGGGTGGGGTCCTGCGTTGATCCAGACTACCGACTTTAAGGGTCAGTGCGGATGCTTCAATGTTTGACGGGCCCGCGTGCGGGTGGGACGGTGCTCCGAAAGTAGTGCTCTTTTTCTAGGCTGGCGTTCTAAAGCAGAGAAGTTGAAAAGTGTAAAAATCAATAAACTGAATGAATTAATTGAATGAATGAATGAATGAATGAATGAATGAATGAATGAATGAATGAATGAATTTACGGTATGGGTAAAAGCACTGAATTCGCACGCTGTCAGGGCGACCGCGGCTACGTGAGGCGTGGGGACGCCGCTCGACGTGTTACCGCTACCTTTGCAACAACCCTGACGGATAAACACTATTACCATTGGAGATTTCCCAAACCATTGCCCCTGTCTTCGCTCTTCTCACAAAAAGACCAAAGCGCAAACGCTCGATATCTATGTAATAATCAAAGGCGCAGTAAGTTCAGCATTGCGGTCGTTTCACAACGAATCGCTGTTTGAGAGCTGCTATTCACTGCATGAAAGACGCGATGCTTTCTGAGCAACCGTCCGCCTCCATTCGCAAACATGGGCTCGCAAAGCCGTTCGCAACGCGAGAGGAGACGCAGCCTTCCGGTAAGTCGAGCGTGGACGCGATAACTGCAGACTTCGCGGCCAAACCGAGAACCGGCGTCAGCTACTGGTCTAATTATTCAATCTAAATCCACGTGTTTAACCGTCGCAATTTTTTTACTTCAGTTGCCCAAATTCTTTATTCCTTACATCATACCCGAAAATCACCTCTTAAACGTCGAGCGCGTCGCATTTTAAATCTTCGTCGATATTAGTTCAAATACATTCCTGCTGCTGGCAAAATTTCACAAGACGAAGCGCCTCCGGAAGACACCTATGTTTTCATTCCCAACTAAGTATCTTTAGTCAGCCATCTGATTGTATTATGGGCATATTCCATGAATAATGCGACGATTATTTTTTGCCGTTATGATGAGCGAAATGTTGCTGCCTTTGTTGTTAATTTTTCACAAGGTTTTAGTAGAGTATTCTGTGCATGCGTTTAGAGCGAAGTTTCCTTAAAGGGGGGATGAAACGGCTAGAAAGGTCACTGACAAACGTTTTCAATGCGCAGAACAAATGCTTCCGAGCATTCGTTCAAAGTAAAACTCATCGGAAAAAATCCAGCGATTTGTTATTAATTTTTAAAAACAGCGTTTTTTGAAATTCGCGGGCTGCGCCATTTCCGCGTGGCGGCGAAATTTGGGACTATTCTGCCGTGATTTCCTACGTCACCAGTCCCAGAGTGACAGGCCACGACAGGCTGCCATTGGGTGCAGCCGCGACGCCCACTACGTCACTGACACACTTCCGGTAGCTGCGAAAGTCGTCTGCTCGAGTGCTGCAATGCATGCGTGAACCCGAGCTTGGCGCTTCGGTTCGCGATGTTAACCGAAAGGCTGTGGCTAAAGGTACGTCCGACGGACCCGATCAGTGGTCTTAAAGGTACGTCCGACGGACCCGGTGCGTTTTTCTTCGGAATCCGTCGGACGGATCCGGGAAATATTTTTCAGAGGTACGGCGGACGGACCCGATCGGTAGGGTTCTTCCGACGGACCCAACGCATTTTTCTCCGATATGGGCCTTGGGATCCGTCGGGAAAGCCGGACGGATCCGAGTCCGAGATCCCCAGATGTGGTTGTAGCAACAACATGGTAGCCATATGTAGCCAAATCGAAGTTGGTATGAGGTGTACGCATGGTGTACATACGTACGAGGTGCAAGAAGTATGTATACATACTGCATGCGTGAAATGTGAAATCACAAAGAATAGTACAGTGGCAAGAATAGTGCCTAGAATGGGTGATATACTACGTGATGGCATGATGATAGGTTTACGTGAGTTGGACCGCGGCAGGGTGGCAAGCACGACCAGAGCGCAAGCGCATGTAATCGCGGTGTTGACGGCCAGCCCGCGGCCCGCACGCCCGCTCATTTGGTCCTCGTTATCATGTGGATTAACGTCTACGACGGTCGTTATGTAATTATGTAGTTTTGATTCTTCAAAGTTTCCTCACTTCCATATGTGATGAGATGCGTCACGTAACGCATCGCTTTCTGCTCGCACTGAGGTTTGGTGCTGCAAGTTCTACGTAGTACAAGCGGCGCTGAAAAAGCTGGGCACCGCCGGCGTGTCTCTAGCCCAAGCATCGCGTCATTCGTGTTTGTTGTACAACTGGAGGTGTGGTTTGTGCTTACCGTGAGATGCTGTGATTACGGATTACGTCCTACTAGAGTGCTGTGTGAAACTACGAAGAGTGCTGTGATGAGTGCGCCGATGCCCGGACGGACATCAGTGTGTCCGTTTATGATCGGCGATGTTGCACGTGGATGTCAGTGTTTATTAGGTGCAGTAGTAATTTATTTACACGCGCTGTGCAACAATCAGACGAAAATAAGTCATCGACAATTTGTTAGCCTGTACTACAGAGCTCAAAACTCGGAAAATGGGAATGCACATGATGCAGTTTTCGCATGTTGGAGTGGACCGAAAAATAAGTGCCCAGCCCACACCGCCGGGATGCGCATTCCTACAGGTGAAATGGTTCAGGTTTCTGTAAAATAGCTGCCTGGCACAGCACCTTTCGAAATTTTCAGGCTTTATACCATTGTTGAAGGCCACTTTATCATTAATAAAGGAACGAATATGCTTTATGTGTTAATGACTAGTGTTTTTTCAACATATTATGTTCATTTTTTTTCGCTTTTCCTTAATTTCCTTTGTTTTTCATGCTAGAAAAACACAAATAGTACACTTTTAAACTTGTCAGTCCAAAGCTGAACATGAATATCTGCCATGCATGTGACAGCTTTAATGCTAGAAAGGTTGACATGTATAGCATGTATGTACACGCTGCGACATCTTAGTGGCACGTTCGGCTACTTGCCCCAAGGTCGTGATGTTTAATACCAGTGATGGCAGTCGCACTTTGGTGCAGGTGAAATGCAAATGCTTCTGTTTTCTGCAAGATGTCAATGCAAAGTAGAAAGCCTGGGCAGTCAAATTACTCTGGAGCTCTCCACTACGGTATTCTTCATAGCTACATATGTCACTTTAGGATGTGAAACCCTACATGCCACAGGTAGGCTGCATTGTTTTTTAGATTTTGTAACCTCTCATCTATGTTTTGCAACATTTGGCTAATTTTAGTTCCCAAACAGTTGCTAAAGATGAAACCGAAGCAGTTCATGGCATGGTTTGCTGCTTAGATTAATTTTCTAATTGCAGTTCTTTGAAACTTGCATCAATGCTGGACAGTTCAAATAGCAAGCAGTTGAATTACAGAAATGATGTGGATCATGCATTTCAGTTCTGACAAGTGGAAAGTAATGGTCCCCTCCTTGCATGCATAGGTGCCTTTAGACAAATACATACTCGGGTGTGTGATTGTGACGCATATCAAGGGTCAACAGAAAGCCATGTGGAGCCAGTGTGATATTCTTCATGAAGGCTAAAGTAAAATTGTACAACAGCTGCTGTACCATGCAGAAAAAAATTGATCATTTAGTGTATGATTAACTGACCATGAATAGCATCTTACTCAGAGTATGATGTGTTATATATCTGGTTTAGCATCCCAAAATAACTACGGCTATGAGGAACACAATAGTTGAGGGCTCCGGTATAATTTCGACCACCTGGGGTTCTTTTATATGCACTGACACCGCACAGTGCATGACAGCCTATTGTTTCGCCTCTATTGAAATGCCTCTGCTGTGGCTGGAACCAAATCTGCATCTTTGGGTTCAGCAGCCAAGCACTCTAACTACTGAGCCAGCACAACGGGGCCAAGTATCAAAATGCATGCCATTACATTTCCTTCTAGCCTGTGGTTTTCTTCACAGAACTAATGTATACAAGAAAAAGTAAATAGCAATAAAACATTAGTTTTATTGCACATTATATTCACATTTCAGCAAACATTCTCTAGGAAAAAATTTCTCATAATGTTTGCATGGAAACCATGAACATCTTACAAAGACAAAACAATGCACTTACTCAACTCCAATTATTAATGGGCAAGGTTGCATCTATGCTACTACACTGCACTTATTACAAAACCACAAGCCCCATCTGCTTTGGCCAATCACTTGATGAAACTAACGGAGACAGATGTCGCACACCACAGACTGGTCGTCTCGCAACATATCTCTGCATATGTTACATTTCAATTTCATGCCTTTCCACTTAGCTTCAACTGTTGCCAGCATTACTGGTTACCCATCTTTTCTGAAATTCCTTTTTTACGCTATTGGGATCAGCATCCTTGTTAACGATGGTCTCTGGAATTTTCGATGCTATCATTTTCACATCTTCCTCATCTGGAAGAACGAAGGAAATGACAAGCGTTGAGCAGAAAAAAAATTAGGGAGACTCCTTATCTCCACCTTTAAGGGTATGGTGTGCCAGCATTAATGGTTCTTGTCTGCAGATCCCACTGTGGATTCCCGTTAATTTACATGCCCTTTGCTACAAACATAATTACTAATTCCTTAATTCATGTCTCTGTTATCTCAGATATACTCATTAGCATACGGTCGTAGGCTGCCCTGTTAGGTGATAGACAACCTGGCATAGACCTCTGTAAGCCTCAACCTTTCTTAATTGGAGCTGAAACGTCGCAGAACATATTTCAAATATAACTTTGTAAGCTTGACTTAACAGCTCCTGCCATGTCGTGTGGCCTCGTGACATTTGGCTCATGGCACTTTTGGCTTGTGCACAGGGGTCATCTGTTAAATACTGGTTAACATGCATGACAAATACATTTTCACACAAACTGGTGGCAAATGGTCAAGTGGTGCACTGCAGATTCTGAAATGTATACCTAATATGCATGCAAGGATCGCACCATCACATAACATGATCAAGAGTTCTATCAGTACCTGTAGTTACATAGCATTTCAATGCCCATTAAAGGACCACCTCAGACAATGGTTGTTGTTACCACAAGACCTGTTCTAACAGCGTACTGACACCATTCCACTGAGCGATGGACATGTATATGCACACCTATCTACCTAGATAGCTCATGATTGTGGATCTCATTTATTTCTACGACTTCCAAGGAGTTCCTGTCGTCAGAAACCCTACACTTTATGAAATCGGGACAGTTGTCTTGAAAGGTGATGAAAAGAAATAACTAGGTTACCTTGACGAAATGCTAAATTACAGAGGGTGAATATGCTGCATGAAGATACCAAGAAGCTTGTACAAAGAAAAGTGAGAGTGAAATGGCAGGATTTTTGAAACAATGAAATAAACTACAAACTATACTTGTCAAACCTGTCATTAAGGAATGGAAATCATGCAGTAATCAAAAACACAACATGGAGGCCATTTTAGGTCATCTTCACAAAACACATATCCGCACCTCACACACAGCTTTATACTTATGAAAGAGGACAAACCAATATGCAAGGAGTGTGGAGATGAACTAATAAACCATATCTTACACGTGCACCAGAGTCGAGAAAATAAGAGGAAACATTTTGTACAATTTTGCAACAGATCCTTTTCCATACCAGCATGATTCTAGGAGAGACGTGCAAATTTCCTGCATTTTTGGTTTCCTAAAATGTTCCTAAACAAGCTACATCCTAAAGAACATTTTAGTCATTACACACAAAATAAATACATTACACCTTGTTCTTGGTGCATGGCAGAATTAGTTGCTTATGCACCATAAAAATCAATACAATGCTGTAAGGTATACCTTGGTTAGCTATGTTATATGAGACAAGCTTTCGGTCTGGTGTGGTCCTTATTCACGTGACAGCGCTGTCATGCGGGTCTATGTCCCAGCGATCGGAAAGTGACCTATTCCAATAATTCTACAAACTGAAGGCGATTCTACAGATTTCTAAAGACGAGTGCTCAACTGTTTTATCAACGTCCGCCTGCTTTGACAGCCTGGAGTGAAACTGTTGAAGAGAATACATTTTTTAACATTTAACGCGTTTCTGAAGGCGTTGCTTTAAATTACGGGGCCCACAAAAAGCAGCTGAATGTCAAACGCCGCCTAGGTAGGCTTTCTAGCTAGACAGCGGTGTAACGTGGAAAATCGCTCCGCCGGTCCATCGCTGGCGCCGCTGACTTGACAGGCGAACTGTTCCTTATAGCTACAGACCACACCTGAAACACTGAATTGCGCATGATCAAGGCAGAATTTCTCTAACACTGAGCACTGGTAGCTATCGATTTCGCGCCCAATATTGTGAAAATCTGTCCTCTCCTCGATCATTGATACGTCCACGGTTGAACATTTATGCGCCTCGGGGTAGGCCAGCCGTTGGAACATGGATGCGTGGTTGTAGCAACGATCACTTGCATGGCACACTCTGCAAAATTCCAAGAGTCAGCTTCTGCAACGAAATGTGCAGCGCACATTTTCTACCGTGTACCTAAGTCCGGCGATGCATGCATATCGATCCCGATCGTTTCAAAGCTGCGCGGCCGTTCAGTCGGGTCACGCTAACCTCGAGCATGCGGAGGTTTAAACTACATGTACGCAAAATTCAACGACAAGAAAAAGATGCAGGCTAAGCACAAAGAACATTGCTGTTCACATGGAAATCGGATCATTCGCGCTTCCGTCTTTCCGGTTGTGCACTCTTGCGGTGCGGTGCAGTAGGTCTTCGCCTCGACGAGTCGATGTGCAGCTCGCCGCAGTAGCAGCGCAGGCCTCTAGTAGATTCGGCATGTCTTCTGCCACGACTCTGAGGTAGAATTTAAACGAAGAATTTAGCTAGAAACATCCTGTTTCCTCGGTCTGCATGTGAGGAACAAGCATAATGCCATTTCACATACATACTTTGGACTGCTGAATGTTCTGCACGGCGAGGTGCGTGTGTGTTGTGCCAGCGCTAGATCTTCGGAGGTCGATGCACGACCTAAGACAGCGTAAATGCTAGGAATAGCTCGCTCGCATTACGGGCAGATCGAGATGATAGTTTAGTGCGAAGCGAAAGCTGCTCGTGAATGTGCGTATCTCGATGCCAGCTGGTGGAGCTGGTGCAGTACGTAGCATCGCCTGCAGCTATGTGCGTGACAGCGATGCTTGCCGTACACAACCCTAAGTGAAGACCGTATTCTATGTTAGAACGGATGCACTCTTCGTAGCACCTCATCGAGAGTCCGGCTAGCTGATATCATAGAGGATAAAATCATTCACGCGTAGCAAGCGGAATGTAGCCGCGTTCGACGTGCATATAGCCATGAGCCTGTATATCGACGTCCGCCGTATCTTTACGAGAATCGAATGGATACGTCGGACGTACCTTTAGACACTTCGTAACCGAAAAGGTGGTGGCATCCGACTGAAAGTGCGCGTCGGTGCAGGAGTGCGAAAAGAGCACTAGCTGGTCCGATTTAACACCGTACCGATTAAATAGGCAGCATCAACCTTTATGTACCGACCGACGGCGCAGCAACGTACTGTACTGCAGTCCCGTCTCGTCTTTGCCGCATCGACCATTTGTGCGGCGTGTTAATAATTAAATGGAACGTGCGTCAAAAAAAAAAGGTGCACCCTCAGCTTCATCGCGAAAGTACACAAATTCGCACCGCTTAAGTGCAGCACCCGATGCCGCCAGGCGCGGGCGCTGCGGCCGACGGCACTCCGGTCGTGCGCTGCTCCCTGCTCGTCGATAGGCCTTGTTTCTTTTGCATCGCAGCCACGGCGGACGGCATTTTAGAATCGTCCGCTTCGCTGCGTCTCTAGTGTAGTCGCTCGCGTGCTCCTGTGCACGATTCTTGCGTGTAGCTTCGGAAAACAGTGACAACCTGCGCTGCCGAACTGCATGTGGCGAGCTGCATTGCTCATGTTTTGCGCCGTTGTTTCTGGATCGGCCGATGCGTACACATGAGATAAAACACGCGTGCACGTTACGCACTGGCACTTCCTAAACTGTGTGCGTCCGACTGAAAATGCGCGTCGGTGCAGCAGTGCGAAAAGAGCACGCAGGTCCGATTCAACACCGTACCGATTAAAAAGACAGCATCAACCTTCGTGTATAAATGAAACGTGCGTCAAAAAAGGTCTCTCCTCAGCTTCATCGCGAAAGTACACAAATTCGCACCGCTTATGTGCAGCACCGGATGTCGCCAGGTTACCGCAGCGATGCCGTCCGCGGGCGCTGCGACCGACGGCACTCCGATCGTGCGCTGCTCCCTGGTCGTCGCTAGGCCTTATTTGCATCGAAGCCACGGCGGACGGCGTTTTGGAATCACCCGCTTCGCTGCGTCTCTAGCGTAGCCGCTCGCATGCTCATGTTCGCGATTCTTGCGTGTCGGCGCGAAAATCAGTGACAACCTGCGCTGCCGAACTGAATGTGCCGAGCTGCTTTGCTGATGTTTTGCGCCGTCGATTCTGGCTCGGACGATAAACACGCGTGCACGTTGCGCATTGGCACTTCCTAAACGATGTGCGAAAGGACGTCAAAAAAAAACAAAAAACACTACACTATCTTTTTTGTTAATCTCAATTTTAAGATTCGCGGACGAATAATTCGTGCTCACCTGTCATATCCGATATCCAAACTCTGTAGCGACCATCAGTCCGTGCTCTCGTCGGTGATACGTACGCGTATACATTCCATTCGTTATGCACAAGAGATGCCTCTCGCCGACCATAATGAAAGCAGCTCCGGACTAAAAGTGACGACGACATATGTTTGCACGCGGGCAACTCACACGCTCGATCATCTGCCAGCATCCATGCAGAGTCGATGCTATCGCGTCAACTCCGCGAGGGGTCACCGGCCGCCGTTGGTCAAACCGCAGAAGAAGGTACCAAAGAGATTGACCCAGGCAGCGCGAGAGAAGAAAGCGGTCTTGTAGAAAGCCGTGCTCGGCAGGAGTGCACGCTAATTTGCGCTGAATGGGACAGGGATATGAAGGGAAGTGCTCCCTCCGCGGCGGCCGCCGGTATGTGTGAACTCCCACCTGCAGGTATGCGCTCGCGAACGACCCGAGTCGTTCGGGCTGCTGTCGCACACAATTCCGAGAGGTCAAGAAACTGAAGACACCGGCGGCCGAGGAAGACAGCAGGCAAGGTTGAAAGCTATGCAAACGCAGTCGGGACGGCAAAGGCAGACCGTGAATGCATAGGCGACGCTCGGGGGAAAACAGGCGCGACGACCGGAAGTCTGAGAACCGAGCGTCACCCGATGGCGCTTCGTGGGCGGGGCTAGCGGGGCGGAGTTCCCGAGCTGTTTTCTTCGTTTTTTTTTTCTGGTGTCTCGGAGTGTTGAGTTGAGGGGAGCGAGGAGGAGCGCCATTTTTAATCGCCGATATCTCTGGTGTTAATGAAGCTAGCTAAAAAATTCTTGCGGTGAATCGACCTGTGAGGGAGTACCTATCTCTCGAGCGATTTGTTTTACCCCGTTTTAGGCATTGCATGACCCCTTTAAGAGCTGCAGTGTTTACAAGTGTTGATGATGGCGTGAATCGAAGTTGAGAGTGTTCTTATTTCTCTTCAATGTTTCCTGTGGCCAGTTCCGAATGGGCTACCAGTTCAAGTTTCCCATGTCCGAGCTCCGCGACCTGGCATCGCCCTTCTCGTTGGACAAGTGTGAGATCGAAATAAAAGCTGCGGTCGGGGAACGCTTCTTGGACGTCATAGTGGACGGCTACGCGCGCTCGCGCATCATCAACTCTTCGCTCAGCCTCAAGATCCTCGGCGTCAAGCCGCTCGTCTTCAAGCCGGGAATGGCCTTCAACATATACGTGAGTGCTCGCAAATTGGAGCTCAACCTTAGCACGTAATCTGTTGTAGATAATACGTGCGTTAACGTATTGCGGCAGAACTCCTTCTCATTTGATAAGTATACGCATATCTGTGCGACAAGCGTTTAGAGGCAGACCAGCGGGCAGCCGCGGAAGACTTCAGAGGATGTCTATACTGAATCTCCATGAGTGGGTTTGTCGAGCGCGGCTATAGTTGGCGAACGGGACAGTCGCACGGAAGGCATGGAGCAGTGAACTAGACTCTTTCATGCTCCTCCACTATATGCAGCGGATGGTGGTAGAAAGTACTTTTCTTGCCGATCGCAGATTGCCGTGACGTACCACGACCTGGTCAAACTACCCGAGGAGAAGTTGGCCACTGCAAACATCACGGTCAGCTTCACCTCTCAAGGCGGCGGTGGAGGCCTGCAGGACGTCGAGAAGCAGCCCGATGAGCAGGGCATGGCCATGATCGAGGTGGAAGCACCAGAAGGGGCCGAGCGCATTGTCATCAGGGTACGTACCCGCGTCTCCAGAGGCGACCACTCGGCCGAATCATTAGTCGATGCATCTTTGTGAGCAAGGGCATAGTATGTGCATGAGCCACGAGGCTCGATTAACTTTAACTCCTTCAAACGCGAAGGGTGGCCATATTGCATTGCAAGACAGGTCGAGTACTTTTTTTTTTTATGCGTTCATTAAGATACGCTTGTTGGGCTAGGTGTACAGGGGTGGACATTAGTAAACGGAGCATGGTATTCCGTCTTATAAGTACAACCATGCTTTCCCTATCGGTCATTAGGAAGCATCGTTTGCCCAACTGGAAGCATACTAAAGCGTCGACTGCCTGCAGGCGCATAATGTGGCAGAGCGTGAAAAATGTTTGAAGCCATTATCGTGCTCAGTAACTTTGTCCGCACCTGCATATGCACTTTTGTGTTCTCCGACTCTCTTGACTGTGCCGCATAACAACGTTTGCTAGTCGTGAATGCTCGTCTGCATTGATCTTTGCAGGCTAGATATCGTGATAACGAAGACATAGTAGAAACTGAAGCACTGGCCGTTGCCCAACATTCAGCTAAGAAGAAGTACATACAGATCACAACGAGCACCAGAAACGGCATTGTAAGTATTCTTTTGTTGTTTTTAGGCCGCTTTTTTCCTTTACGTAGCAGCATAAGGTGCTGCGGAGAGCATGCATGCACACGCAAAATAAAGTGCCGTTAAGTTCTAAAATAGAGAAGAAAAAAAAATAATAGCAGCAGGCCGGGTACGAGTGCAATAATCGAATGTTTGAGTGTTAGTTGTGGTGTGAGAGCAAACTGCTTTTCAGAAAACACAGCCGGTCTCGAGGGGAAAGCAGGCCCCGTTGGGAAGGCCGTAAGACGCGCGCGCTCCCCTAGCAACCACGAGCTCCTCCTACGCTGTCCTCCGTAGCCACTGTGTCGCCCCACCCCTTTTTCTTCCCTGTGTAACTCGCTTTTACCGCCCTCCCTTCTCTGCGCGACGGTGGTGTCCACCAAGTAGCGAGACAGTTACGGCGGTTTTCCTTTCCTCAAAGCCATTTTTTTTTTTCATGTTCAATTTCTTTGCTGCTGAATATTGCGGACGAACTGCTCAGAGCGTCAATCCTTCTAACACTTATTCGATCCCGATGTGACTGCTTTTATTACGACCACTTTCTAGTCACATTGAATTGTTTTGCACTTCGGGTTTCCACCGTTGTGAGCAATCTTGTCGCTGTGAAACCAGAGGACCATCGGTAACGTCATTCAAACTAGACACGCTGCCAGACGGTCAACCGACGCAACCGTGCCCTGCCCACGACGCTGCGGAAGAACCTACGGCACTCAGTGAAGTGTTTGCAGAACGGCGGAACAATATGCTGTCATTGGCAATTTTTAAGGCGCATCATGTATCTCAGCGGGCTACGCGTGCTATAATATCAGCGCGACATCGTCTAGCGGGCCGCTTATCGGAATTTCTGCTAAGATGGGTGCGCGAGAGTCAAAATTCGTTGGAATCGGCCGACGAATCGTGCGGAGAAGCGAGCGTTACCTACTGACACATCGGTATACTCGGCGCGAAATGGCCCGTGAGGTATATAGGTTTCTACATCACAAAGACGTGATACCATATACACGGGAGCTTTCAAGGGGAATAGTCATTTCTTCAATATATTGTTTTGTTATAAATCATTTCTTGTATCGAAGTTAAGTTTGACTTTATTGCATGTTGAAGGCCTCGCCCGGATGACTAACATATCGCGGATAATCGATTGTTTTAGCTTCAACATGGAGCATATTGTCAGTTTACTCACGCTCAATATATATTTTGCGTTCATTTTGTCGCTCGTCAGCAGTGCGCAAAGAGCCAGCTTGTGGACTGGCTTTTGGGCTAACTGTGCTTTCTTTAATCGTTTACCGCGACAGCTGCAAATGCCCGTTCCTTGGCTTTAGCATTGTTGTAGTAGTTGTAGCAGTGGTGATGGTAGTAGTAGTGATAGTATTATTAGTATTAGTAGTAGTAGCTGTAGTAGTATGGTGGTAGTAGTCGGCGTAAAGGAAGGGTGGCAACCACGGGCAAGGATCGAGGGGGATTGAGGCTCACCGCGGAAAGGGATGGTTTGTGAGAGCGGGGTAATACTAGTAATACGCAACCGGAGAGTTGTTGCCTGGGCGCGCAATCACGTGATGCGAAAGGGACGCACTGACTGCTTCACTTCTGCCTGTCCTGTAGATTGCTGTCTGTGTTTTTTTTTTTTGTTTTTTTTTTTTATTCTACTCGCTGGGAGGGGGTGAGAGGGGGCTGCAAGGTCTTCTGGAAGTCCAATGCACGGCAAGGATGAAAGGAGGGCGGCAGGCTGGCTGTCGAAGCGCGTTCAAACGAGTTCGAGCTGCCCTCAGTGGGTCGCTCGCTTATTGTGATGGGATGGCGCGGAAGAGGGGGGGGGGGGGGGGAATCTAGCCGTTTTGCGAGCGTTTGCAAGCAAAGTGAGCAAAGTAGGCAGCGCACACATGCTTTCGTTCTTAGAGCGCAGCTCTTTGGCGCCCGCTTCTGCGTTTCGCGTCGGCGTTGTCCGTCGTAACCAGCTCCGCAGCTGGGGCAGCGCGCGCTCCTGCCGCCACCGTTCGCCAATGTGTATGCCTCTTGCGTGGCGGCGACGTTGTTCTCCGGTTGCCGAAGCGCCGGCTCAGCATCAGCGGATCACGGTGCGTGCATCCCAAGCTGAAACGCAGAGCCACGTTGACTTGACTCGCATGCGGCGTCAGCGGCATCAGTCAGTCGCTGCTATCTATCTCTTCGCCGCGCAACGTTCCTATGTGCCCACGCGCTGCCTCCCGCGACCTCCCTATAACTTAATTGCTCTCTTCATTTCTCCTCCAGTGCCACCCCTGTGCGGCGTCAATCAGAGCGCCGGATCGGTGGCGGCGGATATCAATATGTGCACCGTCCGAGCCGAAACGCATACCTCTATCTAAAAGCTGAAACAGCTGATGAGCTGCGCTCAAATTTCGCATTAGCAGGTAACGTAATCGTCGGCAATTTTTTCCCTATCAGTTCGGAAAGGATGAAAGGAGGGGCGGATTTGGAACCACACAGTATGCACGCTTGCTTGCTTTTTTTTTTTTTTTTGCCCTAGCATCTGGCCAGAACGGCAGCGGAGAGAGCCCCAGAGATGTAATGATTTCTGCTTCTGTGCTCAGCGCGAGCTCAATCGGGCGCTTTTGTACTTAAAGTTACGCCCGTTATGTGAAACCACTACAGTGATCGAAAATTGTCTGTCTATATTCTAAGCAACATCTTATATAATTTCACAGCTTAATTCCAAACATATCAATGTTTACGCGCAAAACTACAGAACTGCGTGTGTGTGGGCGCACATGTATGCAAATAACTCATGCGTAGGTAGGGAATATATTTGCAGCCCCGCGTACGGGCAGTACTCTTGCACGCTTTCATACACAATCCATGCAGTGCGCCGCGAAGAAGCAGACTCATGACTCCGGAGTCCATGTGTCGCTTCGAATAGCAGTCACACCGCGAAACCACCGGAAGAAAAAGAATGAACGCAAAAAAAAATTGCGAATGCGCAGCATGGGCAAGGCATGGGCGCTCACTCCACAATCCCGCGCATCGCGCCTTTTGACTGAGAAGCGCGCCTCTCTCAAACTCAAGGAAAAAAGAACAAAAAAAAAAAACAAAAAACACGAGACACTTGTATGTGACGTATAGGCTGCGTCACCCCTGTGTCACGTGATTGTGCACCCAGGACTTACAAAAATATTCTCCCCTGGGGCACGCCCTGTCTGTACAAGCTGCTGCGAAATGCTCCGGCCGAGGAGGAGCTCAGTAGCGGTGGCGACGCGAACCTGGAGCGGAGATCTTGCGATAAGTGCTAGTCGAAGGGCGAGTGGGTGTAAAAGTGAACAGTTCTCTAACTACACATATATGCACGGTGTTCTCAAATTGTTTGCCTGATTACATCGCGAAAGTTAAAGTCAAGAGCTGTCGGCGAATCACGCCTTACAAAGTGGTAAGCACCCTGTGAGTTTTTTTTTCTTTACCTTGTTTCTGGAGTCGAGAACACAATAGGAGAAAATAGGAATAGAACGGAGGAAACCTGGTTCGCTTATCTTAGGGCAGTCGTCAAAGGAAATTTTAACTTGTGCCAGCTTTGTAGAAAAAAGATAACTTGACTATGTTTCACCAAAAGCTTACGAAAATACTGAAGCCGAATGCATCTGGTGCCAGCCCACCAACACCCCAACTTTCAAAACATCTGGCACTTTAGGGACTCGTCTGACATATGACAGGCGCGATATATCCAGAGATTGTTACCTTGTGCGAGACGCTTTTTTTTTTTTTGCTTAGACTTCCACGTCAGTGCCAGAAGTGAGACAGCGGTGTACGCTTAGTAAGAATTGTTGCCAGCGCGAACTCTAGCGATCTTGCGCTGGTGATACGCGTCAGCTCATCAAAAGCAGTAGAATTCGTGGGAGAAATAGGATGGTCTAAATCCTAATTCATTATCCGCTTTTTGTTTCAGGCTGGAGAATATGCTGTGTTCCACGTGCGCACAAACTTCTACATAAAGTTCTTTCACTACTTGGTGAGTTGCTCTTTTTTTTTTATAACGCTTGCTGTGTCCTTATTAAAAGTATACCAAGTAGTCTTAACTTCTAATTTATTGGGTTTGACTCCCATTAACTTGTCATTAGAGAGTTTTAGTGTACCGCGATCCGCTGTCCGTTACCGTAATCCGTCACCACGCGTTCCACTGCGCACGCTCAGATCCCCTTGATGCCGATAGATGGCGCCACATGCTTGAAGTCGGTTAAAATTTAATAAATAGAATGATGGTTTAGTTAACCATTCTAATTCAATAATTAGGATTAGGGAGAAAAATGAGCATGATAGCTACTGCTACCACCTCGTTTCAAAGTGGACGCTCCTATATTCCATCCATCCATCCATCGGTAGCGTTACTATATAGCCCATGTAGTAACTATAGAATTCGGCACGTATACCTGCCTCGTCGTAACCAATCGGCGCTTGCACACCTGTTACGTGCGACAGATGGCCACGGTGACGGATCGCGGATCACGGTATATTAAAGTTACCATTCGAAACGGACGCGCTGGAAGTGAGCAAGCGTTGCTAAACTCGTGAGACTGCATCGTCTCTTTTTACCTTGCCAATCGCCTCGGCTTTCGCAACTGCTTGCGCCATCCGGAGCATGCTGCCTGTATGCTCTAGTAAATTGTTTCGCTTTTGTGCTAGCATCTTTTAGCAATCCCCTTGTGTTGAGCGCAGTCGGATTTGTTCGCAGGTGATCGCGAAGGGAACTGTGCTACAAGCCGGTGTGCACAAGGCGTACGGCCTGGTGCAAACGATCACCTCATTCAGCATCCCCTTGTCTCCCGAAATGGCCCCGGCCGTGAAAGTCATGGTCTACCAAATATCCAGCAACGGTGACCTCACTGCTGACGCCATCATCGTTCCTGTCCAGGGCATCAACCGAGGAAATGTAAGATGACTGGTTTAAGTGCCTCATTTTGCCTGTGACGTCGCGCACATGCCGCCAAACATGGTAGAAGGAAAGAACTTAGGAGAGGCCCTGACGTAATTTTTTTTTTGAAGCCGCCGCGGCCGCGACCGGGCGCTGCAACGTCTCTCCTCCTCCTTTACCCTCCGCACTCTCTTTCTCCGCGACGCTCACGTACCTAGGGCCCTTAGCGACGCTGTTGCTAGTGGCCCGAGTTTTCATAGCAACAGCGTCGCCGTTGCTAATGGCCCGACTTGGCTAACCCTAAATTTTGACGTCACTTCCGCCACACTTTCTCCAATGCATTGGGAATGGCAAGGGCCTCTCCTTAGTTGTTTCATTCCTCCGTGCCGCCAAACGTTGTCCAGGGGCCGAATTACGGTTCTCGCTCTAAAGTTATAGAGCGTGACGTCAAAATGACGACGCCGTGTGACGTCTCGGCGAGACGTCAACGCGTGACGAAAATCGGAATCAACCAATGATCGCCAGGGTGCCGCCCCGGGCCGCTTATTTTCACGGCAACAGGTTTATTCGCACGTCAAGGAGCCGTTTGCTAACTTTTTTATAGATATAGCGTGTGAATAAATTAACTAAAGTCTTATATTTTCAAGAAGCCGCATTTAAAGTTCAATGCCATAAAAAAAATCACGAAGCAGCTCCAGTTTTGCAATTAAACGCTCTCGTGGGTAGCTTCTTTTACCGCGAGGGCTCGCTGGCAGAGGTAAACAAACCGTAAAAATGGAGATTTTCAGTAAAACAGCTGATTCCACGGCTATAGTGCCGGCTTTTGCGCATCGTCTGATGTCAAGGTACTGTGTGATGGTCCTAAATGCGCGGAGAAATCATATGGAAAGCAGTGTAATCGGGGCTTTGTTTATTTTTCTTTAGGAAACAGAAACAAAAGAAAGATCGATCGCGGAGCACAGGCAAAATAAACTTTTATGTCCACACAAACGTCTCACACACAAATGCTTCAGTTAGAACGAGCACGGGGAAAAGCAACGCGGTTGAGCGCACACTACCAACCTCGCTCGTTTTCATTCGTTTTGCACTGTATTTCGCCTTCGCCTCCGCCTTTTGCTTTGGGCACACTGCGGAGCCCAACCACCCTTCAGCGCCAACTTTGCAGTAGTTGAGTTCAGCCATTTGACGCACGCACTTGCTCACCGTCAGTTATGAGAGGCCGACTACCTGTGGAGACGAAATCCTCCGGAGGCAAAAAAAAAAAAAAAAAAAAAAAAAAGATCGAAGCACGCATGACAGCCGCACCGTCAAGAGCGGTCGACTGCGAGCTTCATCACAGTTCATCGGCGCATTCATCGCACCACCATTCCGCTTTCGTATTTTCAAGTCGAAATAGGCGTCGGAACAACTCGCCGAACAAGTAGAACGCATTCTCACACACCGCCCTTCGTCGTTGCTCGCGCCGGCGTTGCCGCTTCAGCGCCGCAGCCACCACTCACACCACTCCACCGCGGACGCCGCCGCCATTTTCGCTCTATAACTCGCTCTAAAACGTTTGAGACCGTCTCATCGCGCTCTACAAAAATAGTCTAAAACCACGGGCATAATTAGGTGCGCGACGTCATCTGTTTTTCCGCCTCCGCAACGCAATCGCAGCATCCCGTGATGCAACTTTTCAAGATGGCGACGGCGACCAATAGGAGCGGGCGTTTTAGAGCACTCTCAATTATAGAGCGGTCCGTAATACGGCCCCAGAGTGCGGAAGCCGCGCCCTACGGAGCGCGCCGGCGTGATTAGATAGAGGCCTTGAGCGGGAATCTTTAATAAATGAAGCATGCGCTTTCGTCTGCTTCGAAAATATATGTCAAGCTCGAGGGCCAACGGCAAACGTTGCACGCGTAAGGGCGCCACGGACACAAATTTTGCAGGAAGTGAAACTAATGGCGACAAAGGAAGAAGATATTATTAAGTGGGTGACCAACAAGAGCTGGAGGTTTCCCCGGTTCCTGCAAGAAAATGGTTTACATGATTTTAAATAGTATGTCTTCTTGCGAAATAATCATAATAAAAAAAATGCAACTGAGAAAACTGAAGCATCGCCAGTTACATCCGTTAGCGCCTATGTTGGGAATCTGGCAGGCTCAGCTCCCACGAAACGATTTTAACTCACGCTTCGTACGTAGCTCGATGTATTGCTTTAACAGTTTTGATCTGCCATATTATTTGTACGTTTTCGTAAAGCAGAAAAAGAAAGGAATCGAAGTTACATTCTCAGAAATCAACCATATTCCTATGTCACTTTTGTACATAGCATACGTACATACCTATGGTTATATAGGAAATTCTTGCTGTCCTCACCCTCTCACCTTTATCAATCTGTTCGCTGGATTTTCACTGCTTTTTTTCAGTCGATTAATGTTTCTTTTTTAAAGAGGCGGAATTGTCTCAGCGCATACTCAGACTGTTTCGCCGGTCATAACATTGGGAGAGGTAACAATTTGCGAAACATTACCTTGTTTGATATTCTGTGCTATCAAAGCAACATATGGGGATAGGTTTGCTTTGGTTTATAGGGTTTAACGTCCCAAAGCAACAAAGGCTTTATGGACGCAGTATTTGAGGGTTCGGGAAATTTTGATCACCTGGGGATTTTTAACGTTAAGTGGCATCGCAGAGCGCACTGGCACCTTGCATTTCGCTGCCATCGAAAAGCGGCCGCAGCGGCCGGGATTCGATCTCACATCCTTGGGTACAGCAGTCGGGCGTAACCACTGAGCCACCGCGACGGGGTCAACATAGGGGAATGTTGCCCAGGAAAATACAAAATGCTATTATATGTTTCAAGCATTTGACTCTATAGCCAGTACTTTGGGACATTAAACCCCACAAACCAACCAACCAATACTGACCATTCTCTTCAATTTATCTCTTTCTAGGAGCCGCTGTTTTTATCATTTAGTTTTCTTCAACCACTGATAATATTTTGCTTTATTATCAGTAACTGAGAATGTCGCCTCGTTATCTTTTTTCTTTTTTTTTTCTTTTTTTTTTTTTGCAGTTCTACATGTGGAAAAACCTTAAGCAAGATCGGTCCAACAATTTGATTGAGCTGGTTCCCACGTACACTCCGGAGACTGTAGCCGGCATCAGTGGCCTCGACAGCGACCTAGTGGCTGTGCAAGGAAAGAATGACCTCACATTGACCTCGGTGAGATGAACACTAGCCTGCATGGGACACCATCTTTTCTTTAGTGAATGCTCACATTGCTCTCTCCTCGTTTTTTCTCCACTGCATACGATGAGCGATGTAACCTGCTTTCCTTCATCTTTTCTTTATTTATGCATCTCACAAATTAAAGTTTGTGGTACTCGCCTGTTTTTTTTTTTTTTTTTCGAAGTGTTCCCCATAATGAGGTTTATACATCGATTAAATATATTTTCAAGTGTCTGTAACTAACACCTTTACACTCACTAAAGAAAGTTAAAGAGACCGCTATGGAATGATATTTTGAGCGGTGAATTTGGCGCGCGTCATTAGCGCCAGGTAGCAAGTTCTGCTACTATATCTTGCTACAAAATCGAGATTTTGCTTTCGTTTGCACGATGTCTACGCCAAGGGGCCATCGAAGAACTTTTACGGGAGCAAAGCCGAAAGTGAATATTGCTGCTTAGCATCCGTCGTCCGCCTTATATTTCAGCGTACTCCTGAAGCCCCGATGTATCAAAAGCAATGGTGGAACAGCTGCGCCATTTGCGCCTAACTGCGCCAAATGTAAAATACTGCCACATGCGCTGCTACAAAATCGAGTTTTTGCCCACTTTTGTGCCACACCTGCGCCACAAGGTCGTTGAGAAACGTTGGCGAGAGCGTGTACTGAAACCGGCGCATTTCAATGCTGACGGCGCGCACCTTTCAGGACTATATCATTCAAAGCAGGAGTACAGAGACATTCGAAATTTCGAATAATTTGTGAACAGAATCTGTTGTTCAATTTGAGTTTTACCGACGCGTTTCCTTTCGAAGTATCGAACAAATTTTCGAGAATCACCAACATTCCTGTTGCCCGGTACACTCAGGCAAACATTGTGTCGCTTCTGAAGAGCGCTCGGTATACCTTGGCATTCACGATCGCCAGAACGCGGCAAAAGTGCGCGTGTGATGTTGGTAGGTTTTGCATGCAAGAAATTCGTTGATAGCGATTGCGAGAGCCGCCGTGGTCACTCTGCCGCTCCCGCGCTCGTGCATCGGAAAGCGGGAGTTTCAGCACCCTGCGGCGCGGCATGCATTGCGTCGCGCCACGACGTAGCCTACCGTTCGCCGTGAACGCAGTGAATGCAATCCCCTGCTCTTTTCCGTTCCCACGATGCTCCGCGCGCACGCGAACGGCTAGTATCGCTTTCGCCCTGGCAAATTTTCGTCTCTTATACGAATGCTGCCTTAGGCCCTTTAGAACAAGAAAAACAGGTGTGAAATAAAGGCATCGGAGCCAGACCGCGCTGGCGTCCCCCGTAGAGCGCTGGCCACCCGTTGTATCTCTTGCCCGGTATAGTTTCGTTTTCGCTTGTTCGGCCCTGTGCATCGGCGCTAGCAATAAACCTCACGCCGCGCCTAAGCACGTGGAACATCATTTGAAAGTTTACGAAGGGTTTCCGCGCTTTCACAAGAACGCAAATAAATGAATTTGTCGCAAGCTATACAAAATGAATCAAAATCTTTAGTCTCGAATACCTGCATAGTCCCTTCGCTTTTCTTTCCAGCTTTTAGAAGCTTCGTACTTGGCGCTTTGATCCGACGAGGCAGCAACTCATCGTACGCAGCGCATCGTCTCCGACCGCTGCTGTCTGCTCACGCATATTGTCTGGCTGGTTACATGCGAGCGCACTTGCGTGCTTGGGTTCACCGTAAACCTCTCGTTAAAATGCGCCATGCTTGGCCGCCTCTTTGCTGCTGACTTCTACGTGGGTGCGAAATCGCAATTTGAGCGCGAAACGATGTTCAATGAAAATAAAATAAATGAAACGCATATTGCGGTGTTGGCCAACTGTGAGCATGCGTGTGCCTTCACGCAGCGCACTTCTTCGTATGACGTTTTGTCGCGCGCTTTGACCTGAAATAGCGGACATTTTCAGTGGGCACATGATCTTCCTCTTCTCAGTCTTCTCAGTTCACAGGCTTATTCCTGGGAATTGCTGTTCCCCGCAGGTCATCGAGTCCCTGTATCACATGGAGGACCACTGGGGAAGTCACGTGCGTGCGGTATGGCGAGACCGCGACGGGAAGCCCGACAAGGCGGAGTACTATGTCACGCAGAACTTCGCTCCCGACGTGAACAAGACCTTTGCGGTACGTTCCTTTAACTTTACCTAAAACACGTCAATTCTTCGCGTATTCATTTACGTGAAAGTGCACCACAGAGTGCACGTTAGTAAAGATATGTTCAGAAAAGAAAAACAAAAAAAGAAAATGGGGCCGCCTTGCCCATGCGAAGTAGGCCATAAAGTGTGAAGCTTACTGGCGTAGCAGTCTGGGCGTGTTCGTTACTCATGATGCAAATTTACAGCTCGAAGAAACACGAGGACAAAATGAAGACATATGGGACACACGAGCGTTGACTTGCAACAGTTTATTTCGAGCCTCGGAACCGTATGTAGCTGAAACAAGGCTAACATCACGAAGCAAAGCCTACATCGAACTCCCTGCAGATGAATAAGATCCCTACATATGTAAACGTATTTAGACGTCTGTCGGGACACAACGCTTGCCATTCGGTCCGAAAGACAAAGAATAAGTACAGTATGAATACGGCCGGCACTTGTGAACGTTTTTTTATTAACCTAAAACCAATTTTTTTTTTTCAGTAGTTTATTTCTATTTATCGCTGTTTTCCTGATCTTCCTCGCAGTTCTCAGGACTAGTTGTGGCCACGAATCTGAACATCACGACTCTTCCTGGCAAGTACTTATTCACATGGCATTACGTGAACTCTACGATGCGCTGAAAAAAAAAAAAAAAAAAGATATGCATTGTAGTCTGTCGCGCTTCGCAGAATATGACAGGGCCAAAAGTCGTTAAATCATCACTTTGTGTTCCTTATTACTCGAAATGCTGTGTTTTAATCACGGGCCTTCAATCTTCACGAGGCTGTTCCTTCAGTGCATTTAGTGTATCTTTATTTAGCAGCATAACCTCGATCATAGCAGTGTAACCGAAGCGATATTAACATTAGCAAGAGTTGCTCTCGTGTTTATTCAATATAAAATTCGCGGCTTTAATAAGTGAGCTCACGGTATTAAGGATTATGACCCGGGGAATTGGAAAAAATGAGGCAGCCATAGCGCATAATGGTCTCGCAGACGTTTGCAATGAGACTGCCGGCTTCCTGCCGTGCGTCAACGGGGAGTGCTATCCGAAGAGTGGACGCTGCAATGGATACAAGGACTGCTACGATGGAACAGACGAAGGCAACTGTGAGTATCGTGCTCCGTTCACTTCATTACAGTTTACAGACCTGGCAGGCTTCTTCTGCATAGATTCTGCAGTATGTGCGCTAGCCGTTTATTGAGAGACCAAAAGATATGCAAATATTTGTTCATTTTACGGCCAGCTGCGAAAATTTATAGGATGATGGGTGCGGGAGCAAATTTATCGCAACTTTGCCTCGCAAACCCGTTGTTAGTAGCGGAAAAACGTGAGTTCCTTCATACCTGCAAGTTCTTCAGGCCGTTGGTTATCGTAACAACGCCGAAATATGTGTTTGTTTTTTTTGTTCACCTGAGTTTCGTAAACTTTTTCTGGTAATCTCTGATAATGTAGGAGCCATATTATCATGACCTATCCTAATAGGCACCGTCAAACATTCGCTGTGCATACTTTCTAAATGAGGTTGCGACATACAACAGTGCCCTTCGCAATTGAAGCACCATGCTGCGAAATAATTTCGTAGCAAAGGCGTAGTGAATATTCTGGGTGGATACGCAGCATGCTGAGCTGTGTTGTACACAATAGTTTGAAAGAACTGCAAAGGGCAGCAGCTGCGTCAGTGCTGTTGGGCGTTTTCGCCAGGCACAGCTGGAACGGCACACGGGGTCAAAAATGAACGTTATACGGGACTGATGACTCGTGACAATTAAGCTGAACGCACCAGTCTCGGGATTTCAAGGTCGAAACAGCACTCTATAACATTCTCAACACCTGAAGCGCCGAAATAGAAAGCGTTTAAAATTAGTAGCCACGTATCTGGCGCTCAAAATGGCCAGTCTTCAGGATATTTAATAATATAACGCGAGCTTCTACTGTCTGGCGCTATTGCCCTGGGAGACAAAGAAGAGCAGACAGCAATTCCTGTCCCTATTCTTCTGTCAAAAGGCTGTTGTGATTAACGCGAAGCAACCCCTGGCAATATCGGTTGCTACGCATCGGGGCTCAAAGAAGCTGCCGCTAATTGATGCCGAAAAAAGGAAACATTTGTGAGAGATAGCCCAAGAAATCATTTGCAATCGTTACTTACGAAAAACTGATTGCAGAGGACGCTAGGTATCGGCGCATTTACTTTTGAGGGTGTGATCATTTATTTGCGTCAACCCGAGCCCAGCCATATGGATACAAAGCAAAGCTATACGACTCACGAAGAATCTTCCATATTGAAGGAAAATTCGTCCTTGTAGGAAGCCGCGACACCGCCTATCCGAGGCACTCGCTTTGCCAACTGAACTAACCTGGAAGACTAATAGATCAGACAGCCAAGCACACGGTGCATTCTCCATCCGCATCACCGATGCCCATGCTCGCCCCCTTTCCCGACTTCCGCCCTGCTTCGCTTCGGCGCCGCTGCACAGATGAATCGCGATGTTAAAAATCCGGAGATAAGTCCTAGTCGGCTGTGCATAAGCGGATGCTCTCGTTCCCGAATGATGCTTTTTTTTTTGTTTTTTCGTTTTTTTTTTTTTTTGCGCTTTCTGGGCGATTTTCAATTAGGTGCTAGCGTAATAGTACTGAAATGGAAAAGGAGTGAGCTGAAGAGCACTCATGTCATTATTCTAGTATTTGTAGCTCTCGGGTAAGAAGCGCCATTTCTTTTTTTTTTTTTTTTTTTGTATTCGATGTTTCTTGATACAGCAGCGCAGCATAATTTAACTGTCAGAAGTATGCAGTATTTAGGTCGTCTGACAGTTAACTGCAAATAATAGTTAACGGCTTCGGCGCGGAAGTGTAAACTTTATTGTCGCGTACGTTGCAGTCAACAAAACTATATCGACACGCTTCTCTTATTTGTTGTTTGCAGGTGAAAAAGACGACTTGGAAGACCAGGCCTTATTTGAGTTTTTCCTCTACAGACAAAATCGGTTTAACAACTTCTTCGACGCTACTGGAGGCAATTTCGCCTGGCATCACGCACTTACCGGGTAAACCCTTTTACCTTTTCGGAGAAGCGCGAAAAATGGGCCTGATTAAGCGGAAAAGCAGAAAGAACTAAGACCAGCGGTCATAAATTTTCTTACACCGACGTTTTTAATTTTGACTCACATGATGGCGTCATCGGTAACTGGAGCGTACTTTGCTACAGGCTCAATGTACGACTTTGTTACAATGCTCAAAAGCCTTTTCGCACTTGCTTACCACTTTGTTTGTAATGCGAGGTGGGAGCAGATCTGTTTCGAATAATCGCTTATTCTACGTTCTAATTTGGGGTACGTAGTTCCCGCTTACTATATCGCAAAGTCTTTTGTTGGGCTAGTTGGTGATTCATTGAGATATGTACTAGTAGCGCAAACAGACACGGACACAGGGAAGGAGACGAACACAGCGCTGTGTTCGTCTCCTTCCCTGTGTCCGTGTCTGTCTGCCCTACTACTACCACTGCTAGTACTTATCTCAATACCGTGAACGTTCATCGCCTTCCGAGAGAGGCAATGATCCTGCTCTTGAGCGACCGCCGAGCACTCATGTTGCCGTCACAGGCGCCGCTGAGTTTCATTCTTTTCGGCTGCAAACTGCCATCCTAATAAAAAGTTCATTCCAGCGTTACATCAATGTGCTCGTTTGTCAAACAAACATACTTCGGTTAAGCGCTGAGAGAGACATGAAAAACATGTTGTTTTTTTTTCTTTTTTACAGCAACCTCAAGGATATTTTCATGCCTTCCTACGTTCCCAAGGGTCCGACGTACTACATGTTCAATGCTATTGCCGTCAGCAAACAATATGGCTTTTCCATCCTTGAAAAGCCTATCTACGTAAGTGTGCGCAATTGCTGATTATTTGAATCTCTCTTGTTAGAATTTAAACTTATTAGTTTGAGAACATCATGAATATTTATTTTTCTTGCTATGTAGCACAACAGCTTACGGCCCTTCTACATGACGTACGAAGCTCCTTCAACTGCCGTCGTTGGAGAGCAGATCGGGATACGTGTGATCCTTTTCAATTACCAGAACTACTTGATTCAGGTGAGTTCTTGCATTTACATATTGTTAAGAAAAAAAGAAATAAAAAAAGCCGAACTTCTCATAAGTTATGAAATGACCTACAATTGCAGTAACCTGCTGTTCTGAATTGGTAGATACAGTCTTATTTGCGGCCTGCCACAGTAGCACACTGATTAGGGCTCTAGTCTGCTGAACCCAAGAATACGGATTCAGTTATGACCGCGGCGGACATGTTTCGACAGAGGCAAAAAGCAAGGCGCCTGTGTCCAGCGTGATGTCAGTGCATGTTAAAGGACCCCAGTTGGTTGAAGTTTCCGGAGCCCTCCACCAAGGCGTCCCCCTAGCCCGAGTCGCTTAGGAACGTTAAACCCTATAAACCAAAACCAAACCTAGCAGTCATATTTGGCTGCCTCTTTGCAACCACTTCAAAGTAATGATTTGTTGTTTGTTCTTTCTCTCTTGTTAGGCCCACGTGTTTAAAAAAAGAATCTTGCTTGATGTCTTCCTCCCTTTCGTAATCACTTACACCTGTTTAGGTACCCGTGTAATGTGTTATTCCTGCACGAATTATGATTAAGGTTGGGATCTTTCGCGAAGACCTCCACGGGTTTCAGCAATTTCAGCAAGCGAATATTACACCTGTCTTTGTTAATTTCTAACGCTTCACAATCTGCGGTGATCATCATTGTTGTCTTTGGCTCAGGCTTTGTAAACACAAGCCAGAATATTTACGGAAACGTGTTGCCACCAAATACACTGCCGTCAGCTACATAGCCTAGTTTCGGTTTTTGTTTTGAAATATAGAAATCATAACTAAAATGTTTCAATTTTTAAAATATTTTTTACTCTGCGACATAATTTTTGTTGTTTCAGTCAGTACTCGGAAATGACTAATCTCAGCTGAGAGGGGAGATGTAGACACGTGCAATCGTCACCTAGAGCGCCGTTTTAAAACAGCGCATCATGCATGGTCCTTGACGTCATATGCCGGAGTAAATTCTGTGGTTTCCCATTCTTGGTTTCTTTAGTGTTATCTGTCGCATTGTGCGAATAATATACCTGATTGCGGGGCTTTGAAAACTAGAAGAGGAGTAATATATTGTGTGTTCTCCGCTCGTCCGCGGCTGGTAGCAGCTCCCCAACCCCGCCTCGTGACCACAATGACAATAGCGCGCAAGCCGACCACGGCGGGCCGTTTTCTTGGGAACAAATGAATATGACAGTGTGCTGAAACAACCGGCATTTATCGATACAGAAACGACAAACATGGCCTGACGGCAAGCGAGTAAATGTTCCTCAGAATGCGTATGTCAGGGACGTCAAGTACGTCCGGCTCACTGCTTCAGTTACGGGTGAATGTTCGCACTGATCTGGACTTGGCGACTTCATTGCTTCTCTTGATGCCAGACAGAGCGAACTCGCGAGGTCCTTCCCGCGAGGCTGCATTCCGCTGGTAAGCGCGGTGCCGCGCGCGATAGTCTTCGGCTTTTCTTGGCAGCGACGGCTTCGGGGATATCCGGCCAACTAGCCTGGCGCTTTCTCTGTGCGGTGCACTCACACCGTCGCTGGGGCAGCTGGCAGCATCTGTGGAAGTTTCTTGTAGCTACACGCGTCTCAAAAATGTGTTGTATTCAAGGAAACTGTTTTGGAGCGAGCGACGTTGGCCGCGGCCGTCTGGGCAGATTAACTAACGTAGTGGACGCGGAGCACAGTGGTGAACTAAAGTATGACGATAGCGAGAACAGCGTGAGGAGGAAGACACAGCGGGGGATGGAGGGAGAGAGGGAGGGGGTAGGCGAGAACAGAAGAAGAGTAGGAACCGTGTAGGAACCTTTCGTGTTCCCTCAGCGGTGGCGGCCGCTATGCTGCGAACCGCTCCGACCGAGCAGTGGCGCGCCGCCGTTCGGCACTGCGTGCTCCTTATGCGATATCGCCTTTGATTTTAATACCTTGACAGTTGGCTCATATTTCACACTGCCGAGTATCGTAATTGTCGCAAATGTCTTTTTCCTGGACACTGAACGGTTAATGTTGTTCTGCAAGAAATACGCGTTAAATAACGGTTGTCGATAATTTGCCATGTTTAATATTACGTTTTATTATAATGAAGAAAAGTAATAACTGCATACGGGGAATTATATGTACTGCTGCGTAAGAACCTTGAGAGGTGCGTGTTTTGGCTCCGGAGCTTTTGCTCCACTGCCAGCAAAGATATCGCTTTTGTCCTGTGCCGGCGTGACGCGCGCGCCGTACATGACTCTCGCTACTGCTTACTCCGCGTAAGCAGTGGTATGGGAGAAAGGAGGGGCAGGATGGCGTAACGCGCGGGTCTCTCGACGGCCCGTGTGTTGGGTAGGAGACATGTTGCTAGGGGTGGCGAAGAGACGGAGATTCAATGGGAGCGGGATGTTCGGTATATATTGAGGGAGACCAAGTTCTTGCAGGAACCATCGGCCCTGTTGAGCGCTTGAAAACCGGGAAATCTGGCGGTTCTTGTGAGGTCATAAAGAGGAAGGAACATACCCGAGGGTGGAGGCATACACAGGTAGATTAAGAGCAGCTGTGTAGAGGGTGTAGAGGGCACCGAAAGATAGAAAGCAGCGTTGCTATTTTTCTTTTAATATTGTTGCGAGAGTCTCTCAGCGCTTCGGCGCCTTTTCGAGGCTTTTGCCTCACATTCTGCCGTAAGTTCGCTTCTCAAAAAGCGCCGTTTCTCATTTCTTGGTCATGCTTGTTATTTTGCTATTATGGTTATTTTTAGTTTGTATTTTTCGGTAATAAATGTTATACTTCTTTTTGCGCGTATAGGCTGAACTACAAGTGCTTGGATCCGAAGACTATCGGTTTGTGCAAGTGGGACCTCTCGGTCGAGTCGGCGCTTACAGCCCTGTTACCACCAAGGGTGAAGTGCAGCACATGGTTTACGTTAGTACACGTTCATCTTATTTTCTGCCTTTATTACAGATGGCACTGTCGCATCTTTTCTTCTGAAGTCAGAGGAAAACAACCACAAATTGTCTAACGAAAATTGCCATCCATGGCACGTAAAAATCGAGTTATCTGCATGTATTTGGCCTGTATATGCGATATATTGCCTGCCACAGTGGCTTATTGTTAGTTGTGGCCTTTTGAACATCATGCCACGGGTTCGACTCCCGGGTATGAAAGCCGCATGTACGTGGTGGCGAAATGCAATAACTCCCATATATTCAGGCTAGGAGATAAATAGTATTGTCTGATTGTGATGAGCATAGGAAGGGCGGCAGTTCCTGGTCCTACGGGGCTGGGACGGTAGGCCAACGCCGCTTGCGGCGGGGGCTAGCCAGCCACCGATTTTTATCTGTTGTAGGCCGTCATTGTACCCGCCACTGCTTCGGTGGTGGACGACGGCTGTTGTTGCGGCGCGCGTCTTTCTCTCCCTCTTCTTTTTCCTTCTCTATTTTTTCTTCTGTCCGCACGAGGCAGTGGAGGTGGCTCAGCTACAGAGCCAGTAGCAGACCCGTGCATTTTCTTTTCCTTACGGTTTTTACTTTCATCACTATAAGGGAAGCGTTTCAGCGCAGTGTGTATAGGCGCGGCGACAAAGAAAATTAACGTGGAGGAAAAAAAAATTGCTGCATACTTTGAGCGGAGGGTACCGTTGCTGCATAGTGTAGCCCATATTTCTTACAACGGAATGACCACTGTAGGAGACAAGGTGTCTTCAATGCTGTTTTGGTTGGCTTTCCTGCCACAATGCGTGCGTTGGAGTCCGTTTCGACGATTCCGCTGTTTTCTCTATCTTGCTTCAACAGATCCAGCCTTTCAACCACATCACCATTCACGTTCCCATCGTCTCCACGAAGATCGGGCATGTGGATGTGCGCATTGTAGGCAAGACACAGGTGGCAGTTGAGGAGGCCACCATCTCCATCGAGTTTCTGGTGAGCAGCTTACCGTATACCCTGGTATTATGGCCCGGCATGGCTATATATTGCTGTACGTAGTTAATGACTGTGCAAAATAATGTAGATGTAAAGGACACAATTTCAGAAACGGGCAACTACACAAAGATGTCCGGGCTAGCTCCTTTCATGATATGACTGTACTGTGCAGCGCTACGGTGACGAAGACGGGAAAGACGAGATATGCGCTTGTGTCGTCTGTCTCGTCGTTGCTGCAGCCATGGGTAACAACAGTGGTCCCGGTCACCATATTTTAGGTTGCTACAAAGGTACTTGGGTTTACCCGGTGTTAAAAGCTAGCTAATGCAACCAAGAAATGGATGCACGTCTGCGTTTTAGTAGACCGGTTTTACATTCCGCTCTACGACTGAGCAGATTGGGCGCTGAAGTGCGCATGCGCTGAACGCTTAACCCGCCTCAATTCAGCAACGATTCCTGTCCGCTGGTGCGCCGGTTTAACGGAGCGTCATATCGTGCGGAACGGTTATTTCAAGGTGACTGCCTCTGACTTGGTGGTGGCGTCTGAGAGCGCTTTCAAGGCCTGTTTTCCCTTACTACAGTTCACGAAAACACTTCACAATCGACAAGGATCTCTGTTCGCAGTCTGAAGTGCTGCAATTAATCTTTTAGAGCATTTGCGCGCGCATGTAGCCATCGATACTAGAAAACGTCACGGTAGCAGCTTAGCGGGACCTGAAGATCGACGCGCATTATAGGAATGCGTTGACCTCACTACCGGCTTTCAGCAGGAAGCAAAGCAAATCTGAAAAAAAAAAAAAAAAATAATCGCTTCTTTCACCCCTCAGTTTTATAGAGCGTAGCTCTACTCTTCACACTAAAACTCCCGAGGCATCGAAAACGAGCTTTGCAGCTGGCGGAGTGGAGGTGTGTGTGTGACGTCATACCACGTGATGCGCCGTGGAGAGGCGCAGCTGCGCTCGCTGACCGTGCTTCGCCTTCGTGATACTACTTGACTAAGAATGACTAATATTTGCTTCGCCAGCGCCGGTCGAGCACAACGCTTTGACAAAGGCGCCAGGCTGCGACAAACCGCCTAGAAGAAAAAGCAGTGAAGAACGACCGCGCTAGGAAACATGCTGCGCTCGTGTAACCCTTGTTACACAGGCAGGGTTAACCGCTGTTAGCGTAACCGAAAACGGGATAAATATCCGAGATTCTTAGACCATAAGCTCTACTCCTATGCCAAACCTCAAGGTAATCTGGCTCCGAACATTTGACCTTGAACTCTCGCGCTGTGCTCCGAAAATCGTAGTCTTCATTATTTAAAGTCATTCATCTGCTCATGCGCCAGTATCATATGCTCCACGCTACAGCTGCGCAGCGAAATATATTCCCGAGATTGGGTTTAGAACCCGCGCCAGAAAGAACAGATCAGCTTCTCTGGCACGAGAACGCTATGCTATTGCCGCAGCCGATCACGCCTCGTATAAGATTGCAACACACTCTCGTGCTGTGCAGCAAAATCATCGTCTTCATCCAGTTCCAACTGCAACACATTCTCGCGCTGTGCACTGAACTTCGCCGTCTTCATAAAGTTTCATCAGCGCCGCTCCTTCACTTAACCTACACGCCATTCATACGCCATCTGGCTGAGTACGGGCGAGATCCGCGAGTGTTGTGTCGGGAGAATCACCAGGCTGCGGGACAAAAAGAGGCTTGCGTAGTGGAAGCCACTCTCGCTAAAGACAGGGAAGAGACCGCAGCCGTGCGAGACAGGGTGCCGATGCCATCGAACAACAATAATTGAGACTATTCCCGTTGCCGAGAAGCTTACCGAGCGCGGAAGCGAGCCATGATCGAAGCGCAGCAGTGACTGCAGCTGCCGCCGATGGCTTACGCTCGTGAAACTTATAGTTCAGGGATAGTTGAACCTCTAGAATACTTTTGTTCTAATCAGAGGCTGTCATATGCAAAGCGGCTCGCCGATCGACTCACTTCAAAATCTTTACAGCTGAATAGGTATTTGATTTATCTGCAATTTAGTCGTGAAAAGGGGTACGGAGAGTGCAGGATTCCGAATTCTTGTTGCACACAGGTTAGGAAGCAGGAAGAACACTGACAAAGCGACTGAAAAGAGCCACTCACTATGAACACCGTGCGGCATTAGTTTGGTCGGATCAGACAGCTCACAATGCAGGCCGCGCTTTGCTTAATTCAGTTGAATTAATAGACATGCTCATTTACCATCAATAAGATATCAGCGGTTTTAGTCCTTTAACCGCTAGGTGGCGTCGCAAGCTGAAAGGGATTAAGGCCCCTGTGTGTTCCAAAGGTAGCGCAAACTCCTCCTTTCCTCACCGTTTCCTCCTCGCCCCTCCCGCCATTAGTGAGCGAAACGCGCGGCCGCTACGCCCGCTTCATTTCGTATCGCCTACGCACACGCACAGCGCACTTGTGTCGCGGTGTTTCTACGCTAACTTTCCCGCGACAACTTTGCGATAACGAAAGCCGCGCGAGTTCTTCGTCACGTATGAAGCCTCGTCCAATGGGAGAGCAGAAAACGGCGAAGTCAGGAGAAGGACAGAGGGCGGGGAGGAAATTCTCCTTTCCTATTTGAACAATGGTTTGCACTACCTTTGGAACATACAGGGGCCTTAAAAGGGATCAGCTTAGCCGTACTGACTTCGGAACGGTTCGCCAAAACATATTCGGTGCACTTTCGCTCTGAGTTTAAGCCGAATGGGTTAGCTGAAGTGGAGCAGAACACAAAACCGGTCTACTAAAACTGTCTAATAATCGCGACGAGCCCTCTTTAGGGCTTTTGACGAAAAGCTGTATTTTTATAATGAGAATGCGGTCCCAATGACCGCGATATTTTCACAGTCGGCACTTCAGCGAAATTAGAAGCATTTGGTGCCGCGCAGTGATGGTGGTATGCTGCCCAATGGTGGATGTAGGTGCCACTGAACAGATAGCGGTCGCATGTGTTTAGAGCATAGTAGTGGGCGCTTGACTGTGCATTGTTTCAGAAGCTTAACTCAGTTAGTTAAACCCGAACTGTCGCCTGTTGCAGTTCATTTTCATCGCTAAAATTTAAATAAAGATGAAGGCATCGTTGCCCATGTATTTAAATTTGTTGCTGAGTTTTTAACGATGCGTCGCCTTCAGCGATTTTGCGGTCCATAGAATATAGGATAAGGCTGGAAGTAAACAGCAAGCAAAGTGTCGGAAAACTCATTATGTCATAATGGGTGGTAGGGGAAGTGTATCGTTACAGGGCCATCTCGTAGTCTGTCAAATCGTAAGCTTGCCACCTCTTTATTTCACGACAGAATGCCCAGTTTAAGCACTGGCATTGCTGCAACGGGTTATTTCTGAACACAACATTCGCCTCAGCCGCACTTTATTGAAAACAGTTTTTCACTTCAGTAACAGCGCTGGTGGAAAGAAGGGACGGGATATAGAACACAAGAGAACAAAAGCATAAAATAGGATAGAACACAAGAGGCTTCTCTTGTGTTCTATCCCGTCCCTTCTTTCTACCTGCGTTGTTACTGAAGTCATTTTGGATGGGAAAACAGCTCAAAAGGGCGAAGGACAGAGTAACAAGAGCACACAGACGAGCGCTCGTCTGTGTGCTCTTGTCACTTTGTCCTTCGTCCTTTTGCGCTGTTTTCCCATCCAAAACGAACTTCGACCAACTCACCCGACTCAGCATCTTACTGAAGTCATGTTTAACCAACTAGCCCAACAAGCATCAATCTCGGTTTTCTACATCGTTACTAGTGTGGCTGAGCCGAATGCCGCTGTCTTTCGCGAGAATGCGTAATAACACGGGCAGCACGACGGCGTTGTTTTGTCGAAAAGTGTGATTGACGTGAGTGACGCTCTGCGTCGTTGTCTGCGCAGCCAGATGGTGTGCCACTGCGGATGCACACGTCGCTGCTCATGGATCTGCGGGCGCAGGCGTATAACATCAAGTTCCTCGACTTGAATGTCACCGAGGATCCCATTATCCCATTCGAGAGCCAGTATCGTCGCTATCTCTTCGGATCGCCTGCCGCGCACGTCTCCGTCATTGGTATGTTGTCTGCTGTGCACCAGGAATATCTTAAGAGTTTCTGCTGCTCTTACTTGCGTTTTTTTTTGTTTGGTGTACCGCTTTTGTGCTGTCGATTCCAAGATGACATTATGGTAGCGGGAAGTAGGCACTCGGACAAGGGGACGTTTTGACACAGACGAGCGCCGCTTCAGCTGATAACGTCGTATACGGAATAGATAGAGAGACGTATAGAATAGCGTCATGGAAGAGAAGGAGGGAGCCATTCAAGATATTTGGCTCCGTTTCCTATACTTTCTGAAGCCTGTATGGGCCGCTGTTAAATATGATGCCTGAGAGCGCCCGTTTTGACTCGCTTCCCTGCAGAACGCACGGAGCACGCTGGTCAGAACGCGGCCGCGCATGACGGCAGAATTTTGCTTAGAATACGTACGCAAAGAATGCTACCTCTTTTCGCTCCTGATTCGACTGCTTTGATCGTGGCCAGATCTGGGTAGAGCAGAAATCATCTTGCACTTTATTTTTCTTTGGCTATCGCTCACCTCGGTTTTGTGGAACCAGCGCGAACGTGGAAACCGTCGACCGCATCAAACGCATCGCCAAACGGTTTTAACTATGCGACTGCGCCGCGAAAACGGGAATTAAACTGCATACTGTGTCTAAGAAAATAGTTTGCAACGGACCGTGAGTAGAAGAAAAAGTGGAGAACGGGGGTACTGCAGTGACTTTAACAACTCTGTCGAAGCGCAACCCATCGCATCGGTTCGCGCGGTTTGAGTAGTGCGGCACCGTACTTGAGAACCGCAAAAAAAAAAAAAAAAAAAAAAAAAAAAAAAAAAAAAAAAAAAAAAAAAAAAAAAAAAAAAAGCGAGGCACGGATGGACGTCTACACAAAGTTCGGCAGAAGCTGATGAATTGTCCAGAGGAATGCTCCGTCCAGGCCCCGCTCGAGGCCTGGAAATTTTCCGCGTCTTTTGCGCGGTTGTTACTTTTGTACGTGACTCTGCTACCTCTTTCTCTTTTTTGCAGGAGACATCGTCGGAACACCGCTGGAAGGAGACGTGGACCCAGAACACCTCGGCTTCTCAAGCGCCACAAAATCGGGCGAGCATGCTATGTTCAGCTTCGCCTATCAGGTTATACGGCTCACCTATTTGCGCCTGACTGATCAGCTGACCCGCGACATTGCGAAGCCCATCTTCGAGAAGTTGAACAAAGGTAATTAACAGACGCCCGCGGTTACTGGCGGCGTCAGCAGGGCAGATTTACGCTGAGCTTGCGAGCTTGAGTGCTGACCGTTGGTTATCCGAGGCTACCTGCTGCAATTTTGATACCTGTTGAAATGAATGAAGCGATCTTACTTCAGAAGAGTTAGTTGTTGGGCTAGTTGGTATTCTAGATTTAGGCTTATAGTTTCCAGCGCAGCGACACACTGCCAAAGAAAGAGAGAAGGAAGAGAAGGACGGACACAGCGCCCTGTCCGTTCTTCTGTGCCCGACCTTCTTCTCTTCCGTCTCCCTTTCTTGGGCCGTATGCCGTTGTGCTGGAAACTAGGATCTTAGATCTTACTTAGCAACTTCTTGCCACTGTAAATTAGGGTGCTGACAATTTCAAATATTAAACTTAATGTTGCAACACCAAATGTTTTATTAAAACAGTGACTGGCTAGTTGGTTTTGCATACTGGAGATTGCAACGCTAGTAACACGGACGAGGTCAGAAGAACGCAAACACAAACGCAAATTTTTGAAACTGACAGGGAGAATTTACTGCGGCGTGTCTCGTACTCGTTGCGTTTGCTTTAGAACGTTAAAGCCTATTGCTGGTTTCCCTAATAGTTATTCTACAGTTGTCATAGCGTGTATACATTGTTCCGAACTGTGCCGCAAATTAAATGTGTCGGAGTATGCACCTATAAGTAACATCGCACAGAACACGGGCGCCTTGCCTTTCGCCTCCATCGAAAAGGGGCCACCGCGGCCGAGGTTCGATCCCGCATCCTTGGATTCAACAGTCGAAGCTGTAACCAGTGGAACACTAGTTTAGTTTTAGTGGCACACTAATTGATGCGCATTGGGCTTCAGCGCTAATCGATAAAAAGCTGGGACAAAAGCTGACGTACAGCCACAGCTTTATGAGTACCTATGCGATTTATATATTTACTCTGGACCATGAGGAGAGGCTACATGCTTGTTATGTAAGTAAAAAATGCACATGTAGTGCATTTGCTTTGGAAGGCATCATCCCTCCGCGTGATTCCCTCATGCCGGTGGTTGAGTGGGAAAACATTTTTTTTTTTTTTTTTTAAGGGACGGTGCACACGCGTTGACGGCTTTAAATATCTTTGTGAACTCTTCCAAATGGCGCCTATGGAAGATAGCGTACTTATAGTTCTCCCATTACTTTCAGCCTACGTTTATCAGAGCTCGTACTTCAAGAACGGGGCGTTCACCATGTTCAAGAAGGAGCCTAGTGTCTGGTAAGTGAAGAGCTAGATATCTGGATATTTTTTCTTTTTTTTTTATAACTTTACCTGTGGCCCACCGGTGAACTGACAGCCGAAGGGCCTCGGAACAGCACATTACCATGTGCGTGGGTGAAGTGGGGATGCCATAATGTGAAAAAGATGCAAGGGGTAATTTTGCTACGGGCTCGGAGGAACCTCGTTGCAGCTGCGCATACTCTGAAGGTGGGTTCTTCTCGGGCCGTGCTTCTCTTTCAGGCTGACGGCATTCAGCCTCCGAATGTATATGCTGGCCGTGTTTCCGGATTGGGAGGACTACATATACATCGATCCTCGGCTCATCATGCAAGGGGTTCAGTTCCTGCTCAAGCATCAGGACACTACGGGCGCATTCTACGAGACCACGCGCAACCCGTGGAATCGCAGAATGAGATCGGAGGTATAGTGTCTTCGTTTTATGACGCAATTTCAGTGACTGCAGTGTGGTGCTTCGCTAACGCGAAAGTGCTGGTGCCCTCATGTCGCAAAAAAATTGTCCGTCAGCGTCCGCGGCAGGGTTTCACTGCGTCCCACGACGCAGTCAACCGTTGGCCGTGAACGCTGTGTACGCGCTGGCCTTTTCGGATGCGCTGCGTACACGGAAACTGCTTGTAGCTGAGCGGGCGTAGCTGTTGCACTTGTTCCAGAGCGTCTTCTTCTCCAGTGTTCCTTTAGGTCATTTTGGATAAAAAAATATGGTACAGCTAAGCTTACTAGCTTAGTGCGTTAATCAGAAAAGCTGATTGGCATAAGCAGCCGGGAGGTCTCGAGTGGCGACCTGTCTTAGCCATGGTTGGGAGCATCACAGGCCTCTTGAGCCCCTCGTCGCATCACTTGCGTACCAGCCTTCTTTTTCTCGGCCTTTGGTTCGATCGCTTTCCCGGCACTGTTCACGGGGTCGTGCTTTTAAACGATGTTGTCTTTGCAACGCCGCACTTTCACAATACTGTACAGAATACGCGGCAAACTTATTGCTATACAATTCTTTTTTTTTTTTTTTTTTCGAAAATGCAAAAATGAGGCGGGGAGGGGGCGCTTAGATTCGCGAAAATGTGGTACACCTTTTCGCTATAAAAGCGGGTCTCAAATAAAGGCCTCGGAGCCAGATCGCATGGTGTATCCTGTAGTTTTCCTCCATGTGAGGAAGCTTTCTTTGCAGCGCGGGAAATGCAGGACTCGCGCGTTTTCTCGTAGTACAGTTTAGTTTTCGGGCGTGGTTTGTATGCGGTCGCGTCACTGCACGGATGGGGTTGCATCACCACTAGCAATAAAATTCACGTCGTGCGTATGCATGTGGAGCATCATTTCGAAACTTCCTGAGGGTTTATGCAACTTGTGGCTGTCCAGCGTTCTTGCGAAATGATGCTTCAGATGCCTTTGGATATGACTGTGACTCGTGTGAACGAATTAAAGCACTACAAGTTTCAGTGTCCAACTTTAGCTGCCACAGGCCAGTCAAAGTTGTTGATATTCTGCTGAGAAGAAAGTGTTGCTGCGAAAGCTACTGGACTGTTTATTGTTGAAACATGACATTGAATTAATCGCGAATGAAGTGAAATTTTGCATCAAAACAATTTTTCTGCGGCAAAAGAAAAACGGCTGGTAGTTAACGCGATTTTTCAGGCTGATGAACGCGAAATTTCTGCTACAAATTGCATTTACTCCTGCTACAAGCGTCTGCTGTCCCGATCCGTTCCACAATTGCCTCTGTTTGAAAAATCAGATCAATGCAGTTATTACTCAATATTATCCATTAGAGGGCAGCCACATTTCTGCTAATAAACGCTACGCAGATTTCTCTATGCGATTGCACTTCGCATGAAACTGTGTGGCCGCGTTCCGGTGGGCGTTGTAACGGATGATTATTCCCTGCATTGAGCTGTACAGCACCATGAGAGATTTTCCTGGGCACATTTTACTGCTTATTATATTATTTTCGCACTGTGCCAGATTGTATGCTCTTATTTGCCGAACTTTACATGCATTTTGTTCTCCGCATGCCGTGTGTCGCTAAACCTTTCAGGTCACCCCGCTGGTATACCCTTGAGTGAGCGCCTTAGTGCTTTCGCAGTCATCGTTCCCACTTTCGAGGTAAAACTCCACAGTCGTTCTCGTCTTTCCGTAAACTAACGAATAGGACTGTTTCGTCAAGAGACGCTTGATCATTTTTCCTGGGCAGGAATGCATCGGCTTTTGATAGAGGATGTTCGTCTTGCTCACACTTGGTTTTGAAGAAAAACACAAGAAAACACTGTAGCTTGCAAGGAAGCACTTGTTTCGCCCCCTAGCCTTGTTCTTGCTATGCTGTTTTCGCGCTAGCTCGACCCTTTCGCAGCTGTTTTACTTTTTAGAGCGCAGCTCTTTGCGCCCGTTCCTGGGTTTCGCGTCGTCGTCGTCGGCCTCGTAACGGGCTGCGCCCCTTCAAGCTGGCGCTTCGGGAACCGGAGCCTCGCAGGAAGAGGGGGGGGGGGGGTCGCCACAGGCAGCACGAAGGCCGACGCCGCTAGCGAGTCAAGGCAACGTGACTGCCGCAGAAATGGCGTAGAAACACCGTCGCCGCCATGCAGAAAGAGGAGGAGGGGGTCCCCCCTCTTCCTGCGTGGCGGCGAGGGTGCTCTGCGGTTACCGAAACGCCGGCTGATCACGGTGCGTGCATCCCGTTCTCACTCGCTTCACTCGCAAGCGGCATCAGCGGCACCAGTGAGTCGCTATCTGTTCGTCGAGCAACGTTCCCATGGGCCCACGCGCTGCCTCCCGCAACCTCCTGATAACTTAATTACTCTCTTCATTTCTCCGACACAAAGTTTCTTTCATGACAGCCAATAACTGTTAGTGGAGTGTTTCTTGAAAAAATAAGTGTAAAAAATTAAAAAAAAAGTTGTCTGTAATTGTACATACGTGTCTTGCTCGGAATCTTTACCTCAGTCTATCGAAAAGGTGAAACAGCTGATGAGCTGCGCTCAATTTCGCATTAGCGATTACTTTGAAATCCTGGTGAAATTGCTTTGGAAAACCTTCAGGGCGTAACGGGTCGTCAAGGTCACATCGTTTTGATGCCCGCTAGAGTTGTTGTCATTGACTCTCAAGTGTCGAAATTGGCACCATGCATGTTTAGTGCTGCGAACCGAGTGAAAATTGAAAGATTGCGTGCCCGGTGCGGTTCTGTGGACATGCGCAATTTGGATGCGGTCGGGCAGCACGACTGTTCATTGATTGAATGCCATTGTGGGCAGGTTATAACCTGGATCCGAAGCTTGTTTTCGTCTCATTTTGTTCTAAAGGAACATAAGGGAGTGAGGGGCGGAACAGCCTTATCTGCCGCATTACAAAAATACTGTTTCTCGTTTCTCGCAGGCTAACAACAAGGACAAAAACATCACGCTGACTGCACAAGTTGTTCTCACACTTTCCAAGGTCACCGATCTTACTGGGGTGAGTAATTACTCAGCGAATTTATTTTGTGTAGCTTTTTTTTTAATTAAAGACCTCTTTGCGGTCCTGTTTTTTGCTGGATTGTGACCCTTCGAAGATATACGGCAACATAGGGAAAAAAATATGTTGCATGCCATTACTGCAACCGCATGATGTATGTTCTCCTGATATTTACAGTTTTAAACACTGCGAGCCGCGCGTGTGAGGACGCGTCCCTCCGCCCCAATTTCTGAAGATACGCCTGTCGCATGACTGCAAGTTTCGGCGTGTCTACAGGGCGAATCTAGAAGCGTGTTTCCTTATAATGGTTGTATAGGTTACCCTATTAGATTATGTGCAAGTGCGCTTCAAGGCTCAGAATCAATCCTTTGAATTTGGTTGCGCTGATGTTGAGCGCGCATTGAAGACGTAATCTGAAATGAATTCAACAGCAATTATGTGTAGCCTTGCATGTTACAAAATTTTTTTCAAATTTGTCTTAGATTCCGGCTTCGTGCACGTTTCTTCAATTTTCGGTCGGTCATAGTTTGTATGGCTCAGAACTGTAAATTTGTGGAGGCGTGCGTATCGACGTAAAAAAAAAAAAAGTGCATCTTTAAGTATTCCAAAGCATCCTTGAAATAGAGAACCGGCTTGTTGCGGTCATTGATTCGAGATACTGTTCGAACATATCAATAGGCATTGAGTGCCGGCGGACGTATCATGCCGCTCCGCAGAGCATTCGGGAGCACGCCAACACTGCCAAACGCGACGGGGTGCGGTACCTGGAGACGCAGCTGGCCCAGGTGACGGACCCGTACACCGTAGCCCTGACGACGTACGCACTGCTCGAGGCCGGCTCCAGCGAAGCTCAATTCGGCTACAACCTGCTGGAATCCATCAAGAGAGATGCCGGTATGATTCCGTCCCTTCATCTTTGGGGCGCACACACAGGGGAAGGTAGTCCTTTGTTGTCGGTCCAAAACAAAGTCATTTTCATGTATTTAAGAACTATTGCGATTAGTAGCCCGTGCCAATTCTTCCGTCTTCCTGTCCGATTAGTCAGAGCGTTTGGTTTGGTTTATGGGGTTTAACGTCCCAAAGTGACTCAGGCTATGAGAGACGCCGTAGTGGGGGACTCCGGAAATTTCGACCACCTGCCGTTCTTTAACGTGCGCTGACATCGCACAGAACACGGGCGCCTAGCTTTTCGCCTCCATTGAAAAGCGGCCACCGCGGCCCGAATTCGATCTCGCGTCTGTGGGCATAGAAGTCGATCGCCCTAAGCACAGCACCACAGCGGCGAAGCTAGCTAGAGCTGCTTTAAGATTTTTATAGTATGGGCTGTCATGTTTGACGGAACTCGCTGGCCTGTTTTCCAGCTGAGTGCACTGTCGGGGGCGCGGCGCCTACGCGCCGTCTATAGGGCACCTGCCAGCCATGGCTGTTACGGAAGGCCAGCCAGAGGCAAATTTAACGTTGCGATTAAGAGCGGTGTTGAAAATCTTGCGAAGAAGTGAAGTTGGTTCCGTTTGCTGCAGAGGGGGCCGTCTACTGGAGCAGCGTGCCGATTCCGCCGCCCGTGATCGTGTCCCAGAGCCAGCGGCCGTTCCTGATGCCTCGACTGCCCCACCCGGAGGATTCGTCCGCTGTGGAGGCCACCGCGTATGCCCTGCAGGTCTACCTCAAACTAGGTGGCCTCTTCCAGGACCAGATCGTGCGCTGGCTGAACCGCATGCGCTCCACGGATTATGGCTTCATCGGCACACAGGTGGGCCTACTGTGGCTTACAGGCAGCAAACCGAATTTACCTCTCTCTAGACCGAAAATGGGTGGCTTCTTTTTCCACTTGTTGCCAACGAGAAATACTGGAAGCCGTCTTGAACTTTAAGTGTTTCTCAGAGAATGTATCCAAAACAGTCGAAATATGTACTAAAGAGCTACGGGCTTTAGCTGTGGATTTTACGTTGGTTGCGAAGTATAGTTTAGACCTGCGCATTTAACGTTAGTTCTGAATTTGGCTTCGCTTTTTCTGTCTTCCAGGACACACTCGCAGCGCTTGAAGCGCTTACACTGTACTCCTTCCGAACGCACGTCCGAGGGATAACAGAAATGAAGGTCACCGTGGAGTCATCATCAAACCCCGGCTATCCCAGCACCTTGCGCATATCGAAGGATGACCTAGCGCGCAGAAAGGTCTTTGAGGTAAGTATATCCGTGCGTTTTTTTTTTGTTTTTTTTTGTCAGCTTACAAAACTATGCCATTTGCAGAACGGGATAGCATATCAGCTTTGGGGATAGCTGACGCGCATCTCGGGGGGGGGGGGGGGGGGGGCAGAAAAGGAAGGGATGCTTACGGAGAACAGGTCGCCACAAATCAATTGATGGAGGGAGTGAATTACTGAGCAGGGTACGTCGCGATGTCAAACTATTCATTCTGCGTGTGCTCTAATAACGATGTCGGCTGCCTTACAGTCGGATTATTTGGCTGAGCGAATGAAATTATTGCAAATTACGTCCACCGACATTTCGACACTTCGTTGCAAGTGTGGAAAGCGAACTCGTGCGTGCAAACTGACTTGCTGCACCAACTATGCCATGAATGAGCTGATGAGCGGTTATAAATGTGTTAAAAGGCTATAGCATTGGAGCAAATTCAATGCTTTACCCATAGGGGATCAGATATGTCACAGTCGATTTGGACTCATTAATTCTGACTTCAAACGACCCGAAAAAAAAAAATACTGCTAGAATTATCTGAAATTTTTTCTATTTCGAATGATTCCGAAAACCTGAGCAGAACCTCCTGCATCATGGTGAATTTATATGGTGAAAAACTAGGCAAAAACCGCCTGTTTTTATGGTAAGAGCAGCGCGGCTATGACAATCCTTCGACAATGACTATCAAATGGGTGTTGATTTTAACAAGCACTTCGTGGCCTATTTATATTATGTATGTGCTATATTAGGCAATTTAATCGTTCTCTTTGTTTTACTGATGTTGCCTGCCCTGAGTGATGATTGTATTTTTATGCCCTGCATGCCTGGAGCTAAATGAAGGTCAGCAATATTATGTAACTAAAATAAGATAAATAATATTTCCCCTTTCCATCAATATGCCTTATCTCGTGCATCTTGTCAGCAGCGCCAAAGCCCGCAGTTTCTCCAGGAACTGAAATTAGGGCAGTGCCTTAAGTTTTGGGCGAGGGTGAAGGGGTGTTGAGAGTAGAGGAGACGCTGTAGTCAGTTTTGGTCAGTACAAAAAAAAAAAAAAAAAAGATAATTACAAATTAAGAGGGTGGCTTCCCAAGGACAAACGAGTGTGTGTGCGAAATCACTGATCGAAGCGAGCTCCTCCAAAATGGCAAGGGCCTCCCCGGCATCCTCCATGGTGCTGCGAGGTAGCGGCGATGCTCTCGCAAGCGGCTGCGTTGTGTTGACAAGGCTTCACCGTACAGCGTGTGAACGGCGCACAGGTTCGGCTCAGTGGAAGCTGTGGTCTTCCACCGCTTCCTTCCAGCGCGAAGCTAAATAAAGCGAAACAGAAACTAAGTTGCCGGCACATTTTCGCGGACGATTCGCTCCATTTTTCATCACACCTTTCACTGCGCGCATGGAAGAGGTGCGCGGTCGACTTGCAACATGCACTTTACGCTTGAGCAGGATTATTTCGAAGATAGCTGTCTGTGCCGATCATACTTGCATTCGGGAGCCCGTTCGAATTAACCGGTGTGAGACACGTAGCGCCCGGATGAGCGAGGAGCGAACAGCAATCTCGATTTTTAAATTTACGGTGGGCGAACCAACGAGGTTTTAGCAGTTTTACTTGCAGGTATCGTAGGTCACGCAGGAAAGAGAAGCCGCCGCGCCTGTCATAGCGCTGGTTTCGTTTTACCCAACGTTTTGTTTTACCCAGTTTTACCTCCTCTCCGCTTTTTGAAGGCGACGCAGGCTTGTGACTAAGTCGCTCTATCACTATGGCTCTTCTCTGGCCATGTGCCAAGTGGCAGGCCTTCCAAACGCGGCGGCGCCTAGTTCGAATCACGACCAGCTTTATTACTGTCATCGTTCGAATTATCCGTGACGAAACCGACTCGCGTTCGAATTAATGAACCTTTTTATGCATATATTTATATGGAGCTTGGCGGGACCAAGCAGTAAAGTTCGAATCTTTAAAATATTCAATTTACTAGAGTTAGAGCCAACGAACTTTCTTGTACAAGGAGAGGCGGGTGGCCAAAGCAAAAAATTTCCCGCTGGGACACGCATCCCCTCCCCCCTCTCCCCCCTCTCCCCCCTTCGCGACGATGAAGAGTTAAAGTGCGTTGCGCCTGCATGATCGCCCTCACGCTCACCGCCCCCTTATAGAGGTGCCAAGATATCAGCTCCAGCTGGTGCCTTGTGTATGAGCGCTGCTTCCGGAGCTCTGATGGCCTATGTTCGTATATTTCTTATGTACAAATGACACACACACAATAATTACAGTTTTGTTGCAAGATTCTGTTCTTGACACCCGAAGTTGAGTAAATTTCATTGTCTTCCCCTATATGCAGGTCCAACCGAATGTTTGGGGTCACTGCGACGTGCTGGCTCAGGGGTCTGGACTGTCCCTCATCCAACTGGATGTGACCTACAACGTTGATCGTGACTTCTTGCTTGTACCTCCAGCATATGAGGCTTTTGATCTCACCTTGTCGCCCCAGTTCTCCGGGAGGAACAGGTCACACATCAACATCCGCAGCTGTGTTCGGTAAGCAAGCCAGTAATTTTCGCGCCAACTTTGTTCTCCTCGCATATGCTGCTTTTATTTAAAAATGCTTCGAAGGTTTTTCACATTCAGCGAGGCTCTTGGCAACAACGGTGCAAAGAAACTATGCTTGTTATCCGCGGATAATTAATTACAAGCCACAGCTTAACTTGAATGAATTATAGGCTCTATGCTCAGCGTTTCCCACACTCTCTAAAGGTGGGTTCAGATGGGAGGACCGGAGCGCGGATGGTCCGCGCGCGCCAGCGCTACCCGCGCCCCACGTGACGTCGACGTCACTGCTCTGAGCGACGGCGAGAGAGCGGCGTGGCCTTCCGGGACCCCGGATCCCGGAGCGGATTGAATATGACAAGCGCCTTTCCCAGTCCGCGCGGAAGGAGCGTCCGCCGCGGACCGAGATTGTTTTTGCTCTTTTTGCTTTATCGTTGCTATTCAGTTCGAGCGGGGTATTGTTTGTTGTGCATGCGCTGCGTCGTTCGCTCTGTGTTCGCAGCAGTGCATCGTTTTTAGTGTGTGTTTGTGCTTGTGGGTGTGCCAGAGTTGTAGCTTTACTCGATTTCGAGTGCTTATTATGGGTGAAGTAGCGAAAAAAGCTCTGAGTGATGAAGCGACAGTCACGTTTTTAGCGCTCGTAGAGAGCTGCCCACCGATATGGAATATTGAAGACGCTTGCAATAAATGAAGGCTTTTTCGCGGAAGCTTCCTCGTCTTCCTCGCACACTTCAAATAGAGCAGCGAGATGACAGTTTCACTCGGCGTCCATGTTGAAACAAACGGTAGAATGGTTTTCGGCAGCGCGCGAACAGCGCTGAGGAGGAGGCTACACAAGGATGGTCCGCTGGCTTCGTGTGAATGCTCAACGGCCGGATGGTTTGGGCGGCTGAAAACGGCGCACCGCGACTGTTTTATTCGAAAAACTGCCGAGGAACCCTTACCGTGTGCGCCCGCGTTTGGCTGTGCGACCATGAATGAAAGTATCGCGTAGATTGTTGATGTCAACATCTCAAGAACCAGCGGGAGCAACTTAGATATGTTACAGGTTTGAAAACAGACGATATGGCCCGTAGTACTTGAAGCGCAGACAAGCGCAAGGAATGACGGGTTTTTCCTCCGTCAGTTCGCGAGCGCCACCTACTTGCTCCGCCCGGATTACGAGTGTTCGAAACGCAGAATCGGAACGCATGCTCTCCGCCGGATTCGGGCGCTCTGTCGCGGAGTGTGCGGGCTGCTCTGGTTCTGCGATTGGAATTTACCATGAAAAAGGCGCGTGGCATATTCAATCCGCTCCGTGATCCGGGGCCCCGGACCGAAGCCACCTAGAATACTTCTAGATGGCGTTGCTCGGACGGCCACACCGCTCTCGCCGTCGCCAGAGCAGTGACGTCGGCGTCACGTGTGGCGCAGGTATCCGCGCTCCGGTTCTCTCGTCTGAACCCACCTTTACACCAGTCCCATTGGGGGGAATTCTTAGAGTACAAATCCGACCGCCAGAGAGCGGCCCCCCTCACCATCATCCGCCTCCTTCCATCGCCACACTGCGACTGCGCTTTTCTCATCTCCACGTGACTCACCCCGCCCTTCCCCCTAGAGATGGGCAAGACGACTTACATCTGTAGAGGTGAGTAGGTTGCTCAGGAGGGGCCAGATCTTATATATATATATATATATATATATATATATATATATATATATATATATATATATATATATATATATATATATATATATATATATATATATATATATATATATATATATATATATTAATGGTAATAAAGCAAAAATATCAATTTTGGTCCTCAAGTGACTCAGCAAGCGGTGGCATTTAGCATCAGTTTCTGCCTGTGGTTGTGATTGCAGCTGCGGTTTCTGCCTGTTGAGATGACTGAGGAAGGTGATACGAAAAAACGTGGAACAATCGGACCACTTCGCTCTGCCTTTCTCCTCTCCAGAGCATGGCTCAGCTCCGGACACTAAAAAACATCGCGTACCATGCACGCTTGGAGTACGACAACATTGGCCTCGATCCCCTGACGCCCAGCCTCAAAGGCGTCAGGGTAGGATGGCCCCGAAGCGTCCCGTCGAATCCAGGTCCCCAGGTCTTCTGCTGCTTATGATGGTGACCTGGTGTCCAGTCCTTTTGTGTTTGGCGCGAGCGGCAGTTGTGCGACGAGCGCTACGGGCATATTGTCATTATTTTCCTCTTACCTCCCACTGACTTTTCACTTCTCTTCCGATCAGATGGATACTAGTTGTAGTCTGTGCTCTCTGTGTCCCCTTCTAGCTTCGTCCTCGTCCTACGCGCTATTTCATCAAAATAGTAAACTGCACGTTCGAGTGTCTTTTGAGACACGAAAGACTTGGTCTTCAAGTGGTGTTGTTGCACCAGCGAACAATGCACAACCAATCAGTTCCATGAGACATCGTTCGGACAGCAGCATGGCAATGAACGTCGCCATTCTTTGCCAATTAAGGCTTCTGTACTCTACCCCTCGGTGGCATCGGGTGTCACACTATATTACGCATACAGAGCCAGAGGGATTGCCGCGGACCATGGTCCGCGGCAATCCCTCTGGCTCTGTATGCGGACAAGTACACAGCGGATAAGTACGAGTATCGGTCCTCACTCGTCGACATGGAACGAAACCACATAACTGCAAGACAAAAAAAAAAAAATATATAAAGGGCGCACTAGCAGCAGTGCGCTCGCGGTACCCGCGGGAAGATCCGAAGGCAATGGAATAGGTTGTGACATTGACAAGAAAGGACGGTATAGTTGCTTTTTCGCTTTGCGTTTTGAAAAATCTCACCCGGCTCCGACAGACAAGGCTCACTGAACGAGAGAGAACCGACTTTTCAAAAGAACCGCCGTTCCAGCCATCAAGCAGATCTCCATCCATAGAACAAAAGCAAACGAACCACCTCACTCGCTCTCCAAAAGAACGGCGCACTCCACTCAAAAGACAGCCGAGGGCGAGAACATTATTGCCAATCTTGCGAGAAAGGACAGGAGGTTGCTTTCTCGCATCGCTAATAGATGGCGCGGATGTCGCACCCGCCTGTGATGGAAAGGTTCACTGAACGAGAGAACCAGCAAGCAACCAGCTCTCCGGAAGATCCGACGGCTCCGACCGCTCCGGGCGCTCCAGCTCCGACCACTCCAGATCCGACGGCTCCGGCGGATCCGGCTCCGACTTTGCGGATCCAAAGAAGATTCGGCTCGCTCCGTAGCGACCCATCCCTACTCCCCCCGCTTCGTCTTCTTTGTCTTGCTTCTCTTTCCCTAAGGCTGACCTCTTCTCATCCCTATTAATAACTTTGCTGTCGTGTCTTTCCCTCGTCGAAGCTCACCCTGTCTGTTTGCCATCGAGGCTTCAAATGGGGTAGCCCTAAAACTACTGAGCAGTTAAAATGTTGAAATTTACTTTTAAGATGAGCATTGAAAGTGGCGAGATGAGGCCCCTTCTCGCCCTGTCCGCTAATGTGGCCAAATGGCAGCTGCGCTTTCGTTCTGTGCGCAGAACGTTTCGACTTAATTTTGGAGCTAGGTTATCCTCTGGCCTCTTAACTTTTACTCCTGGCTGTATACACTTGAGCTTGCGTCACAGTGACAGTGCACAAAACAGTCGGCTCCTCAGCACAGATGCTCGCCGATTCAGTAGGCGAGCGCGGTGCGCTCCGGTGCATGCTTTTCTGTAACTATTTTGTAGGGTTACGCCTAAGCTCGTCATAATTTAGTTGTTGTTTTTTTCTTCTCTATAGCTTTCGATATCCCTCTTCACCACCTGCGATACTTTCGCTACTTTGTCTCGTGATGTACTACCCTACATATTAGTGGCAGTCTGCAACTGAATGTGCTAAATTAGGCGGGTCACTGTATCGTAAGAACGCCCTTTTTATTTTTTTTTTTAATAATGGCCATCTCGACAAGCAGCGAGCTCGGAGAAGTCGGTTAACCTACCTAGCGTCGGGGCGCGTTCTTTCGTTCACTGCGCGCCTATAAGGGCTATCTTTTGAACAATGAGTCATTCCTTTCTCGCGGCATTTCTGCTTTCTCATACATTCGGGCGCGCTGACTGCTGTCTCTGTGTGGTTATTATCATTTCATTTCTGCTCCAGCGATATAATGCCATTCCGTGCGCACGATATGAACTGTTCAAGTAAAGCAGCGTGCGCTAGAAATGAACTGATGCTGAGCCCCATACGCGACCTGTTAAGCCAAGCCCCAAGTACAAAGGCGGTGCGCTATGCTGCCCCGCGTGGCACCAGGGTCAAGTTACCTGAAAGTACTCCGTTATTATCTCATTTTTCTTTGCACTATCACATCGAAACGAATCAAGATTGTGCTTAATCTACATGTTTTACGTGTAATGCGTCTCATATTGATTTTCGAAGATCAGAAACATTCATTATTAAAAATGAGGCTGGCAAACGGTGCGAGCATTTTTCTGCTGACAGTTTTCGCAGTGCCCTTTTCGTCTAGGATACTGCAGCGTGTTTTCTTTCAACCTCACTCCCAGGTGGACAATGACTAATATGAGCGCTGCCAGTGGGGCGGCTGTTCTGGAGCTGGCCATTCCAACTGGTTACGTAAACTACCGGCCGCACCTGGACAACTACGTGAAATCAGGAGAAGTACCCCGACTGAGCATGGCTAAGGTCCTCCCCAGGACGGCCGTGTTCATGTTTGAATACGTAAGTGTATTCGTCTGGGGTGAGGAAAGGGGTGTATTCCGCAGGCAAACCTCGCTATAACAGTATGAAAAAAAAAAAAAAAGAAACTGTTTATAACGAAGGGATGGATGTTACGAAAGAATGTATATTCCCCTTGCAAGCCTCAATAATATCCCGCTTTTACGGAGTAAAATTTCCCCGTAGTGGAACAGACGACCCCAAGCGAACTCCACTGGCGTTTCGCCTTGAGTTCGTGGATTTGTAACGACGTTCAACAGTAAGTAAACTTAAATTACCGCGAATAACCCGCTCTGTTGAGCACTGCACGAAACACGCGGAAAACTTTCCTCTGCCTCTGTCAGGGCCTGCATTGAGCATATTCCTGGCGACTCGCTGGCGGAGGCTTCGTCGCAACAGTTTTGATGTTGAAACTTGCACGCGGCCCACGTTTTGTCGTTTTTATAGTGAAGTCTCATGGTTTACCGTTTTGCAGCTCCGTTTGGCGTGCTTGACGGTATCAACGTTTTGCTGGTTTCACCAGGCTAAAATTAGCTACAGCGGTGGGAACCGAAGGCTCTAAACAACTTACACGTACTGGTTACAGAGCTGCCACAAATAAAGCACTTGCATCGGGCGCAAAGAAATGCCAGACAGAGAACGACTTTGACGTCACACCGCGCACGCTGTTTCCAGCTCTCGGCAAGATGCAATCGCTAATGCCATATCGCCCGCAGTTTAAAAGAAATTGGAAGAAGCTGATGATCATATAATATATAATATTCATATAGTATTGTGGCGTCATAAGAGGAAGCAAACAAAAACGGGTACTCGCGTCGATATCGTGGCCGCATGCCCACTTCACAGCTTCCCGTATCAGTTTCAGCTCCTGGTAAATCTGGCTGAATATGTTAGTAGACCCTCCCTGTCACTTGCGACACTGCTCCCAAAGACCCATTTTCTAGGCGCTGAAGCGGATGCAGGCAGCGGCAAAACGAGGGCTCATATGCGACGGTGGCATATTCATTTGTGTTCGGCCGTGTCGTATCAACTTGTGGTCGGGAGCGTTCGGGGCTCGTGATGAAGGCTCCCTCAATACCCATCGGCGTACTGACTGCTAGGTAGGTTCGTTGCTCTCGGCTTACACGCGGCACGCGTAGGTTTGTTCGCATGCAGCAGTTGCGGCCAGTCATCTACTACTGCAACCAAGCTACGGCTATAATGGAGAGATCGCGGGGTCACATTGACTGGTAGCTCATGTAGCAGTAGAGAATGTGCTTGTGAGCAGCAAGGGTGCCTATTCTTTGTTTAGTGCCGCACAAGTGGCGCGAACATGTTTCTCATTAGGGCACTATCTACTGTCGCAGCTTACAAGCGAATGGACCTGCGTCAACTTCCTCATACAGCGCTGGTATCCTGTTGCGAACTCAACGCGGTACCTGAAAGCCAAGGTGTATGAATACGACGCCCCAGGTGAGATTGAGATATCGTATCTTACTAGCAGTTTCCATATGGCAGCAAACATTTTGGCAATGTTGCACGGTAAAATCTCGTTACTTCAGCCTTCAGAGAACCAAGAAAAAAATGTTTTAATTACTTGAAAGTTCGAACTATCAAATGGCCGTAAGAAACTGCCGAAAGCCGTTTGCATCTCAGTAATTATATCTACTGAACGTCTGGAATATGGTTGTCTATTCGTTTTAGATGGAAATGTGTGCTTCGCTTTGGCTATACGCACACTGTTAGGAATGTTAACAAAAGTTTCCAAAATCTTAGGTGCCTCCGCAACCCTTTTCGCTGTGTGACGCACTAGCTGTAGAGTGCATCTCACAAACGACCCCGTCGCGTTTTATGGTTGCTTCACCGCATAGAGGTTGATGTGAAGGTGAAGCATCCTCTAAACGTGATGGTTCAAGATCAGAGGAAGCACGTGGATGAAAGATAAATATGTGTATACGTTAAAACTCTGTCATTACAAAATAACGCTAAAAGGCCAGTGACGTGGCAAGCAGTGTCCGAAACGGCGCGACTGTCCGATGCGCGCTTCCGATGGCATAGGTCGGATGGCGTGAATTTCGAAGTTTCGAAACAGAAACTATGCTGAGGGGCTTACTTCGGCGATGGGTGAATTTGGTCATCGTCGCGCCTGCCACAGCGCGCACGTCCGAGGTGTGCTGGTGCTACTTTTCTTTGCAATTTAGGTTCAGGGAGGTATAGTTGGACAACCGGGTCGTACCTCAATGTGACCGCTCGACCGAATTACCTGGCGCGAGCCCGGCCGTGTTCGAATCAACGAGCGTCCGGCACCGCACGATGGACTTGCATGGCCATCGACTGCGCTCATAGTTCGAATTATTCGAATTCTAATGCAGACCAGGGTCAAATTAGAGAGAGTTTGCGGCAAAATTATATTGGCTGCAGTAATGTTTATGCTGCATTGGAACATTGCGTCTGTGTTAAAAGTTAATAGTCAGGATTCTAGGTTCTATAGAAAAAAATTGTTTAGCAATAGATGTAAGCATTACTTTAATATTAACTTTTAAATGTCTCAATAAAAATTAGGTGGCAATATTATATATTTTATCATAAATATTAGTTTAACATTCCAAATAAACATTGTATTAATATAGTCTTCTAAATGTAGTTATACTGTTTTAATCACTATTATAAAACAATATGCTTCAAGCACTGGGTCTCAGAACTTTTGCCCTGTGTTTAACAGCAAAGAAAAAAAATCGATGTTTTTCAACTAGCAATATTTCGCAACTGAATATATTCACAGTGCCTGCTGCAGGTTTTATACATAGCCCAATAATGTTATTAGAAAGGTATGCTTATTGCACATTCGCCACTTTCACTCACAAATACCTCTCAGTAGTGGCTATATAAGCCTAACTTCATGATACCCATTCAGAGGGTATGTTTTATGTTCTCAGGTACCCCGTCCAGGGCTGGGCTAGGCTCTCATTTCACACATGATCTTAAGTAGCCATAGAACATAACAAATCTCAAAAGAAGCAAATTGTCTTTTTGGGTAATTTCGATGAACACTACATCTAGCACCACAGTCACTGAAATAATTAATATGCCTGTGTAACATTTATATGGCCGAAACTAAAGTATGCATGCACTCTTTGGGACACTAATCAAGATATTTTTTCTGATACACTAGAATCAATACAAAGCTTTGTTGCTAGGTTCATCTTCCCTGCTTATTCTTACTATAAAAGTGTCACCAAACTAAAATTCTATGCTCAACTCTCAAATTTAACTAACCTGACTTCACATTTAAAGACCATGTCTATATCCTGAATGCTGTTGTCATTTTTCTCACTAGTGTGTTACCATCCCTGCCTGCTGCATCTCCAGCCACGCAAACCATGAAAAGGCTACTTATCCTCCACCTTGCTGCACTTTTGCACATCTGGATTTTTGTGTGCATTGCAAAAGTCTGGAATGGCTTGTCGAGCAACGTCATGCTGTATGCCGATCGCGATTAAGAACCTTCCTAACTGGCTGGCCTGTATTCTTGTGCAGGGTTGCATTTTACAATTTCTAAGAAAAACTCCATTAATACTTGTGAAATCTGTCATGTTGGAGGGGATCATTATTCAAATTACCAATCGAAGCAATGTTATGCCCTGTAATCCACTCCTTCATATAATACCCCTCGAATGGGGCCTCTGAGTTAGTAATAAGTAAAATACATAAACAGCTAGGCAAGTGCCATCATCCCCATCACTTCCCAGTGGGGGCAGCAGCTTCAAATGCTTCAATTCTATGCCGTTATAAATGTAAAGCACAGCGGGGCTGAATTAGTTTTTTTCGTAGCCAGTCGTAAATCATTTCATCTAGAAACCTGAAACCAGTCATGTCCAAGCTGGAGTCATTGAACTTCCTTCAGTTATTAGCAGAACTGAAACAGGTTATGCATTAACTTTTATTGCTGTCAGTCACTCCTCGAGCATACATCTTTTTAATGATGCCTATTTCAATTAATCTAGGAACAAATGCACCTTTTAACAATACAAAAAAGAAATTATTATAAAAAATAAAATGTCAGTTTAAATGACAGAGTAAATAAAAAGTGCAACATTTTCCCATGCTAAAGAGATGGTTCTGCAGTCCCTGCATGTTGTGCTGTATTATAAAACTCAAGTGTTGCCCTTGTTGGTCCTTGAAAAACATTAAGTTGTGGACCTTAATAACTGGCTAGCCTGCACTCTTGTGCAGGTTTGCTTTTTACTATTTCCAGAAACACTACATTTAAGTTGTTGAAATCTTTCAGTCATGTTCGGAGGGTATGCAAAAGGAGCCAACAGCCATTTACACATAAAAAGCATGAGGAATTTTATTTTGGTGTTGATCAGTGTGAAATGATAATAATGTAATCATGGAGGTAGATGATTAGAAAAGTAGAAGAAAAAACAACCACATGCTGCTTGCAGAATCCAAACCCATGACTTCAAAATGGGGAAGGTTGCGCATTCAAATTGGGAAGGTTGTTTTGATAATTATATGTAATATACATAAACATACTTATAAAGACATTAAGAAGGCTGGATTAATGTTTGACCAAAATGAAGAAGTAACACTGTTGCAATGCGTCGGTGCTACTGGGGTTGTTTGCTGAGGCATCTTGGTTTTGTAGCAGTAAGTGAAAGAATGAGCAATGGAAGCTTTGTGTAATTTGCTACCTTGAATGTGGTAAGGGCCAAAAATGTCCGGAAAAAACAGTTCAAAGATATATACTAGCAACTATTACATGAGTTTACAACATCATTTACAGTAGAAGGCTAAGCATTATCACATAATATACAACAGTTGGCAATTTTGCATTGTCCTGAGGCCCAAAACATGATGGCATACTAACAGGAACAAAAAGCCTATGCCCTTTTCCTGCACACTCAGTGGAAGTTAAGTAAAGGGAAATGCAGCATAGCAAACTAGTAACAGAAGTTGCATGCTAGGGTTAGTCTACAGTGCAGATATGATATGAATGACATATTCTGTAACATACTTTAGTGTCACACTAACAATGTTTAATCACCTGCTACTCGTTGCCACCGCTGGACACAGCCTGTCCTTGGATTGGCCCTCTGTGCTATGCCATCGCATAGAGCGAGCACTTTTAGTCCAGTCCTTCATTTGAGCTCACTTAAAAGCTGCTGTGTACAAAGCATTTCTCTAGATATAACAGGAATGCCCGCACAGTTCAAAACTAACCTCATAAATGCTATATTCTGGGTTTATTTTCTCAAAACCGAGTGTCAAAAATGCAAATAGCTTCACATGTTAACGAGTCTAAATGTTTATTTGATTGATTTAACCAATGCCTGAATGAAGCTGGTCAGCTACATTTCGCAAATTTGTTTGGCATGTATATACCTCACTTAGTGAAGAAGTTTCACACACTCCGTGCAATGGCAAATAGTTTGAATTTTGGAGCCTGTCAGCCTTGTACATTTTTGTCAAAGAGGTCAAGCTGTAACTACAGCATGGGCCCTGCTCCGTGTCTTAGTTTTTCACTAGGACTATGGGAAGGCCAATTATTGTTTGTGTCCTTTAGGCCTGAGTGTCACCGCCTCATAATTTCAGATGTGCATGCTATTGTAGACTGATCAGTCTTCTTTAAGACCACAATGCAGTATTTCATATGTGCAAAGTTGTTTTATGGCAGGGCTGTTTTTTGCTCATGGCTTTGTAAGACAACCATTGCCCCTTCAATGCATTTGCCTTTCCAGTAAACTTAGAGTTTGCATTATCCATTTGCAGAGAATTACAAGGAGAAGATATGGGAAAACTATGACCTCTATGTGCTAAGCATCTGTGAAGTGTGTGGTTCCTACCAGTGCCCATATTGCCCATACTTCAGCGCTGCTGGCATTCCTGCCCTGAACTGGACTCTGCTGCTAATAGTGGCAGTTCTTCTTGGCCAGGAAGTGTGTTCTCGAAGGAACTGCTGATGTTTCATACGTGAATTTTTTGCAGTGTGTGCAGGTTATGTATGGTAGCACCTTTAAGTCCTGGACTCTGGGCACGCTTAATGTGTTGTCATGATGTTTTCAGAACATTTATTGATGTGGTTTGGCCAGGTGGGGTAGGTGATGCTCGTAATAAGGGGTATGTTTGATATGAATCTCAAGGCCATTTGATGACTACTGAGGTATTGTCCTTTTTATGCACTTTCAGTGTTAAAGACATTGTGTTGGTTTTAGGCTCATGTTTTAGCTGTTGTTGCTTTACCTGTGGTTTGCCTGCGTAATATCTTTAATGAAGGTGGCTGCAAAGTTCACATGATGCTGCAAGTTGAAAGGTTGTGGAATAGGTTATCCTTAAAGTTGAAAAAAAAAAAGCAGTGCCATCTTATGTTGAAGATATGTGTTACTGGTGCAAAAAACTGTTATGTTTTGTTTTTGGAAAAGCATACTGACAAAATGATTAATTCACTTGCTGGAGTCAGTGTAAACCTTTCCTTCTAATGCACTGGAGCTTTCATGAAAGTGTGTTGCCAGAAGGGGAATAATGATTCATGCTCGGCATCATTTGAAAATTTAATGATTTGTTATTCAGCGCAAGATCGTTGATGAGGTAATGTTTGCAATGAAAAAACAAGCATCACTGTATTCCCTTTCACTCTAGTTTTATTAAAATAAAGAAACTTGCTACTTAAACAGGAGCTAGAAGTCTTGATGAAGGAAGAAGAGATTATGCCACCACCAATATGGCTTCTTAATTCTCATTTTTGTGTGTGGTCTATGTTATATGGCGCATCATTAATACTTGCCCATGCTTGCATATCACGACTGCGATAAAAGATATGATGTAAAGCGCAACATTTGTGAAAAGAATGGACGATGGACATATGGATGACTAACTGCTCTTGTGGCACTTGTGATGAACAGATTTCTTTTAAAAACTTGGACCAAGTGCATCAAAGGAAGGTGATGTTATTTAGGCCAGCAAAGTGCTTGCCATCGAGAACTGTGCAACTTGCCACCTGAATCAGCATTGTACTAGAGTTTACAATGTGGGCTTGGCCAAGTGAATGTCACGATCCCATTTGACCAAGAAGAGGAAGGGAATCTTAGTTTCCTATAGGCTAACAGCAGAAGCTGGAATGGGCTATATATATATATAAAAGAAACACAGGGGTTTTTAAGTGTATACTTTGTCACTGTATACGTGCACTGGCCTTGTCACTAGGTGTCAATATGTGAACTTGCTCATTCATATGGTTCAAACAGCTTGCAAAGCCAGTAATCATGAGCACATATTTAGCTCATTCCAAGCAAGCAATGCACAATCTTGAAGACATCTATTGTTGCGTACATATTGTCCCACTAGAACTTACCACACTGTTGCATTGTTCAACGATTAGTCTTAGGTTCAGGCCACATTACACTAATCATAGTATTACATTTGACCTGTAAGTTTGCTGAATGGTACAATCAGGGTCAAAACAACATATATGCAAGAGTGCAGTGTAAGTTTAAATGGTATGGTTGATGACATTTCACTCAACTTGGCACTGATTTTGCTATGCAGGACTTAGTTTGTCATGCCCAGCTGAATTGCGGCACATTTTCTGCTTGCAGTACTGCTCATTGAAACAATTTGGATTGCATGTGATAAATTAAAGTGCAGTTATACAAGTCAAAGTGCCCATTTCATGTGACAGAGTGCATAGCAGGCACGTGAGACCTTGTAAGTTTAAGGTGTAGGATGAATTGTTAGAATCTATTGCAGATGGGTATTATTAGGAATTTGGGACATCGGTCGGAGTTTTGCATGGTTTGCCACCTTGTTGTGCATAAGATAGAAATAATAGTGGTATTATTTTTTTTTTTGGAATGAGAAATTTACAGCAGTCGCAATGTTCTTGATCTGAGCGTTTGTATCTTTGTGGCGTTGCAGAAGACCCACTGCCTATGCTACAACATGTACCATCTCTTGCAAAAGTTTGTAGTCCATTGCCCTGTTGGAACAGATGGTACACACTTGTGAACTCACTGTATTACAGCTCTAAAACAAAATGGGTTAACTGTGTTGTGGATATGTAAATTGGTTTCAGAATGGTTTCAAAACAAATATTGGGCAAGGCAACAAAACTCTGCTGCCTTTGACACCTGCAAAGTCCCTCAGCTCTGCAAGAAACTAGTTCATTATCAGCAAAACTAGTATAACAAAAAGCACTGCATCTTTAATTGATGTGGTTTGGGCCATGTAGTGACGTTAGCTAGGAGCTGTCCCAAATTCCTGATCAGTAGTTAACTTGTGAAACAGAAACAGAATAATAGAATATATTGAAGAATACATTTCTGAAACATTATTAGAGGTTTCATTTAAAGTGCCACATTGAAGAATCACTGCCATGTATAACTACACTCAAACTTGTTTACTTAAAGCTTTGAAAAATAGGTGGCTGTGCTGTGAATAAGGCGAAGTGTGAACGTAACTTGTTTTAGATGCCGAGTTTTGTGAAGCTGTTTTTTTTTTATTCTTGCATTGTTCCACAGTGAGGTATAGGTATGTATAGGCGCACATGCTAACTGCTTAGTTTTTCTGGTGCACCCACATGGGCTGTGCAGTTTCATGATACCATCCAAAAGGCCTAGTGGGGCATAATCGACTGCAATCAAAAAGAGAAAGGTTGTAGTACCACCTTGTTGATTCCAGTTTTTGTCACAATTACTCATCTGGTTCTGTAATGTAACATCATGGTATGGTTGCTAATGAATGCATGGTGGGTGCAGCTGGAAGGTATGGAAGGAGCTTGCAGTTTAAGTTTGATAAATGTTGCTTACAAGTAATATTGTTAGCCCAAATTATCTCAATTTATATCGGCATGCACTTGGGAATTCTAAACAAGCTTGTGCAATTACTGTGCCTTGCCGTGAAGTTAATATTTTTCGTTGTTGTTGGTCCGGTGACTTTTTTTATGAATAATCTATTTCGTTTTTTATGTAAATCAGTTACCCTATAACACAAGAGAGTGCAAATATATCCAGTCATCATTTGCAATGAAGGCTGAGTGCATTGCAGAAAAGCCCGCATTAAACATGGTGTGCAATTTGAAATAGGACCTTTAAATTCAAGTACTTTATTCAAGCAGAGGGTTTTGTCAAAGTAAAGCCTGAAGAAAATTTTTGGGGTGAATACTACCTTTATATATTTGTTGACTTTGTTCTACCTTCTATAATTCTTGTTCTTTAAAATGGAATCATCGTTGGAGTTGCAAGCCCTCCTGCATCATAAAGAGAACATCTTTGTTATGCAGAAGTGTTATTTGTTTTGTGGGAAGAAAAAAGTGCATTCTACTCAATTAGATCTATTTTGAATTTCATTGACTTTTCCAACTTGCACAGGCATATCCGCTATCTGTCACTGCTGCCATACAGGTCTTCTTCTGTCGGACACAAAGCTTCATTGCGGAGGGCATTGCTGCTTAAACGGTAATGAAATTACTGGCAATTTTGGGTTCTCTTGATGCAAATCTGCACATGTAGATATACTGGTACGAGTTTCTACAGTCAATAATATCACTGCTATAACCCAGCCCCTGTACTGAGCATCATAACCTTATTGAAGAAATGTATCTGTAGGTTGCCTTATTTATTGATACTTTTAACAATGAACCTATGAAAGATATGAGAAATTGTGATGAGAATCAGTGGTAGATTTGAGTGCTGAAAGTGGCCATATGCTTGCAGCCCAAGACTGCTTTCTTTGGTCTTGGGGCAAATTTGAATATTTAGCTGTCTCCACTTATCTAAATTGAAGAGGATGCTTCAATAAACATACATTATGTTTGCACAACAGTACTTCGTTGCATGGGAGCACTGAGCTATTTGCACAATCTAATATTTTATTTTTGCACTTGTGCAAAGACTATGCAGTGTACAGAAGAATGTGTGTTGGTGTATGGTGGTTTTTTACTATTGTTAGCGACTGTAACCCGTGAACAACGTGGTTTCGAATATAGTTGTTTTATGTAGACAGCACAATCATTGCAACCTTATGTCATGCAACATTTCATCATATCATTGTTGCTGGAAGTAGAAGCAATCATGTGTGAAGGAAGTGAGTGGTCAATAGAAGTGGCTTGCAGACAACATACAGCATTGAAAAAATATCTTCTGAACAGGCCAAGTGTCTGACATCTGAAGGCAGCTTTCTTCAAACAGACACAGTATAAGCAGGTTTTCCATATAACAAAATATGCTGCTAAAGGGCTGTCAACCTATTGCCTAAGCCCATGAAAAAAGCGGGTCATCAAATTACGAAATGCATGTTAATATCCTGAATTCTTGAAACACTACACCATTAGTTGTCCTCTTAAAGCACCTGTAATGCCAGTCATCACTTTATATAGTGGTGCTACCATTGGCAACTGTACCCACCGCTTTGGCTCAGGCTTGTGATGTGATAAGTGTAAAAAATGCAGCCTCACTAGTGTTTTCACTTTTATCTGCTCGTTAACCTGGTACACGGGGTTATAGTCAAGATGCACAAGCTGAGATTAGTGTGTTGCCCATGTTGCATAGTAAATGCAGCCCAGAATCTCATTCGTGTACGTCTGTTATAGGCATCCCATCATTAAGACTTGTCACTGCCATAGCTGCACGGAGAAATTATTGCATTGCTTTACTGTAAATTGTGTCTGAGAGTAGAACCTGTGAGTGTTCACTTTCTTAGTGCATTCATTGTTGTTGTTGTGTGCCTGCACGTATTTGCATTCTCGAGGGTGCCAGTCACTGGGGAAGTGTGATGTATTGGACGTACGAGCATGTGGCATTGAGACTGCATTTTCTTCATCTGTCAAACAGAAACTGGATTCACATTTAGAGGATTTGCACAAGAATGTATGGTGTACAAAAGCAATATAACATACAAGAGTTTTTATACTTCTTCTGAGACTTGTCTTTTCTTTCTACATGCTGCCGTCCTAAGCATATGGGTTTACTGGGGAGGGATAGAGCTCTGCTTCTCTTTGATTTATAAGTCTATAGCCATCTAGTACAGTTCCTGTCACTAACAGAATTTTGGCACAAATGTGCTCCCTTCCCGACTTCAGCAAAAATGTCTTGTGAATATGTATATCTGTCGATAATGCTACCAAACAATGTGTGTTACGCAATATTGTAGTAGAGGCATGCCAATGAAATTGCAGCAACAGTGTCAGTAAAGTTGCAGGTTCTTTTTTTCTCGTGAAACTTTTTTGGACGACATGGAAGCCTCAATCTTGAAGTCCGCGTTCATGAAATGTGTTCAGGGAACGTGTGCACTTGACTTCTCCCAGCGGTGATAAATCAATTTACTAACAGTCGAAGACCGATCTTTCGGATTCGCTAGAGATCGCGAAAATGCCCGAAAATTTAAATTTATTAAGAAAAGTTTCTTTAAACGAACTTCCGATTGGCACATGTTGTAAGGTCAGCAGTTTTGTGTCCATTCTGATGCTTGACTGACTCATCGCGCAGTGTTTAAGTGTAGAGACGACGGGCGGCAACCAGCGTTCCATGGCTGTACTGCCGCTGCCCTTTGGCTGGCGGAGGCGCACGCTTCGTATAGACCGTCTCGGCGAAGTACAGACGCGAAAGCGAGCCGGCCCTGACGAGTTCGCTGAACCGTCGCGTTTTGAGGGTGCTTCACCGCACAGTTAAGTCCATGTCGTGAAGAATCCACAAAACGCGGTAGGGCCGTCTGTGAGAGGATCCACTGCTACTGCGTTGCACTGCGACCAAACGCGCGGAGAATATGAGCCCTGCATCTAATAGGTCTTTTCTAGCATGAATTTTGTTTTATTCGCTCACATTTTCGACTCCCTTGAAGCCTGAATTAACGACATTCCGCAGTACATATAATATATAATGAGGCTTGTCTATAGGCAGCGGTGCCGCGGCGGTTTCGAATGAAGCCCGAAAAATCGAGTAATCGGACGCTATGCGTCCGATATTGCAGGCGCTCATATACGTTAGTTCTATGGGGCATGTCGTGGTACCGCAAATGTCCAAATAATTCATGTCCGAAAAATCGGAGGGCTCGAAATTTTCGGTCGGTGACTTTACTTTTTCAGAGTCTAGGTATAACGAAATAACAGATATAGCGAAGTTATTTCTCATTCCTGTCGACTTCGTTATAACCGAGCTAGACTGTATTTAAAAAACGCAGCTTATTGTTTTTTTTTGTTTTCTAGGCAGTTTTAACTAAGCGCTGCAAGTGCAGGAACGACTATAAAATCATATTTTCGCTAGACATTTGGAACCTTAGACCATTCCCATCAACATGTTCATAACAGTATAGTACAATTTACCAAAGTTTCCTCACAGACGACTTGAGGAGTGTGGTTCTCTGAACATTTTCCAGACTATGGAGAAAGGAAACAGCCTTCTTTATGATTATAATTAATGAACCGTATACGGTTCTTCGCAGAACAGAAAAACTCTACCTTACACAAAACTTCGATAGAAGCACAAGCAACATGTGCACATTCAGTGTACAGATGCTCAGCACAGCTAAAATAGCTGATCAGGCATGAAGCCTCATGCTAGCTTCCCCTTCCATTGCGTCGCCAGCCCCTGGAGGCGGGAGCACTTCGAATCATTCCCAGTGCCAAGATAAAGGCAAAACACTTACATGACACTTCTCGAAACCCGGAGACACTGCTGAGGGTTCTGGGAAAGAGAACTAGCTGCAATAGTAATCGGCGTTAATCGGCGTCTATGATGAAGACTGTAGCCCTCGGAAACGTGAACAAGACGAAGGGGACGCCACAGCGCATACGATTTCTCCTTCACATCGTGCGTGTTTCCGAGAGATACAGTCTTCTCATGAACAACCAACTTGTCCAATTAGCTACCCTCATCGAATCTGAGTCCTTCTCCCTGAGAGCTTCCTGATCTTGCTGAAACGAACTTTCAACCGCTGCCCGTCGTATCACCAATGTCGCTGGTAGGAGGATCAGGATTGTGCACCGAAATGCGCATGAGGCCGTACCATGCCTTCGTGGTCATTCAAGAAACCTGCTGCCTTTTCTCTTCTCCAGTGGACGCATTTCAAAAACACAAAGGTGGCAGTATACATACATCCACTTCAGTGCGAAGTGTGTATATATATATATATATATATATAATGCCACCAATTTAATCCCACCAATGCAATCAATATGCAGAAGACTAAGGTAATGTTCAACAGCCTCGGGAAGGAACAGCAGTTTACATTAGGTAGCGAAATACTGGAAGTAGCAGGCGAATATGTCTACTTAGGACAGGTAGTAACCGCAGACCCGGACCACGAAAAGGAAATAAGAAGAATACGATTGGGATGGAGCGCATTTGGCAAGCACTCGCAGATTATGACTACCAGCTTACCGGTATCGCTCAAGAGGAAAGTATACAACAGTTGCATCTTGCCTGTACTCACCTATGGGGCTGAAACGTGGAGGCTAACCAAGAGAGTTCTACTTAAGTTGAGGACAACCCAGAGGGCTATGGAACGAAAAATGGTAGGGGTAACATTAAGAGATAGAAAGCGTGCAGAGTGGGTCAGAGAAATAACTCAAGTTACCGACATTCTAGTAGAAATTAAGAAGAAATGGACATGGGCAGGACATATAGTGCGAAGAGAGGACCGATGGTCGCTGAGGGTAACAAACTGGATTCCAAGGGAAGGAAAGCGTAGCAGGGGGCGGCAGAAAGTTAGGTGGGCGGATGAGATTAAGAAGTTCGCAGGGGTAAAGTGGATGCAGCTAGCACAGAACCGGGTTAAGTGGAGAAATATGGGAGAGGCCTTCGCCCTGCAGTGGGTATAATCAGGCTGATGATGATGATGATAATGCCACCTGACGGTTTGAGGTAGCGCTTGAACGACAAAGAAGTTGGAGACTCTCGCGCGCTTCGGCTAGTTAGGACTGTGGACTCTTGAGCTTGTGTCTTCGTGTTACCGTTTCTCGGGAACCTCTCTCTTGACTGTGTGTATCTGCCCCTGTTAAAAATGAGGTAACTGTAGTTGGTGGGCTACGTACAAGACCAGCAAAAAGATGTTCTTTAACCCCATGCATGAGGCGGCGCAGCTTTCTCTCTTCAGACATGTTGGGATCCGCACGTCGAAATAGTTTCGTCATGTCCTCAACATACATCATGACGGACTCGTTTGGCATCTGTTTTCGAGATTGTAGAGCACATTCTGCTCGTTCGCGCTTATCCAGGCTGATATACGCCTCTGTGATAAGACGGCGGAACTGAGGCCATGATGTTATTGAGCCTTCTCGGTTCTCATACCATGTCAAAGCATGGTCTTCCAGGCAGAAAATGGCGTTCCGTAGCTTTAAGTTGTCGTCCCACTGATTAAAGGATGCGACTCGTTCGAACTGAGTTAGCCAATCCTCAACGTCTTCATGCGCAGTGCCATAGAACGATTTCGGCACTCGGGGGTTTTGAACGTAAACAGGAGTACCTTGCATGACTGTCGTAGTGCTTTGCGTGGCTGGCCGGAGGCTCGTTGTTGAAGTGGACTCCAAGGGCCCGTGTTCGGGAGGAAGGCCCAGGTTCCTCCGGCTGACGCGATGAACTGGTGTGTCCACAGGCGAAAGCTCGGTGTCGTTGGTTCGCGGAGGGGTGTGCGACATTGAGAGGACAATCACCCAGCGGCTCCACCAAAACTGTCACGAAGACAGGGATTTATGGGTATCGGCAACAGGGGCAGATACACACAGTCAAGAGAGAGGTTCCCGAGAAACGGTAACACGAAGACACACGCCCAAGAGTCCAAGAGTATATATATATATATATATATATATATATATATATATATATATATATATATATATATATATATATATATATATATGCGTGTGCTGACACAAGCTCTACGACTGACCGCCGAACGTTCCCTCGACTGTTCACGGCGTAGCGCCCTGTGCAAGGTCATTACAAGTGGTGGAGGTAACAGCAATCCCCTCAACCTGGAGCTCCGCAGCCGAGCGTTGCCTACCACTTCCGCGATGCCTGAGACCGCCAACCAACCGCCAATTCCACCCCCCTCCATCACCTGTTCCGGCGCAGCGCGGCAGCGTGACCCAGCCATCTTCAGTGGCACCGATGACATGGATGTGGAAGACTGGTTGGCATCATATGAACGCGTAAGTGTTTACTACAAGTGGGACGACACCGTGAAGCCCACAAACGTTATCTTTTATTTGAGCGACGTTGCCAATCTCTGGTTTCGCAACCATGAAACTGACATCCCTACCTGGACGGCTCTCAAGGCTAGCCTGACCGATGTTTTTGGCCGTCCCACTATACGTAAGCTTCGCGCCGAGCAACGCTTGCAAAGTCGGGCACTACAAACCGGCGAAAACTTCGCAAGTTACATAGAGGATGTCGTCGACCTCTGTAAGCGCGTAAACCCTACCATGAGGGACGCCGATAAGATCAGGCACATTATGCAAGGCATTGACGATGATGCCTTCCAGATGCTCGTCGCCAAAAACCCGCAAACTGTGTCCGATGTTATACGCTTCTGTCAGAGCTTCAATGAGCTGCGCAAACAGCGCTTTTCCACACGACGTGCTGGTCTTCAGCAGGCCACCCTTTCCAGCTTGGCTCTCTCCGGGGTCGATGCCTTGGATCAACAGTCGCTCATTGAGCACATTCAACAGTTTGTTCGTGAGGAAGTCGCACGCCAGCTTTCCTTGTCTGCCTGCCCGCCAGCGCCTGCGCTTGCGCCGCCGCTCACTCCCACTTTTCAGCGTGTCATACAAAAACAGGTCGATGAGGTTCTGCAATCTCCTCAGCAGCCCCCGGTCGCGGCTCCTCTCACGTACGCTGATGTTTTGGCGCGGCCACGGCCCTCACGTCACCCCTGTGTACAGCCGGCCTCCCCTCCTATACCAACCTCAAGGACCTCAGCAAACTCAGCAACCTGCAATCCCCGCTTATTGTCCGGTTCTCCGCCGTCGATCACAGCCACAGCCTTCCAATCCCTGGCGCACGCAAGACAACAGACCTATTTGCTACGCCTGTGGAGTCGCCGGCCATGTGACTCGTTTGTGCCGCGTGAGCCGACGTACAATCTTTCCCCTTTCCCCATCCCCCTCGCCCGCGTTCCCTGAACCTCCCCGGCAGTTCTCTTCAAGTTAAGATCGCAGCTCTCACCGCTCGCCGTCTCCTGGCCGTCGTTCCCGTTCTCCGATGCTCCGCCGCCAATCAGCCATTCACACGGAAAACTAACGGCCGCAGTTCCGGAGGCAAGAACTGCGCCATCGGGGACTGATTCAAAACCTGTTTCTGTACCAGCCAACATTATTACCATATTCATTGAGGGAGTTCCTGTCGAAGCACTTGTGGACACTGGCGCAGCCGTTTCAGTTTTTAATTACGCCCTCTGTCGCACTCAACAAAGTAATGACGCCGCTTACTGCCTTTTCTCTTCGCACCGCCAGCGCTCAGGACATGGAGGAAGGAAACAACTTGCTCAGGACATTCGACCATTAGCCGCCTGCACCGCCCGCCTTCTCATCGACGACGTTCCCTACACGATAGAATTCATCGTCCTCGCCCGCTCATCACATGAAGTCATCCTTGGTTGGGACTTCGTCTCCAATCATCACGCATAATAGACTGCGCCCGTGCTCAACTTGAGTTATCACCCCTCAATGACAATTCTTTCGACGTATCCGGTGCTGCTGCCGCTACCGTGCATGTCGCAGAGGACACCGACGTTCCGCATTTCTCCTCAGTGCCTGTGCCTCTTGTGCTGCTCTTTCCGACGCCACTGTTATCTACATACCCTCGTTACGATGCGCTGACCAAAAATCCGTGTTGCTGCCCCATGATGTGCTCACAATTTTTCGTAGCTGAAGTGCTTTTTATGTTTGTAATCCGTGCCCTGCCCTACCACTTTGCTCCGTGGCCAGTCGCTGGGTAGCGTTGCCTTGCTCGATTCCACTGCCACCTACCCCTTCGTCGATACCACCGCCGGCTTTCAGATCAGTGCCATAACGCCTCTTTCTGTCGCCACTCCATCTTCCTCGAAGTTTTCCACCGGTCCATCGATGCTGGTCTGACGCCCTTGCAACGAGCCCAGCTTGTCGCCATCCTACAACGTTTCGCGGCTTCGTTCGACTCCCAGCAACCTTCGTTGGGACGCACAACTACCGTTACCCACCGTATTGATACCGGCACCCATGCCCCTTTGCTCCAGCGTCCGTACCGTGTCTCAGCCTCTGAGCGCTGCATCATTGACGAACAGGTGACCGACATGCTCCAGCGCAACGTGATCCAACCGTCGCATAGCCCTTGGGCGCCTCCGGTCGTCCTGGTCAAGAAAAAAGAGGGTTCCATCCGATTCTGTATAGATACTGCCGACTGAACAAGATCACTCGCAAGGATGTTTACCTTCTCCCTCGTATCGACGACGCCCTTGACTGCCTGCAGGGAGCTGAGTTCTTTTCTTCATTAGACCTGCGTTCCCGTTACTGGCAGATGCCGATGGCAGAGGCCGATCGCCCAAAAACCGCTTTCATCACACCCGATGGGATGTACAATATTTTATTATACTCCTTTGCCTTTTAACCTAACCTGTCTTTTATCCCTGTCGCTCACCTCTTTGATTTTTGCTACCTCCTTGCTATCCCTTTATTTCCGCCGCCCCAGTTAAGGTGCTTCAGCTCATTTCGAAAGAAGATACCGGGGCAGGCAAGAAATCGTTTTTCTTCCTTTATTATTTTTATTTCATTCTATAATAAAACCACTTACTACTACTGCACCCGATGGGCTCTATGAATTTAATGTCATGCCATTCAGACTGTGCAATGCCCCTGCCACATTCGAACGCATGATGGACAACCTACTCAGAGAGTTAAAATGTTAAAACGACGTTGTCATCTTTTCCCCGGATTTTTCATCTCACCTCCAGCGCCTTGAGATAGTTCTGCGATGCCCGACCGACGCTGGACTCCAATTAAATTTAAAGAAGTGCCGTTTCAGAGCACGGCAGCTAACCATTCTCGGACATGTCTCCAAGGGTGGCGTTCTTCCCAATCCGGCAAAATTACGCGCTGTGGCAGAATTTCCCAAGCCCACTACTGTAAAAGAACTCCGCAGCTTCGTCGGCCTCTGCTCTTACTTCCGCCGCTTCGTTCTCAATTTCGTCTCAATCATCGACCCTCTGACCAAGCTTCTGTCCAGCCACGATCTTTCAGCCTGGTCTCCACACTGTGATGAAGCCTTCGCGACACTCCGCCACCTTCTGACGACTCCGCCAATCCTGCGTCATTTCGACCCTTCTTCTCCCACGGAAATCCACACTGATGCCAGCGGCGTCGGCCTTGGCGCAGTACTCGCTCAGCGGAAGTCTGCCTTTGATGAGTACGTTGTCGCTTACGACAGCCGGACCCGACAAAAGCTGAAGCAAACTATTCCGTCACCTAGAAATAATGTCTGGCTATCCTCTGAGTAATAGCCAAATTTCGCCCCTACTTGTATGGCCGTTTATTTGATGTCGTCACCGATCATAACTCCCTCTGCTGGCTGTTTTCTTTGAAAGATCCTTCCGGTCGACTGGCCCGTTGGGCTCTGAGGCTCCAAGAATACGACATTAACGTCGTCTATCGCTCTGGTTGTAAACATGCAGATGCTGATGCCCTCTCACGTTCTCCTTTGCCGTCTGAAGCCACTCCTGCTATATCCGTCCTCATGCCCGCCGATGTGACATCCGAGCAACGCAAAGACGCATGGATCGCTTCACTCCTGGATTTTTTTATCTGGCCGCTCGTCACGACCTCCTTGCCGCGCTCTCCGTCGCCAGTCTCACCATTTCGCCATCAGAGACGAGCTCCTTTACCGTAGGAATTACGTTCCGGATGGAAGAAAGTGGTTGCTTGTTATTCCGACCCATCTGCGCTCTGTGATTTGCTCCTATTACCACGATGATCTCCAGTGTGCCCACGCCGGTTTATTGAAAACCTTCACTCGCCTGCGACAGTGGTACTACTGGCGTGGGATGTACCGTTATGTTCGCCGGTTCGTCCAGTCCTGCCAAGAGTTTCAGCACCGAAAGAACCCACCTCGCCAGCCCGCCTTCTCCTCTGCAGCCGCTGACCTGCCCAGCTCAGCCATTTGAGTGCGTTAGAATTGACCTGTACGGCCTTCTTTCTAGCACATCAACAGGCAATTGCTGGATCATCGTTGCAATTGATCATCTCACACGCTACACCGAAACGGCGTCTTTGCCATCTGCTGCAGCCCAAGACATTGCCTCTTTCATCCTCCATCATAACATTCTTCGCCACGGGGCTCCCAAAGAATTGCTGAGTGACGAAGGTCCCGCCTTACTTTCTGAAGTTGTCGAAGCTGCCCTTCGAGAATGCAAAATCGTTCACTGCTTCACCTCTGCGTACCATCCGCAAACAAATGGAATGGTTGAGCGTTTCAACAGCACCATGGGCGACACGCTATATATATATATATATATATATATATATATATATATATATATATATATATATATATATATATATATATATATATATATATATATATATATATATATTTACGTGGAAGATTTACAGTCCCAAAGCTGTCCGCACAACTAGCGTTGATGAGGGCACCGATTTCACAACACTCAGGGTCGTCGTCTTCTCGGAGCCTGTTGCACTTCTTCATCCTCATCACGAACAGCGAATACAGCTAAGTAGCACTACCCCCCCCCCCCCCCCCCCCCCGCGGGAAAAGCACAGCCCCGGTGCGGTCTATGTTAGCGAAATAGAACGTTGATAATAGGGCTTTAGACGGGACACATGCACTATTTCGGAGGTTGGAGCTGTGGACGGGGACTTCGGAACCACAGATTCAACTTCGTATAGTGACATCGGTCACGGGGCGCAAAACACGGTAAGGGCCGGTGTAACGGGGCAAAAGTTTTTCACACAAGCCCACTCGACGGCATGGGAGCCACAGCAAAACGAGAGAACCAGGAGTGTAGTGGACATCACGGTGGCGGCTGTCGTACCGGATCTTTTGGGAGTCTTGGGATGCAGAGAGCCTGGCATGAGCTATCCGGCGGGCATCATGAGTGCGGGTGACGGCATCACTGGTGTAAGTACTGGTGGCGTCTGCCGCGGGTAGAGAGGTGTCGAAGGGTAGTATCGGGTGTCGGCCAAATAATAAATAAAATGGGGAGTATCCAGCGGTAGAATGGACAGATGAATTGTAGGCGAATGTGACAAAGGGGAGATGAACGTCCCAATCTCGATGGTCGTCAGACACATACATGGCCAGCATGTCTGTGAGGGTACGGTTTAGACGTTCCGTGAGGCCGTTGGTCTGGGGGTGATATGCGGTGGTGAATTTGTGGCGGACGGAGCACGAACGGAGAATTTCGTCAACCACTCGCGACAGGAAACAGCGGCCACAGTCAGTTAGTAGTTCACGAGGAGCACCATGATGAAGAATTACGTTTTCTAGAAGGAAGGCAGCGACGTCTGTGGCGCAGCTGGTCGGGATGGCTCGGGTAATAGCGTACCGAGTAGCGTAATCGGTGGCGACGGCGATCCATTTGTTCCCCGAGGTGGAAACTGGAAAGGGGCCAAGGAGGTCAACGCCTATACGGGAAAACGGGTCAGTTGGTATGGGTATCGGCTGCATATGACCTGAAGGCGAAATTGTGGGCTTCTTCCGACGCTGACACAGTTCACATGCGGCAATGTATTGCTGGACGGAGCGATAGAGCCCCGGCCAGCAGAAGCGTCGGCGCAGGCTGTCGTATGTGCGAGAGACACCCAGGTGGCCAGCCGTGGGAGCATCATGAAACTGTTCAAGGATGGTGGAACGCAGGTGTTGGGGAACGACGAGCAAAAGGTCTGTGCCATCTGGTCGCATATTATGTCGGTATAGGGTGTTGTCGTGGAGCACAAATAAGGCGAGAGATGGGTTAGGGCGGTCGGAGGTAAGACGGAGGATAATGGAATGCAGAGAAGGATCTAAGTGCTGTTCCTTGGCAATGTTAGCAAAGGCGGAAACAGACAAGACACATGCGTCATTGTCAGAGTCTGTAGGACTAGGGGAGTCGACGGGATGACGTGACAAACAGTCTGCATCTTGGTGAAGCCAGCCGGACTTGTAGACGACGAAAAAGGTGTATTCTTGTAATCGTAGCGCCCAGCGCCCCAAACGGCCAGTAGGATCTTTGAGAGAGGAAAGCCAGCACAAGGCATGATGGTCTGTTATCACAGTAAAATGGCGGCCAAACAAATAAGGGTGGAATTTCGTAATAGCGCAGACAAGCGCCAGACACTCTCGCTCTGTAATAGAGTAATTTTGTTCGGGTTTTGAGAGGAGGCGGCTGGCATACGCAATCACCCTTGTAGGGCCGTGTTATCGCTGAGCGAGTATAGCTCCTATTCCATGGCCACTTGCGTCGGTACGGAGTTCAGTATTGGCGGAAAGGTTGAAGTGGGCCAAACCTGGTAGAGTAGTTAGAGCAGCAATAAGCTCTGAGAAAGCTGCAACTTGTTCAGGCCCCCAATAGAATGAAACATCTTTCTTGAGGAGTTGGGTGAGCAGACGAGCAAGGACTGCGAAGTTCGGGACGAATCGTCGGAAATAGGAACATAGGCCAATAAAGCTTCGGACATCGCTGGATGAACGCGGAGTGGGAAAATCTCTGACGGCACGTATCTTGTCAGGGTCAGGCGGAACACCGGAAGCATTAACCAAGTGGCCAAACACTTTGATTTCCCGATGGCCGAAACTGCATTTCTTTGAGTTGAGTTGCAGGCCGGCGCGGCGGAATAGCTCGAGAATGGTAGAAAGGCGAGAGAGGTGGCTGTCAAAAGTGGACGAGAAAACAATGACGTCGTCTAAGTAACAAAGACAAGTCGTCCACTTGAAGCCGCGCAGCAATGAGTCCATCATCCGTTCGAAAGTTGCAGGGGCGTTAGATAGGCCAAAAGGCATGACTTTGAATTGATAAAGGCCGTCAGGGGTGATGAACGCTGTTTTTTCATGGTCTCTCTCGTCGACAGAAATCTGCCAGTAGCCGGAACGAAGGTCGATGGATGAAAAGTAGCTGGCTCCGTGCAAACTATCAAGCGCGTCGTCGATGCGCGGAAGAGGATATACATCTTTTTTGGTTATCTTATTCAAATGACGGTAGTCAACGCAGAATCGCTAACTGTTATCCTTCTTCTTGACCAACACGACAGGGGATGCCCAGGGGCTACTGGAAGGCTCGATTATGTCGTTCGCTAACATCTTTTCGACCTCCGTTTGAATGACGCGTCGCTCGGCAAGCGAAACACGATAGGGCCGCCTGTGAATATGACTGGCGTCCCCGGTGTCAATGCGGTGGGTGACAACTGTTGTTTGACCCAATGGGCGGGTACCGAAGTCGAAAAGGTCACTGTAGGTAAACAAAAGCTTGTGTAACCCAGCGGCGAATTCAGGTTGCAGGTCAGCGGCAATCATGTTGTTAAGCGGATCAGGGCGCGATGTGGACTACGAGGGGTTGTTGGCAGGGACGACAGTTGTATGATCTGTAGACAGAGCTGAAATGGCACAATCGGTAATCGGGGACAGCGGAGCTAATGAAATTCCCTCGGGCAGAACTTGAGTTGAAAAGCTGAAGTTAAGGACAGGGAGAGTGGTGCGGTTCTGGGAGATGTGCACAATTAGATGAGGAAGGGTGACGTGCCGCTGCAGCATGACATCAGTAATGGGACAAGCGAGATAATCGCCATCTGGAACGGGTGGAAATGGCGACATAGGGATGTAAACGGCAGTTTCAGGAGGAAGGCGGCTAAACTGTGCTGATCGAAGGCGGGGTGAGCAGGAGGGGTCTTCAGAGCAGAGCGGAAGGTCCAAGCGAAGTAGGCCGCTAGAGCAGTCAATAAGGGCAGAGTGGGCTGTTAAGAAGTCAATGCCAAGGATAACGTCGTGGTGGCATTCATGTAGGACGGTGAACAACACTGGGGCATGACGGTCAGCAATTGTAACTCGCGCCGTACACATGCCAACCACGGCAGCAGGGCTTCCATTGGCGACGCGAACTGTGGACGAGACAGCTGGCATAAGGACTTTCTTGAGGCGACGGCGAAATGAAGAGCTGAGAACGGACAGTTGGGCGCCTGTATCAATTAGAGCAGAAACGGGAACTCCATCCACAAGGACGTCGATACGGTTATTTTGTAGGGTAGGGGTCAACAGAGGTTTTTCGGTCCGGGTCATAAATGCGGCGTCACCTCCGGGAGCTGCATTGGCTAGTTTTCCGGTACGTGGCCAGAATAGGACGGTGGCGAACTGCGGCGAGGAAGACAAGAACGCGAACGTCGTGCTTGCGGGGATGGGGAACGGTTGGCAGCACGGACAGTGGAACCGGGGTCAGCACGGGTCTGGTCGGGGCGAGGTGGGGAATAGCGAGGGGCATAGTCTCCGCGGCGGTCGACGTAGGTGTACTGACGAGATGGCGTGTACCAGCGACTACGGCAGTGGCGGGAAATGTGGCCAACGCGAGAACAAGTAAAACAGATGGGGCGATTGTCGTGGGTACGCCATTCATTTGGGTTGCGGTAACGATATCGGGGCGAGAAACCGGCGTTGGTTGAGGCGGCTGCAATTACTGGAGGGGCAGGTCCTGAATCCGTGGTGTCGGTGGTGCTGGTAGAAGGGAGGCCCATATTCGCAACCTCTTGGCGAGCAACAGCCTTAATAAGTGATGTAGTAGCCAGGGTGTTGTCGGGTGTATGCGACAGCGAGGCCGCGGGAGTCATTGCCTCAAGCTCTTGGCGAACAATGCGTGTCAAGTGCTGTCGTTAGCAGGCGGTCGAGGAGTCGGGATATCGATATAGGAGGAGCTAGCAGCCGTATTCGGCAGCCGGTCGAAACGGTGAGATATGCGCCTCTGTTTCGCCTACTCGAAACGTCGGCACACCTGCAGCACAGAGTCCACGGTGGAGCAATCCCTGCACAACAGGAGGTTGAAGGCATCGTCGGCAATGCCTTTTACTATATGGCCGACTTTATCCTCCTCAGACATGCTTTGGTCGACTTTGCGGCATAGAGATAGGACGTCTTGGATGTAAGTGAGATAAGACTCCGTAGACGTTTGGGCGCGAGAGGCGAGCACTTTTTTGGCGGCAACGTGGCGGCCAATAGGCTTTCCGAATAGGTCGTGGAGCTTCTGTTTGCAAATATCCTAAGATGTTAGCTCGTCTTCGTGGGTTTCAAACCACACCTGCGCGGTCCCAGCCAAGTAAAATATTACATTCGCGAGCATGAGTGTGGCATCACACCTGTTGTGCTTGCTCACGCGTTCGTATAGGGCTAGCCAGTCGTCTACGTCGACGTCGTCGGTCCCGCAGAAGGTTCCGGGGTCACGGAGGTGGGCCATCACAACAGCAGGTGCGCCGGCTGTAGAGGTGAAGGCATCTGTAGTCATTGTGATGGTTCCGATGTGGCGGCCGCTGCGGAGATCCAGCTTGTGACAGGGGATCGAATAGATTCACCGCCACCAAGAGATGTTACGTGGAAGATTTACAGTCCCAAAGCTGTCCGCACAACCAACGTTGATGAGGGCACCGATTTCACAACACTCAGCGTCGTCGTCTTCTCGGAGTCTGTTGCACTTCTTCATCCTCATCCCGAACAGCGAATACAGCTAAGTAACAATATATATATATATATATATATATATATATATATATATATATATATATATATATATATATATATATATATATATATATATATTCGACGTTTCGGTCGTAGCACGACCTTTCTCAAGAATCCTCACGCAAAAGGTCGTGGAAACCGCCTCGCATTCGGGAGGTACGGGGTTCGATCCCCAGTGCCGCCGGGTACCCACCGGTTTCCAATGGGTACAAGGTTTCCCCCGGCCTGGTGCTCGGCTCTTCTGGGGTGAAATGCTTGGGAAAAGGGTCCATGAACCAAAATGTTGGTTCAAGAAAACTAGATTCCAACTTCTGTTAGGATCGGTTATTCTGGTTCTGCACAGTTGACTGGTCTCCGCTACAACTGGTCTCTACTGGAATGATCCCCCCCCCCCCCCCCCACCTTTCCTTATGAAATCGGCCGGCGTTCATAGGCGTACGCAGGGTACTGCATTGGGGGGAGCCAAGTTTCACCACAGAGTCCCCCCCCCCCCCCCCCCCATCTTGTATAACACTGAAATTATTGCTTAATTGGGCTAAGCAAAATAACTAAGCAACTCGGCGACGGAGGTAGCTACAAACGTGCTCGCCGGTCGTCAAACTAAGAATGCCCTCTGCATTTGACAGTGCTCAACTTAGTCGGTGCAGGAACATTTAGATAAACCAGCTAAAGTATACTGTAAATATCTGGCGTAATACGGAAACTGTAGTGCCTGCCTGCAATCATTCCAGGTTGCAGATTACTGCTGTATATACTGCTGTATGCTTTGTATTCTTGTACACCACCCACTCCCCTCTGTAATGTTCCTACCCTGAGGGTAAATATAAATAAATAAATAAATAAATAAATAAATAAATAAATAAATAAATAAATAAATAAATAAATAAATAAATAAATAAATAAATAAATAAATCTCTGTGCATCTCGCGCTACAAAGAAAGTCATAAAGACACGTTTCGTGACACCGAGCATGAACAAGCTAGCAAAAAGCGCAAGATCGTCCCGTGTCCTGCAATAGAAGTGATAAGGCCGCATGGCGGCGGTTTTTGAAAACAACAAATAAAGATTTGTGAGCTTCGTGGCAATATAGAAAATATTGTGTGCTTAACCCAAATGAAGCTTCGCCATATATGCAAAATTGAAAATGACGCGACAGCGCACTCACAACAGCTTGAGTCCCTTGTTTTTCGGAGGTGGAAATAAGTGAGCAGTTCTTAGAACGCACCATGAAAGGTCCTCGGCCGCTAGTATCGTGAAAAAACCTGCATACCCTTGGAGGTTTAAAAATGGCGGCACAGGTCAGACAGAGTAGAGATATGAGGAAGGCTTGGCGCCCCCCTCAGTGGATTAGGTAGAGCGACCGCTTCTATGCCTCCCCTGTTCCCTCCCCTCCTTGCGCGCACGCAAATGGCCCATGAATATGCCCAAGGGTAATAAATAGGTATCCCATCAATCGTTACCACTAAGCGAAAATTTTTTGGCCGCCTTTATTAGCAATGAAGATTTGGGGGATCGAAAATGTTGCTCCTCTGTCTAATGAGTGCAGCACAGTGTAGTTGTCATAGTCTCGCCTGCGTGACTTGCTTTCGTTTTTATATGCTCTGTCCCCCCCCCCTCCCCCTCTCCCCTTCTCAACTCAGCCCACATTGGCGCGCAACAAAAAAAAAAAAAAAGTAAACGAGTCGCGACGGCGCTTATCACGCCCCGGAGCGTCCAATGAACGGGCGCGCCCAGCAAGCCCATGTGACGTCGCATGGGAGCTTTGCGCGCGGTACGCGCGGGGTTGTGTCGTCCCAATCGGTCGCGAGGGGTGGCCAGGAGTATTTCTTTAATTATTTGTAAATTACAAGATGAACGCAAATCTTTCTAATTTGACTCGAGTGGGAGTACCTCTATGGATTTCTTGTATTATAATGTTACCACAGGAATTAATTGTTTCCTATTGCAGCTGGTCCCCGTGTTGCTGGACGTGGTTGCCCTTACCTGTAAACGAAGCTAGCTAACTGGTCTTAGAGTCATGGACAAAAGGACGAAAAATAAAAACAGCCAGCCGTCATGTATCCAGAGGACAGGAGTCATGTTCCCACGCACATGTTCCCTCGCGCTTCAAGGTTAACCTGCTGTGCCCGACCGCGCGGAAATAGTTTTTCATTTTCGCGAACTCGTATTCCGTAAACTTATATTCATGACCGTACACACGACTGAAGCATCTGGTTTTCGAACGCTCTATTAATTATTGGCTTTCTATGCCTTGTTTTAAGCATCCTGAATCTTTCCTGGTCCAAGATTCTGGGACACCTTCTAAATGTTGGGCAACTGCGAGAGCTTATAAGGTACGGTTTGCATACGTTACTGCGAATGGTTTAAGCCAGAGATCTTAAACATGCAGCCTGCAGAGCTATGTGGTGAGGCCCGCCGGCTCCAAATATTTCGGCCCTTGTTCCGATAGCACGTGACAACTTTACAAGTCGGCTTCACCACCAGGCTCGATTTTGAACTAAAATCAACTAAAAGACCTCCTCTCCAGACAGTACATGTTCTTTGAGGAAACGAAAATAGGTATTAACCCCTTAATCTGAACGAACTATTATTACGCACGCCAGCTGCCTTCAGGAGCAAGGCGCCGGACAATCCGGTCTCTCTTTCGTCTCAGTAGCTGTCATTTTTCTCGGTGAACACTGCACCGCGTCATAAGAGAAAGGGGCAAAGCCTGAGCGAAATAAGAAAGAGGTGCCCTATTGGAGGGCTAAAGAAGTGTTTCGACCACCTGGCGATCTTTAATGGGCTATGACAAGGCACAGTACACCGACGCCTTTGCGTTGCGCTTCCATCGAAACGCAGCCGCCGCGGTCGGGTTCGAGCGGGGGGTATACGCCGGTTCAATAGCCGGGCGTCTTAATAACTGAGCTACCGCAGCGGGTGATCTCCAAGTCTACATCAGTTTTTCGTTTGAGGATAAGTAACTGCGGTATTGATTAACCATTGCATCCTTGCAGTCACTCCCTCCGAGTCATCCTGAAATGGCACCCGTCCGGCGTTTAGGGAGAATTGAGCGCAAACCGTTTTTCCTTTCCGCGAAGAATGGGAGGGTGTGTTCTGAGAAAAAAGGACGTTTTGGCTAGTTTTTATGCATTTTATTGCTAATTATTGCTTTTGCAAATTACAATGTTTGTATTTGTTGTTTCTGCTCATTTTTATTTCCTGGCTCCAGGGGCGCGAGAGGCGACATTTTCTCAGCGAGACCGGCACAATAATATGAATTTGAGGCCCGTGGTCTAAGCTTCCGATGCGTGGTAAAAATTTGCTTTTAAATACTTTACTGCTCGCTTAGCGAGTGGAAGACTTCGAAAGAAAACTCATGGACTGCGCTGTTGAAAATAATTGTTAGGCGACAGCGGAATTCGTAACACAGTTTTCATGAACATTTTTATAAATGCGGTCTAAGGTTTCAATGCGTAGCAGAGGTTTCCTTCTCAAGGTTGTCATGCGCTCACAAGAGTTAAGTCCAACTAGCGAACAAAATCGATGGGACGATCTACAGATATATTGATAGTTATCGTTAGGCGAGTAATGTGTGAAAAAGTTGTGTTCAGAAACCCTTAGTGGCAGCATAAGGAACAGGCAGGAAACAAAACGCTGAACTAGAAGGAGGCGCGCGCGCGCGCACACACAAACACACACACACACACAAACACACACACACACACACACACACACACACACACACACACACACACACACACACACACACACACACACACACACACACACACACACACACACACACACACACACACACACACACACACACACACACACACACACACACACACACACACACACACACACACACACACACACACACACACACACACACACACACACACACACACACACACACACACACACACACACACACACACACACACACACACACACACACACGCACGGACGGACGCACACGTGCCCGCATGCCCACTCTCTCTCTCTCGCCTGGGAAGTTTTTTTTCAATCATTCAATCATTTCTTTCAATAAAGAGTGCACAAATTGAAAAATCGATGGGTCAATAGCCGGAGCTAGTTTAGACTCATACATATATACACACATATACACAGCAGTGGAGACACGCTAAAGGACATGCAACAAAAGTTTTCAGGTTTATTGTACACATGGCAAAGCTAGAGATTTACTCTTGTGATAACAATCAGTGAGCACAAAATGAAATAAAAAACATAATAGCGTGCAAATGAGAAGCAGGCATGCACATGCACGAATTGTTATTTTAGGTAAGATTTTGCTACACTTCTGGTTATTTCGCCATTCTCATATGTCTGCACGGCATATTACAATATCCCACAGTTGCCTCGCAATTAAAATGCAATGTGCCAGAAAGCTGGACTTGGTGTAGCAGGCATGTGGCTCCGTCGACGGCCCTAACACGGCCAACGGGCCGGCGGGTGCAGATGCTTCCCTCTTACGCTTGTGATGCGATACCACTGAACATATATGCTGCGTTATCTTGCTACGATGGAGGGTTGACCGCAAAGCCTTCCGCATCTCGTACGTGCGGCTGGGTTTTTTCTCTGCCGGCGCTCCTTCTCACACTCTCAACCACGGTGCTCTCAACGTTCGTGTCTGCCATGGCGCAGCAGCTGCAGGCCTCGAGTGACCTCCGCTCTGAGCCGGAAGGAACAAAAAGCGGCCACAGGCGTGTGAGGTGTTCGAGGCCTACTCTCATGATGTTCGCTGCGACACGACAACCAGCGCCGACGCCCAACCGGCAGACGAACCATGAGAAAGAAGCCTAGCCTATAGCCCCGTGCGAACTCCGCTCTAGTTCGCTGACACGACGAAGCGGCCACAGGTGTGGGTGGATATCTTCTGGTCTTGTTTTCATACCCCATAGGTATTGTTAATGTAAACTCTGCTTCAACCTTTAAATATGCACCTTTATAAAGCCTTGCTGCAAGGGGCAGAGTCCGCTGTATTAAGTGTCATTGAGTGCATTTTTCTCCAAAATGTTAAACTTTTCATGCCCCTTATTCTGAATGGATTATAAGAATATCATTTAAGAAGCATTTCTGCAAAAATAACGATAGCCCATGACGCCTCTCAATGCCACGAAAATACAGGTAGAGAAATATATAAATTGTCAGCTGCTTCTAGAACGGTCTTTTTCTCTGCGTCTTCCGGATTACACTCCAAATTTCAAAGCCGAGTTTCTGGCCTGTGGTGCTATTTGATCAAGGCAAACTAGACCTTTCTCTTTCTGCATTGGTAATCATTACTGGTTCTTTTACCTTTGTGCTCGTCCTTTGGTTCGACTGTTGACGCTCCCATTTTAAGCACCTCCTTTTCACTGCTCCCTCCACATTCGAGCCTTCTGCAAGATGTGATATGGAAATCAAGTTACAGTAGTGCGACATCAAACAGGCAACTGATGACCTGGCAAAAGCGCCCCATGATGCTCCCCGTTGTTTATCCCCCGGCTTGTCTACAGTGACTATTAAAAGAAAAAAAAAAAGAAGAAAAGGTAGCACAAGTAACGGCTCATCGAAGTGGTGGATTAACAGTGCGCGACGAGCCCCCTGGTAACGAGAGTGTCGGGCCGTTCCCACTGTTCAGCATTAGGGTGGTTAGGCAGGCAGCCACCGACACGCAAAGGTTTATTAATGCGAAATCATTATTTGGCTATTTTTGCGCAGGAAACGTACGCAAAATGTGTCGTCAGAAGTTGGTTCCCTCGTGACGTCATCGCAAAGTGACGTCATCGCAAAGTGACGTCAAGGAAGTGCGCCCATCGAATTCCGTTACTATAAACGAAGATGCAGCGTGTGAACAACGGTGTACAACTGTGAAAATTATGGCGCCTGTTCAAAATGAGCGGGCGAGATGAAACATTGCTGCCGAGGGGACGCGTGCTGTACGGGCTTTTCGAGAGATCAAGAAAGAATATGTGGCGCGGAGCGCATGGGACGCTCAAGAGTCCTTAGTGAAGAGGAAGACCGGCTGATCACAGCCGCAGCCTTCTTTCACCCATATATTACTGCCTCCGAGGTACGCCAGGAACTGTGCCTCTGAGCAGTGTCTGTGCGGACCACCAAAAAAAGGTTCTGGGGAGCCAGGCTGCTTAGTCGTGTCGCTTATCAGAAGCACCTTCTCACGGAAGAGTGCAGCTTTCGACTGGCCTGTGCCCCGAAGCAACTCGCTCAGTTCAGTGAATCGGCTTTCTCCGCTAATTGGGACCAAAATCAGTCTGTCTAGAGGACGGCTGGTGCCCAATAAGTGATGTGTGTGCAGGCATCATAAAGGAGGCTATGGTGCAGGGTAAATAATGAAGAGAAGGCTGTTAAACTTAGTTTTCATATTAATTTTGGACCTTCGCTTATTGGATGGCAAGAAATAATTCCTTTAGAAGAAAGAGAAAATGGCCACCTTCTATGGACAGTGACATCTGTTAGGTATTAAAAAAACAAAACAAAAAAAACAATAAACTTAAGAAGGATTAGCAATAAAACGAACAGCACCGTCCAGACCGGTAGCATATACCTATAAGGTACCTTGATTTACTACCTGCTGTGAAGTGAAATACTTTTAACACAGGTGAATATACCTTACAGGAAGCGACGAGGAGTTTAAATTAATTCACGGATGTCTTAATGTTTGCTAAATCGACATACTCAGTGCTGAGATCATATATCGGCTCCATTTCGAAGCTGTCCCGCTTCTGCTCTTTCGCCCTATGTCACGGTATGAGGCGACGCCAGGGGTGCCCTGTTAGGAAAGGTAAATACTTGCCAGTCGGCCCGAACAGCAAAAACAAAGGAATAGAATGGAAACATGGAATCATGCTGTACCGAACCAGCCAACAACGTCGGACAGACAGTCGCGTGAACTGCAGATGAGTTACATAGGTTTCAATGATGAGAAACAAAAGCGAATGCTTATGTGGAGCTTAATTAGTGTGGCTCGAATGGCAGCCGGAGATTATCCGAGTAGAGAATTATCCTGTCCTTGCTCACCTCCCGGTCTCGCTCTTCTCCCGAACGGCTACCCTATGCTCCTTCCGACAGTCCGTGGCTCTCCCAGGTTGCCCCTCTCTCGTCGAGCGAAGCATGGGAAGGCGCCGCTGGGCCCTCTCTCCGCGCGGAACCGCTTTTTTCTGATCTTCCGCTGGTCAGACGGCGTGCCGTCAACTGTAAGGCCTCAGCAGCGTTTAGCGCGTGCTCTGGTATTGGTCTCTTGTGATTGAAAAATGACAAAACAGTAGACATGATTTTCTGGTGTGAATGTTTTTTTTTTTTTCTTTTTCTGTTTCGAGGCTTTTGCTGCTACTCCATGCTTCGTCGCTATCGGTGTTTTCTGGTACCAATGTATCCGCGCCTCTCATCACCATGCAGTGATTGAACGCTGCAGAAACTTGGCTATAGAATTCCTGCAAGCGTCGACACATTTGTATTCTTTCGGGTGAGTCGGTTGGGCACCCAGCAAGCGCGCACCTCCCAGAAAAAACCCTGTCATGTACTGTGAAATGTGCTAATCAAACACTGATCTTGCCCCGCCGCGGTGGTGCTGTGGTAAGACGCCCGACTACTGTGTCGGAGTACCCGGGTTCGATCCCGACCGCGGCGGCTGCGTTTCGATGGAGGCGAAATGAAGGGGCGTCCGTGTGCTGCGCGATGTCAGTACATGCTAAAGATCCCCAGGTGGTCGAAATTACTCGGCACCCCTTTCTCTCTCAGTGCTTTTATTCTCACCTTCCTCTCTTCTTTTACGGCGCGGTTTAGGTGTCCACAGAAATAAGTGTGACAGATACAGCGCCTTTCCCTTCCTGTGAACCAATAAAAAAAAAAAACTCTGATCTCCAGTCGCAGTACCATGTCTTTAGCCGTGGAAGCTAGTTATCATGCGTGACATATTTCGCAACTTCAATGATGCCTTACATGAACGCATGCCAGACCCGTGCTAAAAAGACTCGACCCTACTGACCCCGCTCTTGAAATCCTCGGCCTGTTTGGACACCTGTGGGCGAATGATACAGCTACTGTCGTGTTGAATTGCTGACCGACGATGAATGCTGAAAGTTTTGTTACCTTCACTTAGCAGAAGTCTTACTACATTTCGTTGCTCTTGTTTCATGCAGATTTGCAAAAACGCCGTCTTATCGAATTACTATGAAAGATTAAGAAGGCAGTGCGTGGCGGTGTGGCGGCGCTTCTGAAACATGACAGCGGAGAAATGGCTTCACAGTCTTCCAAGATTAGAAGGTTATGCGAGAAACTCTGTCTCTACGGTTTTCCTCTCATTTTTACAAGTTCACCCTCCCATTTCACCTAACCTCATTATATAATGCATTTTGCAATATTGTGGCGTTATTTTTCATTAACAGTCTAATTTGCTTCCTTATCTTATCCCGCTAATAGTGTAGTGGGGTAGGTGAGGGCCTCACCTTACTATCTGTCCCTGAAGTTGGACCAGTTGTGCGGGAGAGACCGCTTCTATAGATATCACTCTATATATTTTCTATGCTACAGCGTGACATGTACAGGATGCCAGAGAAACATACAATTAGCTTCTGTGGAAGATCCTGCACACTTTGTCAATTCAATAATACGTACTTAAAGAGATCAAGGCTGATGAGAAACGAGACGCTCTCGGCAGACACCTCGCTCAGCGGAGAAGGGCGTGTTTTCACAGCTGTTAAATGCGAAGCAATTTTTAAAAATTCATTCAGGTGCCCTTGCAGGCCTCGTGCGGAGAGCGCGTAAAGGATTACAGCATGCCTAAAGCTATCAACACGAGAGAGTTAATATGCACCTCACAGGCGTCTAGCGCCATAAAGAAATAAGCAGACTGCACACTGAGTTCACCAACAGGCACACCTCAAGTCACGTGTGAGAAAGCACCAGCTGCGAACCTCGCAGCCGAGCTCGTGCCAAGCAGACCTAATTACGGTCCACATACTGAGGGAAGGAGGCCCACCAAATGCGAGTCTACAACAGGTACAATAGCGAAGCTATACATTAGCTCACCGACGCTACATCGCAATATGGCGCGATAAAACTGTCATTTTCTGACTGAAAAGGATGCTCCACCATTACAGTAAACATAGCCCATCAATACGAAAATTTGGTCGTAACACACCATCATTAAAACATTCTGAATACCCGGCGCAAACAATCCTGCAACGTCGTCCCAGAAGGTTAGGTAAAATTCAATGGACAGTCCTTCTGACTTCAGGTTTGCTCCCTGCCTCCGGTATACGACAGCGTGGGCCTCAATTGTTCAGGCAACTGAGAAACACTTTCCGAACCGGCTATAAATGAAGTAACCTATGCGGCAACCCACTCAGTATCATGCGGGGACGGTAGCCGAGTTCCCTGAGGGCCAACTACGCCATACTTGAAAGTATGCTGCACATAAACCTAAATTTTGTGTTTTCTTAGCCTTGCATGTTTACATTTTCATTTTGTATTCTCAATAGCTTGTCGTCTGCATTCGAATTTTGTAGTTTAGAAGCTGAATTTGCTCCTCCTGCTTGAACCTATTGTAAAGGCCTGCAGTATATACGTGCGTCAGGCGTGTCAACTATACTCCGTTTCATACATCAAGTGCAACACTGCCAAAGCTACAGCTCTTGTTTGCGCTCTCCGCATCCGCGATGAAAAATAGTACCTGCTCTTGACGAGAGGAAATGATAGTTGCTTTGTCTGCAAGCTTAATGCATCTTACATTTGCCATCAACTTCATGAAAAGCACCTTTTTTTAGGGAGAAAGGGTAGGATTCGGTGAATTTGTATGTTTTTTATGTCATTTTCGTTCGTGCTGCGTTTTCGCTGCCCCGCAACCTTGCCAGCGGTGCCACTAGATGGCGCTGGCTGTGCCTTCCACGGTGGAATAAGGAAATCAGGGAAGCTATTGAACAACGACGGGCTGCTTCAAGGGAACACCGAATGGCAAAGACAGCACAGGCTTCTCAGGAGGAAATCGACCAAAAATGGGAATCATATCGACAAAAGAAACTTCAAGTGCAGGCCCTAGTCCAAAGTAACATAAGACAGTCCACCGATCGCTGGATGGCTGATATACACGATGCCTCTAGAGGCGGAGCAAGAAAATTCTGGAACCATATAAGCTGGCTAGGGAAGAAGAATCAAAGAAAGCAAGATCGGATCCAAGATAACGAGGGAAATTGTTTAAAGGGAGACAACGCAGTGAACTACATTACATCAGTTATAGCCGAGTCATTTAAGAACGACGATAGGGTAATCTCCGCAAATCAGGAAGCAACACAAGGTAGCAGAATACAAAGCACCTTAGAACTGACCAATCTAAACTGGAAAAAGGCAGAAAAAAATATTCCTAAAAACACATCTACAGGAATAGACGGAATTCCGATCAAGCTGATTAATGAACTCGGTCCAAAAAGTAAGGAAACGTTGTTAAAAGCTTTGGAAACAGTCATAGCGAATAAGCAAATTCCGGACAGCTGGCGGCTGAGTAAAATGAATTTGATTTATAAAGGGAAAGGAGAAGGGATGCACATAAAATCCTACAGGCCGATTACCATAGCATCTGTAATGTACAGGTTAGCCATGCAGGCGGTGAAATTAAAGGTGCAAGCATGGGTTGAAAGTAACAAGATACTCGGAGAACTTCAGAACGGCTTTAGAAATGGTAGGCGCTTAGATGATTGCCTGTTCGTGCTTACCCAATGCATCGAAATATCTAGAGTGGAAAATAGACATTTGTATTTGGCCTTCCTGGACATAAACGGGGCGTACGACAACGTAAGCAGGGAACTCCTGTGGAACATATTAAAAGAAGAAGGTATCGGTTATGAGATAATAGAGTTCCTACAGGAAATATACCGGGATAACAAAGTAGAAATTACGTGGGAAGGGATAAGAAGTACGGAGGATGTCAAAGTATGCAAAGGATTAAGACAAGGCTGTCCTCTATCACCGGTGCAGTTCATGCTTTATATGATAAACCTGGAACGGAGGATACAAGACAGTAACCTAGGTTTTAACCTGTCATACAGATTAGGTGGAAAGGCGGTAGAGCAGCGCCTCCCCGGTTTGATGTATGCAGACGATATTGTGCTGCTAGCTGAGAGTCTGGAAGAATTGCAAACTCTAGTTAAGTATTGCGGAGACGAAGGGGACGCTCTAGGCTTCAGTTTCAGCGCAGTTAAGTCGGGTCTGATGATTTTCAACGGCTCAACTGATCAGGGTCTTAAAATTCAAGGCCTTGAAATACCTAGAGTAGCAGAATATAAATATTTGGGGGTATGGGTAAACGAAGGATTGGCATACATTGGAAAGCATGAGCAATCACTTAAGGCCAAAGGGCGAAGGAATGCCGGGATAATTAAGCATAAGGCATTGTGGGGATACAATAGGTATGAGGTAATGAGGGGTATTTGGAAAGTAATTATGGTGCCCGGACTTACTTTCGGAAATGCGGTTTTGTGCCTAAAATCAAAGGTACAGACGACATTAGAAACAAATCAGAGATCCGTTGGACGATTAGCACTAGGTGCCCACGGCAAAACTACAAATGAGGCGGTACAGGGAGATATGGGCTGGGCATCTTTCGAAGTACGGGAAGCTCAGAGTAAAATATTATATGAGGAACGCCTGAGGAAATTGGACAGTAACAGATGGGCAGCTAAGGTATTTAAATACCTGTACCTAAAAAGGGTTGACTCACAATGGAGGAAAAAAACTAGGAAACTAACTAGTAAGTATGCTAGTAACAAGGACGGATAAATAAAGAGCATTAAGCAACAGGTGAAAAACACAGAAGGTAAAAATTGGATAAATTCGATGGAAAAAAAACACAGTGTGGAATTATACCGAAAGTGGAAAATGCAGATCAGGAAGGAAGATCTCTTTGATAACTCAAGAGGCAGTGCCCTACTTTTTGAAGCTAGATCAGGGTGCCTTAGAACACGCAGCTACAAAAAGAAGTTTAACAATGGAGATGACGCATGTGCTGTATGTGGAAACTCCAGTGAAACAATTGACCATATTATACTCGAATGCAATGGTATCCATCCGGAAGTTGATGCAGGTGCAATCACTGTTCCTGAAGCTCTGGGGTTTAGAGATAACAGTGGCCGGGTGAATAAACCGGCGGTGGAAACTAGCAAAAGACGGCTGGAAGATTGGTGGCTTAAAAGCAGAGAAGTGACAGTAATGTAGGAGCAAAATTTAATAAATAGAATGATGGTTTAGTTAACCCTTCTAAATCAATAATTAAGATATATGGAGAAAAATGGGCATGATAGCTACGGCTACCACCCCGTTTCAAAGGGGACGCTCCTATATTCCATCCATCCACGCTGCGCATCTCTTTTTGAAAAAGTGATTCTTCGGTGCGCATTTTTTCTATAAGATCCGCACTGCGAAGATGTCTAGGCATGCGAAGCAAGTTATTGCAAACGTGTATGCTCGGAATAGAGCCCGTTTCCGCAGGAACCACTCGGACACAGAACGAGCGCGTAGTGATACGCCTCCTGTTTTTTTTTTCTTGCGGACTACTTGCGTAGCTTTCGCTGCGTTGCACTTGATGTATGAAACGGAGTATAGCTACCACGAAGAGTTTTGCGGGCTTTGAACTGTATAGCGCTTGGGAAACGCGGTGACGGAGGACTTGACCCTCACTGTAAGAACCTACGTCATCAACGTTCTTCCACTGTATCCCACTAGTCCGGATCAGCATCTTAGAGCTAGGCTTGACGCCCAGAAAAGGCCCGTTTCAACGTCTCACTTTCTCTGCCGCGTGAAGGCACAACGGAGGAGCCAAGTAGCACTGGCCACTGACGAGAAATAACGCTCATGCAAGGAAAGCACGGAACAACAAAGCAAAGCGAGGCTAATTGAACAAGTGGGATAGGAGTAATAGGATAGGATCGAATCTATGTGTGGTAAACATCGGAGTGGAGGCAAAACGGGAGGGGGGGCATCAGCACCATCCGAGTTAGATTGGCGTTAGGCCTAAGCAGACGACAAGGACGGTCGCATCCGGTCCTTCCGGGCTTGTGGACACTACAGCGGCTGCAAAATGGCTCCGTGCACTAAGTCACGGCGACGACATACTCCCTACTGCTCACGGTTCACGAGAGCTACAATGCTACGAGTTTTACCACCCTTCTGGTCGATTGGCTGTCAGGAGAGAGGGGGAGGGGGAGGCAAGATATATATTTAAGAGAAAGTAGCATTAAGACTCCTTTTCTTCAAATGAAGTTCAGAAATCAATTGTGGGAATCAGATCCTGTAGATATATAGGTAAAAGAAAAATGTGACATAATATGCATGTTGTATCTAATTATAATGCTTCTGTATTAATCACTCAGAACAGAAACTTCACATCGTAACCTATGTTGCAAAAAAGTGCTAAAGGAAACTAACTTACACAAGTGCGGTGCGTCAACAGCTCGCTAATATATTTTTCAGCCAAAGCCTCAGTGAAACGCCGCTGTATGCTGCACATTTTGGGTAGCGTCGCTACAGCATTTGCACCAACAATAAACGATTGAAAATATACATTGCATGTATAGTTTCCAGGCTGCCGGAGTGTTGGTCAAGCGATGTCAGAAGTATTACAAAACAGTGTTTACGACAAGCTTTGGGAAGAGAGCATGTATCTGACAAGAACCAGATTGTGTGCCAAAAAAAAAAAAAAAAAAAAAAGAATAGCCCGTGACAACCAAGGCCACGTTGTGGCTTCTTTCCAGCACAGTTGTCTCTGAGAAGAATCCCCAGCAGTCACACATGCAGCTTGCATTCAGTCCTGGGATAACGTGTTTGGTGTTCTCTCCTCAAACATCTCGCAATAAGAATTACGGTCCCTAAAACTGAAGGTGTATGCATAAGCGTAAGCGTTCGCTCCGTTCGACAATAGAGCTCTCGAGGAAGTTTGCTGAGCACACATGACGTGCGTCTTGATGTGGCACAGCGCCGACGCTTCGGCATTGCGGATCGTGCGCCATGGATGTTGGCTTCCAGGAAAGAAGAAAGCCAAAACGCAGCTCTCGAAGAAATAACCACCCCAAACTTTTCCTGCGGGCTTTCTGGTAACCTTCCGCCATGTGAACTTTCTAGTCATTTGTGTAGCCGCTCTGCTAGGGAGTGCACTTCACCGTCGGTGGCTATGAGGTTCATCTTCCAGACGACCTGCCTTCTTGCCTTGTGCATTCGATGCCTGACCTCGTCTCCAGTCTTCGCAACGGCGGAGGGGACTGAACCGACAACGATGAGCAGTCCTACCTCGCCGCAGGCGCCAACAACGAGGAACCTGGATGCCGACTTGGAAAGCGTATTCGATGACCTTGAGCCAAGGTTCAGGCCCCTCATGAAGTTCATCCACAGAAATCCCGTGGTCAGCACAGACTGCAAGCTCAGTCTTCTGAAGACAGCTCTAGCGCTGAGAAACGGCGAGATATGGGCGTCTAAGCGTAAGTCTGAAAATACCCATTTCATTCAAAAGCAAGAGATGATTGCATACACCCAGCACTCCTTCCAATGTTGGGCAAATTCCAAAGTGATTACAATCTTCGTAAAGCGTTTCCCCTTAGCCAGGACTAGAACCAGATAATTTATTGCGCTAAGAAAAGCGACAGAATGTGGAGTATGACGAGATGTGGAAATAAAGCATGAGCAACTCGCAGCATACCGAAATTACGGGTCGCAGTTGTCGCCTTAGCCAAACTGATTAGTTTGCTCCATGTTAGGAAATACTGGCGATTGTATGTTATCCAATAGCAGCGAAAAAAGCCGGCCTTAAAGCCCACTTTCTTCAATTGCTACTGCGTAAAACACAATCGCCCGTATTAACTTGCAACTGCAAGAAGATGGATAAGAAGTCACCGTAGAAACAGTGTCCTGTGATGTGTTGCAGATTAGAATAAAAACGCCTGACGCGGTGATGAGTACCACGAAGTGTTGTACACCTTCTTTATTAGTTAAAGTATAAGGAACCTTTCGGATTCGCTACTTACCTTAAACTACTTAAGAGATCGCTAGAGTGCTTTGTGGTAAAGCCGCTGACAGTGCCCGCATTCCTGGGTAAGAATTTACAGTAAATAGTTGTGACGTTTATAAGCCCTGTTAATTGTTTGTAGTGCGCTCGTAGCAAATAATAAATAATGGTATCCGGCTGCAGGAAGGATAGCAAGCGCAGAATGGTTTGAAGTGAACATTTGACTCAGAGAAAGTATTCACTTGGTTGTTTGTCACGACTGGCGTTGCTTTTCCCGCTGTCATGTCCTATAATTTTATTCCACTTTTAAGATACGTCCAAAAGGATGTTTTTCTTACGAATACGGAAACGATGAACAAAAATTATTATAGCTAGTTTATATTATTATAGTGTTTTTGGGGTAGATTGATAGATGAGGTAGTCGTGGTAGATACCGTGCGCGTTTTATTGGAAACTTAGGTGTGGTCGTATTCCTACACTACTTCATTTGGCAAAACTCCTGTATCGCACACGTGTTCTTAGATATTCTCCTCCAAATATCGAATTCATTCCTTGTATTTACGCATGCAAGATTGTGACAGTCGGTTCGAGACATTTCCCTGTGTGATGCCGTTGTTACCTATGGCGTTCCTTCTTCCAACGGAATTGAGCAACAAGTGGAGCCGGTAAAGATTTTTTTTTCTTCTCATTTTTGGCTATCGTAATCCAAGAACCGATTTGAAAGTTCACACAACTTTGTGCACTAGAACGGTGAAGTAATAAATGACATTACGCCATCGCAGTGGTCACGGCCAGCGGATTCCTACCCAACGGCGTATACGAAGGGGGGTTTGCCAACCTGGGCAGCCAGGACCAGTGCCTGAACGTGGATTCGAGCTCGGGATTGCGAGGGAGATACTGCACGCTGTTATGGAGGCCTCCGCTCAAAGTTTCTCTGGCTGCTTACACGAAAGAAGAGATGCGCCAAGTGAGTACGGGCAGCGGCACGAATAGACGGTGGACACGCGCGCACATGAATTCACTGTGTGTGCATACAGTAACTTGTTTATCTTTTCTGGGCTCTGAGTAGAAAGGCATGGGATTATCGATGTCTATCGCAGGAGAGCCGCGATGCGTGCGCGATAGCCAGCAGAACATCTTTTGAAATGTGTAGCTCATTTTATCATTGGTACGGCTGAAAAACTGCATGAATTGCTATCCCCTGGAAGCACGCCGTTGAACCTTTCAACCATTTTTTTTTTCTTTTCCGAGGCGTTTAATGACGTACAAAGTCCGTGATGCCGGCAACAATACAGATACTTGCTGGACAGACTGGCAGGGCTATTTCGTGCCTAGGATCCCTTTTCGAAAATAGGAAATAAAGAAGAATGTTGCTGAGTTCTACGGTGCGCCTTTAGGAAGGGGCTGTATGGTGCTTTAAGATTTTCCGTCTTTCACGCGGTGGAATGTTCAACTTAAAATTACTGCACTTGAACTTTTGTCGCGGAAACAACTTCCCAAGAAAAGAAAAAAAGAATTATTTGGGCATAAATGTGTTCCTTTTTCTTTTAATTATAAGGCTGCAATTCTGTGAGCCTCCTTATGCGCACCGAGAGTGAATTCTTAGTGTTTTTGAAACATTCATAGAATTTTTGTGAAGCAAAAAAAAAAAAAAAAAAAAAAGGTGGGCGATTAAGTACAAGCATATAGATTTTCGGATTTTTACGGATAGTAAAACGTATTGAGCGTCTGAATAGGCTATGCTCGCATTTACGACAAAACGGTGAAACATCACTTCGCACCGCTGTTTTTTCATGCTCAAACACTTCTCACCTTCAAAGGCGTTTTCCTGCTTTTACAATCTTGCAGCTTCTAGACTGTTTTGTAAATGTGCCATTGGTTTACCGATTAAGTGTTGTAAATGGATCGTGTCTGGTCTGAAATATAATGGGGAAGAATGTTCTCCGTACAGATTACATCAGTACATCAGGTAAGTTGCATCAAATTTCAGTGCCATGCCTGTATAATTCAGCAGCAGTTTATATTTTATCGACGCCCTCATTTCAGCGGCCGTCATGCTGGATGTCTTTATTGGATTTGGTCGATTACTTTGTACATGCATTAATAAGAGTTCGCGGCAGGACTTGTGCATCTTCGTCGTGTTGCAGCACCCGAGGCTCGACATCCGGCGGTGGTTGAACAATACTCGGAAGCGCTTCCACATAGGCAGCCGAGCGGGAATTTGCATTCCATCTGCGTGCAGTCAACACGAAATGAACTACATTGTTTCGACCGGTGAGTGAAATCAAGCTATTTTTATCTGCATGTGCTTCAGTTTTTCACCTTACGCTCTCAACTGAGGTTGTGAAGTTGAACTGCTGATTGCACGAATTATCACATGCAGCGACAAAAAAAAAAATTAACATCACTGACGAAACTGCATTCAGAGGAGGCGAAATCATTAGCTTTGGCACGACGTTGGTGGCTCCTAGTCGATGTCTTTCTAGATTTATACTTACACACTGGGTTAAGAAACGACCGCCACTCTTCGACCTACAATGCTACCACTCGACAATGTGACTTAGCAGTTTTTGACTTATGACCCATGATTCACATGATACACGACCCGTGGCTCATGACTCACGCAACTCATGAACAATATGACTCGACACTTCCATCTCACATTACTAATCACTCATGACTTATCGATGATACAGAACTTCTTTATACAGTAGGGTCATTTTTTTTTACTTAGCACATAAAAAGACCAGCGCAAAAGAAAAAAAAAAGCGGGACAAAGGAACACAAAACGCAAGACGGGTGCCCGTCCTGTCATTTTGAGTTCCTTTGACCCCAATTTTTTTTTTTTTCGCTGGTCTTTTTATGTACTTAGTCTGAACAAACTGGCCCAAACAGCTATTTTGACAATTTTTTTAACTACACTAGCTACAGAGTGTAGCAGAACGCAATTGGAGGTATTGGAGTTTTTCTGGACTGATACAGCCGATGTTTGTTAAAAATAAAAAAAAAATGGCCCTCACGACTGATGATCTGGCCACTAACTGATGACGTCACTTAGTGAAGGCGTCACGAGGGAACCAACTTCCGGCGACACATTTTGCGGACAATTCCGGCACCAACATAGCCTGTTAATGATTTCGCATTTAAAAATCGCTCTCAACCAGTGGCTGCGTTCCGCAAAGTTTAGTTTGAAATGGATATTCAATTTCCATTACATTTTGAGTATGTCAGCATGACCGTTACCGGCGAAAATATGACAAGACCAGCGCACTCCAGCCTACGTCACTACTCCGGAACGGTCAGCAAACGAGACTACGTGCGCGGATCTGAGTCGAGTCACGAGTTGCGCCCTCGCCATTGACTCATACCGGCGCGGACAGTTTCATTTGCTGACTCATCACGGCCAATCATGTAGTTGTGACTTGAGCTGTGGGAAAGAGTGTGGAGCACCAGCCGTGTAAGTTCTCGGTGGTGACAGCCTGACTCAGAGTCAGACGAAAACAGCAAGCGCCCAGTCACAAAAATCACAAGGTAGAGGGTCCCCATGATGTCCTTCGCCAGTCGCCGCAAGTATCGGTTAGTAATTCAGAAGTATATGCAGCCAATGACGAGGTCCTGTAACCAATCAGTCATTGGTCCAGTCGCTTCCCACAGACGCTTTAACGTACCAGCTACGTCACTGAACAGTGGACAATGCCACAGGACCAAATGGATCCGAAAACGAAAATGGATAATGCCTCCTTATAGCATACGACTCGACTCGCTGCGTCGCTGCCACCGCCGCGAGCCGCATTCGATAGAAAGCAGTGACCTATGGAGATAAAGATTATAGGTGTAACATTAATAGACAGGAAGCGAGCAGGGTGAGTCAGAGATCTAAGGCGAGCTAATGACACTACAGCCGGAAGAAAAAATTGGCATTGGCAGGGCATGTGAAGACAAGATAGTTGATGGTCGCTAGGAGTAGCTGACTGGATTAAAAAAAAATGCAAACGTAGCAGGAGGTGGCAAAAGTAAGTTGGGCGAACGAGATTAGAATTTTGCGGGTATTAGGTGGGTGCAGGTGGCACAGGGCCGGGTTAGTTGGAGGGATATGGCAATGGGAGAAAGGCATTTGCCTTGCAGTGAGTGTAGTCTGGCTGATGATGATGGTAGAATGCGTCCACAGAGTCAGCATGACCAAAACTTTTAACAGCTAAGAGCGTTTCGTTATTGATCGATGCATTTCTCGTTGTCAGATCATCACATCTCGAGCTGCTAGAATTCGTGCCCTCATTTTTATTCCGGGGCTCATTATAAAATCAATCAATCAATTCGGCCATTTCTTCACACTGTCGCCCCATGAAATAGCAAACGTACGCTCACCGGGTGTAATAGCGGTGTCCACTTCGCGTTGCCGTTGCAGTGGCTTCGGCTTACGGCGCAGAGGCATCCCTTGAATACTGCCGAATCAAGGAGCCAGTCCGGTTCAACCATCTAGAGCTCGGTATCATGTAAGTATGGGTTGAAAATGTGCAGTTCTTTTGAAGCGCAGAAAGTGGATGGGGGCTCGTGTATTGTATCTATCTGAGACGTATGCAACGCAGACTTACCTCTTCATCCTTTTTCTGTCGTGTAAAGTAACGTAGTAAACTATCGCGAAAAAGCAAGGTGGCAATAAAAGCTTTTTATGTGCAGGTCATTATGCTCGATCGTCTTCTGAATTGCCTTTCACTAATCAACATGACTGAGTACTTTGTGAGCCGTCACATTGATGATGATGACTTCAGACAAAATGGCACATACCCACGGCGGGGGGTTGGCCGGGTGCCGTATAGATTGTAAATATATATGTCCAAGGACTGGAGTATTCAGATAAGTATGGATGTTTAACTAGAATTTGGAAAAAATAAAAAGGAAAAGAAAAGGTAATGAATTCGTACCTAGCATAGGAATCTACCTGTTGAAATTATGTAATCATGAATAGAATCACACACTGGTTTTAAGGCATATCCTTTGACGCTTGACCCGAAGGAGAGGAGAACTGGAATGGTTAGTGGAAGGCCTAATCTCGAAAGGCGAGTCGCTAAGTAAATTTTACGGAGAGATGCTAACCTCCGGCAGAAGAGAAAAAAAATGATCTATGGATTCAATTTCTGTGCAAGACTCGCAGAGGTTAGTAGCGGATAGACCCGAACGACATAAATACAGATTTAGTTTCTGTAATCTGCAGCGCAAGATAGTCATAGATACTTCACATAGCCTTGAAACACACATGCGGCCACGCCAAGGCCATCTGAAGCGTTGGTAATCTGGTGCAGAAAGGAGAGGCTCGTTACTGAGGTGATGGAGACGTTGGAAATTTTGAAATCGTGCTAAAGTTTAGTAAACGGTATTAGGTAGGAATGGAACAAGAGGACCACTAAGAGCGGATTTTGCTAAAAAATCTGCCCTTTCATTATATGTAATACCACAGTGGCCAGGGACCCATTGAAAACGCAAATCTGAAATGTGGGGAGGAAGAAAAAAATAAAGGGAACGGCAAAGCAGAGTGTCCTCCGAATTTTCGAGCGATGACATCACGGATAGGCTGTCAGAAAGAAAACTAGCCTTAGAAATATTACTAGAGATTTTAGTCAAGGCCGACTGAATGGCCAGAAACTCAGCAACGAAAATCGGCGTATAGTCTGGGACCCGAAATGCATAACTCCAGTCAAGAGCCTGGGAGTATAAGCCGATAGCTGCTTTTTCATCCTGCTGAGACGCATCTGTAAAAATGGCAATATGGCTCGGAAAATTGTCTAGGTAATCCTCTATAAGAACATTTAATACATTGGCAGACAAATGCTTAGCATTCCCTGGGGGAGTGTCACCAATTGAGATTATAGTATCAGGCCGCCGGTGGTTAACTTGTACTAAAGAGGTTATTGATACTGAAAGTTTCGACGGCAGGGAATTAGTAAACACAACCTGAGGGAGCTTATACCTAGGCCAAATATTATCAAAGAAGTATGATAGGATTGAAGTAAATATGGGGTTAGCCACTCCAGGGACAGGCTCTAAATACCTTAAATACGTTCGCACAATTAGAAGCTGAAACCGCGAATTTAGATTAGGTATCTGAGCAAGTATAGCAAAGCATTGGCCACTGATTTGGGCAGACCTAAACAAAGGCGCAGAGCTCGTCGTTCCAAAACAAACAGGGGTTCAAGCTTGTACCTTGGGCACCCAGAAAAGAGAATGGAGCCGAATTCAAGTATTCGTCGTACGTAGGTCTTATAAAGCAAGAGCAGAGTGTCTTGACGCATACCATATTTCTTATTGCTCATTCTTATCAACCGGCCAAGGGCACGTTCAACTTTAAGCACAAAGTTTCTAATTTGAGGCCTCCAGTCTAACTGTGGGTCGTATAATATATCCAAATATTTAATAGAATCAACCTGCGGGACTAGGACAGAATGATAAGAGAAGGAAATGTTAACGGGGGTTGTCTGTGGGAATACTAGGACGGCACATTTGTTGACATTTAAAGTTAGCCTTAGGCTGTGACCTCCAGGGCATTTAGATAATCTTGCAACAAATGATATAGGTTGTGAATATTTGTCGCAGAAGCAAAAAAAGCTATATCGTCTGCATACACATAAACTTTGACGGCCGGGTGAATAGGAATGTCACTGCTTGGTGCGGGATATGGCACAAGCTAACAATAGCACGGAGTTTAAAGGACTATATAGACTTTATTTTTGGGTTCGTGTTTTATCTTCCTTAATGGTGCGTAAGTCATTACTGCACACGGACCCCCTCGTGATATTCGCCTACGACCGCTGAACAACTTATAATCGAACTTCTTTTCTCACAAGTTTCGGTTTCGGTTTCAGCAGCCGAGAAATGGTTGAGACGTCAAAGTCAAGTCTAGGTAACGTGAGAGATGAATAAAACTGATATAATCGTTCCTGTGTCGTTTTAATTCACCAGAACATTAAAGCCAGCCTGCCTCGAAAACAGGAATTAGAAAAAGGGATCGCTATTTCCTCATGCCGCGCGTGACCTAGACTTGATTGTGACGTCACAGCCATGTCTCGATTGCTGAAATCAAACCGAAACTGGCGAGAAAAGAAAATTCAGTTGAAAATCGTTTAGTGGTCTTACGCGAAAACCGAGTGGTGATCCATATATAGGAATCTGTTACACGTCGTTAAGAAGAAGAAAGAAAACACCAAAATTTGATGTTTATGCTTCTTTAAGGCAAAGAGTGGTTGTAGTACACAGAACGGGGCACATTTTTCGTTGTTTGATCGTATGTTTCGCGAAGGCGGTCTTGTGCACTCGGTTATTAAGGTTTCCTTCAGTTTTACAACTGCAGCTATCAAGTGCTATAGATCATTTCACGACCCTCGGAGAAACCGATTTGACTGGGTTGTCAAGGCGGAAAGAAAAGGGGGGGGGGGGGGGGGTCGTCAACTCTTTTCTTGCTACGGGAGTAGCCCAGCGCCCCAATATGGCAGTGCCCTTCTCCCTTCTGTAAAGTCGTCGTAAGATTAGTTGTGGCAGCCGGCGTAAGTACACGGTGGTTGCCATGGGGACCACTCAGAATGTGGTAGCCGTAGGAGGAGGATAACATGGCGAGAACAGTAGAATCCGCATCCAGAGGGAATTGCCGTGGGAGCGACCTGGCGGGTTGCTACCTTGGAAGGAGGGGGGCATTACAAATGCTAGGAATACGCAGCCGGAGGGTGGTTGTCTCGATGACCAACCGGAGAGATCGAAAAGGAGGGTACGGCGAGACGCGAGATATGTTGCAATGGACAATCCGCGGCAAGAACGCCGGAATGCATAAGCACACGAAGGTTACCTTGGGAACAAGAAGTTTTGGCGAGAGCGAGGAATGCGCAATTGCGACGGTAACCATCCGAAGAGTGGCCACTGCGGACGGATCGAGGAGGAAGTATATGGAAAGAGCAGAGGAATGGCCGTATAGTGCCGCATAACGGCGGCGGACTAGTGAGGACTCAGGAGCGCTGGTCGAATGTGTGCGGGTAACTGAAAAGAGTTTTTTATAACTTTGTATATGTATACACGCCGCTCTCAAATTCTTTACTTTAAGATATCGTGAAGAAAGAAAGAAAGAAAGAAAGAAAGAAAGAAAGAAAGAAAGAAAGAAAGAAAGAAAGAAAGAAAGAAAGAAAGAAAGAAAGAAAGAAAGAAAGAAAGAAAGAAAGAAAGAAAGAAAGAAAGAAAGAAAGAAAGAAGCATTAGCAGTAGTCTCTGAATCTGGCGTTACGCAACGATAACCGCGTCCTGTGGCTGCTTTCGTTCATCCAAATTAACCGCCTCGCTGACTGAGAGATCCTTCCAACAAAGACGTGATTTCGCTTCAGCCAATAGTGGAGGACAAAGCTAATAAACATTATCATCATAATCCGGACTATACCCGCTGCAGGGTGAAGGCCTCTCCCATATTTCTCCAATTAATCCGGTTCTGTGCTAGCTGCATCCACTGGACCCCCGCGAACTTCTTAACCTCATCCACCCACCTAACTTTCTGCCGCCCCCTGCTACGCTTTCCTACTCTTGGAATCCAGTTTGTTACCCTAAGCGACCATCGGTTATCCTCTCTTCGCACTACATGCCCTGCCCATGCCCATTTCTTCTTCTTGATTTCAAACAGAATGTCATTAACTCGAGTAATTTCTCTGACCCACTCTGCACGCTTCCTATCTCTCAACGTTACCCCTACCATTTTTCGTTCCATAGCCCTCTGCGCTGTCCTCAAATTAAGTAGAACCTTTTTCGCTAGCCTCCACGTTTCAGCCCCATAGGCGAGTGCCGGTAAGATGCAACTGTTGTATACTTTCCTTTTGAGCGACACCTGTAAGCTGCTACCCATAACCTGCGAGTAGTTACCAAATGCTCCCCATCCCAATGTTGTTCTTCTAGTTATTCCCATTTCATGGTCCGGCATAAAAAGTACTTTTTAAGAGCTAGTGGCGAGGCTTCGTGCACCCTGGTTGTTGACAGTGGACATTTATCAGCTTCCTGGCTTCATGCGATGTTTGTTCTATAGTTTTCGAACCACCTTTGCAGGCTGAAATGTTCAAAACTTGTTTTGTCCCCAAAAGTGAGCAGCGGGATTTGTGAAACCTCTTCCAAGCGCACACCCCCGTAAGAGTAGGTCGGGGAAGCTTGTGTCCATTTTTTACCGATGGGTATCCGGCAGTTAGTTTCCAACCAACCACCTACCACAGCCTAGACGGGCGCTCAAGCCACCAGAATGGAATTAAAATGGAATTATTGTTACCTGGACCCAGTAGTGTGACTCCCTTTTACTAATATGTTGAATCTAAAAGCTGCGCTTCAGGTATTCGAGAGCCCTGCTGGCTTTGGGTGTTATGAACTCTATGTGTATCTTTCAGAACATTTTGTTAGTTATCCATAGCGTGTCGTTTAAATTATCGCAGAATGATACTTGGCATAACGGTGAGAGGTAACAAACAGCTATGACAACCTTTAAATAAGTGACTGAAAGGTAGCATCACACTGATTCAACAACGGCAGTAACCAGAGCAGAAAAGCAATCAAAACTTTCCCTGACGGCTAACAAGACGTCATCATCTCTTCTATTAGTGCGATACCAGCGTAAATTAAGATATTTCTCATTGAAATGAAATGATTCAGAAATTGATATTTTCTTCACAGCCATGCATATGTCAGTGATATTATGCCGGTGTTACTATCGGTTATTAGGCTGAACAAATAATCTATCGTTGGTATGATACTACGGATATTAGTGAAAATAATGCAAAGGGTAGTTTTCGCATATTTATACCCATCCCACACGGGAAAATTAATTTCATTTCCACCGAATGACATTCGTTCAGTTAAATATCATTTTTTCGACGTGCTGCTACACGACCAAAACTAATTGATTGCAATTGCGATAGATACACAAATGTTGGTGCGCCTTCGCGAGAATGATGAGCGCTGTGAACGAAAGCAGCCTTTAAAATTATATTTATGTCTTGCATGACTCGTAACCAACCTGTTGATTACGACTACCCATTACGAAGTTAGCGACTGCACCGGTTGCGTTTGTTTACGAAAGGATAGGGAACGTGCGCGCATCGGTGCCTGGGTGTGGAAAGCGGACGAATTGTTTCAGCAACAGCAAGTGCAACACCATTGCCGCTCGCGCTGAGTGCGGTGGCTGGTTGGCTGGTAGCGAGGGTTCAATTTTTTTTTCGCGATGCTTTTTGGCATGTTTCACATAATTTAATGACTAGCTACAAAACTGTAGATCCGCAGTAGTATTATAAGGCCTGCGGCACTTTTGCAGTTTATTTTGGGTATATTCTCACTGAGTCTCTGGTGTTGAGATAACACATGCCCTTGTTAGTCGCATTCGAATGAGTTCCTTAAACTAATTCGACGCCTAATGTCGTTTTCATCGAATGTCATTACATTTTCCCCTGTGGTAGCAAACAAATGTCATTTTGAACAAATGTCATTCCATGTAAATTACAATAAATTTGCCGTGTGGCAGAGGTATAGCTACCTAACCCTCATCATTCTCTATGGACAAGTACGGTCATACCTTAAGGAACGAGGAAGATTTCTTCCTGGGCTTTTGCTTGTTGAAGAGCCAACTTCACAAGATTTGCTTTGCTTTGTGTTGAAGTTATAGCGCTCGTCGTCAGTGACTAGTTTATTGCAGCCAAGCTTAATGGTCACGTCAGGTACTTCGCTGTTTTCGATAAGCTTTTTCCTAGCAGGAATAGTCACCACGCAGAAGTACCTACTCATTCCCGCGCCAGTATATTTAATACTAACGAATATTATTTCAGTTTTGTTCCATTGGATTTTTATTCTTCTTTGTGAGTGATTCTAGTGAAGCCTCGGTTTCGAGCTGGAATAGAATAAAGATAAAATGGAATATAAAATGAGTTATGTTTTATTGGCCCTGGTCAGTACATGCTCTAGGAGCTCTTTGAAAAAAAGCATGTTTAATGCGCGCTATTCTGAAAAGACAAAGTTCTCGAAAGATTACAATGTAACGGTGTCGTCCAAACGATGTCTTCGCAAGTGAAAAATACTAATTCAGGCATGATATTTGTGGTGAGCTCCAGTGAATCTTGCTATACTATTTTTTTTTTCCAGCTGGTTTTTCGTCGTCGTGCTGATAATAATTCTCCTGAGCACGTGCGCTGACCTGCTGCTAATGAAATGCGGGAGAAAGCAGACCAAGAAACGCCCAGTGGTGGCTTGGAAAAGGCTTGTCATTGTCTACTCCGCCGTGACAAATACGATAAAGTTACTCGATATGAAAAGCAGGAGCGGAGACAGCCAGCGATTGAGGTTCCTCCATGGAATGAAGTTCCTGAGTGCTCTTTGGGTGATCCTCTCACACGCCTATTACTGTGTGCAAGCAGACGCTCTCGGTGAGATTGTGCATGCTCTCTTCTCTCTCGTGACAGTGAATCAACCGCCATATCGTGACGCTACAGTGTCGTTCGATGCATGCCTGCCGCCTCAGTGGAGCCAGCTGAAGCGCAGGAGGCGCTTTTTCACGATGATTACCTACAGCGGAGGCGTTCAAAGGTATCAGGCAGGCGGTCGGTGCAAACAAGTGGCCGGGTGCACTGGGGGCTCCATCGTTTTCTTTTTTATTTCAAGGGCACTCATACGATCATCAGTGCCGAGCAAGCGTGTTGTTTGTGCCTGACTCCCGATTGGCCTGCCAGATTGTGACGTCACAGTCCACGTGTCGTGGCGCGGGTAATTCAAACTGTGTCTTCACACAGTATCGTCGGTGTAACCAGGTTAAATTCGAGATAGTTTTAGTGCGAAAGCACTAATTTACACGGTCAAATTTAACCAAGAATGTTGTGTCTTGCATACGCTGAGTGTCAGTAATCGAAAATTTCACTGTATGTCTCTGCTCGGCATCCGAAGAAGCCTATACGGGCGCTTGGCAGCGAACCGCGGAAGCCGACCCCTGACAAGGGGCGAGAGGAAAAACCTGCACCGGTGGAGGCGCCGACTCTGAAAGCCAGACCGCGTCACCCGCCCACCTAACACGGCGCGCTAATTAAGGAGATTTGTGTATAATGCAGCAAATCTAAAAGATAAGCACATCGTGGGTGCGCCCTAAATCCAAAGTAAAACAAAGTGTGAATAGAGAAAATTAAACAGCATAAAAGCATTAGCAAGTCGGAAAAGCCAGTCAACGTAAAGCGATATCAATTGGAGCAACTTTCAGGAAATTGAACGCAGCAAAAGGAAATATAAAACCATCGAATAAACAATAACAAAATCAAATGCCCAATCCTCACAGCGCGTCCAGCTTACGCCATCGAAAAGGAAAACATAGAATGAAAAGCATCATCCTAAAAGCATATTCTGCTTACGCTAGCAAATAGAGAGAAAATTAAATGGGAAAGCATAAAATGAAAACAACCATCCTTAAAACGAGCTCAGATTACACCGTTCATGCCATCAACTCATCTGAGCTTCTCATATGTTTTACGAATGATATGCCGTATTAGGACAGGACGTGGCTTTGCTTTATGAAAAAAGTTGGATCTTCGATTTTGCAACTCGTTGACAAAGCGCGTTTTTAGCTTTCAGAAAATATATTACACTTGAGTGTTGCCAACCTTTAAAAAATGCTTTTCTGGTTGTTTTTCCTGACCCCATTGAGCGAAAAGGTGGAAGCTTTCACTTTGCCTTTCCTCCATCCACTGCGCTTCGTAAAAAATATTAATTATTATTTTTTTTATTTATGGCCTTCTGGTAGAGCACTTCCTTAACATGTAAAAAAATAGGGCACACGCGACATCAAAACCTGCTGTTTTCTTCCTTTTTTGTAGTCACTTCAGTTAAATGCCTGTGCATGATTTCTGTCACTCCGTGCGGTAGCGTTTCTATAGGCTCCACATCCTCGCAAGTGTTTTACGTTAGGTTCAGTACTTGCTATAAAATGTAAAAAGGGAAGTTTTCTTTTTTTTTTTTTTTTTTTTCTGACCTCTCTAGCTCTCATGACCACTTAGGCGTTAGTAAGGACAGGATAATTATTTTGCACGGATAATCTCCGGTTACCTTTCGAGCTACACTGAGCTCTCACATAAGCATTCGCTTTGGTTTCCCAGCATTGAAACCTATCGTAACTCTTCTGCGCTTCACACGACTGTCCGGTAATGATGGCTGGTCCGTTTCTGCGCTAACAAGTCCTTTGCTCCGATTTTGCTTTGTCGTTAGTGTTCTTCGAGCAGACTGTCCTCCCGTCGCGTATTTGCGTTTGTGTAAAAAGTATTTTTATAACTTCACAGCAACGTAATTAGTCAAGGTACGCTATAGTTATATGCCAGCAAGCTAGACGGTGCCGTTCCTAAATTTATCTTTCTTAAGTGCACTTTTTTATAATACCGAGTGGACGACATTGCCCAAAGAAGCCGGTTAGTTCCCTTTGTTCTAAACGAAAGGTCTAATGTTCCCGAAACTTCTCAACCTTGAATAATAACCTATCATATTATTTTCCTGCTCCTAGAGTCGGTATTCAGAGCGGTAGAACTGACGGAGTCACTGCATTTCCAAGTTGTTGCGAACGGATTCGTTTGCGTGTCGACATTCATCTTCGTCAGGTGGGCCATTTCTTTGCACCGTTTTCTTTACTGACGTCCTGACCTGTGCTCCGCGCCGACATGTGCCAATATCATCTTATGACTTCCTTATAGCGGATTCCTCCTTGGCTACACACTACTGAAGAATCGTGACTCAATAAGGAAGAAAAATGCTTTCGTTCAGGTCATAATAATCGTCGTTCGTCGCTACTTCAGGTAAAGTGTCGCCTCAACTTCTCTGGACTTCACCAGGGTCGTTGAAATTTCACTGTAGTCACGTACGATTGTCCACGCAATTAAAGGTATAGCTTAAAAATGTACATGAACCTGTACATGAGCCTCATCTTGCAGATGTTTAATTTTAGCACAACTGTCAAATAAACGTTTCATTTTGATTTTTTCTTTCACCGCCGCATTTAAAACTATTCCGTGAAGGTCTCAGAGTGCTGTAAGGTGAAGTACCAGATGCGAGCGCTATAGAGTAGGAATCATTTTAAAGTTAAGAGTACTTCAGAAAAAAAAAAAAAAAAAAAGTAGGAATGCTCAGCTTCAACCACGCAATAACATTGTGTGAACATTTGCAATTTGTCTTACTATTTCTGTGGCTGCAGTGTGCGCATAATGGGTTTAGAGCTTGTGATGACATCGGGTCTGGGTTCAGCACCTTCGTTTCTTTCAGGACAACTGTGCCTGCGATGGTAGTCATCTTGGCCTTCTTTCTGCTGAGAAAGTTAGTCCACGGCCCGCTAGCAGAAGAGCATTTCTCAAAATACTACAACGGCTGCTCGAAAAACTGGTGGACAGTACTTATCCACATCAATAACTTCAACAAATACGAGGATATTGTAAGTTCCTGCACTCGTTTTCTCCAAAGCAAGCGCGGCTATAGACCTCACCGTAATTGGTACCAACGCACGCAGCTGGCAGTTGGCTTGATAACGCATGCAGCGCCGTGATATTCAATATCTTCAAGGCTAGCATTCCTTCGCCAACTGCCCCCTCGAGTTACCTGCTCCTGCAGCAAGCGTTTTCTCCTTTTGATTATATTGAGGGCAGGGATAAAAACTTCATGTTCTCACCGTTTATTAGTTCTGCACAACAATAATAATAATAATAATAATAATAATAATAATAATAATAATAATAATAATAATAATAATAATAATAATAATAATAATAATAATAATAATAATAATAATAATAATAATAATAATAATAATAATAATAATAATAATAATTGGTTCACAGGAAAGGAAATGTGCAGTATCTGTCACACTTGTTCTATGGACACACCTGAACCGCGCCGTAAGGGATGGGAGGAAGGTGGGAGTGAAAGCGGAAAGAGAGAAAGGGGTGCATGTAGTGAAGGGCTTCGGAGCAATTTCGACCACCTGGGGATCTTTACCGTACACTGACATCGCACAGCACACGGACGCCTCTTCGTTTCGCCTCCATCGAAGCGCAGCCGCCGGCGGTCGGAATGTAGTTCTGCGTATGGATAAGAAATCGCGTATTAGGGAAGTTTTTGAAACACGTGACTATTGACATGACCAACGTTTTGCTGACTTCGTATCTCGCATTGCTTTTTTTTTTAACGCCCAATGAGTGAATGGAAAGATGAGGATTGTTCACTGCTCGGATAACTAGTGAATCGATCACGTGGGGATGGAATTGACTGCGCAACGAATACTTGAACATATATGTTCGGGTAGCTCTGAGCCAACCACCCAGCAAAGGACTGCTTAGTTGGTTTAATGACAGAGGTTCAGGGAGTAGGAATGCTGATGTCTATTTGACATGAGCGGAGGCTGTGAATTAAGATCGCACGATAGATAATCGCGTAGAAGGACGAGTCATTTGGGAGGGCAGGCTGTAAAGAACCCTTTCATACTGCAGCGTCGCTGTCGTCCAGGTACGCTCTCAAAATGAGCTGCGGGTGGCATAGAGCTCTCACAAAGCGAGTACAGTAGCATCAATATGGAGAGGGTCCCTGTAGTGTCGGCCAATAAAACTGATAATTTTTGCTTGTGGGATCGTCCCTAATTCTTCGAAAAAAAAAAAAGCAAATGTGATGGACACAAGTCAGCTATTCTGAAGTATTTTGTTTCGTTTCGCGGCAAACACAAAATGTCTAAGAGCCCTTTGTGGAAGCAGGTTATACCAATAGGGATTACAGCTGTACGTCTTTTTTTTTTTTTATTGCTGGCTGGATAAAAAAAAAAAAGATGCGAAGTGGGAAAGCGAAGGAAAGAGGGCACTCATTTTCAACGAAAAGCAGAAAGATGTAAGTAGCGGTAATGACAGGGGCGGTCTTTATCTCACAGTGCTTGGACCACTTCTGGTACATCAGCGCGGACATGCAGCTGTTTCTGGTGGCATCAATCATTTGTGTGCTGATGACAAGGTAAGCTTCACCGACTAGCTTGAGCGCAACAATGGACAAAAGTGTTTGCATTCTTATTTTATTCTTTTTTCTTTTTGCGATATCGCAGGCACATGACGGTTGGAACTGTCTTACTTGTCTTGCTGACCATTTTTTCTTCGGGATTCGTATTGGCGCAGACGTTCATCTACGACTATATGCCCCTAATACTTTTCTGGAATCCGGAGACAGAGTAAGTATGCTCCACTGCTTGTCACGATTACGTGACGATCCATAACGTCTGGACTGTGGATACTGCGTATAATACTGTGGCAAACGGTTAAGATTATTTGCCAAATGTAAGAAAGTTATTTTAGGCGACTTTAAGCACTCGCTATTCTCATAAATTAAAGTTTTCAATTTAAGCACATGTTTTGAAAGCGATGCAGGGATAAAAGGGATATAATTATATATAAGCATCATATATAAACTAAGAGAAAAAAATAATGTACAGATATATTACAAGCTGTCCGATAACAGCGTGTTTACATTTCCTATTTCCTTTCAGCGCCTTTTTATTCCGTGTTTCAATTTGATTTTGCAAGTGTTTTTCGTTCCAGAGCTGCGCGGGCTTCCAGAGGGTGAGGGGTGGTGGTGGGTAGAATTTGTGGAGAGTATAGATGGATGCGTGCAGGGTATTTCCTGAGGGTGGAACCTTTACCCACACTGCGACTTATTTGCCCGAAAAGGACAGTACTGTGAACGCAGTATAAAATATGGCCAATACATTTGACCGAAAAAAAAAAAAAAAAAAACGTGATGTAGGACTCGATACCCTGCTCTCGAAGTGTTGCGTGAGCATCACAAATTTTCTTGATTATATGTCCTTGGGACATCTTTGTTGCGATAGTCACAACGCATATGAAACGGCGCACGTAACACGAAAGTTCTCTGTTAGTCACCGCTGTCGTCGATTCATTCTCGTGGATGTGGACGTTTCAGCAAATCTACGGAAACCGGAGAGATGGTGTACGCGTGGCCTTTCATCCACTTTGGATCTTTTGCCATCGGAATTGTTTGCGGTTGGTGGACGTTGCGCAACAGCCAATGGCGCCCCAGCAAGGTAAGTGTTCACATGTTTTCAATCCAAGTTTATGCAGTTCGCAACAGTTAGAAAATTCCGTTATAGGTTCCTGCCGAGAAAAGAGTTTAGGCAATGCCACTAATAGCGTTTTGTGATAGAGCTTGGCAAACGCACGGTCGTCCGTAATTTCCTCGAGTTTTAGAGCGTTCCGGGTAAACACATTTATTAGGGCTTTCGAATGCAATTTCGTTTAGGTTTTTCGGTATTTCACAAAATAAAAACTGCCAAGAACGCAAATAGTGATTGGTGCAAAGCAACGACAACAACAACAAAAAATAGTGATGCCAACAAATTTCTCACATCTTTTTTTTTTTTTTCAGACACATGGTCAAATTACCTGTCCGAAACTAAAAAAAATGTCATCCTTACTTTAATATCCGTGACTGTACTAACTTCACCCATCCCTCTCTCACAACTTTTATATCCACTCACCCCTTTGCCCCAGTGCAGGGTACCAAACCGGTTTCTTTTACGGGTTAACCTCCCTGCCTTTCCTCCTCCTCCTCCTAGAAAATCAACAAGGCAATTTAAACGCATAAATAAGTCATACACTGTCCAAATTGTTTTTGTAACTGGCGTGAGACACTCCTGCGTTGCGTTAGGATGTGGAATGTGCCACTTGGCAGCGCCGTCCACATTCATTCCCAAAAGGTTCCTGGGAAGCGAACCTACTCTAAGTTTTCAGCAGGCATTCTCCTCTTCGGCTGGTAGCATGGAGGTGCCTTTCCTTCTTTTTACAAGACGGATGTGGAGCAACGGTCGGCAAGGCTGATCCCTCCGCCTATAGTATTATGTTGCAGAAAAGAAAATAGACACCATACAGACGCGTTAATACTGCAGGCGACCAAAGTCATATAAAGCAAGCACGAGCATCGGATCGTCTCCCGCCAGTTCTCATCCCCTTCTGTTGGGGTGGCCTCTTGGGCGCAGACTCTCTTCGTTAAAAGGCTCTAACCTCGTGTGACACCTTTTATGTGGAAGCAAACCATAAGCGGTACATGAAATCGGGTGACGCTGCTCAACGACCGTCGGTAGCAATATATATTAATTATAAAGTCGCAGCTTGTTACGTTGATAAACTGAAAACACCTGGGACAGTACCATAGATTCCTGATTAGACTAAGTCCTGAACATATCCTGTAATATTAAAATGATTAAACTAATACTATATATATTACACACATACAGCAGCCGTAGTTTGGTTTTGAATAATGGGCCTGTGAAATTGAATAAGGATGTCACAAAACTTTTCCGGTTATCTTAGTTTATTTTACCGACAGTTTCGGGCACGGGGGACCATCCTTCATCAAGGTAAGGATCAGCACGGACCGGCTCGCAAATTCAGAATACTGGGAGGGTTGTGACATCCTTGTATATAAATGCGCGCGCGCCTGCCTTTGTGCGTGCGTGTGTGTGTGTGTGTGTGTGTGTGTGTGTGTGTGTGTGTGTGTGTGTGTGTGTGTGTGTGTGTGTGTGTGTGTGTGTGTGTGTGTGTGTGTGTGTGTGTGTGTGTGTGTGTGTGTGTGTGTGTGTGTGTGTGTGTGTGTGTGTGTGTGTGTGTGTGTGTGTGTGTGTGTGTGTGTGTGTGTGTGTGTGTGTGTGTGTGTGTGTGTGTGTGTGTGTGTGTGTGTGTGTGTGTGAGAGAGAGAGAGAGAGCGGTGAAAAAGCATGGAATTAATCAAATTCAAAATTAATCTGTATGCGAATACAAAGTTCCTAAGCTCACCGTAAAGCGTCATTACTTCGACAGTTTCATTCACATACCTATTCCCTTCCATTTTTCTCCGTATTTTTTGCAGGCTTCAGTTTCACTGGCGCCAATAATTTTCCAATTTTGTACCACGCTTTTTCAGTCAGTATCATTGACCCAATTATAAAAAAAAAAAAAATGTTCGACGCTAGCATCGTCTTTTCTGCCGCAACTGATCCCTTGTCTGCAAGCGTTCATAGCGAGGAGGAGGAAAAAAAAAACATTTATTGAAACCCAATATTTGAGAACTGGTGAGGAAATGGTTTCTAACAGTGGCGGCACCTAAAAAACTGCTAGTGCAATACTCGCCGATCAGTCACGCTACTATAACGAGGCAATTAAGAGATTGTTAACGATCAAAGTGTAGGGCACAAGATAAACGGGAAACGTTGATCCACTTTTCCGGCTTGGTCTCTAGTTTGGACGAATAACTAGAGGCGTGCATTTCTTTTCAGGGGTTCTAGTATATTGGTCAATATCTGAAGAAAGCGCCTGCCGAGATTGGAAGTTTTGAGCAACGAAGCAAACTAGCGCCTTTTTACAATGCACTGCGAAAAATTATACGACACCAAGGAATCATGTCATAGAAATGATAACGGCAGTACCTTCCCAATCAGAGAAAAATCTGCCGATTAACTGACATACATATCCATGTACACTACTTCCATTGATAAAATAATGGAAATGAACTCAATGCAGTGAAGTTCTTTTTCAAACCCTCATCCGTATTCAGAAAGGGAGAAATATGAGTACATTCACGCAAACTCACAATGTCCATGTATAGTCCAAGCTTATTTAATAACGTAACTTACCGCTCCATCGGACCTCGTTATATCGTGCGAAAAACTCGAGCATGGCGTCAATACAGTTTCCTAGCGCAGTAATAATAGACTGACTCTTGCCTAATGCTGATGATAACAATTTTCCTAACACGTTTTCAAGCTCTGCCCTGTCTTCAGCTCGAATGATATACGCAGCAGAGTGCCAGCAGTGTCGAAAACGTCTCGAGTTCGCCACTTCCTCCTACAGCCGTTTGTGGCAGACGCAGCAGTTAAATGGAAGACAAGAACATGCGGAAAAAGAAAATGAAACAAGAGATACCGCACATATGCCGCACTGGCCGAAAGGGGGGGAGTCCCCAATGCTCCGTCTCGACTGAGTCTGAAGGATTGACACTGCACAGTTGCACGACGTGACATGAGGATGGTTTTCATCACGGGATAGACGCTAGTGCTTTTCTTTCCTGGGCCTATTCTTCGAAGGGCAGAAATGACGCCTGCGTGCAGCTGCTGAGCGCAGGACGATGTGTGACGCCTTTGTACTGCAACGCTTTACGGCGGCGCCGCGTAGCTTTACACAGATGGATACATCGGTTTACTATGTCCCGATGAGCTCAGACTGACGACGACGACGAAGACTCTGCGCAGAAACGAACGCCGTCGCAATGTATACGATTACGGCCACTGCTTTGGCTGTGCCGTGTGTGGTTAACGCGGGTAATGACCCCTGGGGTGTTTCTCACGGTAATGATGGGAAGTGTTTGAGGGCGAGCTCACTGCGCTCGGTGAGTGCAGAATGGACTCGAATTCTGTATCCCTTCCTTCGGAGAAGCCAATCATATGAATATAGCTTGAGTGATTCTTCAATATGTGTTGTTCATTCAGTGGTGACTTGTCCATGTTTGCTTGGAACGAAGTGCGATCGAGGGCATTTCAGACCAGCCATTATATCGGACGAATGATTGAATTCGACAACGTTCACCATGCAGCATAAGCGTTACTAAGACTACGTCCTATATTGAGGAGTGACAGTGCATGTCAGTGCGCCTTTCTGCAACACTAGCGCACCTCGGCTGGAATGTGTCATTGCAGTGACCGCGGTGATTTATGCGGATTTTTTTAACTAGCGGTAGCCCCATGTAAAGGTCGGTAGCGTATACGTGTACGTGAACAGTGTTAGCACGTAGTCGCGCAGTGGGTGATTTTTGCAAAGTGATTTTTGCACGCAGCAACTGCCAAGCGAAATAGACTGCCGCCTCTTGTCCGCCAGCATTAAATGAAGCTATTAAATGAACTAGACTAAGTGTTCAGTATATAATGCTGTTGATCAAATTTCACATGTCCTCGACATAGTAAAAGCCAGCTATCACTCGCGTCATCTCTTTTTTTATGTATGCTCTATTTGGGTCGCAGCATTTGTTGACTGTCTAAGAAGCATGTCATGTCGCGTACAGGTCGCGTACAAGCAATCAATTTTAGAGATGCTTATCACGTTATTTAATCGGATGTGGATGACGTCTATTTCACTTTTTATGGCGCAAGGAAGACTCGCATGCGGCTGAAAAACAGCGGACACCTGTTTTACGCGGCCAGTTCACTGACGACGAAATGAGTGTTTTCCAATTTGTCTTTTGGTTCGAGCAATCATCACATACACTACGATTCTAAACGTTAAACGCGATTGTACGCTGTCATTTGCTATCTATCGGCTATAAATTTTACGTTTATTACACTTGGGCTTCGCACACTTAAGCAGGGCAAGTCGATATGCAAAGAATATCTCGATCACACCCGTCGATGCTCACTTCGTGTTGAGGATGAGTCAGCGCTTCAGAATGAAGATAGAAACGTTCGGAGTAATTCTAACATTTTGATTCGAAAAAAAAAAAAGAAAAAGAATGCTAGTAAAGGAGCAGCCCCCCCCCCCCCCAAAAAAAAAAAAAAAAAAAGAAGCAATGAAGTAGGATGACGAACCCTTCTTTGGTGCATCATAGCGTCATTCAGGCATGTTGCTTTCTTGCGATTTGGGTGATTATACACAGAATACAGTCCTCAAGGTCTTATTCTGGAAGAAACACTGAGGAACACTCCGTCGAATATTTATTCTTGGCGAAACTCGATTGCACAGAGCATGTCAACTATTGACCGGCTGCAAGACACGGTTTTGTTACTCAGAAATTAACAATTAAAATTTCCCCGCCGCTTGATTCAAACTCGCGCAGTGTACTTCGAAAATGTCCGCTCGGTCGCCGTGTTGAAGTCAGTGGTGGCGCATTTTGTCCTTCGCGATCCATAGCGAAAAAAAAAAAAAAAAAGAACATGAAAGTGCCGATGCACCGCAGCCTACTTACGAAATCGGCCAGTAGTGGCGACACCTGCATTTCATTGTTTTTTTCTTACTAGCTGCGTTTTCAGCGCAAGTGGCGTTTTTGTTTTCAGTTCAGTTCAGTTCAGGCGTTCAGTCGTGTCCGACTCTTCGTGACCCTATGGACCATGTCACGCCACGCTTTCCGGTCTCTCACTATCTTCTTAACATCACATAGCTTCATCTGCAATGCCTCGAGAATGCCATCTAACCATCGCGTTCGCTGCCTACCCCTTCTCCGGCGACCCTCAACCTTTCCCAACATCAAATCTTTCTCCAGAGACTCCTCTCTTCTCATCAGATGACCAAAGTAGCTGAGCTTTAACTTTAGAATTTGACCCTCCAATGAGCAGTCAGGGTTTATGGTTGACAATATCGACTGATTTGATCTTCTGGCAGTCCAAGGAACTCTTAAGAGTCTTCGCCAGCACCACAATTCAAACGCGTCAATTCTTCGGCGGTCAGCCTTTTTCACAGTCCAACTCTCGCATCCATACATCACAACTGGAAAGACCATAGCACGGGTTATACGGATCTTGGTTGGCAGACTAATGTCTCTGCTCTTTACTAGGCGGTCAAGGCTAACCATTGCTCTCTTTCCCAGAAGCAGGCGTCTCCTAATTTCATGGCTGCAGTCTCCTTCCGAGGTAATCTTGGCGCCCAAGAACAGAAAATCTGTCACAGCTTCCACTTCTTGTCCATTGATGCTCCAGGACTTGATAGGGCAAGACGCCATGATCTTCGTCTTCGCAAGTGGCGTTTTTGTTTTCGGGATGCCTTAATTGACAAACATAAACTTCCGTTCGCCCGCAGTTTCCATGGAACCTCGCGCGTTGGCGATTTTCACGACCACTGGGGTACGGCGGAGGGGTGAGGGGAGGGGAGGGGGGGGAGGGGAATCTCAGTCTTTCTACAGTGTAGGAGCTACGGAAGACTGATTCAGGGCGCAGCCTAGGTAGAATGGTGCCTGGTTTAAAATTTCAGCATAAACTCCTACTTTTGTTTACAGTGGCGACCGGCCCGGTGTGATTCAGCCGTTCATCGCTCCACGATGTGAATGGTGGACGGTCGCGCACTTTGGAGAGTTGCAAGAAATTTAATATCAGTAAAGTCGACATCGTGGTCTTGTACAGCAGGTTAACGACAGAACTCTAAGCACATTTCATTTTTTTTTTTTCATTTAAACCTAAATGTAAGCGAGACTCGGCAACTGTCAGACGACTTGCGCAGAAAACAAACTAGCAGCGCTCTCTTCGTCGCATGAGTTTCAAGTGCTAAAATGGCATTTGTCTGAACACTGCAAGCATTGCGAGCCCGCCGGATGTGCTCCGCTGCTGCGGAAGTCTACTTTCTTAGGTAGAAAGAGCGCGCATGCAGCTAACGCGGGGAGTGGTGGGAGCGGTGGCAGTCAGCAACTACAGGGATTCCTGCGTCAGCACCGCCTCTGTGGCGCTTACCGAAAAGCAGAAATACCTCGCTCAGTTCTACAAATTGTTAGCACCCTAGTTTTTGTTTATCTGACTGAAGTGGTTCTTATTTAAGCCTCCAGTCCCCCCCCCCCCCCCCTTCTCCCCTTCTACTGTTATCTCGTCGCTGGTGTATTAGCCACGTTTCCTCACGCATTGGTTTAAGCGCTTTATCTCTACCGGGTTGGCCCTTTGCATACCACCCGCTTTCACACGTTTTCTTGTTTTCATTTGCTTTTATCCCGGGGAGACGACTTCCTCTATTTCATCACGATGACTGAGTGCAGTTGTCGTGTTGCTATTACTCACTCCCTCTCCCTTTCACCCTTAGATTCTTCTGCGCCCTTTAATAAAGACAAGCTATTAGTCAGCAGTTAAAGCGTGCAGAGTGGGTCAGAGAAATAACTCAAGTTACCGACATTCTAGTGGAAATTAAGAAGAAGAAATGGACATGGGCAGGACATGTAGTGCGAAGAGAGGATAACCGATGGTCGCTTAGGGTAACAAATTTGATTCCAAGGGAAGGAAAGCGTAGCAGGGGGAGGCAGAAAGTTAGGTGGGCGGATGAGATTAAGAAGTTCGCAGGGGTCAAGTGGATGCAGCTAGCACAGAACCGGGTTAAGTGGAGAAATATGGGAGAGGCCTTCGCCCTGCAGTGGGTATAATCAGGCTGATGATGATGATGATGATGATGATGATGATGATGATATTAGTCAGCATCGTGTCCTGTTCTCTTCGTTGTGTGCGTGTGCGTGTCCGTGTGCGTGTGCGCGCCTTGTGTGTGTATGAGTGCGCGCGCACGCGCGTTTTGCTGTATATTCACCGTTGACATTTAACACGCAGTGTTGAGTTTTCATCTGTGCTATGACTTTGCGACAAAGTAAATGTAAGCCTGATTTATAACGCAAGTTTTTTCTATGAAAACGCTTTTTTTTTTTTTTTAGCTCTGAGCTGCATGCGTTGCCAAGAATAGGCCTTTAAAAGCGGAGGGCAGAACGTGCTCTCATGAGCCTCTAGCATAACGTTTTGGAA